>NC_080180.1:14413114-15013114 GCF_950295315.1 Erinaceus europaeus | reverse complement strand
CTGCTGTTGTTGTTGGATAGGATGGAGAGAAATCGAGAGAGGAGGGGAAGAGAAAGATAGACACCTGCAAACCAGCTTCACCTTACACTGGCTTTGCACTTCACACCAAGTGTGCTTTATCCACTGCGCTACTGCCTGCCCCCCATCTGTGCATGCTTCTTATGGTCCACCTCTGAGTGAAATCATCCAGCATTCAGAACTGGATCAAAGTGCATGAAGGGTCAGCAAGGTATTATTTTTCAAGTACACTATAATAAAAGAATTTCCTCAACTAGAGCTACAATCTGAAATATCACAGACATCTGCACTAATATTTTCATTTTTCTACCTAAATCCCAAGTGTGTATAGATTGTACATCTCTTGTAGCAGTAAGAAGAATCCAGGGAAATTACCACTGCCAGTGTTTCCTTTCTATGTGTTAACCAAAGCTGGAGGGCAGTACCTAGCCGTCATGGCATGCTGTTCATCCTGTAAGTCTTTATGATACAGATACAACCAAAACAGCTAGGAAAAATAACGTATTCATTCTGGAATAGTCAATGCTGGGATAGTCTACGTAGTGGATTGGTTAGACATAACAATTAAAAAGGTAATTAGTGGGAATTAAATTTATGGCCTCAACAATTTTCTTAATCAAGAGCAATAACCTTTTATGACCCTCCTGGAATTCTGAATTGCTGTAATGTTTACTAAGGAGTACAGATTAAGCAATTCTAACTTTTCATATTTAGCTTGCACAATTGAAACCAAGTGAATGGAAGGTCAGAGCACTTCATCCATATGAAACATCTGTCTATCCCCATTATACACTCAAGCAAAGACAGTGCAACTGATGACGTGGTTCATGTGACCTTCTCCCATCCCCAACTTCACTACCCCCTTCCTTTCAGCCACAATACCATCATGGCTGCATCCACCAATTTTGGATCGGAATCTTTGTTACCATTCAACCTCACGTAAGATTTGAGCCATGTCAGAGTGCCAGAAGGGTGCTGTGGTGACCGTGATTCCATCTCTCTGTCTCACCCTTTACCTAAAGGAAATGAAAGAAAAGTGGTCAGTGTGAGTAGTGGAGTCATGCAGACACTGTGCCCTAGTGATAACTCTGGTGACAATAAATAAATAAGGGAAGGACAGAAAGGAAGGAGTGATGTTTACATGCAAGAGAATACTACTTAACTGTGAGAAATGATAAAATACCCTCTTTTGCTCCTTTTTTTTTTTGGACCTCCATTGTTATCACTGGGGCTCAGTGTCAGCACTATGAATCCACTGCTCCTGGAGGCTATTTATATCACTTTTTGTTGCCCTTGATGATCGTTGTTGTTATTGCTGTTGTTGTCATTGTTGGACAGGACAGAGAGAAATTGAGAGAGGAGGGGAAGACAAAGAGGGGGAGAGAAACAGAGACACCTGCAGACTTGCTTCACTGTCTGTGAAGCGACTCCCCTGCAGGTGGGGAGCCAGGGGCTCGAACTGGCTTTTGCTACATCTTAAGATAGAATTATGCAGAGCTTGAAGGATTCAGGGACTATTTCTAAGTGAGGTTCTTTTTCCCCTTATTTCTCAGAGACTAGTTAACAGTCAGCAGAGCCAATGTTACCAAGAAGCTAGTGACAGTTTCCTTCTTTCCTCCCTTCCTTCCTTCCTTCCTTCCTTCCTTCCTTCCTTCCTTCCTTCCTTCCTCCCTTCCTCCCTTCCTCCCTCCCTCCCTCCCTCCCTTCCTTCCTTCCTCCCTTCCTCCATTTCTCCCTATTTCCCTCCCTTCCTCCCTTCCTTCCTTCCTTCCTTCCCTTCCCTTCCCCCCCCCCTTTTATTGGATAGGACAGAGAGAAATTAAGAGAGGAAGGGAGGATAGAGAAGGAGTAAGAAAGATAGACACCTACAGAGATGCTTCACCACTTGTGAATTGACACCCCCCCCCCCGCGCGCAGGTGGGCAGGTGGGGAGCCAGGGGCTCAAACTGGGATTCTTGAGCTGATCCTTGCTCTTTGTACTCTGTGTGCTTAGCCAGGTGCACCACTGCCACCCCAGTTACAGTTTTTTCCCATGTCATTTTATGTCTTCTCTTCATGACCACTTTATTTTCCATGGCATTTATCTTTGAAACCCTATGCTCAGTAAGAAAATTAGTAGAATACTTCCCCACCATATCATTATCTATGACTTCTAAATTAACTTTTTTTTCTCCGTCATTGATACAGTATCATCCGTGCCTGTAGTATTCAGGAGGATGCATGCCTCTGGTTGTCGTATGAGCTGTCTAGAGTTTGTAGCACACTCAGTGTATCACTTGCTTTTTTGGTTTCTGATTGAATAGTGTGGGGGGTGGGGCTAGGGAGGGAATGGGGCAATAATGTAAAGGATCTTTTCTAGAAGACCATTTTTTAAATTTTTGACAGTTTTTTTTGTTTGTTTTTGTTTTTGTTTTTTGCCTCCAGGGTTATTTCTGGGGCTCGGTGCCTGCGCCATGAGTCCACTGCTCCTGGAGGCTATTTTTTTTCCCCCTTTTGTTGCCCTTGCTGTCTTATCATTGTTGTACTTATTATTGTTGTTGTTACTGATTTCGTTGCTGTTGGCTAGGACAGAGAGAAATGGAGAGAGGAGGGGAGGACAAGAGAGAGAGAAAAAAAGATAGACACCTGCAGACCTGCTTCACAGCTTGTGAAGCGACTCCCCTGCAGGTGGGGAGCCGGGGACTCAAGCCAGTCTTGGTACTTCGCACCATGTGCTTTTAACCCGCTGTGCTACCTCCGGACCCCCAGTTTTTTTTTGTTTTGTTTGTTTTGTTTTTATGAGTTAGTTGTTAGAGAACATTCTAGATTCTAAATATAAATCCCATAACAGAGAGACTTTTTTTTTGCCTCCAGGATATTGCTGGGGCTAGGTGCCTGTGCTACAAACCCACGGCTCCTGGAGGCTTATTTTCCCCATTTTGTTGCCCTGATTATTGTTGTCATTGCTGTTGTTGGATAGGACAAAGAGAAATCGAGAGAGGAAGGGAAGGAAGAGGCAAGAGAAAAAGACAGACACCTGCAGACCCACTTAGACTCTTGTGAAGCTACCCCCCCCCCGCAGGTGGGGAACCAGAAACCTGAACCAGAATCCTTAAGCCCCCCAGAGATAAGGTTTGCAAATATTTTCTCAATCCTGTTTTGTATTTTCATTTTGATATGTAATTCTATTCTACTGACCAATATGTCTTTACTTATGTTTTTACTACAGTCTCAGTTACAGTAATTTTACAGTATGCTTTAATATTTCTGTTTATAGTTTTCTAATTTTGTTCTTCCTTTCCAGGTTTGATTTTAATATTCTGGTTCCTTTGAATTTCTTAGGGACTTTAGTATCAGCATAGTAGTTTTAAGAAATTAACAGACATTTTGGTAGTGCTTAGTAAATATGACCGATTCAGTAAAGAAACTTAGGATGCATTGGTATTTTAACAATATTTAGTCTTATTGTACATATAGTATCTGTTTATTTAAAAAATGATTTTAGAGGGCTGGATGGTGGTGCAACTGGTTAAGTGCACACATTACAGTGCACAAGGACCCTGGTTCAAGCCTAGGTCCCCACTTTGTAGGAGGAAAGTTTCACAAACAGTAAAGCAAGTCTGCAGGTATCTCTTTGTCTCTCTCCCTCCCTATCTCCCTCTTCCCTCTAAATTTCTCTCTGCCCTCTCAAATAAAATAAATAAAACATGTTTTTTTATTTATAATATACAAGAATTACTTCTTTTGTTAAATTTATTTTGGTCACCTTATTCTTTTGAAGCTAAATGGAATTATTTTTAATGTCATTTTGAATTTTTCATCCCTAATATATAATAAAATATATAATTTTATAATTTGTATCGAAAATCTGTTTAAGTTATTTATTACAGAAATTTTAGTGATTTGTTGGTATTTTCTTTAAGTTTTAAAAATATATTTATTTATTTATTCCCTTTTGTTTCCCTTGATATTTTATTGTTGTAATTTTTTTTGTTGTTGTTGGATAGGACAGAGAGAAATGGAGAGAGGAGGGGAAGACAGAAAGGGGGAGAGAAAGACAGACACCTGCAGACTTGCTTCACCGCTTGTGAAGCAACTCCCCTGCAGGTGGGGAGCCGGGGTTCGAACCGGGATCCTTACACCTTGTACTTTGCATTCCTTGTGCTTAACATGCTGCACTACCACCTGACTCCCTTTTAAAGTTTTTAAATTTTTTTATTATCTTTATTTATTGGATAGAGACAGTCAGAAATGGAGAGGAAGAGGGAGATAGGAAGAGAGATGGAGAGGCACCTTCAGCGCTGCTTCACCACTTGCAAAGCTTTCCCCTTGCAGTTGGGAACCAGGGGCTCGAACCTGGATCCTTGTGTATTGTAACATACGCACTCAACCAGGTCTGCCACCACATGACCCCGGTATTTTCTTTGTTAATAAACTATTTTATATATATTTATTTTATTTATTTTAGTAATGGGGGGGGCACTGTTCAGATGATGGCAGAGGAGGACCTAGTAGGGATTGAATTGTTATGTGGAAAACTGAGAAATATTATCCATGTACAAACTACTGTATTTTACTGTCGACTATAAAACATTAGCCCCCCCACCCCCCAGTAAAGAAATTAAAAAAAAACAACAACACTGCAGCTCTGGCTGTGATGGTGAGAAGACTGAACCTGGGCCTTTATAGCCTTGAGTGTGAAAGTCTTTTTTGCATAACCGTTTAGCTATCTCCCCTGCCCTTTGTTGGAATTTTCTAAATATTAGATCCTGGCATCTGTGAACAGACATAAATGCTTTTATTCTTTCTCAGTCTTTATTACTGTTCTTGCCTACATGCTTTAGCTACCATCCCCCGTATAATTGCTGATATACTTATCTTATAGTGGAAAATAATCCAGACACTGACCATTAAATATGATGAGAAAAGACAGAGGATAGACACTACATGGTATTAGTGTCAAACTAGAGAGTCCTGGAGCATTGGTAAGATGCACACTCTAGAGAGCCAGGCAGTGGCACACCGGGTTAAGCAAATATAGTATGAAGAGCAGGGATCAGCTCAAGGATTCCAGTTCGATCCCCCTGACTCCCTACCTGCAGCAGGGGGAGGTGGGGTGTACTTCGCAGGTCTGCAGGTATCTAACTTCCTCTTCCCCTTGATGCTGTCCTCCCCTCCTCTCTCTATTTCTCTCTGCCCTATCCCCCCCCCCCAAAAAAAAAAAAGAAATGAGAAAAAAAAGGCCACCAGGAGCAGTGAATTCATAGTGCAGGCACCAAGCACCAGAAATAACTTTGGACGAAAAAAAGAAGATAGACACTCTAGAGGGTGAGATATCTCTCTGTCCATGTCCTCTTTTAATCTAAAGACAGTGTTGACATCACTGTTAGTGTTTGAAGGCCAATCTGAGGGAGAGAAAGATACACTCTCCATAACTCCTGTAAGCTTGCTTGTGTTTCTTCTGTCCTTTTTTTTTTATTATTACTATCATTTTTGTTATCTGTTTTCTAGTTTGCTATTGCTATTCTTATGGAATTAACACAATATTCTAAACTACTTTTTAGGTGAAATTAGTTTTCCAGAACTAAAATAGTTATGTTCAGATCACATTTGCTAATGATACAGATGATCTTTTGTTTTCACTCTAACATTAAAAAAAATGTGATCACTTTGCTTTCTGAAACTGCCTGGTCATTTCTCCTCATTCAATATTAGGTGTACGTTCTTCTCTTTCCTTTTGTTAGTTTATTGTCTCTAAGTTGCTTATTTTGAAATAGCTTCAAGCAGTTTCTCAGTAGTGTGTTGTTGTCTACTGAAAGGCAGGCTTAGCTGATCAGTTTTGAGAGTTCATAGCAAGAAGCATGCCACCCAGGCTGCAGTGAGTCTCACTGTTACTTCTCAGAAAATAAAACATTAACATGAACAATTTATTGTTTGTTTGCTTTTATTCATTTTCTTTTAGTTTCATAGGAAGTCTCGCTTCAGAAACTCAACTGCAGAAAAGTTCAGCGCTTTTACATTTTAGTTATAGCCTTCCCTGTTATTTTGATCTCAAGACAATAGAAAAACATGCTGTCATCTCCATCTTTACAGAATCTCCTCTTTGTTTTTAAGCGCCCTTAAACAATTGTTTTAGAAGTGCTTTAGTCCCCAATTTTGTTCCCCAAAGTCATTTTCTCATTAATCTGTAATGAGATACAAGAGATAAATTTGATTGGTTATAGTCACTCTCAATAAGTTGCTAGTGTTGAAAGTTTTTTTCTTTATGACATGTCAATGTCAGCTTTAAGAGATAGCAAATGTAAGTAGATACACAGTGCTTTTAAGTGGTAGTACTCACCCTGAATGGTTCAGGCATCTAAGATTTGTATATTCTTACGAAACAGCAAGCTGGCCATTTTAAGTTTTATAAGTTGAACATTTGTATTTAAACTATCCCCATGTATTTCAAATCTAAGACAAGTAGAAAGTGAGTATAAAACTGGCCTAGTGAAATACCTCCTTTGGGTAGTATGCTAAACCACATTGAGGCAAGCACCCAGGCCACTGAGGGAACCATTAGTGCTGTGACTTCTTTCACTCTGCACCTCTGCTTCTATTTAAAAGAAGAGAAAGAGGAAGGAACTAAAAAAATGAGTATAAAATTCACAATATATTTGCTAAGTTAAGAGTGCAGATGACATCTCTATCAGGAACAGCAAAACAGACCCCTTTGTGAGCCCTCATAGGACCTTGCCCTCAACTTGGACCAACAACGGTAGAGAATGTTCCATCCTCTGAAGGGAGGATGGACAACATACTCTATGCTACACCTGAGGAAGATGGGTCGATATGGGGCAGCTTGGAATGTTCCTACTCATGACCACAGAATGTGAGCTCAGATCTACAGGATGCGGAGGTCACATAGGCTCCTAAGCTGAATATGGGCCCCAGACCAAATCAAATCGATGGGGTTTAGAGTCAACAATATTTATACCCCTTCCCCATATTAGGGAGCTACTCTCTTCCCTGATCCAGCTTTCTGTCCCCTTTCCAGCCATGACATCACCTCTCCAGACAACAACTTGGATCCACCTGCATATCAGATATCAGGCGAAGAGAAAAAAAAAAAAAAAACTAGTATAGGCCCTTTGAAGTATAACTAAAATATGCCTACTAGCTATCTACAAAATGGAGGACGCCCCAACACTTCATCTGCACTATTCCAGCCTTTAGGTCCATGATTGTTCAACAGTTTGTTTGGCTTTGTATGTTAACTCTCTTTTCAGCCACCAGGTTCCAGATGCTAGCATGATGCCACCAGACTTCCCTGGACAGACAATTCTACCAATATGTCCTGGAGCTCCGCTTCCCCAGAACCCCACCACATTAGGGAAAGAGAGAGATAGGCTGGGAGTATGGATTGACCGGTCAATGCCCATGTTCAGTAGGGAAGCAATTACAAAAGCCAAACCTTCCACCTTCTGCATCCCACAATGATCTTGGGTCCATACTCCCAGAGGGATAGAGAATAGGAAAGCTATCAGGGGAGGGCATGGGATATGGAGACCTGGTGGTGGGAACTGTGTGGAGTTGTACCCCTCTTATCCTATGGTTTTGTTAATGCCTCCTTTTTTAAGTAAATAATAAAAAAAAACATGCAGATGATAAAATTTAACATGTCTTTTTACTTAAATATTTATTACCTTTTGTTCTTGTTTTATTGTTGTAGTTATTATTATTATTTTTAAATTTATTTATTCTCTTTTGTTGCCCTTGTTTTATTGTTGTAGTTATTATTGTTGTTATTGATGTCATCATTGTTGGATAGGACAGAGAGAAATTGAGAGAGGAGGGAAAGACAGAGAGGGGGAGAGAAAGATAGACACCTGCAGACCTGCTTCACCGCTTGTGTAGCGACTCCCCTTCAGGTGGGGAGCCAGGGGCTCAAACCAGGATCCTTACGCCAGTCCTTGCACTTTGTGCCACCTGTACCTAACCCACTGAGCTACCACCCGACTCCCTTAATATGTCTTAATGAGAAGATAGTCATATGAAGTGGGACTATGTTTAATCATACTATAGAAAATAATTATAACATTGATTATGGGACTTGGCTTGGCCATAAATTGATGCTGTCATTGTGATAAAAAGGGACATGATGACATATCAACATATCGATACAACATTGTTAGTAGGTGTAATTATATTCTCACTGGGGCCATTCTGACAATATCAGCTGAACTGCATTTGATTTACAGGTCTGCACAGAAACGTAAAAACTGAAGATCCTGTGTGTTATCATTAATCAGAAGAATGTATTCCAGTTTTTCTCAGTTTTGTCGGCATTTTTACACCTAACACTTTTGTAGTTTATTATATCTGTCTGAAAATTAAAAAGTAATAAATATTTTAATGTCTACTATTAGATTTCTCTAATACTTCATCATAATAGATAAGTATTTGCATTAAGAAAAATGAATATATTTATGAGATAAACTGAACATGCTTCATGATATAAAAGCAGTAAATGTAAACAATATTTAAGTGTATAAGAAAACATTAAAATGTAATGTGTAGTCCAGTTTTGGAAATATAATTTATATTCTGATTTGAACAGAGATGTAAATATGTATACACATTTTTCAAGCAGATAGCAAGTAGGTAAATCAATAAATCACCACCAGTGTAATGCATTCCTAGGTGGGCATTTAGTTTAAATTGTATTCCTTAGCTGACATTCACTTCATCTTCTTGTTTATACTTTCTCTATAAGTAGGAAATATATTTCAACATTTTTGCAGATATTTTCAATACCGCTAAATGTAACAAAAAATTAGCAGGTATCTTAACATATGTTAGAAAAGTATCTGAAGGTGACTCTATAAAACATAAAATACAGTTTTTTAGAATATACTATAATTTGTACAGGTTTGATTGTGTCTTCTCATGCTTGTCAAGCAATCCATTTTAACATCAAGCATCTCAGTAGGGTAAAAAAACAAATGCAATTAGAGCCATGCGGAGAATCTAGCTGGATAGAATAGGGCCCAAGAGTTTGTTTTTCTAAATCTTTATTTATTTATTCCCTTTTGTTGCCCTTGTTGTTTCATTGTTGTAGTCGTCATTGTTGGATAGGACAGAAAAATGGAGAGAGGAGGGGAAGACAGAGAGGGGGAGAGAAAGATAGACACCTGCGGACCTGCTTCACCGCCTGTTAAGTGAATCCCCTGCAGGTGGGGAGCTGGGAGCTCGAACTAGGATCCTTATGTTGGTCCTTGCGCTTTGCACCACATGTGCTTAACCCGCTGTGCTACAGCCCAACTCCCAGCCCAGGAATTTTTAAGGAGAAAGGAGACTGATGACAAGGAGCAGTTGATACATATGACAACGGTGTAATGTCATGTGATTGGGTGGCCTAGCCATATTGTTATCAACTGTATTGACAGATTCCACTGACAGAATGGTTATTTAGTAAGAATCCCGATTCTGGGATATCTTCATTCTTCCAGTTAGTGAAAGGAGTCATAGAAATTTCTCATAAAACTGCAGTGCCTCCATCAAATGCGACTGGAAATAATTCAAGTACCAGAGTGACATATCTTGGTAGAGTCTGTTCTGAGCATCTTGGAGAGGCCTACTTATATTCCGTTCTGAATATTCAAATAACACTTATCCTGTGATTTTATTGAGTTATTTCTTTACATCTCAATTATCCTAATTTTTGATTTCTTAAATATTCAGCTATTCATTATCATTACCATTATTTTTTGTACATAGTTTTTAAGAAAGTGACTGAAACATAGTATCATATTGGCAATTATATGTACAAGACATTAAAATAATCACATGGGGGTCAGGCGGTAGCGCAGCGGGCTAAGCACATGTGGTGCAGGGTGCAGGGACTGGAATAAGGATCCCAGTTCCAGCCCCCAGCTCCCCACCTGCAGGGGAGTCGCTTCACATGTGGTAAAGCAGGTCTGCAGGTGTCTATCTTTCTCTCCCCCTCTCTGTCTTCCCCTCCTCTCTCGATTTCTCTCTGTCTTATCTAACAAAGAACGACATTAACAACAACAATAATAACCACAACAAGGCTTCAACAACAAGGGCAACAAAAGGGGCAAAAAAATACAAGGCCTCCAGGAGCAGTGAGTTCATTGTGCAGGCACTGAGCCCCAGCAGTAACCCTGAAGACAAAAAAACAAAAACAAAAACAAACAAAAATATCACATATCTACATATCTCTTCATAAGACTTTCCATTCACCATAATCAATATTTTAATTACTACTTTAAACCCTGAAGATGGATACTTTTTTTTTCTGTTCCTCTCTAGGTGTTTCCTTATCCAGGCAACTTTTTCAGCTAGAAAGAATGAGACAGAGACAGAGAAGGAGGGAAATGGAAGGAACCACAACACTAAGCTTTCCTTCCATGTGGAGGCAGAGAGGCTTAAATCTAGATCCTGTCCACAGCAAAAAACTGCATTATCCAAGTCACTAATTTGCCAACCCAGTGGATGAATTTTCAAGAACATAATATGAGCAAAATTTATCTGGTATGATTTTGCATAAAGTTACCTTTCAGGTAAATTAAAGCACCACCAGTAGTCACAGATGAAGGAGAGGTTTTCTGCTTGACTTTCTGCAATGAAGCAAGGAAACTCAACTTTGAAAGATTCCCAAATCACATATCACATGCAGAGTAGAAGCAAATTGCCTGAGGACCATGTCTAGACAGAGTACGTGTAGCACAGGCAACTAGCAAAAGCAGTGTTAAGGAGTCAAACAAAACATGTTACGACCTAAAAGAGGCTAGTAAGGAATTAGGAAGGTACCTAAGTTATTATTTGTGTTGGGATCTTGTGGACACCAGTTCTCACTTCGCTTTTACCTGTGAACATAGGTCTGTTCCTGGTCAGTGAGGGGTGAGCAGAAAAGTGTGGAATGAGCATTTTATTGACAGTTTGAAATTCACAAAAGCATGTTTTCCTCTCTGCTATGGTAGCAAGCAACATTTGAGATGCTGACTACTGTGTTATCCTGGGCAACAGAGAAAAAGATGTCAGTGTCAGGCACAATTCTAGGCTGATTCTTCAGAGACAAGTATTGTAAGTGAGAAGGAAAGCTATTGAGACTTAGAGGTTATGTGTGGCTACATGTATCCTGTGCAACAAACATAGGTAACTATCCATAAATTCTAGAATACTGACAAAGTAGAACTCATACATTGAAAAATTTAATAAGAGGGAGTTGGGCGGTAGTGCAGCCGGTTAAGCTCAGGTGGCAAAAAGCACAAGAACCGGCTTAAGGACCCCGGTTCGAGCCCCCAGCCCCCCACCTGTAGGGGAGTCACTTCACAAGTGATGAAGCAGGTCTGCAGGAGTCTATCTTTCTCCCTCTCTGTCTTCCCCTCCTGTCCCCATTTCTCTCTGTCCTATCCAACAACAATAACATCAGTAACAACAATAATAACTACAACAACAATAAAAAACAACAAGGGCAACAAAAGGGAATAAGTAGATAAATAACAAATAAAAGAAAAAAATTAATAAGGAGTTATCCCCAAACTGAAGTGCTTATTATAATATCACACTAAAATTGTTAGGCATTATCACTCAAGTAGAATAATATATATGCACATATTGTATATATAAAATTAAAATGTGTTCATATACCACTTTTATAATATCAGAAATAACAGAAGTATATATATATATATGTGTGTGTGTATGTATATATATATACTGTTAAGTGTTTCTAAAACCTATATTTTATAATTTTAAAGATTAAATTTTATATTATCAGTCCTCAGCCCCTCCTTGCTATTTGTAAATTACATATCAAAATATCTGAAATTATGTTATAATGAAATTTAAATAAGTTTTTGCATTTCAGTGTCACATCAGCTTGATTTTATTTTTAAATAAGCAATCATTAGTTTAAACGGGAACATTATAATTCCAAAAATGTCATTCATAATCCAGTATGAAGAAGGTTTTTCCTCTAATAGAAAGTTGAAATATCCTTATTCAAAGCCCATAATAAGAAGGGTCAAACAAAATTAGTAGTTACATTTGTATTTATAAGATATTAAATAATTAATCATAAGTAGGCTGATTTTTATCTCTTTGTCATATTGAGATTAATCCCTTTCTTGAGTGTATTCTGTAAATTTTTTCTTGTCATTTGATTGTGTAATTGAACAGTTTAGTCATTTCTTGTTCTTCATTGAACGGAGAAAGGGCACTTTTTCCCCTTTATTTTTTATTGGGAGGTTACTGGTTTACAGTACAATTGTTGGGAGATGCGTACAATTTCTCATCTAACCAGGGGAAGTGTCTGCAAAGCACTCTCACTTCCAAATTAGGCCCATCATCCTGTACCAGGACCTGAAAGCCCCCTCTCCCCAACTCTCTCTTTCTCCTACCTCCTACCTCCCTGGAGTTCTTTTCTCTGGTGCCTGTTTTACTTTGTGTTTCTGCTTTCTGTTCTTTCTTAGGTGAATTTGTAAAAGAAACCTAAATTAAGAATCACTAGGTTTTATCTGTAGGGTTTTTCTTTAGGGTTTTTCTTTCCTCCAGTTAAATGTACCTCTGTACCTGCAAAAATTATGGAACTTAGATTCATGAATTTAATAATTCTAAATTGAACCTCAAGTATCACGTTAAAAGCTGTTGAGAAACTAGATGGGGGGCGGGTGGTTGCGCAGTGGGTTAAGCGCACAGGGCACACAAAGTCCAAGGGCCTGTGTAAGGATCCTGGTTTGAGCACCTCCCCCCGCTCCCCACCTGCAGGGGCGTCACTTTGCAGGCAGTGAAGCAGGTCTGCAGGTGTCTATCTTTCTCTCCCCCTCACTGTCTCCCCCTCTTCTCTCCATTTCTCTCTGTCCTATCCAGCCACAGCAATAGCTATAATAACAATAGCAATAGCAAACGCAACAAGGGCAACAGAATGGGAAAAATAGCCTCTAGGAGCAGTGGATTTGTAGTGCTGGTACGGAGCCCCAGTGATAACCCCAGAGGGAAGGAAGGAAGGAAGGAAGGAAGGAAGGAAGGAAGGAAGGAAGGAAGGAAGGAAGGAAGGAAACTAGATTTTGCATCTTACATTAAGACACCAAGTGCCTTCCTGAAGCATGGTGCAGAGGAAGGACCTAAGTTGGGGGTGAGAATTTTTTAGAAACTGTCATGGGAGATGAGAAATTGTACCCATGTATCAATAACTGTATTGTAAACCCTCCTCCCCTGATTAAAATAAAGAAAAATAAATTGGATCTTTTTTCAATTATTTATTTATTATTTATGAAAGGAGACATTAACAAAACCGTAGGATAGGAGGCTTACAACTCCACACAGTTCCCACCACCTGATCTCCATATCCCATCTCCTCCCCTGATAGCTTTCCCATTCTCTATCCCTCTGGAACTCCAGGACACATTGGTGGGGTCCTCAGTCCAGGGAAGTCTGGTTGGCATCATGCTGGCATCCGGAACCTGGTGGCCAAGTGATGAAGCTGAAGGGTTTTCATTCCACACCTGAAGTCTCTGGACACAGTCTGAAGTGAAGCATGCTGGGGTGGCACTCATTGCATTGATTAGGTTGCAATCAGCGGATGCAGTATTGATATGAATTGAAACAAGCATGCAGGGAAGTGAGCCCCACCCTAAGGTTCCAGGACTGGGGGAAATATAGACTCTATAGTGGAAATGTGCGGTTCCTGCTGTTTTAGAGTTAAAGAAGACAATGGATAGTTATTGTTATCATCACATTATTTGGTAATTGGGTTAATTTGAAAAGTCCCCTTGTTAGGGTTTGCTGTATAATAACCAGCATCTTGTATATAGCTGTGCCACTAGTTGCTTCTGTTCTACTTGGTCTAGGCTTTTGAGAGAGTCTTCATATCAAAGACTCAGCCTATGTATTAAAAAGACTCAGTCTGTGTTTTAAAAAGTTCAAGACATAACGGTCAATTTTCCCCTCATATTAATTGAATAGTGGTTTATGTGACTACACTTTAATAGGAGTGTACATAAACACCATTCCCACCACCAAAAGACTGTCTCCCATCCTATCCCCCTACCCCCGCCACCCTGGGAAGCCAAATGTCCAGCCCCTCACCACAGGGTTTGTACTTTGGTGCCCTACTCTCGATTTAATAAGATCCTGCTTTTAGTTTCCCTTTCTGTTCTCTTAACTGTTCTTACCAAAAAAATAAAAGCTGGATAGAGGTGCTAGTTAATAGTACAATTTTAACCTTACTGCAGTAAATAAAGGCATCAGGTTAGCAAATTGAATACCATAAATGTATGTAACAATATATCTTAACTTACAAAAGCAGAAAAAGAAAACACACACACACACACACACACACACACACACACCACACACCACACACCACACACACACACACACAAAGGTTAGGCTAGTTAGGTAACATAATATATATGCATTTTTTTCACTCCTGAGGCTCTGAGATGCCAAGATCAATCACTAGCACCACCATAAGCCAGTGCTGAACAGTGTTTAAATAAACAAATACATATAAAATACATAAACTTATTAAATAGCATATACAAAATTTAAACTACTTAAAGTATTTAACCAGACATTTAATTTAAAGGAATATATTACTTTGCTTGCAATATTTTATCAAAATTTATATCTGGCAATAGGCAGACAAAGGAAAAGTAGTAGAACCTTAATAGAACTTAGTCTCGAACTATGCTAACTGTAGGTAATTTAAAAACTTTTACTATAACTATATATGATTTTATCAATTATTTCATTTATTTATTTTTGGTTTGTTTGCCATGAAGGTTATCAGTGGGGACTGGTGCCAGCACTATAAACCCACCACTCATGGTGACCATTTCATTTGTTCCTGCTTTTTTTTTTTTTGGCCTCCAGAGTTATTGCTGAGGCTCTGTGCCTGCACTACAAACCCACTGCTTCTGGAGGCTATATTTTTTCCATTTTGTTGCCATTATTGTTATTGTTGTTATTGCTGCTATTGTTGTTGGATACGACAGAGAAATTGAGAGAGAGGAGGGGAGCCAGAGAAGAGGAGAGAAAAACAGACACCTGCAGACCTGCTTCACCGCCTGTGAAGGGACCCTCCAGCAGGTGGGGAGCCAGAGCTCAAACCAGGATTCTTCCACCTGTCCTTGCACTTCGCACCATGTGCGCTTAACCTACTATGCTACCACCCTGCCCCCTTGTTCCTGCGTTCCCCCATCATTTTCTAATTTTTTTACCATGGTTGAATTATTTTTTAATTATTAGTGAATTAATAATGATTGGTAAGATTTTGGGATAAAAGGGGTACATTTTTTTTAATTTACTATTTACTGCTTTGTGTTGTGGTATTTATTCCACAATAAAGTGGTTAGTTGGTGAAGCTTTTTAATCTTGGGATCTTCTTGTTAAGTTCATTAGATACTGATGGCTTCATTCCTTAAGTTCAGTATACCATTTCAAAAATAAAAGTTTTTGTTTATCTTTTTATTTCCACAAGGGTTTATCACCGGGGGTCAGTGCCTGCAGTATAAATTCATGGTTCCTGGCAGCCAATTTTCTCCTTTTTTTTTCTTTCTAATTTCTTTTAAATTAGGACAGAAAGAAATTGAGAGAGAACATGGAGATAGAGAAGGAGAAAAAGACAGACACCTGCAGATCTGCTTCACCACTTATGGCTCCAACTGGGATCTTCATGCCATTTGTTGTGCTTTGCGTCATGTGCGCTTCACCCACCCATTGTGCTACTGCCCGATCCCCCCACCCCCGTTTTTACTTTCAAGGGATGAAAAAAAGTGGAAGAGAAGAAAATCTAAAATAAAAATAGTGTATAATGGAAGTTTTTTTCAATCAGTTTATAGGGAGGATATTGATTACAGTTGAACTGCTCCCACATGGATACAATTTCTCATCTTTTCAAGACAGATGTCTGTAAAGGACTCCCAAGCCCAACTAGGTCCTTTTCCACCATCTTCTATCAGGAAGCCAGCATCCTGTCCAACCCCCTCTCACCTCTCCCTCCCCCAGGATGATTTTCTTTGGTACAGTACAAGTCACCCAGTCAGGTTTCACCCTGTGTTTTCCCTTTCTGTCCTTGTTTCTTTTCTTTTTTTATTTAAGAAAGGATTAATTAACAAAACCATAAGGTAGGAGGGGTACAACTCCACACAATTCCCACTACCCAATCTCCATAACCCACCCCCTCCCCTGATAGTTTTCCCATTCTCTATCCCTCTGGTAGCATGGACCCAGGGTCATTGAGAGTTGCAGAAGGTCTGGCTTCTGCAATTGCTTTCCCACTGAACATGGGCGTTGACTGGTCGGTCCATACTCTCAGTCTGCCTCTCTCTTTCCCTAGTAGGGTGTATCTCTGGGGAAGCTGAGCTCCAGGACATATTGGTGGGGTCTTCAATCCAGGGAAGCCTGGCCAGCATCCTGGTGGCATCTGGAACCTGGTGATTGAAAAGAGAGTTAACATACGAAGCCAAACAAATTATTGAGCACTCATGGACCCAAAGCTTGGAATAGTGGAGAGGAAGTGTTAGGGAGGTACTCACTGCAAACTCTAGTGTACTTCTGCTTTCAGGTATATATTTTGCAGTAGTTTATGGATACATGTGAACATAAGCTCTCTCTCACACAAACTGGTGTATATCTAGGTTATGGGACTTTGTTAGAAAGTGAACCACCTGAGATGAAATTAGAGTGTACTATAAAAGGAAAGGTCTCACCTGAGTAATGAAGCTGAAGGGTTGTCATTCCACACGTGAAGTCTCTGGACACAGTCTGAGGTGAAGCATTTTGAGGTGGCAATCATTGCGTTGGTTAGGTTGTGATCGGCGGATCCAATATTATTTGGTATGGATTGGGAGACGCATACGGGAAAGTGGGCCCTATCCAAGGGTTCCAGGACTGGGGGAAGTAGGGGCTCTATAGAGGAGATGTGAGGTTCCTGCTGTCTTAGGGTTCAAAAAGACAATCGATAGTTAATGTTATCATCACATTATTTGGTAATTGGGTTAACTTTGAAAAGTCCTTTTGTTATGGTTTGCTGTACAGTACCCAGTATCTTGTATATAGCTGTGCTATTGGATGCTTCTAATCTACTTGGTCTAGGCTTTTGAGAGAGTCTGCATATCAAATACACAGCCTATATATTAAAAAGATTCAGTTTGTGTTTTGAAAAACTTTGAGACATACAATTGATTTTCCCCCTCTCATATTAATCAACTACTGATTTATATGTCTACATTTTGCTAGGAGTGTACATAAACACCATTCCGACCACCAAAAGACTGTGACCCATCCCTCCCACCCACTCCCACCCCCCACTGGCCCAGGAAGCTGCATGTCTACCCCTCACCACTGGGTTTTTACTTTGGTGCCCTACTTACAATTTGATCAGGTCCTGCTTTTAGTTTCCCTTTCAGATCTTCTTCCTCAACTTCTGTTGATGAGTGGGATCATCCCATACTCATCTTTATCTTTCTGACTTAGTTCACTTAACATAATTCCTTCTAGCTCTGTCCAAGATGGGTCAGAGAAGGTGGGTTCATTGTTCTTGATAGCTGCGTAGTATTCCATTGTGTATATATACCACAGCTTTCTCAGCCACTCATCTGTTGTTGGGCACCTGGGTTGCTTCCAGGTTTTAGCTATTATGAATTGTGCTGCTATGAACATAGGAGTACACACCTCTTTTTGGTTGGGTGTTATGGAGTCCTTGGGGTATAACCCCAGGAGAGGAATTACTGGATCATATGGAAGGTCCATGTCTAGCCTTCTGAGAGTTTTCCAGACTGCTCTCCACAGAGGCTGTACCAATTTACATTCCCACCAGCAATGTAAAAGGGTTCCTCTGTCCCCACATCCTCTCTAGCATTTGTTGCTGCTGTCCTTTTTGATGTATGCCATTCTTACAGGAGTGAGGTGGTATCTTAGTGTTGTCTTAATTTGCATTTCTCTGACAATCAGTGACCTAGAGCAGTTTTTCATATATTTATTAGCCTTTTGGATCTCCTCTGAGGTGAATGTTTTGTTCATATCCTCTGCCCATTTTTGGATGGGGTCATTTGCTTTTTTGGTGCTAAGTTTTCTGAGCTCTTTATATTTTTTGGTGATTAGTTTCTTGTCTGATGTCTGGCATGTGAAGATCTTCTCCCATTCTGTGAGGGGTCTCTCTGTTTGTTTAATAGTTTCTTTGGATGTGCAGAAGCTTTTCAATTTGATGTAGTCCCATTGGTTTGTTTCTGCTTTAGTCTTCCTTGCAATTGGGTTTGATTCATCAAAGATGTCCTTGAGGTGTAGGTGGGAAAATGTTTTACCAATGTTTTCCTCTAAGTATTTGATTGTTTCTGGTCTGACATCTAAGTCTTTGATCCATTTGGAGTTGATTTTTGTTTCTGGTGAGATAAAGTGGTTCAGTTTCATTCTTCTGCATGTTACAACCCAGTTTTCCCAGCACCATTTATTGAAGAGAGCCTACTTTTTCCATTTAATCCTTTGGGCCCCCTTATCAAAGATTAGATTCCCATAGGTGTTGGGATTTATTTCTGGGCTTTCAAATCTGTTCCACTGGTCTGTGTGCCTATTTTTGTTCCAGTACCATGCTGTTTTGATGATGATGGCTTTATAATATAGTTTAAGGTCTGGGAGTGTGATGCCTCCATTTCTGATTCTTTTCCTCAAGATGGTTTTGGCAATTCTAGGTGTTTTCTCTGTCCTTGTTTCTTAAAGTCCACCCATAAGTGAGATCATCCTGAATTTGCTCTTCTCCTTTTACCTTATTTTGCTCAACATGATTACATAAAGGCCCGTCCAAGAAGAGACCAAGGAAATGAACTCATCTCTTTTAACAGGCAAGTAGTACTGCATTGTGTATATGTACTGCAACTTACTTAGCCTCTCATGTTGTTGGGAATCTGGGTTACTTCCAAGTGTGGACTATTGCATGCTGTGCTTATATGGACGTAAGTGTGCTTAAACCTCTTCAGATAGATGTGTTTACTTTTGGTAAATCCTCAAATCTCCAGAAAAGAAGTTGCTGGGCCATAGGCTAGGTTTATTTCCAGTATTTTGAGAAATCTCCAGGCTTCTTCCAAAGAGGCTGAACCAATTTTTATTTCCACCAGCAGTGTAGAAATGTTCCCTCCCCTCTCCTTCCACATTCATGTGTATACATGCTGTTTATGTTCTTATTTTTCATTAGTGATTTAATATTGATTTGTAAATTTATGAGGCAAGAGCGGTATAATCCCACACCGTGCCCACCACTAGAGTTCCGAGACCCAATTCTCTCCACTGGAAAATGCAGTAGTCCTCCCAAGGTTACATATGTGGGCTGACTATTATTTCTATAACTACCTGTTTATATTTATACATATTTCCCCTTTCTTCCATGGTCCTGCTATCTCTTCTAAGTCAAAGCTATACCCACTTCCACTTTTGAATGACCTTCTTTTTTTTTTCTCTTTTCTCTCCAAGTCCTGATAGAATTGGAGTTCAGTGCCCTCTGGTCATCTTTCCCTAACATTCCCCTCATCCCCAGGGGGAATATGGATCAAACTTTTTTATGTGGTGCAGAAGTTGGGAGGTCTGGCTTTTGTAATTGCTTCTTCACTGCACATAGGCATTGACAGGTTGATGCATACCCCAGCTTTTTTTTAATTATTAATATTTTGCTAGTAGGGTAGGGCTCTGGAGAGGTGAGGTTCTGAGACACGTTGGTGAGTTCTCTTTCTGAGGGAAATCTGGGTGGAATCATAGTATCATCTGCAACGTTGTGGCTAAAAGTCAGTAAGATATGAAGCAGGACAAAGTGTTCCATCAAGTAGTAATGGAGCAGATGAGATTAGGGACCTTGGGGTGGAAAGAACACAGGAAGTCAATTTTAGGTGTGTTCATGGGGCCTGTGACTTTAGTGTTTTATGCCTGCGCTTGATAGCTAATATGAAGGTGGACTAAAAATACTGTCTGAGAAAATGGTGTCAGAGTTGAGAATAGAACTAAAAAGCTGGGCTAGGCAGAGAGTGGCTTCCAAACATGAGGAACATATATAAATAACTACAATGAACTGTTTACCCCATTGATCTGACCCAGGGCCTATATATATTTATATTTAGCACAGGAGCCTCTGTGTCCTGTCAGTCTGAGCTCAAGTCTATGGTCACAGCTGGGAACATTCTGGGCTGCACTCATTTCAGGACCAGTCCTCCTCCCTCCTGGAGTGGTCGAGTAGAATGACCCAGTGTCCCTTAAGAGAATGGGACAGTCTCTACCATTGCTACCTTATAGTGAGGGTAAGGTCCTTGAGAGGTCTACAAGAGGTCTTATGATGACATTCCTGATGGAAGTGATCAGTGATGGTGGAGAGAGGGATCTATTAGAGGTCTTGGCCCATATTGTCTATGGGAGAATCCAAGAATTCCCTGACTAGTGCTCCAGATTATGGAGTGACCTGTTATTGACCATTAAGTGAGCCAGTCTTTTGCCTTTATTTAGCTTCTTTAATCCCTTCTTTATCTAAGGACCTTAGAATTTCTCCCAGATGTTAAAACATTGAGTGCCATTTTTGTATCCAGTTTGGTACTAGGTTTATGGGGTCTGCTTCAGATTAGGGAGGAAATAGACCTAGGGTTTTAGTGTGATCTAAGTTAACCTTAAGTTTTACTGCATTTACGTGTTTGATGATTCAGTAAAAGTTGTCATAGTGGGAAGTCCAGTGGTAGTGCAGTGGGTTAAGCACAGGTGGCGCAAAACACATGGACCAGCATAAGGACCCCGGTTCGAGCCCCCGGTTCCCCACCTGCAGGGGAGTCACTTCACAAGCTGTGAAGCAGGTCTGCAGGTGTCTATCTTTCTCCCCCTTTCTATATTCCCCTCCTCTCTCTATTTCTCTCTGTCCTATCCAGCAATGAAGACATCAATAACAACAACAATAATAACTACTACAACAATAAAAAGCAAGGGCAACATAAGAGTAAATAAATATTAAACAATTTTTTAAAGTTGTCATAGGGACATTAATTGTCCGTGTGTGTGTGTGTATTTGGCCAGTGTGTGTCCGTGTGTGTGTGTGTGTGTGTTTGTTTGGCCAGTGTATGTGTGTGTGTATGTGTGTGTGTGTGTGTGTTTGGCCAGTGTGTGTGTGTGTGTTTGGCCAGTGTGTGTGTGTGGGGGGGGCAGTGTGTATGTGTGTGTGTGTGTTTGGCCAGTGTGTGTGTGTGTGTGTGTGTGTGTGTGTTTGGCCAGTGTGTTTGTTTGGCCAATTGTATACAGTAGTGTTCCTTCTAAATATTATCAGAGATTGACAATGGTGGTAATGCTGTCAGAAGAGATTAGGAGATATATCTTACTTTCTTATGTGTAGTCAGATGAATAGAAAGAGTGAGGAAAATAAAATAAGGGGTGTGAGAGGAGGATGTCTAGGCCTAACAGTAAATACTTGATTGGACAATTTGTAGTGCCTTCTATAGACCTTTATTCCTACTTGCCAAGCTTATTAGGTCTGAGTCTAATCACAGAGGACTATTAGGCACTATTACTTTGAGGTATATAGTTGCCCTAATTTTAGGGTACATGTATTTATGTATCCAGTCCCCTAGGCCCTATCCTGTATCTAGGCTCTATAACTTTGTTATAAGTGCACCATTTGTAATGGAAATAGGTTGAAAAAATGGAACTAGGTTAATACTGTATGTTAGGAAAGGTCTCCCCAGATTATTGGAGTTGAAAGGTTGACATTTCAAATTTGCAGTCTCTGGATACAGTCCAGAGCAAGGAGGCAGTGGCAGTATAACATGGCATGGTGGCACTGGTTGCATTAATTTAGTTGAGGTCATCAGAGGCAATATGACAGGGTTGGGGATCAAGAGGAGAGGCATATAGCAAAGTTCTAGAGATCCCAGGGCTTGGATGAATGGGAATTTTAAAGAGAATGGGGAGGATTCCTTGAATTCTTAGAGTTTCAGAAGGGAATAAATGATTATTATTATAACCAAGTTACTTGGGAGTTTGGTTTCCTTTGAAACTCCTACACTTAGCATTTACCATAGCATATTTGACCTCACCATAATTTAGGCCATTTAATGCTATTTACAAATAACTATATCTGAGATGTTGACAGGAACAATTGATTTTGTACTATCTGGTTTAAAATTTTATTAATTTTTTTACTTATAAAAAGGAAACTCTGACAAACCCATAGGATAAGAGGGATACAAATCCACTCAGTTTCCCACCACCAGATCTCCGTATCCCCTCCCCTCCCCTGATAGTTTTCCTCTTCTTTATCCCTCTGGGACTATGCACCCAGGGTCATTGTGGGATGCAGAAGGTGGAAGGTCTGGCTTCTGTAATTGCTTCCCCACTGAACCTGGGCTTTGGCAAGTCGATCCAAACTCCCAGCCTGTCTCTCTCTTCCCCTAGTGGGACAGGGCTCCAGGAAAGCAGGGCTCCAGGACACATTGGTGGGATCGTCTGCCCAGGGAAGTCTGGTGGCATCATGGTGGCAAATAACTTAGTATTGAGGGATAAGAAAGGGGGTTAAAGATTATTTTAGAAATGCTTTAACAACTTAAGCCCAGTGTCAGTATTCAGTTTACAATTTAAAACATTAAGTGCATAGACTAAATGAATATATACCAGAATTGAAATCTAGGCAGTTAAAGAACTTGAAACATGGGAGTCGGGCGGTAGCACAGAGGGTTAAGCGCACATGGTGCACAAAGCGCAAGGCCTGGCGTAAGGATCCCGGTTTGAGCCCCTGGCTCCCCACTTGCAGAAGGTTGCTTCACCTAAGGTGAAGCAGGTCTGCGGATGTCTTTGTCTCCTCTTCTCTGTCTTCCCCTCCTCTCGTCATTTCTCTCTGTCCTATCCAACAACAACAACAGCTATGACAACAATAACAACTACAACAAGCACAACAACAAGGGCAACAAAATTGGAAAAATAGCCTCCAGGAACAGTGGATTCATAGTGCAGGCACTTAGCCCCAGCAATAATCCTGGAGGCAAAACAAACAAACAAAAAAGTTGAAACAATTTATTTTCCCCCTGATATATTAAACAGGAATTTATAAGATCATAGGTTAGTAGGAGTATACTTTATCAATGTTCTCACCGTCAAAAGTCTGTGTCCCTACCTCCAACGCCCTGCAGTGGACCTGATAATCTACTACACCGCTCTGCCCCAATTCTCCGATGTTTCTGTTCTTTTTAATGAATGGCATTTTCATGGGTGTAAAGTGATATTCCATTCCTTAGTTAGTGACTGTGAGCATTTTCTCATATGCCTGCTGGCCCTCTGAATATCTTCTTTGTTAAAGATTCTGCCCATTCCCTCTCACCACTTTATAATGAGCTTATTATTACTGCTTAGCTTAGTGAAGGAAAAACAGTTGTTCCTAAGTCAAGTAAAATGTATGTATTGAAGAGTATTTCATATTGGGTGGGGAAGACATCCCACTCAACAGTGTGCCTGCTTTAAAATATTTTATTTTATATATTTTCCAATTCTAATAGCTTCACTGAGAAAATGTTGACTTTCAGGATTATTATTATTATTATAAAGGTACATTTTCACATTTCCCAAAGATAAGAGTCGGTGTATTTCATACTTCCCACTCAAACAAACCGCTCCAGGGTTATTGCTGGGGCTCAGTGCCTACACTACAAATCCACTGCTCCTGGAGGCTATTTATTGTCCTTTTGTTGCAGTTGTTGTTTATTGTTGTTGTTGTTATTGTTGGATAGGACAGAGAAATCAAGAGAGGACAGGAAGATAGATAGGTAGATAGATAGATAGACAGACAGACAGACATGCAGGTGGGGAGCTGGGGGCTTGAACCGGGATCCTTATGCAGGTCCTTGTGCTTTGCGCCATGTGCACTTAACCCACTGTGTTACTGCCCAGTCCCCCTAAACCCATATCTTATTCATAGCAAGGTAGTTCCACTGCAATTGACGGTACTCTATTGAGGAGACACCCTGTTTTGTTCTTTGCTTAGTTTCTTAGAGCCTAAAATTTGTGATGATAATATTTAGGGTATTATTTAGAATTTTAATCTCCTTGTGATAGGGCTTATGACATTTTTTTTCTGGTAATAAGAGATTTTTTTCTCTAAAATTAAATTAATATTTTGAACCTTAATCCAAATACTGGGAGAATTCATGTAAAATGAAATGAACTGCTCTCTAATATAATAATGATAATTATGATGATGAAGAGGATGAAGAAGGGGTTGGCCTATAGCACACCAGGTTAAGGTCACATAGTGTGAAGCTCAAGGACCCAGGCAAGGATCCCTATTAGAGCCTCCTGTTCCCCAGCTGCAAGGGGGGTCTGCTTTACAAGCAGTGAAGCAGGCAGATCTGCAGGTGTCTATCTTTCTCCCTCTCTGTCTTCCCCTCCCACTCTCAGTTTCTCTCTGTCTTATCCAAAAAGTTGAAAAAATGACCACAGGAGCAGTAGATTCATAGTGCAGTTACTGAGTGCCAGTGATAACCCTGAAGGCAAAAAAAAAAAAAAAAATCAAAATCAAAAGCTGTCTCTGAAGGTTTTCTGTTACAGTGTCGCTCTAGAGTAATATTTATTTTTGACATTTATTCAGATTATACTTTGTGCATTTTCATTATTTGTATAATTTTCAGTACTCCAAATTTGTATAACTAGAAAAAATGGGAAAACCCCCTTCTTATCTTCATATATTCTCTCTATAGCTCAAGAATTTTGCATTCGAGGTGGCACTACTGCTTCTGAATATTTTCCTTTCTCTACTTGG
The DNA here is from genome assembly GCF_950295315.1 of Erinaceus europaeus. Taxonomy (NCBI): domain Eukaryota; kingdom Metazoa; phylum Chordata; class Mammalia; order Eulipotyphla; family Erinaceidae; genus Erinaceus; species Erinaceus europaeus. The sequence goes on along the minus strand of NC_080180.1, from coordinate 14,988,348 downwards.
CTTCACAATACATGTATTCTTTCTCAAGAGCACTACTTAACACTTGGGTTATGATATGAAATCATGTGCATAGTAATTTAATTAAATTTTTATTTCCTGCTCATATAATCTGAATTACAAAATCAATACCATTTAGGGAAAATTTAGATATTGTAGGCTTGTATAATAAGACATAATAGTATAAATATCTCCATCCTCATTACTGCTGTATGAATATGTTTCATCTTCCAGAAATTTTGCCATGTCTAGATGGGAAAGTGAAAGTGTAAGGCTATATGTAGTTCACTCTGCCCTTTATTAAAACATACTGGGGGAGTCGGGCTCTAGCGCAGCGGGTTAAGCGCAGGTGGCACAAAGCACAAGGACTGGCATAAGGATCCCGGTTCGAACCCCGGCTCCCCACCTGCAGGGGAGTCGCTTCACAGGCGGTGAAGCAGGTCTGCAGGTGTCTATCTTTCTCTCCTCCTCTCTGTCTTCCCCTCCTCTCTCCATTTCTCTCTGTCCTATCCAACAATGACGACAACAACAATAACTACAACAATAAAACAACAAGGGCAACAAAAGGGAATAAATAAATAAAATAAATATTTTTTAAAAAATTAAAAAAAAAACATACTGGGTACATTAAAAATTTTGCTGTGGGGAAGAAAGGTATACATAGATCTCTTTGGATTGGTGTGTTTGTTTCCTTAGGATATATCCCAAGGAGAGGAATTGCCAGGTCATAGAGCAGGTCTGTTTTTAACTTGCTGAGACTTTGCCAGATTGCTCTTCACAGGGGTTGGACCAATTTACAATATCCGCCTTTTGAAGTACTCTAAGTGTCAAACAACACATAAGTGGTTAAGAAAATTGGTATAACAAGCTGCCTCAACACCAGGACCCATCTTCCTCAGGAGTAGCATAAGAGTATGTTTGTCCAGCCTTCCTTCAGAGGATGGAACATTCTCTACCATTGTTGATCCAAGTGGAGGGCAAGGTCCTATAGGGGGTCCACAAAGGGGTCTGTTTTGTTGTTCCTGGTATAGATGAGCGGTAACAATGGAGAGAAGGATTTATTCGAGGTCTAGGCCCATCATGTCTATTTGGGAATCTCAGGACTCCCTGATTAGGGCCCCAGCTGATGGGGTGTCCTGATAGTGACTAAAGAGTCACCGTTAAAGTATGCCAGTCTCTTGTCCTTATTCAGCTTTTGTAGTCCTTGCTTTGATAAGGATAGCTTGGGAGTGAGTGCAGGAAGTATAATAGGACATAGGTGAGGAGGGTATCTAAGTCTAAGTAGAAACTATTTCATTATGAACTTCATACTGACTCACTGTAGACTATAGTGTACTTTTGCTTTCAGGTATATATTTTGCCCTAATTTATGGATACATGTGAACATATGCCCTATCTCATGGGACCTGGTCTATAGGAAAGTGAGCCCCACTCTAGAGGTTGCAAGACTGGAGAAAATATAGGCTCTGTAGAGCAAGCGGGAGGTTCCTGCTGTCTTAGGGTTTAAGAAATCAATAGATAGTTATTGCTATAATCATGTTATTTGGCAGTTGGGTTAACTTTGAAAAATCCCTTTGTTAGGATTTGCTGTATCATACACAACATCACCATAATTTATGTCCTTTGACATTATTTGTATATAGCTGTGCCACCGGTTGCTTCTGTTCTCCCTGGTCTAAGCTTTTGAGAGAGTCAGCATATCAAAGACTCAGCCTATGGTCTGTGCATTAAAAAGTTTGAGACATTCAATCAATTTTCCCCTCTCATATTAATTAAATAGTTATTTATATGACAACAGATTAATAGGAGTGTACATAAACACCATTCCCACCACCAAAAGACTGTGTCCCATCCCACCCCCCACCCTACCCACACCCCCGCCTGCCCCATGAAGCTGAACCTACACCCTCACTCTTAAACCAGGGTTTTTACTTTGTTGCCGTACTCCAAATTCAGTCAAATCCTGTTTTGAGTTTCCCTTTATATTCTTCTTTCTCAACTTCTGCTGATGAGTGGGATCATCCCATACTATCTTTCTGACTTACCTCACTTAACATAATTCCTTCTAGCTCCATCCAAGGTGAGTCAGAGAAAGTGGGTTCATTGTTCTTAATAGCTGCATAGTATTCCATTGTTTATATATACCATAGCTTTCTCATCCACTTATCTGTCGTTGGGCACTTGGGTTGCTTTCAGGTTTTAGCTATTACAAATTGTACTGCTATGAACATAGGCGTACACATATCTTTTTGGTTGTGTGTTATGGAGTCCTGGGAGTATATCCCTAGGAGAGGAATTACTGGGTCATATGGAAGGTCCACGTCTAGCCTTGTGAGAGTTCTCCAGACTGCTCTCCACAGAGGTTGGACCAGTTTACATTCCCACCAGCAGTGCAGAAGGGTTCCTCTAGCCCCATAGCCTCTCCTGCACTTGTTGCTGCTGTCCTTTTTGATGTATGCCATTCTCACAGGGGTGAGGTGGTATATCCATGTTGTCTTTATTTGCATTTCTCTGACAATCAGTGACCTGGAGCAATTTTTCATGTGTTTGTTAGCCTTTGGCTCTCTTCTGTAGAGAATGTTCTGTTCATATCCTCTGCCCATTTTCGAATGGGGTCGTTTGCGGTTTTGGTGCTAAGTTTGCTGAGTTCTTTGTATATTTTGGTTATTAGTAAATAAATATTTAAATAATTGAGAGAGAAAGAGAGACCTATACTCATGGCCTCACTGCTCCTAAAGCTCTCTCTATCCTGCTCACAGGGAGCCTGGGGCTTGGATGTGGGTCTTTGTGTATTGTAATGTGTGCACTCTACCAGGTGGCCTGCCACCGGGCTTTCATATATACCCATGTATATACATATATTAAAAACACATATATGTAGATGTTGAATAATGTTTCTTTTTATGTTTTATTAGTGACTAACTTTTTTTTTCTTTTTTATTTAAGAAAGGGTTAATTAACAAAATCACAGGGTAGGAGGGGTACAACTCCACACAATTTCCACCACCCAATCTCCATATCCCACCCCCTCCCCTGATAGCATGACTAACTTTTTTTTCTTTACAAAAAATGATCAGATTTCAGAAGTATTTTCATCTCCACACTTGGTAAATTAAGTCACCACACCCTTACCCCAGCCCCTCCACCAAATTTTTGCACCACCAGTTTATAGTACTAGATGTATTAGATTCTGCCCAGATATCCTGGATCTTTAAACCTACTCTTTTGTGGTTGTAATGTTAGCCCTTATCCATCGCTGATAACAATAATATTACATGTCTATAAACATATTTCTGTGCATTTGTTAAATAAATCCTTAGCTATGAAAGAATTAGCTGGGTCTTAATTTATACACACCCTTATTTTATACAGATGCTGCTGAACTGACATCTCAAATAGCATGTGGTAGATTGTTTACACAGTAATGGAAACTCTCAGAGTTCACAGTAATATGACAGTCATTCAGATTTGGGTCATACTAATAAAAAGAAAAACGAACCCCTTAGTGTTGAATTGCAAGTGCTTTGATAGTTCATACATATATTTACATATATTTTAAACTATTATTTTATGAACTAAGTATGCCATTTATATGCATTTATAAACATTTGTTTTATATGCATATATTATAGATAGCATTCATCTGTGCACCAATACATACACAGTTTTGTTGGTAAGAAACATTTCTCCTCAACACTCAACATATTCCAATTTTTTCTTCAGGCTTGATACAGAAATGTGTAAAATTTTGTACGTTAATTCTGTGGCCTGCCACATTACTATAATGTTAAGTAACTTCCAATAGTTTTCTACTGGATTCTTTTGGACTTTCTATGTTTACTATCATATCATTTCTAATTAGTGGTAGTTTGACTTCTTCTCTTCCAATTTGTATTACTTTGATTCCTTTATCTTGCCTAATTGCTATGGCTAAGACTTCAAAGACTATGTTGAATAGTAAGGATGACAATGGGCAGCCCTGTCTTGTATCTGGTTGAAGAAGGGGAGCTTTCAGTTTCCCACCACTGAGTATGATGTTGGCTATAGGTTTGCTTTATAAAGACTCAGTTTGGGGAGAAATGCATCTATCTTCATGTCATCTATCTTTTTGTAATGTTTTGATCATGAAAGGATGTTGAATCTTGACAAATGTATCGGTGCACTTATTGAAATAGTCACATGGTTTTTTACTTTCTTTTTGTTGTTGTAGTGGATAACATTTATTGTTTTACATGTGTTGAACCAGCTTTGCATCCCTGAGATACATCATACTTGCTTACAATGTACAAACTTTTATTTTATTTTTTGTTGATTTGATAATGATCAACAAGACCATACGATAAGAGAGGATAGAATTCCACACAGTTCCCACCACCAAATTTCCGTGTCCCATCCCCTCCATTGGAAGCTTTGCTATTCTTTATTCCTCTGCGAGTATGGAACCAGGATCATTATGAGGTGAGAAGGGGAGAGTTCTGGCTTCTGTAATTGCTTCTCTGCTGGACATGGGTGTTGACAGTTGATACACACTCCCAGTCTGTTTCTATCTTTCCCTAGTGGGGCAGGGCTTTGGAGAGGTAAGGTTCCAGGACACATTGGTGAGGTCATCTGCTCAGGGAAGTAAGGTTGGCATCAACATAACATCTTTAACTTGGTGGTTTAAAAGCATTAAGATATAAACCAGAACAAATTGTTTAATAATCAGCAACCTAACGGTAAGAATATAGCAGATGAGATTTGGAGGTCTCCATTTTGGAAATGTCTATTAGGTTTATTTAGGTGTATTCCAAGGGGCCCATGATTTGACTAATTTTACCTGAGGCTGGTAGCCAACATGCAGGTGTTGTCTACCTATCTATTGATATGTGGGGAGTTAACATATTGATCTTTTAGCTAGTGTAGATTGTACTCTTGAACATCAATGCACTAGCCTTTCTAATTACCTGTTTCACATGTGCTGGGTTATATAACTAGGAAAAGAATTGCTGAGTCACATAGTAATTCTATGTTTAACTTCTTGAGAAACCACCAGACTTCTTTGGTTAGCAACAGAATCATTATTTTTTTGCATTCACACTAGCAGTGCAAAAATACTCATTTCTCTGCATACTCACCAACACCTGTTATTTTCCATTCTTTTTGATTATAGTCATTATAGTGGCTGTCTTACTGAAAGTTTTTGCTTTATAATCTTATCCTTTATCTCTTATTCTGTAATACTTGTCTTTTCTTGAGACCAAAATGTCGGTGACATGTAAAATTTTAGCTCCTATTGTGGCTCTCTTCAAGATGTTTTCTGTTAAAAATTGTTTAGAATTGTCTTTAAAGTTACTACTTCCACAGGATCTTCCTTGACTTTTTCCAACCATTCATACATGCTTATACATAAGATCTGTTGGGGTATGGAAAGCCTAATCTGTGGAGTGTTACTTATCCCTCCTCTCCCTTAATCTATCTTCAGTTCCTGAATTAGCTACTATGAATTGCTCAAGAATTTAGTAGAGGAGGAACATGAGGTGAGAATTTGGACAGCTCCGGGACATTCTAAGAAGAACCATTCGTACCTGGACAATCAAGTTAGTGTGGTGAAACTGACAAATCATATTCAAGTATCAATGTAGTGGTTTTTTTTGTTTGATTGTTTTTGCCTCCAGAGTTATTACTGGGGTTCTGTGTCTGCACCATGAATCCACTACTCTTGAAGGCCATCTTTTAAAACCCCCATTTTTGTTGCTGTTATTATTGTTGTTGTTGCTGCTGTTGTTGTTGTTGGATAGGACAGAGACAAATTGAGAAAGGGAGGGGGAAGACAGAGAAGGGGAGAGAAAGATAGACACCTGCAGTCCTGCCTCACTACTTGTGAATCAACCCCCTTGCATGTGGGGAGTAAAAGCTTCAACCGGGATCCTAGTCCTTGTGCTTTGCACTATGTGCCCTTAACCTGGTGTGCTACCACCCAGCCCCTGCAGATTTATTTGTAAGCAGCACAGCTCCAGGGTTACTTTAATGAGGGGATGTTGATGTGTAGGATTGTTGTTGCTACAAGGATACATTTTCACATTTACTCAAGATAGGTACAAGTACATTTCATCTCCTACCCTTCTCCTTTTTCACTATAGACACATATATCCTCAACTTCACCTTAGTGCTCCCCGTCTCCCCCTTGTGAGTCTGTTACAGTATTCCACTGAGGGTTCATCCTATTTGTCTTTGCTTTGTATCTTAGATGCCATTTATGACTGAGATCCTCTAGTGTCTGTTCTCCTTCTAGCTGACTTCACTCAGAAATGATTATCTCTAGTTCCTTTCATGTTGTAGCAAAGGTGAATGTTATCACTGTTTCTTACAGCTGTGTAAGAAGTCTATTTTGTATATATGCCACAGCTTCATTAACCATTCCTCTGTTGTTGGATACTGGTGTTTCCAGATGCTAGATATTACAAATTGCAGTTTCATAAATATGACTGTGCATAGATTGGATAATTATTTTGTTGTTGTTAGGGAAACAATGATTTACAAGACAGTTGGTGCCACCAGAGAGTGGTTTCTCATCCTTCTGTGATAGGTGCCTACACACCACTCCCACCACAGCCTGGGTCTCCTTTCACTACCATGCATTGGGCCTAATGCACTTTGAGCCCCCTAGTCTCCCACACATGCGTAGTATTTGGTCTTGCTTCAACAGTCCGTGGCTATTTCAAGTTCCACAATGTGTTTTATCTTCCCTTCCTTGTTTCTTAGGTTTCACATAAGTGAGATCATCTAGTTTGTATCCTCTTCCTTATTAAATATCTCATTTAATACGATTCCTGTAAGTTCCTTACAAGATGAGACAAAGGAGATGGTTTCACCAGTTTAGATATCTGAGTATTACTTTATTGTGAATATATATACCACAGCTTTCTTAACCACTCATCGTTGGGTATCTATGTTACTTCTGTGTTCTGATAAGCACACCATGATTTTGATTATGCTTGTCAATGTCTTATTAGCAACAGGGGACTCAGTGGCAGCGGTAAGCCACATCCCTAGAGGGTTCCAGCTGTATGAAGTTGCAGTTTATTTTATGATTTACTATGCATGTTCTGAATATGCAGTAACATCTGGAAATCCATCAGTCCCTGACCCTCCTTTTGTCTAAATTATTTGCACTTGTAATATCCAGAGAAGCAAGGCAATCCTGTGAACATCTTGTTTTATGAGCATTATGTGTCTACTACCTTCTTGGTAGATGGTTATTTTCAGCCCTCACGTCTTCATTCTGGAACTCTCTACAGCACATTTTCTAATATGTTCATCTCTCCTCACAGTATTAACCTAATTTCTAGAATTATTTTTAAGTTCTGTTCAAAAAATGCATCCTTTGTGTACCTAACAAATATCTAGTAATTGCTTGGAAACTTCACATTGTTTAAACTCTGGTTAATCCTGTGGTTTCTGGGTGGGGAGGAACCTGGCTCTGTTGTCTAGTCAGTTAATTGATACTATTTTAAAAATATTTTGTTTTAAATTAATATCATATTCAAGTTCATATTAAAATAAAATGTAAGTAATTTTACCAGTCAGTAACATGCCTGCATGATGATGCTGCCCTTACCCCCCTTTCTTTACTTCTTATTTATTTATTTATTTATTTATTTATTTATTTATAAAAAAGGAAACACTGACAAAACCATAGGATAAGAAGGGTACAAATCCACACAATTTCCACCATCAGAACTCCATATCCCATCCCCTCCCCTGATAGCTTTCCTATTTTTTTATCCCTCTGGGAGTATGGACCCACAGTCATTTTAGGGTGCAGAAGGTGGAAGGCCTGGGTGTTGGCAAGTCGACCCGTACTCCCAGCCTGACTGTCTCTTTCCCTAGTGGGGCAGGGTTCTGGGGAAGTGGGGCTCCAGGACACATTGGTGGGGCCATCTGCCCAGGGAAGTCTGGTTGGCATCGTGGTAGCATCTAGAACCTGGTGGCTGAAAAGAGAGTTAACATATAAAGCCAAAGAAGTTGTTGATTAATCATGAACCTAAAGGCTGGAGTAGTACAGATGAAGAGTTGGGGGGGCTCCATTTTGTAGATAGCTAGTAGGCATATTTTAGTTATATTCCAAAGGGCCTGTGGCTATACTAGTTGTTTTTTTTCCCCCTGAACCTGAAATCTGGTATGCAGGTGGATCCTAGTTATTGTCTGGGGAGATGATATCATGGCTGGAAAAAGGGCTGGAAAGCTGGATCAGGGAAGACAGTAGCTCCCAAATATGGGAAAGGTGTATGAATATTATTGACTGTACACCCCATCGATTTGATCTGATCTGGGACCCATATTCAGCTTAGGAGCATATGTGATCTCTGCATCCCTGTAGATCTGATCTCACATTCTGTGGTCATCAGTAGGAACGTTCTAAGCTGCCCCAATTATCAGGACCCATCTTCCTCAGGTGTAGCATAGAGCGTATTGTCCAACTTCCTTAGAAGGATGGAACATTCTCTACCATTGTTGATCCAAGTTGAGGGTAAGATGCGGGCCCACAAAGGGAACTGTTTGTTGTTCCTGATATAGATGACCAGTAACAATGGAGAAGAGGGATTTATTCAAGGTCTGTGCCCATTATGTCTGTTTGGGAGGCTCAGGGCTCCCCAAATAGGGTAGAGAAAGATAGATACCTGCAGACCTGCTTCACTGCCTGTGAAGTGACCCCCCTGCAGGTGGGGAGCCAGGGGCTTGAACCAGCATCCTTATTGCCAGTCCTTGCACTTCGTGCCATGTGCATTTAACCTGCTGTGCTACCACCCAACCCCCACTGTTTTATTTTTTAATGCAGGTCCAATGCCTCATGTATGTGTGATTTCACCACTCTTGGGCTGACTTTTTCATTCAGATAAAGGGAGAGAGAGAGAGAGAGAGAGAGAGAGAGAGAGAGAGAGAGAGAGATACCATAGCATGGATCCACCATCCTTAGAGACTCACCTGGTGCCAGGATGCCAAGTAGCCCATGGTGTCTAGCTCTAACCCAGTCTCACATATCATCAAGTGGCAAGGCATGCTCTCTACCTGATGAGCTATATAATAATTTTCACAAAAGGTTATGGTAACCAGTGTACTACTTAAAAAGTCTGAATATAAAATAAATTAACTTCTGGACATTATTTTACAGCACTAAGATCATTACTGACATTACTGCAACTTTGAACCAAAATTATTTCAGTAAATGGATGTTCTAGGCACTATGTTAAATACTGCATACACACGATGCTCACGCAACAACAACAATAACAATAATGACAACAGCAATGATAAACAACAAGGGCAATAAGAGGGAAGAAAATAGCCTCCAGGAGCACTGGATTGGTAGTGCAGGCACAGAACCCCAGCGATAACTCTGGAGGAAAAAAGAAAAGAAAGAAGAGAAGAGAAGAGAAGAGAAGAAACATAAAATCAAAGAGATAGGAAGTGTGTGTGTATACATGCTTACACACACACACGCACACACACACACACACACACACACACACACGTATATCTGGGCAGGAATAGATAGAAATGTGGAGAATTAAATGACCTTTAGTTTCCAGCGTTGCCTTGTCAAATCACAGAGCTAGCTGTCTTCCCAAAGGCCGATCCGGGCGGCTTATAACTGAGAAAGTTTTTAAAAGGCTGGCAGGTAAGAAGACTGCAAGAGTTTGCAGTTTCGTGGTTTTACAAAATATGCTTCATTGAGCTGTTGGGAACAGTTGCAGTGGGACTGTTCGGAGCAGTTGGAATCCATTAGGGAAGCTTAGTGCCTGTTGGAACTCGATGGCTAGGTCATAATCAGGGGGCTCTGGCCTGGATCCCAAATCTGCTACTTCATACTTGTTGTGGCACTTATCAACATTCTAAACTATTTTTTAATTTTACTCAGATTAAGTATGTGCATCATTTTGTCAGCAAATGTGGCATATTACTTTGCAGTCACTCATATTTTCATTTAATTTTCTTGTATTGTGTTGAAAGTGGTAGCTTTGCATGTTTTTATGCTATTGTTTATATACATTCTTACTCTTGTACTGTCCTTTAAGTATTAAGAAAGTAAATCTAAGTTCATATTGTTAACTTTTGAATCACTAGTAGCTAGTACTGTGGTGTTAAGTGGGAAAAACAATCCCTCCTAAATGTGATGCTTAAGTGAATGCTCATCTGAGTAACTAATGAGTGAAGGAGAAAATCACCAGAAGACTTCCAGAATTGCTTTTTCTAGTTTTTTCAGCTTTGTTATTATGAGTATATTCATTGATAGAAACTTTTTGATTTTCAAATACAGTTGCTCAAAAATATATCTGGGTGGGGTGGATAACAAGCTCAGAAGATTCTATTTCCTAAGTATTTGATATTTTGAAAATTATCTTCCATTTTAGAAATAATTAATAATCTACCTTGTCCAGAGACATTCTAATTTAAAGTCAGAAGTCTTTGAGTCAAACATTCTAAATGTTATGCACCTTAATACAATACTTAATTTTTGTATTTAAGGCAATTCTTTTAAAAAAATTTTTAAACTTTATTTATTAGATAGAAACAGTCATAAATCGAGAGGGTAGGGGGAGTTAGAGAGAAAGAGAGACACCTACAGCCCTGCTTTACCACTTGCGAAGCTTTCTCCCTGCAGGTGGAGGGAGACCAGGGGCTCAGACCTGGGTTCTTGAGCATTGTAACGTGAGCTCAACCAGGCACACCACCACCTAGCCTCTTTAAGGCAATATTTTAATGTAAATATAATGTTGGTATAAAACTAAAAATGCATTCTACAGGCCTAGTCTTGAAAGTTTGAATTGCACAAGTATTAATGTAAATAAACAAATTGTGATACATAAAATAGGTACTGTCATAAGAGAAAGACAGACATCACTTGGATTGAGTACAGCACTACATGCGTGTGTCAGTAGCTTTCAAGTTAGAAGCTTAAAAGCTATGTTCATTAAAGCGTCCTTAAGTATAAAAATAAAGGGGCCAAGAGATATCTCACCCAACAGAATGCGTGAGGACCTAGATTTGAGTCCTGGACCACCACATCAAAGCACCATTGGTACGGAAGGGGAAGCTTCACAAGGGGTGATACAGTACTGTGGTGTCTCTCCTCTCTCGGGCTGTCCTCCCCTTTGTGTTACTCTCTGACATCCAGAGAGAGAAAAGTACTGCAATTGTGCAGACACACTCAAAAAATAAGCAATGCATATGTATGTCTGTTATACCTTATGGATGCCATATATATATATATATATATATATACACACACACACACACACACACACTATATCTGGTGTTTGAAAAATACTTAGCAATGGTTAGATTTTTCAAAAAATATAGCTTGTGTATCGATTAAGCTAAGCGTACACAGTACTAAGTGCAGGGACCCCATGAAAAGATCCAGGTTCAAGCCCCTGGCTCCCCACCTGCAGGGGGTATGCTTCAGAAGTGGTGATGCAGATTTACAGGTGTCTATCTTTCTCTCTTCCTCCGTATCTTCTCTCAGTTTCTCTCTGTCCTATCAAATAAAATGGAAAAAAATGGCTGCCAAGAGCAGTGGATTTGTAGTGCCGGCACCACTGAGCCCCTACAATAATAACCCTGGAGGGAAAAAATAGTTAGGCGCAGAAAGCATCAAACACATTTCAAAAATAAGTTGTTTTTTTTGTTTTGTAATTAGTAGGCAGCCACAGACTCCAAGAAGAATAGTACATTTAAACGTGTAGATTTGTAATGAAAACTTCTTGGTACTAGGACAAAAATTGGCACACAGACCAGAGGAAATGAATCAGAAACTCAGAAATAAGCCCCACATCTATGGACAACTAATTTTTGAAAGGGGAAACAAAACATTAAATGTAAAAGGAGAGTCTCTTCACAGTCTAGGCTTTTTAAGTATCATGAGACCAAGAGTAAATAAAATAACAACCAAAAAAGCCAATGGAACTACATCAAACTGAAAATCTTCTGCACAGCAAAAGGAACCATCACCGAAACAGAAATAAGACCTACAGGATGGGACAAGATCTTTACACAGCATGTATCTGATAAATCGCAAGTAACCAAAATAAGTAAAAAACTCACTAACCTTAGCAACAGAAAACAAACAACCCCATTTAGAAAGTGGGGAAAGGGCATAGACAGATCTTCATCAAATAGAGATTCGGGGGTTGGGCTGTAACATACTGAGTTAAGCGCACATCCTGTGAAGAACAAGGACACAGTCAAGGATCCCTGTTCAAGACCCAGGCTCCCCACCTGCCACGTTCAAGCCCTGGGCTCCCCACCTACAATAGGTTTGCTTCACAAGCAGTGAAGCAGGTCTGCAGGGGTGTCTATCTTTTTCTCCCCGTTTTCCCTTCTTCTTTCAATTTATTTCTGTCCTATTCAACAACAGCCACAGTAGCAACAACAGAAAAAAAAAAAAAGTCCTCTAGGAGCATTGGATTTGTAGTGCAGGCACAGTAATAACTTTGGAGGCAAAAATAATAATAATAATTCAGAGACTCAAAAATATGTGGAATACTCAAGATCACTGATGATCAGAGGAATACAAGTAAAAACAGCAAGGTACTACTTTATCTTTTTACTCAGAAATAGAAAGTGTTGGTGGAATGTGGAAGAAAAGGGTCCTTCCAAACTGCTAGTGGGAATGTAAATTGGACCAACCCCTGTGGAAGGTTTCTCAGAGGGTTTCTCTGTGGAAGGCTTTCCCTGTGGAAGGTTTCTTCGAGGGTTTCTCAGAACACTAGAAGTGGACCCACTTTATGATCCAGCAATTTCTTTCCTGGTAATGTATCCAAACAAAGCAAAAACACCAATAGAAAGAGTTCTGTGTACACCTGTATTCATAGTTGCATAAATCATAATAACCCAAACTTGGAAGCAACCCAGATGTTCATAGACAAAAGAATGGCTAAGAAAAGTTGTTGTAGGGGGCTGGGTGGTAGCGCAGCGGGTTAAGCGCAGGTGGCACAAAGCACAAGGACCAGCGTAAGGATCCCGTTTCGAGCCCCCTAGCTTTCCACCACCAGGGGGTATTGCTTTGCAAATGGTGAAGCAGATCTGCAGGTGTCTTATCTTTCTCTGCTCTCTGTCTTCCCCTCTCCATTTCTCTTTGTCCTATCCAGCAGTAACAATGGCTATAACAACAATAACAACTACAACAAGGGCAACAAAACAGGAAAAATAGCCTCCAGGAGCAGTGGATTCATAGTGCTGGCATCGAGCCCCAGTGATAACCCTGCAGGCAAAATAAATAAAATAATAATAAAATAATAAAATAATTAAAAATAAATAAAATAATAATAAAATAAAATAATTTTAAAAAGAAAAGTTGTTATATATATATATATTACTTAGCTGTTAAAAATGATGATGTCCATACTCCCAGAGAGATAGAGAATGGGAAGGCTATCGGGAGGGGAGGGGATATGGAGATCGGGTTATGGGAGTTGTGCGGAATTGTATCCCTCTTATTCTATGGTTTTGTTAATGTCTTCTTTCTTAAATAAAAAAATAGTTGTAAAAAAAAGTGATGATGTCATCTTCCTTGTCTCTTCTTGGATGTACCTCAATGGAATAAAGTCAGATAAGACAACAGAAGGGTGAATATTGGATGATCTCACTTACAGAAAGAACTTAAGAAATCAGAAAGAAAAACTTGGACTCAGTGTGGCTTATGCTCCAAAACAAAGGACTCTGGGGAAGGAGGAGGGGGGTGGAGAGGTGTTCAGGGTGATAGTACATGACAGTAGAAGTGGACCTAAATTGGAAGTGAGAGATTATACCCAGTAACTAAACCATGAACCCCCAGTAAAATGATTCATTTATTTTGTATAGGGACAAAGAGATATTTGTGGGGAGTGGGAGACAGAACAGAGACAGAAATCCATAGCACTATCTCACTGCTCATGAAGTGTGCCCCTGCAAGTGAGGACCGATGGCTTAAACCTAGGTCCTTGCGTACTATAATATGTGTGCTCAACCAGTTATGCCACCAGTGGCCTCCAGAATGCTTTTAAAAGTGTGTATCTCTGTGTTTGAAAGGAGTACATAATTATCACTCAAATGCTTAAAGTATATTAGTTTGAGATTGTCACAACATACAAATTAACACAAATTAACGTTAAAGCCACATAACAGACTTTGTTTTAATTGTCAGGTGTTTTGGATGTTGCATGCAAGAGTTCAAAGGCAAGTGATGTAATAGTTTATTAACAATGTATATGCAGTTCTTCTCTGATATATCTAAATTCTCATAAAATGAAACACATCTGTAATGATCTTAGTACACTTCAATTTAATTTTTTTTTTCCGAGAGATAGTCAAAAGTGTCAGGAGTTGAATGAATGCCCCCGTCTCCTGTGGTCTCACACCACTCGCTTCCTCTTCCTTCACCCTAGCCCATGTAGCTCCTCCTTTTTTCTCTGTCTCACTATGTCAGAGGCTTATCTTCAGTATCACTGACTCCCGGAAACATCAACAGCAATCAATAAAAACATGTCAATTGAATAGATGAATGAGCTCTTGGTTTGAAATGCTAGGACATCCTACAGAATTATTCATTAACTTTCGAGTCACTCAGGAGGTTAGGGAATCACTGCATGAATGCCCTGCTGTTTCCTTTGACACATTTGCATGCCTTTAAATCTCTACTTGACAGTTTTTATTAGTCATTAAAGACTCCTCCAACAAACCTCCCCAATTCTCCCAAGCTTGTTGAGTTCCTCCTCTATTTCCCCAAAGCATTTTGTTCAGTGCTTAATCCATGAGCATGTCACATTGTACTCAACGCCCTAAAAGTCAGGGACAAAGAACTGGCTGTTCTTTCACTGTCATTTAGAACTATGGCCTAAAATGTGCAGGTACACTGAAGTTTATAATATTTCATAGGTTCTACCCCAATGGGTAATGATGAGGTGCAGAATACCTACACACACACACACACACACACACACACACACACCCTCCCCCCTCCCACCGAGACTTCAGTACTCTGGGTTGACTTTTAAGATAGACAGAGACAGACAGACAGAGAGAGACTCTAGCACCAAAGCTTTCTCCACTGTATCCAAGACCAGGCACAAACCTGGGTCAAAGTATGACAAAGCAGGTGCTTTGTCCAGGTGAGTAATTTTGATAGCTTCAGAATCATATTTCGAATATATGAAGTGCTTTCAATAACAAATTGGACATGAACATAATCCTACCTGATTTTTTTACTTCAATTTTTTTCAATAAAATTGAATCTTAGTAGCAAGACATATATTTTCTATAAGCTATTTTTTTTTCCTCCTCCAGGGTTATTGCTGGGCTCGGTGCCTGCACCATGAATCCACCGCTCCTGGAGGCCATTTTTCCCCCTTTTTTGTTGCCCTTGTTGTAGCTTCGTTGTGGTTATTATCATTGCCCTTGTCGACGCAATTCATTGTTGGATAGGACAGAGAGAAATGGAGAGAGGAGGGGAAGACAGAGAAGGGGAGAGAAAGATAGACACCTGCAGACCTGCTTCACCGCCTGTGAAGCAACTCCCCTGCAGGTGGGGAGCTGGGGACTCGAACCGGGATCCTTACGCCGGTCCCTGCGCTTTGCGCCACATGCGCTTAACCCACTGCGCCACCGCCCAACCCGCTTCTATAAGCTATTTTAAACTTATTTTTGCTGTTAAATCCATGAGTTAGAATGCTGGCAAAAATGTACTTTGTAGGAATGAACTTATGCAGATAGGAAATATGTAATATTTAGTCTGGAATTTTTAAATAGGAGGAAACAAGAAACCAAGTAGCCTTATGGAGAGATAAAATGGCTTTAATGGGTTTAATTAACTTACCCTATAAGAAATGAAAATTAAGAAATCATTCTTGTCTGAACTGAGCTATTAACATAGCTTTAACTGCAGTCTTTACGACCAGGGATTCTTAGAGCAGATGGTAAATTTATAGTCCTTTTGCCCCCCTGGAGAAGAAAGAGGGAAAAAATATAGTGCAAGAACTGTATGTGTTTCATGAATAAACTCAGAATGCAAGTAGTTGGAACCATTTCTAAATGGTATGTGAAATTTAACATCATTTATTCTAAGTCTATACAAACAACACATTTTACAATATGATAATTTTTCATAAATAAGAAAAAGGAAATTTCCCCCTAAAATGTAACAGAAGCAAAGGCTACATAAAGAACTAAATGTTTATCTTTGTTTCCTAATGAATTTTAAATACATAAACATCAATGTGTATATAAGCATAAAATATATTTTCTGAAGCAGTTACTTCAAAAGATATAATATGGTAACTATATATTGTCTGTGTTGTGTGTGTAAAGAGATGTATCCGTTTCAGACATTTGTGTATATACATTATGTACACACATATATGTGAGTGTATTATAAATATATATAATTTGATTTTTATAAGCATCTCAAATTTATATATAAATGTATATAATTTTTTTCTTAACATTATACATACTACCTATAAAATATGAATTAATATACGGCTAAAAAGCTTTGATACTTCAATCTGCAATTCTGTTCTTTTCTAGGCATTTATTATCCACCAATCTTTCAGTATAAATCAATGTGATATGGATTAATTTACAAATGAAGTCATCCTGTTCCAGAGAAAGTAGATAACATGACTTGTACACTTTGAACTAGGATTCAGTTGAAGGACTGTGACTCTCTTTTACTTACTTTTTTTTTGTATTAGTTTCTTTTTTTCCACAATAAATCACTTTATTGTGGAAACTGTGATTTACAAGACACTTGTCACATGAGTACACTACTCCAACCTCCAAGTTTAGTCTTCCTCTTTGTGCCCTGGGTCACCAAGATTCTTCTAACTAAAAATCTACATCACATAGAGTATAGGCATAATATAATTTAATTTTTATTTTTTAGATAATATCTTACACAGACAGCTTTATGTCCTTGTAAAAAATGTAATGAAGGGGGGGCAGGCAGTAGCACAGCAGGTTAAGCACACCTGGCATGAAGCGCAAGGACTGATGTGAAGATTCTGGGTAGAGCCCTGGCTCCCCACCTCTAGGGGGCGTCACTTCACAGGTGGTGAAGGAGGTCTGCAGGTGTCTGTCTTTCTCTCCCCTTCTCCCCTTCTTCTCTCCATTTTTCTCAGTCCTATTCAACAACAAGAACAATAACAATAAGGATAACAAAATGAAAAAAAAAAAAGTCCTCCAGGATTTGCAGTGGATTTGCAGTGCAGACGCCAGGCCCCAACAATAAACCTGAAGGCAAAGAAAGAAAGAAACTAATAATTATAATAAGATTCTAAATTCATAATAGGACAATAAGACACTCCTCCCAACAGTTTAATAACACAAGACTCTTTAGATGCATTTCAAACCATTTCATCAGAAACAATATTAGGAATATGAATAATTAGTATTGACGCTTTATCGTGGTAAATGATTATTTCAGAATTTGTATAAATTATGCTTTCCAGTGAAGAACACATTCAGTCGTTATTGAAAGGCACAGGCAGTTTATAGCACTTGAACCAGTTTATAGTCTGGTTTGGGGAGTTATATGTTGCATCAGGGCCATCTGGTTTTTCAAAAATCTATGAGATTCTTCATTGTCGGGAATAAAAATGAAAATACTTGTCTTCACTGAACTTGGAGGAATAATGAATAGGGAACCTTCTAATGGAGGGGATGAGATACAGAACTCTGGTAGTGGGAATTATGTAGAATTGTACCCCTCTTATCTTAAAATCTGTTGATCATGATTAAATCACTAATAAAAAATCTGTGAGATTCCTCATTGTCAGAAATAAAAATGAAAATAAAAATGAAAAGTTTTCAATGAACTTGGAGAACTGTTGATGGGTATTTAATCTAATTCAGTATTGAGCATGCAGTCAGTAAGTAGTAAATCTCCAAGCATTTGCATTCAATGTTAATAATACAAAAAGAAATAATGTGACAGAGGAGCAAATATCTTCTTACCTCATACCTAATAATGACTTACTCTTCCCATAAGAACAACAACTACAAAATGAAGCCTATATAATCACACTCACCATCATTAGGATGGCTAAGTCACTAATGGAAAACATCAGATACTGAAAGAAGCAGATTGGACAGAATCTGCAAATTGACATACTGTATATTTCCATTTTTCTTTTAATCTAAGTACATTAGGTTCATGTTTTAGGTATTCTGTACTTTTTTTTTTCTTGCCTCCAGGGTTATTGCTGGGGCTAGATGTCTGTTTGCACTACTACCTCCCAGCCCCCAACTATTAGTTTCTGAGGGCAAAGTAAGGCACAGGTTCAGTTTCCTAAACATTTGTTGTGTACTTACTATTATATGCATCTTGTTAGTAAATCCAAGAAAACTAACTAGCATCCTTATAAATAAAATAAAGTAATTTTCATTAAAAATTTAATATATATATTACATTTGTATTATATGAACTTTAAAATAGATATACATTCTAAATAATTATGATAAAATAAACTTGTGAATCACTACTTATACCTATCTTGTTGACATATGTTCCTTTTTATATGACAGAAGTGAGAGGTGGGGGTGGGAAGAGGGAGAACACACACCCCAGAATATTGCTCAGCTCTGACACATGGCAGTCCCAGTGAGTAAACCTACAACCTCAGAGCCTCAGGCATGCAAGTTGACACTCTGACAGGCTGAGCTCTCTTCTTATTTCATCATCTACTCTTCTTCCAGATGAGAAATTTGTATATATGTGCTCTAACTCTTTACAAATAGTTTTGTCACCCAGATATCCAGCAGTTGTATTCCCTTTGCATTTAAAATATTATGCTATAAATGGAAATTAAGCAATTTTATCTTCCACTTAATAAGATGCTTAAATCTAATTATACTGATGTGTGTTGCAGTAATCACAACTTTTAAAAAAATAGTGTTAGTTATATATAATGGCGTATAACTCCATAAAGTTCCCACCATCAGAGTTCCCTTTCCCAGCCCCTCCATTGGAAGCTTCCCTATTCTTTATCCCTTTATGAGTATGTACCAAAGTTATTTATAGGGTGCAGAAGATGGAAATTCTGGCTTCTGTAATTGCTTCTTTGCTGGACATGGATATCGGCCTGTTTCTTTTTCCCTAGTGGGGTGGGGCTCTGGAGACCTGAGGTTCTGGGACACTGGTGAGGTCATCTGCTCAGGGAAGTCAAGATGGTGTCATGGTAGCGTCTGCAATTTGATGGCTGAAAGGTGCTAAGATAAAAAAAAGCAGGACAAATTGTTTAATGAACAGGATCCAAAAGGTAGGGATAGAGAAGATTAAACTAGGGGTCTTCATGTGGGAAGAAGCTAAGAAGTATATTTTTAGGTATGCTCCATGTGGCCCATGACTTTAATAATTTTTTTCCTGAGATTCATAGCTAACTTTCAGGTGGGCTAAAAGTATTTATGGGAAGATAGTGTCAGATTTGAAAGTAGTATTAGAAAGCTAGGTTATGGCAGAGAGTGCCTGGTATTGAACAAAAAGGCCATCATTAAAGTCTGCCAGTCTCTTGTAAGGTCAGACTTAAAGTGGTTGAAGGAAGTGAAATAGGGGTTAGGAAAGGAGGGTAAGGCTTCGGTAGTAAATATTTGATTAAGTCTTTATTTTAGGTCTTTGTTTTCTTGCTAAACTTGTTGAATCTGTCTACTCACAGTGGACTGTTGAGCACTTTTACTTTGAGGCATATCATTTTCCCTAATTTATGGATACATGTGCACATGCACCCTGTCCCTTGGGCCCTAGTCTGTATCTAGGGTCTGTAACTTGGTTAGAAAATGTGCCATTCAAAACAGGAGTAGCTAGTTCCATGGGTTAGGAACTATCTCAGGCTTGGCATTTCTGAATATAGCCCCAAGTAAAATGCGGTATGGTAGTGGCACTGATTGCATTGATTTAGTTGAGGTCAGCAGAGGGAGTATCACAGGGTAAGGGATTAAGAGGAGAAACATGAAGAAAGACAAGCAAAGTCCCAGAGGATCCAAAACTGGGAGAAATGTGAATTTTTAAAGAGAATGAATAAGGTTCCTTACTGTCCTAGATAATTATTATTATAACCCAGTTATGTGGAAATATGGTTAACTTTGAAAATTCCATGGTTAGGCTTTACCTCACCGTAATTTATGTCATTTAATGCCATTTACAAATAACTATATCTTAGATACTGACAAGACCAGTTGCTTCTGATCTACCTGTTCTAAGATTATAGGTGATCTTTTTAAGGCAGATTTATATTATGATTTATTGACTTCATTATACATTTTTAGTATCTACTATTACAAACAATGCCAACAAGAATAATTCTGTATATTTTTCATATACATCTGTGTAATTATAACCCATGAGTTACACTAGGTTTTATAAATCTTTATAACAACACTAAAATTTTACTGTGATGTAAATAAGCTGTTCATAATTTTTTTAAAAATACCTATTTTTATGAAAGTCAGAGAATAAACCGTTGCTCAGATCTTGCATATAGTGGTGCTGAGATTGAACCTAGGACTTCTAGAAACTCAGACAAATGAGTCTAATATTGGGTTCTAATATTGAGCTTCCTGCCTGTCCTTATTGAAGAGGTCTTAGCAGTCTTAGACTTTTCATCTGGTTGCTTCCTGTAGAATATATTGCGAGAAAGAAAAGGTAGATGGCTCCTCAGGAAAGCATTTAACAGTTCCAGTGAAATTTCAGACTAGGTGGAAAGAAATGGTTTCTTTGGAGTAACCACTCACAGGATACACTGGTGTGACCTGATTAGAGTGACTTTTAAGAGATGATAGACGAAAATTATAAAGGGAAATAGAAAGTTGAAACATCTATCGAAGAAAATGTACCTTAAAAGGATTCTTTTTTTGTATGAGAATTTAAGAACAAATAATAATAATAATCAGAAGAAGAAGGAGAAGAATAGGAAGAAGAAGAAGGGAAGAATGCCAGTGATGAAAAGAGAAACTCGTGAAGCAAAATTTTTCAACAGTGAAAATTATGAGATCTAGTTAAACTGTGAAGGGTTTGGCTTTGTGTTCATTGTAACTGATTCATATTGAAAGGGAAAACATGGCTTAAAGATACTAATGCCGCGGAATATGTTTATGGTTTTTTTTTTCATAGTGGATAGGAATTAAAATAACTAACTGAAAATGGTGAATAGGTATGGACTGAATGTTAAGCTAACAGTACAGGTGAAAGAATAAAGGAAACAACTTTTGTATCTAATTACACATGTGCTGTTGTTACAGGGGTATAGGAAAACAGAGAGTGTCAATAGAATTAAAAGTATTAAATTGTCCATACAATTCACTTTTAAAAGGCAGGTGAATTTGTGATCAGGATGAAAAGGTGGGAAACATCCAGTTCTCTAGATTGCACATGTAAGTGAAGTCATCTGGTAGTTGTTTTTCTTCTCTTTCTGTATTTCACTACACATAATTCCCTCTAGTTTGGTCCACTTTGTCCTGAAGAACATGACACTGCCCTTTTCTTTACTTTACTTTGACTTCTTTTCCTTGATTTCTTTTCTTTTCTTCTATTTCTGCCTTTCCAATATGTATATCTATGATATCTCTTTCTTGTCTGATTGCAGTGGCAAGGGCCTCCAGGAATATGTTGACTAATAATGACGATAGTGGATATCTTTGTCTGGTTCCAGATTTTAAGGGTCAAGTTTATCCCATTTATAAATAAGATTCTTTCTTTTCTCCCTAAAGGTGTTTGTTTATTTCATGATGATGATCTTTTCTGATTAACAGTGAATGATGCATATGTTCAAGAAAGCAGAGCAGCATTTAAAAATCTGCCTAGTGTCATATATGCATATACATATTTCTAATTGTTTAATTGTGTGTATCTATATACATATATATTATATCTGAGTGAAAGTCTTCTTTCAGATGTGTATTTTGCAATATTTTCTACCAGGTTGTGCTTGTCTTCTCATTCTTCATCTGCATAATAATTTTTTTTAGTGTTCCAAGAGTCTAATATTAGCACTGGGTTATTTTTCAATAATTTTTAAAATATACAGAAGTAGTAAATGTCTCCTTTTTAAATTTTTTTATTGTTGTAGTTGTTGTTGTTATTGATGTTGTTGTTGTTGGATAGGACAGAGAGAAATGGAGAGAGGAGGGGAAGAGAGGAGGAGAGAAAGATAGACACCTACAATTCTGCTTCACCGCCTGTGAAACGACGCCCCCTGCAGGTGGAGAGCCGGAGGCTTGAACCGGTATCCTTACACCAGTACTTGTGCTTTGCGCCACCTGTACTTAACCCGCTGCGCCACCGCCCAACTCTCCTTTTTTTGCCACTAGGGTATATAAGTTCTGCACAGGGGCAATAAGTGTTATATTTTCCCAAAGATCATATTCTCTCTATTCTTAATGATTTTTCATTTCCACCCTAAATTCTTTAGCACAAAATTTATTTTAAGATGGTTATTATTTCTTTTCGGTTTTTTTTTTTTTTGTCTTTTTATTTGCTAGGAGAGAAAGAAACTACATGAGAATGGGGTCATATAGAGGGAGAAATAAAGACACCTGCAACACTACTTTACCACTTGTAAAGCTTCCACCATGCATGTGAGGCCCAGGGGTCTCAAACTCAGGTTCTTGCCTATGATAATGTGCTTCCCATCTGGCTGTCCCACTGCTGGCCCCTATAAGATGGTTATTTTAAGAAGTAGTACACATAGGAAAAGCTCTGAAAATTGAGTAGAATTTAACTTTCATAAGTGGCATATATATTTGGAAGGGAATCTCCATTAATAAGAATGTCTTCCACTCTGTTCCAGGAAGTGGAGAATGAGTAAATTTCTAAAACACTTAGCAATGGAAATCAGTAACAAGTCTACATAGCAACCTCTCCCATTCCCATGGCAACCACACTCTACATACTGAGCTCTCTCTTCTAACCTCTCAGAACTGGATTCCTGCCCCTAAGCTCATCGTCTTTTGTTTTTAGCTGAAGATAGCATTAAAGGTGGTGTGTGTGTCATTTCATGGGCTCACTCAGTTCTCCTGGGTCTTGCCCACTTATCTAGAACACATGCATATTATTAAACATACTTCTTGTTCTATTCACCTTTATTTTATTATAGGGGTTTTCTTAGCCAAGGAACTAGAATGGGTCAGAAAAATAATTGTCCTCCCCTACAATGTCAATACTCTGTCATATTGGAATTCTGTGTGTGTGTATTTTTTTTTCTCCCAGTTTTGTCAATATATCAGTCTCCTGTGAATTTGGTTGTTATGAGTATTCCCATGGTCACATCTCTCCAGGTGGATGCAAACATTTGCAGACTGATCCTAGAATTCACAGCTGGGTCTCAATTTGCAGGGATGCACCATCTCTCCCTCACCGACCTGTACCTATGGCATAAACACTTCTCCTTATTCACAGCACTTTCTCTATTTTAATGAAGTAAATAGAATTGAGTGACTTCCTATCACTGCTGTAACCCAGATATAAGAGTAAGTATCAGACTTTGTGGACAGATGATTCCCCTCAGAGTACTAGGCCACACATTGGGAGAGATTTATGGTCTCTTTGTCCCTGGACCACTACTGGCACTTGTTAATGTGCCTAACCTTTCAAGAAAGAAATTTAGCATCAGGAACAGTGGATGCCTACTTGAGAAATTGCAGCAGCCTTCCTAAAGGACATTTGATTAGAATTAATATTGGAAATACTCAGAGATACTATTACTTTGTGCAGTGTTACAACTAAATAAACCATAATTTTTAGCACTTAATGATTCAGAGCAAGAAAAAAAGTCATAAAAGAAAATAAATTTTCTTTTTATCAGAACATATTACAAGAAGGAGTTTTTCCATAAGAAAATTCAAGTCATGGAGCTACTATATAAAAATCATTATTATGTTACCACTACTTCTCTGTGTCTCTCAGAAGAATTCCCTCCCTTTCCTCCCTCCCTCCCTCCATCCCTCCCTTCCTTCCTTTCCTTCCATCTTTTATTTCTTCCTTTCTTCCTTCCTTTCTCTCTATTTTTTTTGCCTCCAGGCTTATCATTGGCTCTTGGTGCCAGCACTATTAATCTACCACTCCTGGAGATTAGTTTTTCCCCCATTGTATTGGATAGGACAGAGAGAAATTGAGAGGGGAGGGGGAGAAAAAGGGGAAGAGAGGAAGATAGATACCTGCAGACCAGCTTCTCTGCTTGTGAAGTGTCCCCCTTGCAGGTGGGGAGCAGGGGCTCCAATGCCAGTCTTTGTTCTTAGTACAATGTGCACTTAAAATGGAAATAAATAAATAAATAAACATTATTTTTAAAAAATCCATTAAATTGGGGGCCAGGCAGTGGGTTTGGATTGACCCATATAGTTAGTTGGGATATGTTGGTCAAATTTTTGAAAATTGTCTATAGAAATTGGCTGTTATCTGTGATTTTAACTCTCTTCCCCTTCTCTGTCTTCCCATCCTCTCTCCATTTCTCTCTGTCCTAACAATGACAGTAATAACTACAACAACAACAAAAAGCAAGAGCAACAAAAGGAAAAATAAATAACTATAAAAGCTTAAAAGAAACACTTTAAAAACAAATAAAAGTTTTTATCACTAAATCTATTTTATTTATAAGACAGATTTAGCACAAAGAAACGGAAATATATGAGACACCATTAGAATACACACAGCCTTAGTTTTCATGTCTTCTTTTAAGGAAGCACAACTCTAAGAAATGGATAAAATCACAATATGTCTAAATCTTTCTTTTAACCTTGGAAGATTTTTCTATTTTCTTCCTCCATTGTTGTATTTGTGTTAGTCTTGACTCATTTGGTTATTCATTCTGACTCTTGTCTGCATATATTCTCCTCCTTCTAATATAGACTCTCCAGTGAGCTTTAATTTTATTACTTACACTCCTTCAGTTAGAAAGATAAATTCTTCTTTTCCGATTGAGAAAGAATTAGCTCTGCATACAAAATAATGCTATTTTTCAGTAGTTGTCTTGCAGATCTAAATTAGAAATAGAACTATAGAAGCTAGAAGAGCTTCTTCATACAAATGCCTGATAAGACTAGCATTCTGTCCCACAATTCACTGTACCCTTTCCTTTCAAAAGAGAGTATGTATGATTTCACGTGCAAGTCAACTGGGAGAGTGACAAGTGAAATTCTTTATTATTTATGTCTGCTAGATGGTCGTTTACCTCAAATGAGAAACATTTTTAGGAAATCTGAAGCATTAAAAGTACAATTCAAAGAATGACTGTTTCATCCAGAAGTTTGTTGGGAAATATGTTTATTTAAAATAATCAAGGGACACTTAATTCCACTCCTTTTGATACAAGAGCATTAAATACTCTGCCACCATATACAAAATAATATGTTAATTGTGTTTATAATGTTCTTTTGGTTTCACTTTGCTGCCTCCAGTAACTTTAATTTCTGCACTCAGTTACCCATTTTAGCTAGTATAAATAAACGTGAAATGGCCATAGAAGCTTTTTTTTTTTCTGTCATGAGCTTTGGTGCATCAGTTCAGAACCTCTTGTTCTGAGCAATTATAGGGTGGACAGTGTGTTTGCATGGCAGGTAGAGAGATGAAATCAATGCTTCTACCATAGATATTTCAAAGAGTTTGCATGCAATATCTCTGAAAATATGTGTTTACAGACACAATATTGGATTCCAATAGAAATTTTATAAAATGAAGATTCTATAAGATTTTATAACATTTCAAATTAGTAGTACATTTTAGTAAAACTTTGTGTAAACGTTTCTTAGATATTTATTAATTTTTTATTAGGAGGTTAACAGTTTTAACTTAATTGTAGGCGCAAGGGTAGAATTTCTCATCTCACCAAGATAGGTGTCTAGAACACACTCTCCCCCCACCCCCCCAATTTAAGTCCATCATCATGCACCAGGACCTGAAAGCACTCCCCCATCTCCCAAGCATTCTCCCTGTCCTCCTTCCCCAGAATCCTTTGCTTTGTTGCAATACACCAAACCCAGTCCACGTTTTACTTTGTGTTTCTCCTTTCTGTTCTCTCTCAACTTCTGTTCATGAATGAGATCACCCCATATTCATCCTTCTCTTTCTGGCTTATCTCATTTAACATGATTCCTTCAAGCTCCATCCAAAATGAGTTGAAGAAAATGAATTCATCATTCTTAACAGCTGAGTAAAATTCCATTATGTATATATACCACAACTTATTTTTGCCATTCATTTGTTGTTGGACACCTAAGTTGCTTCCAAGTTTTGGATATTAAAAATGTGCTGCTATGAACATAAGTATACATGGATCTTTTTGGATGGATATGTCTCTCCGTCTTTCTAATCTCCTGGTCCTCTCTCAATTTCTCTCTGTTTTATCTAGTAAAAAAAAAATAGGGGGAAAAAAGGCCACTGGGACCGTGGACCCATAGTGCCAACACTGAACCTCAGTGATAACCCTGCTGGATATATATGTATATATTCCACTAAAATAGGAACAAATTGCTTATATAAAAATTTACTATCATCCACTAATAGGAAAAAACCCAAATATTACATTATTCCACATATAAATTTTCTAAAATGATCAAACAGAATAAGAGTAAAATGATGCTTGCCAGAGCCTGAGGAGCAAAAAAGCCTTATAGTTGCCAGGAGCCAGCCCTGGCCACAGTTATTCGAGGTTCACTAAAGGGAAGGGGCTTCTTGTTGAGAAATGCAATGAGTGACGTGTCCGCTGCTTCAGGTGCAGGAGAGAAGCACCTCTGCCTCTGTCTGCAGAGCTTTCTTTAAATACTTTTTACCTGGATGCAGATGACATCATGTATAATTGTTTTCATTAACATCAAGGATACAGCTGACATCATGCAAGACTATTTTTATTAACATTAAAAATATCTCCAGACATTATTATCATTATAGGCACATTCTTCTCAAAAGTTTCTTTGGTCTTGAGACAGCCTGTCCTCCCCTAGGTTTTGACCATCTGTGTGGCCTTGGTGTGGCCAAAATTACTTTTGACATTATTCCCTTTTGTTTAGACTGTCTGTGTTGGTCAGCATATCTTTTCTGGAGCTCAGTCTAACAGCTTTTCTTTTTAACCCGTTCTTGGATGGGTCTAACTAAGTAACACTTTTCTAATATCTAGCAAACTGTCTCTAAAGGAATCTTCTGCTGTAAAGTGAGCACACACCACAAGGGCTCTCTTCTGGCTAACCTTTGAATACATGAGAGTTCACTAACCTGTCCCTATATTAAAGTTGACTAACTTCTACCCATTAACCCTTACATTAGCTATTTAACTACATATCCTCTATATTCATCACAGACGCCTGTACGTGAGGCAGGGGGTTTGTGGGTGAGGGTAGGCAGTAGGGCCTCTATAGAATTAGGTGAAGACCATAGTCTATCACTCATACTGTAAGCCACCCATAATTCTGGTTTTTGGTCCATGTCTAGCTAGTTGAGAAGCTGTAGTGGTAACAAGTAGCTCTTTTTCTGAAAGCCTTTCAATGGGTGCAGCAGCTTCTGCTCCTAGGCCATTTTTGGTATTGTCACACTCACTGCCATAATTGTTGTCACAATGTACTTCCCCTGGGGATCTCTCTTTCATAGTCCCCAGGTATATTCGTGCATACCCAAATGTAGCCAGTAAGTCTTTAAATTATCTATGTAAGGGAAGATAGCTTCAGTTTACTCCAGGACTTTCCACTTTGCAGTCAGTCCTAACCTGCTGGAGACTGCCATTCAGCAGGCCTGCCTTTGCTTCCGCCATATAGCTGTAGTTAAATAAGTTAAGTAACTGGGTTAGGGTAGATAGCAAAATGATTATGCAAACAGACTCTCATGCCTGAAGCTCCAAAGTCCCAGGATTAGTCCCCTGCACCACCATAAGCCAGAGCTGAGCGGTGCTCTGGTAAAATAAATAAATAAATAAATGAGTTAAGTAACTCTGTAAATCACGTGCCACGATATTGGGTTTGTAGTTAATACTACTGTATTAGACTTACAAGTTTCTTTTTATATTTTCCAGTTACATATTTTATTCAGAGTAATTATTTCTAAATTTAAATCTCTGTGTTTATTGAAAACTGTTGTTTTTTTTATAAATGTATATTCAACTTCTATTCCAGAGTTTACCCTTAAGTTCTTTTTCTCCCAGATCTTTTTATTGGGGAAATAATGATTGACGGGACAGTTATTAACGCATGGATAAAACTTCTCATTTTCTGGTGACAGTTGTCTGCACACCACCCCCGACCCCAATTCAAGCCCTTCCTCACCACCATGACTTGACCCTGAGCACCATTTCTGCATCCCCTGCACAGACTTTGTTGTGCTGTGGTACATTACATCCTGTCCAGGTTTCACCCAAGTGAGATCACTGGATATGTACCTTTTGTCTGCCTTCTTATCACTTACTGTGATCCCTTCCTGAAAGAACTGCTAATCAACAAACACACAATTTTAGTGACGCCAAATAATAAGTATAAATTAGATGTGAAACTTTGTGTCTGTAGTCAGTTATACTGTGTTGGGGATTTTTAAGTTTTTTTTTTAAATGTATATTTATTTTAGAGAGAGAGACAGAGAGGAGTTAAGAGGGAATGGGGAGATTAAGAGGGAGACAGAGAGTCCAGGCAGTGGCACACCTGGTTGAGCACATACATCAGAGTGCACAAAGATCTGGGTTCAAGCCCCTGCTACCTGCCTGCAGGGGGAAGCTTCATGAGTGATGAAGCAGGGCTGCAGGAGTCTCTCTGTCATCTCTTCCTCCCTCCCCTCTCAATTTCTTTCTGTTTCTATCCAATAACACATAAATAAAAACATTTCTAAAAAGAGGGAGACAGAGAAAGACACCTGTAGCCCTGGTTCACGGTTGATGAAGCTTCTCCCTGCATGTGGGGATCAGAAGCTTGAACCCAGAGCCTTGCACGAAGTAATGTGTGCACTTAGCCAGATGTATCACTGCCTAGACTCACCCAGGTGAGATGCCATGGCTCTGACAAAAATGAGAGACCGGGTAGACAAAATATGGTGGGTGTAGAACATTCACTACTCAGTAATTAAGCAATTAACTAGAAATATACATAGCAATAGAATTGTATTTGGGGGCTGGTGGTGGTGAACATGGTTGAGCACGCATGTTACCATGTGCAAGGACCCAGGTTCAAGTCCCTGGTAGCTTCACAAGTGGTGAAGTAGGGCTGCAGGTGCCTCTCTCTTTTTTTCTCTATCTCCCCCTCACTCTCACTTTCTCTGTCTCTATCCTATAAATAAAAAAAATAAAATATTAAAAAAGAATTGTTTTTGAACCCAGGTCATTCTGTGAAAACAACATATCAATAGATAAATTCAAACATGAAGTTACATTTACTTCCATAAGATATAAATACCCATTTTGTTAGAATAACACAGACATATCTATATAGATCTCAAACTAACAGTGATTTATTTAAATAAGAAAATTGAGTTAAATAAATAGTAACAAAAAGGTTTAGATGATACTGAACATGAGAGGAACACCACAAGTTTCAACAATGATAAAATTACACAGCTTAAGTAAAATTAAATGTAATAAAATAAATAATTAATATTTGACAAAATATTTACGATATAATGTTAGGGATTTGTATTCATTTCTGGATTTACCTACTTTTTATCAGCATAACAATATGACTATATATAGGTGTATATATATGTGTACATATATATACATACCATGGCAACATTATTAATTTTCTTATTCATTTTATATCTTTATTGTTGTTATGACTAGGATTTACGTCCACTATGTTTCTTAACTTGTCAGATATGCCATATGTATGGTGTAATTTATTCTACCTTTGACTATTTTTTAATCAAAACATAAAATGAATTCTTTTACTAATCCTAAGAGTATTCATGTAAGTTTCCTGAATTTCACAGGCAAACAGCATTTCCTCTGTGGAAAACAATAATTTGTGTTATTATTTTCAGTATTTATAAGATTATTTTCTTTTGTAACTCAATTGTTTTGAAATAGAGTTATTTTGAACAAGCTATTACCATCTTGTTACTTGTTCTCATTTTCAATATTTATGTGACTGTATTTTTCTTTTCAACGGAATTGTTGGGATATGAAAGCTATTTTAAACAAAAGTGGTAATTTATACGGTAGCATTTTATTATTCTACATCTTTTTGGTTTTACTTATAAAGCATATAATCTTTCTAATATTATACGAATGTCTTCCTTTTTTTCTATTGCCACCAGAGTTATCAGTGAGGCTTATTGCCAGCACTGTGAATCCATCGCTCCTGGAGCCCTTTCCTCACTTCCCCCTTTTATTTTTTATTTATTTCTATTTTATTTGATAGGACAGAGAGAAATTGAAAGAGAAGGGGTAGATATAGAGGGAAAGAGAAAGTTAGACACCTATAGACATGCATCACTATTTATGAAGCACCCCCTGCAGGTAGGGAACAGGGGCTTGAACCCAGGTTCTTGAGCCTAACAACGGTGCTGCAAGACATCTCTCTCCCTCCCTCTCTCCCTCCATATATATATTTCTCTATCCAAAATAAATAAAATATTTTTGAAAAAATAATAAGCATCTATTTATGAGAGAGACACACACACACAGAGAAGAGAGAGAGAAAGCCAAGGCATCACTATTGTACATGCAGTGCCACAGATGGAACTCAGTAGTCCATGCATGCATATCTGGTTATTACTATTGCTTCACTTCTGAGCCTTGTAAGAATTTCTTTTATTCTTAGTTTACTGTGCTGTTTCTTTCTTATTCATATTTTCCCAATAGTCATCAGATGTGATTAACTGAAATCTTCTAGTAAACCTAAATTACACACTTAAATAGAAATGATTAAAATCACTCATATTTTTGCATGAAACAGAAGATTGCATAGTGAAATCCCATCCGTATATACAATGGATAGGTTTTTATTTTCCATACTCTCTTTTTTGACAGTGAGTAAATGAAGAGGTAGGAATTAAACTGTACCTGTTGCTGGTGTGTCAGAGGGAGACGTCTTCATATTTAATATCACTATTTTATTTTATAGGAAACTCTGATATCCATCTCAGGGCCTTATACATTCCTTCACCACTGAGTCACTTCCATAGCCATTTTTTTTAAAGTTTATATATAGAGAGATGGAGACAACAGAGCACTGCTTCAGCACTCCTGAGGCTGTCCTCATTCCTCCCAAGTGGTCCCAGGAATCCAACCCAGAGCCTTAGATATTTCTGGTGGTTGTTCTATCACTGCGCCACCACCTGGGTCCCCTACATATTTAACTGCATTTCTTTTAACAAAAATAATAATAAAAGACATGCCCATTCTTCCTCTTTACATATGTACAACAACATGGACTCAGGACTTTATTTAGTTTGTTCCATTAAAACACATTGTTTTGATACTGACTTTTGTTGCTGGAGTTGTTCCAAGTTTGACCATGTAGAATGCTTTCAGATTGCCTCTGGGCCGCAGTGACTTCATGGGCAGGAGATGTCTGCCATCGCATGTGACTCCAAAGTTAAATACCCTTTCTTCTTGGTTTATACTCTGATGTCCTCCCATTTTTTTTAAAAGGTTGAATCCTTTTATCTTTAAATTTGGCTTTTGTATTTAAAGGCTAATGAGGCACACAGTGGGAGCCAGGAGCCTTAGTTTATGTGTGTTGTGTTTCTCCCCCTGCCTCCTCTGCGTCTTGGGTTATGTTCTCTCAGAACTGTTTATGCATTCTTTGAACACATGGGTCTGGTTGAATTTCCTCCTTCACCTGGACTGTCCACACATTATTAAGCAGGTCCTGCATAATTTTTGAAATATATCCATCTTTACCCTTTAAAAATTCACTTACTTTTATCGTGGAAGTGAGCAAGAGACAGAGACAGAGAGAGAGACACCAGAGCACTACTCTGACTTATGGTGCCGTGGAGGATCAAACATGGAGGCTCAGGCTTGCAATTCCAGAGCTCAGTCACTCTGGAATCACTCCAGTCCTTCTCAGCCTTAAAAACCGAAACAGTGAGGGCCAGGTGGTAGCTCAGTGGGTTAAGCACACAGGGCACAAAGCTCAAGGACTGGTGCAAAGTTCCCGGTTCAGGCCCCCGCCCCCCCACACACGGGGCGGGGGGGGGGGAATCATTTCACAGGTGGTGAAGCAGGTCTGCAGGTGTCTGTCTTCCTCTCCCTGCTCTGTCTTCCCATCCTCTCTCCATTTCTTTCTGTTCTAAGCAACAGCAATGACAACAACAACAATAATAATAACAACAAGCTCTGTCTTCCCATCCTCTCTCCATTTCTTTCTGTTCTAAGCAACAGCAATGACAACAACAACAATAATAATAACAACAACAATGGTAAACATTAAGGGCAACAAAAGGACAAAAATAACCTCCAGAGGCAGTGGATTCATAGTGCAGGCACAGAGCCTCAGAGGTAACCCTGGAGTCAAAAAAACCCAAAACTTTAAAACAACAAAACAAACAGAAAATAATTGTTACAATTGTGTCTTCATGTATTTCTTCACACCCTGACACTGCAGTGTCCTCCTAATTCCCGTTAACTCCTATTGTATTTTCCCCGCCTCTTAGTGATAGTTTCTGTGTAGACAGCCCATTTTTTCCCATCCATGAGTTTCAGAGTTAAATTCCTGGTGAGATTGCATTTTTAGTTTAAGATGAATGAAGATGCACATCTTTGGAAGTCAGTTGGCTGCATGAAATAGGACATCTATTTATAAGTGCGTAAACAGTAGAGCTTTTCTTTCTGTAAACCAGACTCAGTGTTCTGATTAGCAGGTTAGGAGGCATTCAGGAGCTCCAAGATATCAAGGCTCTGAGTCAGCTTTTCAGTGATTCTATTTATCTCTTCATCATTGTCTCCAGCACACAGACATTCTTAAATAACATGCAGACCTTGAAGAAGGAAATAATTTTCTTCAGAAATTTATCTTGCTTTACCAGAAGATTTATCCTTAGGGACCATATGCCTGAGCTCTGCCAGTGTTCGAGCTGA
Organism: Erinaceus europaeus; assembly: GCF_950295315.1. NCBI lineage: Eukaryota > Metazoa > Chordata > Mammalia > Eulipotyphla > Erinaceidae > Erinaceus > Erinaceus europaeus. The sequence continues at coordinate 14,955,358 of NC_080180.1, read as the reverse complement.
ATCGAGACGGGAAAGTATTTTGCATTTTGTGAGAGGTAACATTGACAGAGAGAAAAATACTGGGGAGACTAGGAGGAGGAAGGTAGGTAATGGGCTGCATGTGTTGGCTGATGTAATAGACTCAGTGGGCCTTCAAGGCCATATGAGGAGTCGGGAAGTCAAGATATGGAACCCAAATATTCAGTGGATGCTTATCACATGAAGTATCTTTTGCTGTTTCACTCTTTCAGTCAATCTTTTATATCATACATTCTTGATCGTTATTCTCTCTCAGACCTGAACATTCTTTCTGTGATGACTAATACAGCAATAAGCAACTTCCTTTTGCTTTCTAACTGCTGTTGCATTCCCCCCCCACGCACTGTAAATAAAAAAATCCATATAAGGTTTTTATTGCTTCTGCATGGGGGATGTTTGCATGACTTGCAGTGTCCTTATTGTCAGGGGGGGTAGGCCTGAGTGACGTATCAATGTGACTTATTTAGGGCAGTGGTGAGTTGAAGAAGAAAAACAAGGCGAAGAAATTTACAGTGCTATCAGAGGTACTGACAAGGATAATAATGTTTTCTCACAAGGATTTTTTTCCCTAGTACACTATTGATCCAAGTATAAGAGTTGGAGCTGTTAATTAATTTTTAGGTTCCTTGCATTTCTTCATTTTCTTTATGCCTCCTTTCATTTCATCCACCCCAGCTGTCCTATATTTAGCTTATTGCACTGAGCACACTTGAAGATTTTTCAGGTGATGCATGCAATAAAATATTCAACTAGCTCTCTAAATAGTTTACTATCTCTGTCCTTCTAACTTCAGTAAAGGGAAAAAAAAAGCATTTCTATCATTTCACATTCAGACCTGTTTTCAGTCATCTTATATGTTCTTTTTGATTTTGTATTTCCTCCGTTTAATTGACAACGTCAACCTCACCAGATTTGGTGTATTATCCTCATCAGTGCACAGCAGCCTTTAAAATCTATTTCAGGGGAAAGTGACTTTGAGATGCCAAGGAAATCAGTGGGAGAACAACCCAGGTGGTGGGCAGTTGTGGGGGCTCTAACAAGGAAGGCAGGTATCTCCATAAAAAATTTGGACTGGTAGCATATTGCACCAATGCAAAGCACTTTAGGAAAGGATAGGAGTGGGGGTGCTTTCAGATCCTGCTGGTACAGGATGAGGGACCTATAATTTGGGAGTGAATTTTATAGCTATCTTGGTGAGATGAGAAATGTACCAATAACTATTATAAACTAGTAACCCCCCAAGAAAAATAAATAAAAAAAGAGTACTGTGTTAAAATGTTGACAGTTTTTCTCACTTTGCAAAATTCTTCATGATGTTTTCAATGTAACTATATACATGGATACTTTCAAGTAGGTAATGTTACCACTTAAATGTGTCTCATTAGGAAGTCCATAAATTAGTGAGTCTTTCTCTTGACTGACCACTGTCTGAAAATAACAGTATCTCTTTTTCCCTCTTTTGCAACTTAGTTCTTTCTTGAAACATCAGAAATGGGGGGGGGGGGGGTTTCAAGGCAAAAGATGAGACGATCTTAAATCTCAAGCACGGAGCACATTTGTCTGGCTTGGATGATGCCAAGTGGCTAGAGACCCCAAAATATGGAGAGATGAGGTCAGAAATACGGTGTGTATCACATAGTACCACATGGGTTGGACAACCTGAATTTTATTTCAATAAGCAGTGGAAGGGCTTTGAAAGAAATCATGATAAGACTAGAGCTACATTTTTCGTTTCCTGTTGCTATGCTGAAGGTACCTTGTATGCTCAGTAAAGGAAATCAGTCATTTCAAGGGTGAGCCATTACATTGGCTTGGTATTGCAGTAATAATAATGTCAAGCAGTTAGCCACCAATGTTTTAGAGATACATTTATGTCTGGCCGCTAGCTAATAGTACTTTCTTTTTGTTTCTTTTATTTTGTTAATATTTATTCTGAGAGAGTGTTATACCAAAGCAATGCTAGGTTCTAGCTTATGGTGGTGCATAGGAATGAACCTGGAATATTCTGAGACCTCAGGTATGCAAGTCCTATGCTCTAACAGATTGTAATATCTTCCCTGATCTCTTGGCCAGCCTTTCTTGACTGGCTTGTAGAATCTGTGTAAAGAGCCCAAGAAGCCAGACAGGCAGCAAGGGCAACAAAAGGGAAAAATAAATAAAAGAAAAAGAAACCAGTCAGGGATAATATTATTTTTGCTGCTTAATTTTTAGGAGAATTGTATCACTCATAGAGCGAGAAATCTTTATAAAGAAAAGTTTGAATGGTTTAACATAAAGCTATAGAACTGGGTAGTTCTCACTGTATAGTTTCACACCTGAAATTGTACAACTCACTGCACCCACTACCAAAGTTCTTGTACTCTCCCAGACCTGGGAATCTTTGATAGAACAAAATAAAAGTCAGGAATCTTATGGATTTTTTGTTGCTGTTTTCATACTTGTTTTGAGATGCCTTGTAGATCCAAATGGAGATAAAGATTGTCAGTTTATGGGAAAGGTTGAGGTAAAAAGGTACGGGTAAAAAGCGTAAAGAAGGTATTTAAGGCATATTTAAGACCATTTGTAGGCTGATATCAGAAAAGAAATGATTCTTGGACTGGCAAAGTTGCTCTTTTGGATAGTGAGCTAACTTTGTCATGTCTAAGGCCCTCATTCAGGCCCGGCTTCTACCACACTGAAGAAGTTCCAGTTCTTCTAGCGTTTGCCCTTCTTCCGTAGCCAGTCAACAGCGTCAGGTTGAGCCTGATGTAAGGTTTCGAGACCTCCTTTGAATCTGGAGAGGTGGCAGTCGTTGACTATGTGGGTCATAGTCTGTCTGTAGCCGCAGGGACAGTTCGGGTGGTCTCTGGCTCCCCAGCGATGGAACTTAGCTGCGCACCGGCCATGGCCTGTTCGATAGCGATTGAGGAGGGCCCAATCATAACGTGCTAGGTCAAAGCCGGGTTGACGCTTGCAGGGGTCTGTGATGAGGTGTTTGTTCTTTACCTCAGCTGACTGCCAACTCTGTTTCCAAGAGACTGGAACAGAGAAGTTCAGTGTAGGCATAGGGGACCAGAAGTTCCAGTGATCTGGTGTGTGTGTGTGTGTGTGTGTGTGTGTGTGTGTGTGTGTGTGTGTGTGTGTGTCTGTGTCTGTGTTTCCTCTGTCTATTTCTATCTTTTGTCTTGCTATCTGAAAAAAAGGTGTCCTGGAGTGGTAAAGTACTAGTAAAAACCAGGAGAGAGAGAGGAGGGGAGGGAGCAAGGGAGAGAGAGGGGAAGGGATGTTTCTTAGATTGAATCTTAAAGCATCCATCTAGAAGATGGAAAAGATAGGCAAAGGATGTTCAGGAGTAGGCACAAGAAAATGAAAAAAGGGGGAAAAAAGAAAAAAGGTTAGTGTTTTTGCCATTTGAATTCTTGAAAAAAATTTCAAAAATTAAAAGATGATGAGTGAATTCTAGTAAAATGAGAATTCCAGGCTACGTCATTGAATTATCTCATTGGAAAAGGTTCATCAAGTGAGGTCAGGGAGTCCTGAGGTGTTAGAAGTGGGTGGAGAGGGAGAGGCAGGAATCTAGATGGAAGCATTGATCTTAAGCTGTAAGGGAAGCAGTGGAATATAGCATGATTGTCAGGATGCACTGAGACTCAGAGGTGTGGTAAAATAAAATACAGTGAGACCTTTTCTGACATCTTGTATTTGGATCCATGTGGAGAACATGTGGTAGATGTCAGGAATAAAGTTACAGCTGATAGCACTGCAAGGAGAGCAAACACCCTTACAGGCAAACTCTGTCAATTCAAGTATGTTAAAGGAAGACTAGAAGATCAAAAGATGTCGTGCTGATGGCAGGACATGTGCTCTTGAAAGTACAGGGGTAGAATTTTAGTGAGGAGAAAGGTAGAAATCAGTTTGAAAACTTGTAGAAAACAACCAAGTTATTAGTTACTTGGAGATAAGCATCCTGGTGATTTTTTTTTTTTTGCCTCCAGGGTTATTGCTGGGGCTCAGTGCCTACATTACAAATCCATTGCTCCTGGAGGCCACTTTGTCCCTTTTGTTGCCCTGGTTGTTTATCGGTGTTGTTGTTGCTATTATTGGTGTCGTTGTAGTCATTATTATTGTTATTGATGACATTGCTGTTGGATAGAACAGAGAGAAATGGAGAGAGGAGGGGAAGACAGAGCGGGGGAGAGAGAGAGACACCTGCAGAACTGCTTCAATGCCTGTGAAGCGACTCCCCTGCAGGTGGGGAGCCAGGCGCTCCAACAGAGATCCTTATGCTGGTCCTTGTGCTTTGCACCACGTGTGCTTAACATGCTGTGCTACCGCCCCCCACTCCGGGAAATTTTTTTACTCCTGATTTTGTGGTAGGACTGTAATGGGCTGGGTGGTAGCACACCTGGCTGAGAGCACACATTACAATGTGCAAGGACCCAGACTCCAGCCCCCAGCCCCCAACTACAGGAAGCAAACTTTAAGTTATAAAACAACAACGCTGCAGGTGTTTCTCTCCCACCTCTTTCTGTCCCTCCCCCAAAATTTCAGTCTCTATAGAAAATTAAGAAATGACAATATTTTGAAAAGATTTAATAAAGTAACAAAAATAAGACTAATGAGTAATGGACTTAAATCTCTCCTTGGATAAAATATATTTTAAAGATAACTTATTTTATAGGACAGGGCATGAAACTGTTTGGAGATGGAGAGAAGTAGTGTATCTCTCTTAAAACCATGCACTATTGTGCAGATATAAAAGATTATTCTAGGTTGTGTGTGTGTGTGTGTGTGCGTGCGCGCGTGTTGCAAGGTCTTAGAGTAGGAAGTGTTATATTCCACTGCTCCCCTTACAGCTTCAGATCAATGCTTCCATCTAGATTCCTGCCTCTCCCTCTCCACCCACTTCTAACACCTCAGGACTCCCTGACCTCACTTGATGTACCTGTTCCAATTAGATAATTCAATGACAAATGGCAAAAACACTAACCTTTTTTCTCCCCCCCCCCTTTTTCATTTTCTTGTGCCTACTCCTGAACATCCTTTGCCTATCTTTTCCATCTTCTAGATGGATGCTTTAAGATTCAGTCTAAGAAATATCCCTTCCCCTCTCTCTCCCTTGCTCCCTCCCCTCCTCTCTCTCTCCTGGTTTTTACTAGTACTTTACCACTCCAGGACACCTTTTTTTCAGATAGCAAGACAAAAGATAGAAATAGACAGAGGAAACACAGACACACACACACACACACACACACACACACATACACACACACACACACACACACACACACACACACACCACTCAAGAGCACAGAGTCTACATTGTGTTGTGGGTACCATGTCCAACTATATCTTTATTGTCTTGCTAATTTTTTAAGTTAAAACAGTACCTATCCAGATTTAATCAAAATCAAGGCCACAGTCCTCCCAATATTACATTCATTTAATATATTAAAACTGTACGTTCAGGAATCCACAGGGTCGCCCTCAGTTCAGACCAGCTGTCAAATTCAGAAGCCTTTCAGAACTTCTCAGGTTTAATCATTTGCTGGAATGACTTACTGAACTCAGGCAAAACCTGTATTGAATCATCCCCCCTTTAATTTAGCCAAAGGTCACAAACAAGAACCAGTCAGAGAATGGGAGAACTAGTGAAATCTGAGAAAGATTTTAACCAGAAACTTCTTTTGTCCTCAAGAATTCATTATCCTCCCTCCTAGTGTAAAGGTGTACCAAGCCTCAAAAGTATTGCCAGCTAGGGCCATTTACTACTTAGGCATAGCTAATTACATTATTGGCTACATGGTTAAACTCAATATACAGTCTCCCTGGAGCCAGGGATGACCTCAGCCTAAGTCATCAACTCTTCGATCACATGATTATCTTTCTGCCCAGTAAACGAGTTATCCTTGAGTTATCCCTTTAGTATATCCTTTCTAAGGACCAACCATGATGCATATGTGCAATACAAAACCGTTAGCTGTGGCCCAGAGGCCTCACCGTCACTACGTTGTTTAATTTCAGACATGATCATAGGAAACATTCTAAGTGTTAATCTGCATTTGTATAAATTTAATTATTCAGGCCAGGCAGTGGCAAACTTGGTTTAGTACTCATATTACTGTGTTTACAAGGACCTGGGTTCAAGCCCCAGATCCCCACTGCAGGGAGGATATTTCTGGAGTGGAGAATCAGGGCTGCAGGTATCTCTCTTTCTATCTCCCTCTCCCTGTTCAAATTATCTCTGTCCTATCCAAAAAATAGCTGCCATGAGCAGTAGACCAGAGTAGACCATGTAGGCACAGACCCCAGCAGTAACCCTAGTGGCAAATATAAAATAAAATTATTACTCAGTTACCTCTTTGTGTCTCCATACCTCAGTCCATTTCTTTTCACACTGAGGTCGGAGCACTACATACATTGTCAAAATTGAGAGCTAAGTTCAAGCCCCTGGACACCACATGGAAGCACCATGCAAGGGGGCAGCATCATGTTCAGCACTGTGGTGTCTCTCCTCCTATCTCTCCCGTTCTACCTCTTGTCCTCATGTTAAAACAAAAAGGAAGTCTATTGAGAGAGGTAAGTTATGCAGATGCAAAAACCCTAGTGGAAAAAAAAACTGCAGAGTTTTAATAAGAGATTTTTTTTTTCATGATAGAAAATAACAAATAGATTTGAGTGAATATAATAAAACGTTCATTTGAAGAGTAGCTTGAGCTAACTCATTTGACACATGCCCTCTCATGCCTTTATATTTTTTGCTGTAGTTTAAAATTAGAAAACACATTATCTTGATGCTCACTGATGCTTTAAAGTCTGTAATTTGATGAAAGTAACATCAAATTGCTTTAACTAGTTGATATCTGGTGTTTACACAAATGGGAACAATGTTGACTTACGTGGATTAACTTGCAAATTAATCAACTGATCCAGCGGTTAAAATAGTAGACGAATCACTGAATTAGTAAATTGAAGGAGAGAGTTGAGAGTCTTTTACAACAATCTGTTTCCTTGATTCTTATTAGTAGGAAAGAGCTGAATTTTATTTTTAAAACATCCATAGATGGGGCTGGGGAGACAGCATAACGGTTATGCAAAAGATTCTCTTGCCTGAGGCTTTGAGTTCCCAGGTTCAATCCCCAACATCACCATAAACGAGAGCTGAACGTTGCTCTGGTCTCAGTCTCTCTCTAAAAAAAATAATAAATTAATTAAATAAAAAATTAAAAATAAATATTAAAAATATAAAGAAATAAAAGCATTCATAGACTAACATCAAACATTATCAGCGACAGTATGTACTACTAAAATTAAAATTGCATGAGATAATCTACCTAATTTAGTAGTAATGTTTAATAATTGTCCTTTATCCTTCCCTTACTGTGATGAGCACCTATAAGTAGTTTTAAGTCGTGGCAGTCTTTTATACATTTATGACTGCAGATAAATTGCTGAAGTGTCTGAAACAATGCCTTAGCTTTAAAAAGCATACTAGTAGTGCTTATCTTAATTATGTATAGAATATAAATCTGTCTTTTAGTATGAATAGTGCTAATAAACAGTCAGGCATAAACATAGAATAACTTATATCTTCTCAATGACTTCACTAATTAAGCAGTTCTGTTTACCCAGCTCCCAAATCCACAACAGAACTGTAGTCCTTGGAAGCCCCCCCTAGTGTTTTTTTTCTAGTCACTCTGATTTCCTCCTCCCTACTGTCACTAAAAGTACCGCCCCTACTACACTATTTCGCTATAAAGTTGACAGAGCATCATTCATAAATCTGCACTAGAAAGTGAAAATCCTCAGTTATTCTTACTCCTAGCACTACTTCTGGCTTTCAAAGTATGTGTATAGAGCTGGTGATGCAAGATAAAAATTTAACCTCTGCACATGGCTTATTTTTCCCTATCACATTTAGCTTACACACTCATGTGCTGTCTACCTATAGTTTCCCATCTTTTATCCATACCTATTTTATTCACATTTGGAATGATGTGAACCTTTTCAGGAAGTAGTAAAAGGACAGCAGAATAGGGTTTGAAAACCATCACTATGCACCCATAGTATTGAAAGTGAAAGTAAATGCTATTCATACACATGGCAAAGCAGCACACTATTCAAGTGAGCTTTTTTGTTGACTCTAAATTTCTTTCTTGTAAGTAGTTAAGGGAGTGGTAAAAGTCCCTAGTGAACCTGCAGAGCTTTGATTGACCTCAGGTTGAAAAAAATTCACTAACCAGAATGATACTCTTGGGGAGACTAGCATTTTCTACCTTACCTATTGGAGTTATCAGAAAAGCCATGGTATACTATTGGTTTTCTATGAAAAACTACGACGTGACTTTTCTGCCAACCCAGTAGTAAGCACTTCTAGTAAACAGTTTCAGAGTATTTTAAATGCATGCAAAACATTTAATAGTCACAGAATCTGAGCTTCACTAGCAATTGCTATTTCATTATAAAGACACTTGACAGGTCCACACTATGTCAGACTCATTTTAGATATTCAGAGTACACCACTGAACAAAACAAGCATTTCTGCTCACTTAGAGCTTATATTTCAAAAAGAAACTGAATAAATCATGGCCTGTGATAATAACATATTTTTCCTGGGGTCACCCAGAAAAGAGGCCGAACTGAGAAAATTCTAATTCAGTGAGTCTCAAGTCAGACAGTCTTAAATAATGGAGTGGTAAATCTTTTATTTGATTCTAGTAGAAATACAAGTCATACATTTTAGGCACATTTTTTCATGATTATAATAATCAGGAGTTCCAGTTTTCCCCTGATCTGTCACAAATGTAAGGATGATGATTCTGTATGCAATTAGCCATTCCATATAAATTATTACTATTGTAAAATAAAACAGTGTAAGAACCGAGATGAATATATACGGCTTCTATGAAAAGAAGCAAGTATTGTGGAGGCCTTTATTTTGGAGCCTCGGTCATGATAGTCTCTTTGCATAACCATTATGCTGTCTACTGTTATCCTCTGTGTGTGTGTGTGTGTGTGTGTGTGTGTGTGTTTAGTAAGAAGTTTTGGAGAACATTTTCAGAACAATAACATATAAAGCTTGTTCTAGTGAATACTATTTCAAGAAAATATTTAATTTGCATATATTATCAATATCATTTTGGTTAGTAATGAAATTGCCTAATTGTAAAATTATGCAGAATAGAAAGGGGAGTTTACTCAGACTGGGTAACAAACAAACAAAATTGCAGTTATCTACTATTTTCCATGTAAAAAAAGACTCCACCACCAATTACTTTGTGCCAAACAGTTTAATAGCTAGACCATAGCTAGAACTGAAAATCATCTTCAGACACCATGGGAGTTAAGATGTGTTCTGGTATCGAACTTGTGAGCTCCTTTTCTTTCAAAACGACTGGGTTAACTTAGTGGAGCTTTGATTAATAACATTGATAATTATTGACATGAGAAATGTTTTTTATAAGCAAAATGAGGACTAGAGTTTTTGGCTGTCATGGATTCTCCCTTTATTTGGCTGTAAGGCCAAATAGACTGGTTGTACTTTTCACTACTGTGCTGAATCCTTATTAAATAGAAAACAAATGGTTTGAACTAGACAATGAGTATATTGTTCTATTAAGTAAATGTGTGACCTTCTTCATATGTAAAAGAAAATTTAGCTTAGCTGGAACCAAATACTATTTCACACCAGTGGCACCAGTCTGCTTTGTTAAGTTCGAAAGCATCATCATTGTTTTAAAGAGGTATCATATAACTTAGACTGAATACTAAGTAGTAATATAGAGATTTCTTATGTATGGGGAATTTCTTTTAGGAAATAGTTATAGATACTAGCAGCTAATTACAATTTTTAAATTTGTGAGTGTCAGCTTGCTCGTCTGCAAAGGTGAGTTTTCAATTAAATTGCCAGTGCACTTTACTGCATTCCCTCTGCAGATGAATTAGTATTTCATAATATATAAAATCTATTTAAGGAATAGATGCATAAGTGATAGCTCATAACCACTGATACTCCTGAAACAAATCTAATGGATATGTTTACCCAACCTTGAAAAGATTGAGTATCAGAAGGAAATTTAGAGAATAATATTAAAAGCATTAGTTAAATGTATAAAATAAGCCAAGCAGGGATACTAACTACTAAATTTTTGGTGAAATACAGTGGTTCAGTTTCATTCTTCTGCATGTTTCAACCCATTGTTTCCAACACCATTTGTTGAAGAGACTCTGCTTTCCCCATGTAATAGTCTGGGCACCGTTGTCAAAGATTAGATGTCCATAGGTGTGGGGCTCTGGGGACTTTTTAAGGGACTTTTTTTTCCCTCTAGGATTATTGCTGGGGCTCAGTGCCTGCACCACGAATCCACAGCTCCTAGAGACTTTTTTCTTCCCTTTTGTTGCCCTCGTTGGTTTTTTTTTTTTTTTTTTTATCATTGTTGTGGTTATTATTGTTGTTGTTGGATAGGACAGAAAGAAATGGAAAGAGGAGAGGAAGAAAGAAAGGCAGAGAGAAAGATAGACACCTGCAGACCTGCTTCATTGCCTGTGAAGCGACTCCCCTGCAGGTGGGGAGCCTGGGGCTTGAACTGGGATTCTTATGCCAGTGCTTCCACTTTGCGCCACTTGTGCTTAAACCGCTGTGCTACCGCCTGACTCCTGATTCTTCATTTTTAAAAATTCAGCCATCTGAGCAAGTAAGTGTATTCTTTTAAGATTGATTTAGCAACACACACAGAGAGGGAGAGATGTAGAGAGATCGACCCTACTCCAGAATGTGCATTTCCAGTGACTGAACCCATGGGCTCAGGCATCTAAGCTTTGTGCTCTGCCCATTGGGCTACCCCAACCCTTCCCTGCCCCCCAGCTGTTGTGTGCCTATTGTGAGATGTGAAACTCTGTTCCTATTCTTTTATTCTCCTCCTTGACCAAATGCTTCATGTTGAACATTAAATTACAACATCGTCTTTATCAATCAGAATAGTAAGAGGTAGAGGAGCACAGACTTCAAATCCTGGACTCTTGATTCCTTTAGCTCATTGCACTATTTCTGCATCTTCAAAGGAACTTTCTAGCATTGAAGCAATGCTGAAGGTCTGTCTCTCTCTTTCCTCGGTTTTTCTATGCTGTAGAACTAAACATTCTATAATAGGACAGAAATAAACTCGCAGTAGCACAGCAGGTTAAATGCACATGACGCAAAGCACAAGGACCGGTGTAAGGAACCGGGTTTGAGTCCCTGGCTCCCCACCGTCAGAATGGTCGCTTCACAAGTGGTAAAGCAGGTCTGCAGGTGTCTGTCTGTCTCTCCTCCTCTCTGTCTTCCCCTCATCTCTCGATTTCTCTCTGTGTTATTTAACAATGACAACAATAACTACAACAACAACAACAATGATAGACAACAAGGGCAACAAAAGGGGAAAAAAATAGCCTCCAGGAACGGTGGGTTTGTAGTGCAGGCACTGAGCCCCAGCGATAACACTGGAGGCAAAATAAATAAATAAACAAACTCTCAAGTAGATAGCCAGTATGTGTTTTATTAATATAAAGATTTTAAGATATTTTATTTTTTGTTGTTTTTTTGGGAGCTTACAGTCTAGTCTTGCACCTGTAAGCACAACATCTCATCTTCTCTTGATTGGTGTCTAAGAGACACAACAGGACCCCAATGTCCCTTTTTTGTGTGCATTTCCTTTCTTCCCCAGAGTCCTTTGCTTTGGTGCAATATGTCACATCCAGTCCAAATTCCACCTCATGTTTTCTCTTACTGTTTGTTCTTAACTTCGACCTATAAATGAGATCATTTGGTATTGATCTTTCTCTTTCTGGCTTGTTTTCACTGAAAATAATGCCTCTCGAGTTCTGACCACACTATTGCAAAGGAGATGACCTCATCATTCTCAACAGTCACATGGTACTCCACTGTTTACATATGTACTGGATATGCCATTTGTCTGTCCTTGGACATCTGGATTGCTTCCAAATTTAGGCTATTACAAACTGCTTCTGGGAAACATTGGTGTGCACATGTCTTTTTGGATAGGTGTTTTGTTTTTCTAATGTCAGTTTCTAGGAAAAGGATTGACTAGGTCATAAGGTAAGTCCATTTCTAGAGTTACTATGAATATCCAGACTGTTAACCAAATGGGTTGGACCAATTTACATTCCCACTGGCAATGCAGGAGAGTCTTATTGACCCCACAGCCTCTCCAACATTTGGTGTCTCTGTCTTTGCTGATGTGTAACTTTCTCACGGGTGTGAAGTGGTGTTTAATTGCTTTTATTTGTATTCCCCTGATCACCTATGACTTTGAGCTTACTTTTTTTTTTAAATTTCTGTTGGTCTTTTGGACCATTTCTTTGGAGAAGATTCTTTCCATAAATCAGTCTCTCTCTCTCTCTCTCTCTCTCACACACACACACACACACACACACACACACACACTTTTCAGTGGGGTTCTCTTTTATTGAGTACATTGTGTATTTTTATCAGTCCTCTGATATGACAGAAAAAATTTAAGTACAGACATATTGAGTGGAAAAGTAGATGTCAGAGGTGGTTCTAATTAGAAAATGAAAACAAAGTTTTCAAAGTTCACATGAAATTTATTCTGGCAATTTTGCTGTTTTTTGGAGTATTTCTGGTGAGGGTAGGCTTGACTATCCCCTACTCTAATATTTCGCTGATACTATACATCTGTTTTTAGCAAACAAAATTTTATTGGAATACCAATAAGCACCTACTCTGTATTGTCTACTGTTACTTTCAACTGTAGTTTCAGCATGAATAGTAGCAGTTGAGATCACAAGACTTGTAATTCCCAAGTATTTTGTAACCAAATCTTTAAGTCTGCAGTCCACAGTTTAAAATTTTTATTTCCTATGTACATAACTTTTCCCAAGATAGAGTGCATTGCTACTTCTGCTCTTTTGTCATTTTATTATTGCTTCATTCAATTTCTGTGAGTAAAATGTTGACTAGAAAAATTGAATAAGTATTTTGCCTTATTCCTGGTCTTAGAACACATTTTTATTTTAGCCTAAAATATGATGGTAACTGTATAAAGGGTGGCACTTATTTTTTTCTGCCTACCTTCTCTTCCTTGAGTGAAGCATTTAAACTTTTCAGCAGATTTTGAATATATTCAACCATTGCATTTTCAAGTATCTTACTGCTCTCCCCATCTCTTTCTGAATTCCAGTATATTCTAAACTAGTTAATAATATATTCCTGCATCTCATTGAAGATGTGTTCAAACTTCAACATTATTCTAAGGTTAAATCTATTTTCACTGCAATGACTTGAGTTCTATTTCATTTTTATCTGCAGTGCCCAACCTTTTGTTAATCAAAACTAGTAAATTTTTATGATTTTATATATTTATCTTTAGTAGTACCTTTTGTTGACTTTTAATTCTCTCTAAATACTTTTTAGAAATATTAAAGATGCTCATAGTAATCATAAGTAATGTTTTTCTAGTTTGCATTCTTAGTATTTTTTTTACCACTTGATTTTGTGAATATTGCATAGTAAGACTTTTTGTAGTTTAAGGAATAAAAAGGATAAGTAAGTCAGTGAAGTGGAGGTAAATGTCAAAGCATATAAAATGCACCTAGAATAATGATACACTTGAAAATGTAGAAAAGGTGTACAATTTCACAATCAGTCAAGGAAATGCAAATTTAAAGAATAAATAATTCAGACAGAAAATAAACTTCATGAAACTCATAAAGAAATTAAAAATTGCCTAAATGTTTTAAAGTAGAAACCTTTTGTTGTGTGTATTTACCGAAATTCTATGAAATCTGACATGTTTAAATACAAAAAGTACTGCGGATAATTAAAAGTTAAGTGATCTCAGTGGACAAACTAAAAAATTAAGTGGTTACTGGAGAATTAGAAGGCGGTGATGGATGAGAGAGAGCAAATGGGAATCATTCATACTTTAGGTGATATCCTTCCTTTGAATGTCTAACATATATTCTGTAAAATAAATCATGAGCTTTGCAAGAATGCATGTGCCTTATGTAGAGATCAGCAAATATGCTTGTCAAGTACAGAAAATAAATGTTTTAAGCTTTGCGGGCATTGTGGTCTCAGTCATGAGCACTTCACTCCTCCATCTTAATGAGAAAGAACAGACAGACAGAATGTAAACAAATGAGTTTGGCCTTGCTCCACTGAAATTTTTATTTCAAAAACAGGTGGTAGACCAGGCTTGGCTTCAGGACACAGTTAGTCTATACCTTTCTTCTTCTTCTAGCATTTGCCCTTCTTCCGTAGCCAGTCAACAGCATCAGATTGAGCCTGATGTCAAGTTTCGAGACCTCCTTTGAATCTGGAGAGGTGGCAGTCATTGACTATGTGGGTCATTGTCTGGAGCCGCAGGGGCAGTTCGGGTCGTCTCTGGCTCCCCAGCGATGGAACATAGCGGCGCACCGGCCATGGCCTGTTCGATAGCGATTGAGGAGGGCCCAATCATAACGTGCCAGGTCAAAGCCGGGTTGACGCTTGCAGGGGTCTGTGATGAGGTGTTTGTTCTTGACCTCAGCTGACTGCCAGCTCTGTTTCCAGGAGTCTGGAACAGAGAAGTTCAGTGTAGGCATAGGGGACCAGATTGGGTGACGAGACGTCAAGCGTTGGACAGGGTGGGCGAAGATATCCGCGTATATTGGCAGGTCCGGTCGAGCGTAGACGTGGGAAATGAACTTAGATGATGCCGCATCCCGACGAATATATGGCGGGGCGATGTTGCTAAGAACTGGCAGCCATGGAACCGGGGTGGAACGGATGGTTCCAGAAATTATCCTCATGGAGAAATATAATTTGGAATCGACCAAGTGGACATGGGGGCTACGGAACCATACTGGGGCACAGTATTCTGCAGTGGAATAGCATAATGCCAGAGAGGATGATCGTAGTGTGGAAGCGCTTGCGCCCCATGAGGAGCTGGCCAGTCTTGCAATGATGTTATTCCTCGCGCCCACCTTTGCTGCAGTTTTTATGAGATGTTCGTGAAATGACAGGGTGCGATCGAGAGTAATGCCAAGATAGACTGGCTGGGCTTCATGCCGGATTCTCGTACCGCCAAGCTGCACATTAAGCTCACGCGAGGCCAAGGCATGGTGTAGATGGAAAACAGATGATACCGTTTTTGCAGTGCTAGGGATTAGTCGCCATTTTTTTTTATTTTTAAATTTTTTATTTAAGAAAGGATTAGTGAACAAAAGCATAAGGTAGGAGGGGTACAACTCCACACAATTCCCACCACCCAATCCCCATAACCAACCCCCTCCCATGATAGCCTTCCCATTCTCTAGCCCTCTGGGAGCATGGACCCAGGGTCGTTGAGGGTTGCAGAAGGTAGAAGGTCTGGCTTCTGTAACTGCTTCCCCGCTGAACATGGGCGTTGACTGGTAGGTCCATACTCCCAGTCTGCCTCTCTCTTTCCCTAGTAAGGTGTATCTCTGGGGAAGCTGAGCTCCAGGACACATTGGTGGGGTCTTCAATCCAGGGAAGCCTAGCCAGCATCCTGGTGGCATCTGGAACCTGGTGATTGAAAAGAGAGTTAACATATGAAGCCAAACAATTTGTTGAGCAATCATGGATCCCAAGCTTGGAATAGGGGAGAGGAACTGTTAGGGAGGTACTCACTGCAAACTCTAGTGTACTACTGCTTTCAGGTATATATTTTGCAGTAGTTTATGGATACGTGTGAACATAAGCTCTCTCTCACAGAAACTGGTGTATATCTAGGTTATGGGACTTTGTTAGAAAGTGAACTACCTGAGATGAAATTAGAGTGTACTATTAAAGGAAAGGTCTCACCCGAGTAATGAAGCTGAAGGGTTGTCATTCCACACGAGAAGTCTCTGGATACAGAAGTCTGAGGTGAAGCATGTTGAGATGGCAATTGTTGCTTTGGTTAGGTTGTGATCGGCGGATGCAATATTATTTGGTTTGGATTGGGAGATGCATACGGGAAAGTGGGCCCTATCCAAGGGTTCCAGGACTGGGGGAAGTAGGGGCTCTATAGTGAAGATGTGAGGTTCCTGCTGTCTTAGGGTTCAAAAAGACAATCAATAGTTAATATTATTATCACATTATTTGTTAATTGGGTTAACTTTGAAAAGTCCCTTTGTTATGGTTTGCTGTACAGTACCCCGTATCTTGTATATAGCTGTGCTATTGGAAGCTTCTAATCTACTTGGTCTAGGCTTTTGAGAGAGTCCGCATATCAAATACGTAGCCTATATATTAAAAAGATTCAGTTTGTCTTCTGAGAAACTTTGAGATATACAATAGAGCTAGAAGGAATTATGTTAAGTGAACTAAGTCAGAAAGATAAAGATGAGTATGGGATGATCCCACTCATCAACAGAAGCTGACTTAGAAGATCTGAAAGGGAAACTAAAAGTAGGACCTGATCAAATTGTAAGTAGGGCACCAAAGTAAAAACCCAGTGGTGAGGGGTAGACATGTAGCTTCCTGGGCCAGTGGGGGGTGGGAGTGGGCGGGAGGGATCGGTCACAGCCCTTTGGTGGTGGGAATGGTGTTTATGTACACTCCTAGCAAAATGTAGACATATAAATCAGTAGTTAATTAATATGAGAGGGGGAAGTCGCCATTTTTTACAGTAATCAGATATCAGAGACATGTCTTTCGTGAGTGTTTCCTCGAGGATGTCGAACTTTGATGCCTGAGTTGCACTACAAGTCTATACCTCATGCCTACAAGTCTGTACCTCATGCAAGACTGCTAAATCTTTTTTTTACTATTTATTTTATTTATTTATTCCCTTTTGTTGCCCTTTTTTTTATTGTTGTAGTCCTTGTTGGATAGGACAGAGAGATGGAGAGAGGAGGGGAAGACAGAGAGGGGGAGAGAAAGGCAGACACCTGCAGACCTGCAACACCAGGAAAGAAAGTGACACCCCTGCAGGTGGGGAGCCAGGGGCTCAAACTGGGATCATTATGCCAGTCCTTGCGTTTTGTGCCACCTGCGCTTAACCCACTGTGCTACCGCCTGACTCCCTGGACTGCTAAATCTTATGGGACACCCCTCCTAATACTGCTGTTGGGAACTAAAGAAATGTGCATGGTTTTCTCTATTATCAGAAAGACTTGAAATCCAGTGTAGTCACACTTTATATTAGTTTAAAATGTGAAGTTCCCCTTCAATAATATAGTTGACTTGTATCCACTTTTGCCAATTCAAAAGATAATAGAAATATTTGTACTAAATTCTACTTTTTGATGAATTAAAAAAATTAAATAACTCACCAAATATGCAAAATCTCTAAGGGCATAAAATGTGAAGCTAAAGAATTTTTCAGAGGAAAATATATACATATTGGCAAATTAGTGTTATATAGAAAATGTAATGAGAATTATTCTAAAGCATGCTTACAAATGCATTTCTAGAGAGTTTTTACACCATCATCAGTTAATATGAGCATAAAATGATAATTTGATATACATGAGTTAGCATGACACAAAAAATAACCCAAATGGCTAACAGATCATAATACTTTACTAAGCTAAAATTGTGTGCTTAAACTAGAACACAAACCACCATGTTAATAACTGAAAGGTCTATTGAATTATTTATAACAAGTACATAAACAAAGATTTATGATGTTGTAAAAGACCAAGTTCAGTTCTTTACTTTACCTGGAAAAACTTCTCTAACTCCGTCTTTGACTTTAAGACATCTCAGACTTACTCCTTTCATTTGGTATCTTTACAAAAGGAAGCTGCATAAATATTTATTTATTTTGCCTTTTGTTACCCTTGTTTTTTAGTTATTGTTGTAGTTATTGTGTTATTGATGTCGTTGTTAGAACAGAGAGAAATGGAGAGTGGAGGGTAAGACAGAGGGGAGAGAAAGATATATACCTGCAAACCTCCTTCACTGTAGTGACTCCCCTGCAGGTGGGGAGTCAGGGACTCGAACCAGGATCCTTAGGCCAGTCCTTGCGCTTCGCACCTCATGCACTTAACCTGCTGAACTACTGCCCGACTGCCATTAATAATTTATTGAATATGATAATTATCACTCCAATTAAGTGAATGTTTTATCGTGGTTAATTTACATGAGCTTCCTAATTTAACCTATAGACTAGAAACTTCATTAACTAATATGAAAAGTTGATTGTGAAAAATTAATTCCTTACCATGATTAAAACGTGATGTAACGATTTCTTTCCTTCCTCTTCCTTCCTTTCCTTTCTTTCTGACTTTTTATCTTCCTTCTCCCACACCCCCCTTTTCTTTCACTATAAGGTGGTATAGAAGGAAAGAGAGGGAGAGAAACCATATGCCCTGCCTTTTGTTTGTTTTATCAGAAGTTCTAAGAAATGATTCTTACCTTGAAAGAGGAACTATATTTACTCTCCAACTCTGATTTGTATTGAAATTTTGGTAACTATCAACTGTTAAATTGTGTAGTTAACTAAAGATCTGTCATCTATAAGCGACTTTTATAAAGCAGCTTTTTATGTACCTTTAAAGAATGACATATATATATATATATTTTGTTGCTCTTGTTTTTATTGTTGTTATTATTGTTGTTATTGATGTAGTCATTGTTGGATAGGACAGAGAGAAATGGAGAGAGGGGGAGAGAAAGATAGACACCTGCAGACCTGCTTCACTGCCTGTGAAGCGACTTCCCTGCAGGTGGGGAGCCGGGATCCTCAGGATCCTCACCTCGGTCCTTGTGCTTTGCACCACATGCACTTAACCCGCTGCGCTATTGCCCGGCTCCCACAGAATGATATATTCTATGAGCAGCATACAGAGGACTGTCCAGGTGTGTGCAAGCCCTGAGTTCAAGTATTCAATGACTTATGCTGTATTTCAACAGAAAGCTTTAAACTGTGTGAACTTCAGCAAATTTACATAACTGCTATGAAAAGTTCATTTGCCTTTTATGTAAATTGACAGCAATAACAATAATTGTTTCAAAGCACACTTGTTACACGGATTATATATTTAGTAGTATGCTTGAAGTTTTGAGTTTTCAAATTGCTAATTAAAATTACTCATGCTTCATTCTGGGCTTTAAAGTTTGTCATTTCTAAGTTGTTAGTCTCATTGTGAAAACCATTTATATTTTAGCTTTACTTTAATTCTTATTTTTACGGAGCCTGAGTCTCACCCATGTGCTATTTCACCACTTCTCCCATGCGTTTTTTTTTCATTCAGAAAAAGATCTCAGCACTAGATTAAACTTAAACCTGGGCCACATACATGGAGAGGCACATACCTCCCCCCACAGGAGCTTCCTGACACTAGTGTTCTTACTAAAGCATAGCTATTTAAAGACTGAAGAATCTGACACTAGTGTCCTTACTAAAGCATAACTATTTAAAGACTAAAGAATTTGTATAATACTTTCAATCTCTTGTTTCCGTGCTGTGCTGTCTACCCCTCTCATTATCTCTGTAAAAATGTCTGTTTAAAGCATTGAAGTTCTGGTGACAAAAAAAAATATATTTTAGATTAATTTGGTTCTATTAGGTAAACTTTTGCTGGAAATAAAATTATGTCTTTATCTTTTAAATTCCTTCAGCTTCCCTCTACTTAATAATAAGTAGCAAATTGCCAAATGCTATGCACAAGTGTAAAGATAAGAAAACTGAAACGTGTTACTGAAAGAATAGGCTAATGAAAACTGAGCAATTAAGATTATTTGATTCATATGCTTTTTAAAATGGAAATAAAAATTAAAATTTTGAAGTTTTTCTTGCAGCATATAATAAATAGGTGCTCTTTGTGTTCTTTTTAAGTCCACCAGATAAGAAAAAGATTGCCGGGCTAGCTTTGCGGGCGGGAGAGAGAGAGACAACTAGGGACTCATGGCTGAGTGGTACGCAGTTCAGTCTTTATTCATGTGGAACGCAGTGCAATCTAAGCTATCTCTAATCACAATACTGTCCTTATATATCCTGAGGTGGAAGAGTCAGGTCAGAAGAGGATGTACATAGGATAGGGGGTGGGAAGAAGGAAAAAGCTTGCAAAACAGTGAGGATTAAACCAATGCCCTGGAGGCAAGGCGGTGCTTAGTTAAGAGTGGTTATGTAAATAGAATACAGTGTTAATCAGGGGGAATTAAACTAATGAAACAGAAGGGATCTTAGAAGCAGAATTTAGAAGCAGACCAACAAAAGATGTACAGTTTAACTTGAATTTCAGATAAATAGTAGATAACCACATGTAGTTTACCTAAGTTTCATGTTTGTAGCACATGTTTCTGGCACAGGGGATAAAATGTTGGATTTTCAAATGTGAGGTCCCACGTTAGATCCCTGACATTACATATCCCAGAGTGATGCTCTGATGTTCTCTCTCTCCCTTTCTCTCCCTTTCTCTCTCTCTCTCTCTCTCTCATTAACTTATAATTTGTGATCATATTTTACTGAAAAGCCTACATAGTCATCTGCCAAATTAATGATAAATTCTAGGTTACTGAGATAATGTTTATGCTATAAAATGTCCTATAATAAATTCCTCAGAACTCTACCAAGTTTCATCATAAATGAGAATTCTAATAAATTTGTAAAGTATGTAATTAGTTTCAGAACTTGAGAAATGCATATTACCTCCTTCTAAAACATTGTCAAGATAACCATCAATTATAAACAATTCATTATTCATAGTTGATGCTTGGGAGTTTAATTTAGATATGCTTCTAATTTATTTAAAGAATACATTGAGTACTTATGTTCATCGAACCATCTTGAGACTTGCCATCTCTCCTTGTCTGCTTTTTTTTTCCCTTTAAAAAAATACATATTAATATATATTGCCACCATGGTTATTGCTAAAGTTCTGTGGCTACAGGAAAAATCCACTACTCCCAGAGGCTATTTATTTATTTATTTATTAAATTTTCTTTATTGGAGAATTAATGGTTTACAGTCAACAGTAAAATAAAATGCAATGGTATGCACATTTGTAACATTTCTCAACTTTCCACATAACAACTCAAACCCCACTAGTTCCTTCTCTGCCATCACGTTCCAGTGCTTGAACCCTCTTCCCCCAACCCCAGTCTTTTACTTTGGTGCAATACACCATTCCTCTCCAAGTTTGACTTTGTGTTATTTATCTATTTTTACTTTTTCCTTTATTTTACCTGTGAGGAGAGAGAAATTAAGAGGAGGTAGAGACAGGCTGGGAGTATAGATTGACCTGTCAACACTTCCGAGTCCAGCAGAGAAGCAACTACAGGAACCAGACATCCCACCTTCTGTGCCCCATAGGCATCTTTGCTCCTACTCCCAGAGGGATAAAGTAGGGAAGCTTCCATGGGAGTCGGGCAGTTAGCACAGTGGGTTAAGCACATGTGGCTTGAAGCACAAGGACTGACTTAAGGATCCAGGTTCGAGCCTCTGGCTTCCCACCTGCAGGGGAGTCGCTTCACAGGTGGTGAAGCAGGTCTGCAGGTGTCTTTCTCTCCCCCTCTGTCTTCCCCTCTCCATTTTTCTCTGTCCTAACAACAATGGCATCAATAACAACAATAACTATAACAATAAAAAACACGGGAAACAAAAGGGAAAATAATAAATATAAAAATTTTTTTAAAAAGAATAGGGAAGCTTCCAATGGAGGCGATGGGATATGGCACTCTGATGATGGGAATAGTACGAATTGTACATCTCTTATCCCACAGTCATGTTGACCATTATTAAATCACTAATAATAAAATAAAGATATTGAAAATAAAAAAACACAAAGCAGAACTTAAGCTGGGTTTGGTGTACTACACCAACATAAATGATTATAGGATGGGAAGAGAGTTATGGTCCTGGAACATGATGGCAAAGGAGGAACTAGAGGAGGTTGAATTGTTATGTGGAAAACTGAGAAATGTTACACATGTACAAATTACTATATTTTACTATTGACTGTAAACCATTAACACCTCCATAAAGAAAAATAGGGGAGAAGTAGAAAGAAATTAGGAGGGCCAGTGTAGAGAGAGGGGTTGGGAGAGACTCCTGCAGCACTGCTTCACCACTTGTGAAGCTTACCTGTAGGAGGAAAAGGGGCTTGAACCTGGGTCCTTGAGGATTGTACCATGTGCAAGCAACTGGGTGTGACAATGCCTCCCCCTGCCTGTTACTTATTCTACATAATGTATTTTATGAGGGTGTGCTGAAGGAATGCTTTCTTTAACACATTCTAATTTATCAGGACCTTCTATTCTCTTCTGGCTAGCACAGAAATTTGTTAAATTATCATACTTCTCCCCCCTGAAAATATCACTTGTATAACAGCTAAGACAGTATTTTAGCTTCTTTAACAGATAATTTATTAAATTTAGTTGACTTATGTCTTTAAACTTTAACTTTGATGGTGTTTTCTTTTTATTATTTATTTTCCATTTTTGTTGCCCTTGTTTTTATTATTGTTGTAGTTGTTGATGTCATCATTGTTGGATAGGACAGAGAAATGGAGAGAGGAGGGGAAGATGCGGAGCAAAAGAGACACCTGCAGACCTGCTTCATCATCTATGAAGTGACTCCCCTGCAGGTGGGAAGGTGAGGGCTTGAACCGGGATCTTTATGCATATCCTTGCGATTTGCTTTGTACAAGGTTTGCTTAACCCACTGTGCTAACACCCAAGCTCCCCTTTTTTTTTCTTTGTAAGAAATTCAAGAATGTTCAGTTATCTTTGGAGGAATAACTAATTTTTGATGACCAAATCTATTCATTTTATCAGCTGTCAAATTAGTTTCTGTCATTACTTGTCTCTCAAATTTCTTCAGTCATATATGTGGCATGAAGGATACTGACCGTCAAAAATGTCCTCATCCTAACCACCAAAACCTGTGACTGTGCAACCTTATCTGACAGTGAGGATTTGTCTATGTGAGGTGGAAAGATTATCTAAATAATAATTCTGTAGGGGTCAACCTGTTTATATGTGTATTTAAAAACAAAACAAAAACCTTAACCTGGCTCGAATCAACAGGAGATGTGAATGTGGAGAATGTGGTTAAAGAAATGCAGTGTTACTGGGTTTTGAAGATGGAGGAAGGAAGCAACAAACCCAGAATATAAACAACTTCTTGATGCTGGAAAAGAAAAAATTACCACCCACCCCACACCCCGAAAAAAGAAACCCAGAGAAAAGATAGCTTAATGTTCTTAATCCCATGTCATAATCTTTGCCTACAGAATTATAAGTAATTTGTATTGTTTGGGCAGGGGTAGATAGCATAATGGTTATGCAGTTGTCATTCCTGATTTACGTGTAGATAAACTACTCTCATATATATATATATATATATATATATATATATATATATATATACTGCAGATATTTTTATTTTATTTATTTATTATTGGAAAAAGACAGAGCAATTGAGAGGGAAGAGGGAAAGACAGAGAGACACCTGCAACTCTTACTTCACCATTCATGTAGCTTCCCCTCCACAGGCTTGAACCTGGGTTCTTATGCACTGTAGTGCGTGGGCTTAACCAGGTGCTTCGCCTGGCCCCTAACTAAACTATTCTCAAAAGATATGAATGTCTGATGTGTATTAGATCAGTTGTAAAGAGAATTGCAATGGCTAGGTGGTGGTTGCTCTTGGTTAAGCATACACATTATCACGAGCTAAGACTGGGGTTTGAGCCCCACTCCCTACCTGTAGGGGTGAGTCTTCACTAGTGCTGAAGCAGGTCTTAAGGTGTCTTTCCATCCCTCTCTACATTCACTTCCTCCTCAGTTTCTCTCTTTCCTTACCAAGTACAATAGAAAGAAGAGAAAGAAAAACTGGCGGCTGGGAGCAGTGGATTCATAGTTCTGGCACCGAGCTCCCCAGCAATATCCCTCGTGGTGATAAAAATAAATTAAAAATATTAAATCCCATTTGAATGTTAATTTTGACTGGTTTGGGGATATGAAAAGGGCGTTGTACTATAGATTAAAGTAACATGAAAAGTTGAAAAGGCTCATTAAAATTTTAAAAATAATATTTATTACAAAAGACCAAAGTATAAATTAGACTTTTTTATTATGATTGGAAAATTATTGGTACTCTGGAATATTTGTCATTTCTGTTCCTAGGACATTATTGTCTAAACTGATGCTTTAATGTCACATTATACAAAAGAATAAGTGTTCATTTCTTATATTTGGAATAAGTAAATAGGATTAAAAGACTTCAGCCCTAAATCACATAGGACATTTATGATGGTTACAAATGCACATGTTTATTTAGGGAGTAGAGTGAGATCATAGTGTTCTAAAAATACTACTGGAAAATATATTTCAAAATGTTTATATACTGCACAGCAAGGTTAGTTTGATACATCATTCATAAACTTAAGTATAAAAGTAAATCAGTTGTATGCTTTCTGTGAGTTCTTGAGTAAGATCATTTAAAAAGAGGTTTTATATTCCCAGTCTCAGACCGAAAAGGACACAATTATTGAGGCAAATGAAAAGAAAAATTATGTGTTTAGTACAGCAGTGGGAAAATGCTACTAAAATATAGAAATACTGGAGTAAACATTTACATGAAGCAGTATCTAATTTCTCAATCCATTTCTAAGTTTATCACTCCATATACACCATTCCTGGGGAATTTCTTCAGTGAAATTTCTTCATTAATTTTTCTCAGTAGAATGCATCAGTTTCTTGCAGCTACCTCGGTGTGTTGAAACAGTGACTTGAAACCACACAACTTTATTGCCTTCCAATTCAGATGCTAGACGTCTGAATTTCTTTGGTCTTATTGGGTTAAAGTCCAAGTCCTGCAGGAGCTGTGTACTCTCCTCAGACTGGTGTGGATTCTAGGGGCCACTTGTAAGAGCGCCTTTCCCAGTTTTAAAGGGTTCCTGCATCCCTTGGTCATGATCCTGCCCTCCTCTGTTTCCATGCACATGGGGTCAGTCTTTTTTGACATTTTTTTGACATTTTCTTGGCCTCTTGTCATTTTTGCAATTTCACCGAGCCTTCTGAAATAATAAGGGATAATCTGCTATCTCAGAATTCTTAACTAGATATAGAGCATCCCCTTTGCCAGTCAGGTAACATATCTATAGGTTCTACAATTAGGATATGTGCATATTGGGGAACCATTGTTCTACCAACAATGTAAGGTAACTCTTTTGTTGTCTTTCAGCTAATGAGACTCAACTAAATCACTGTCTCTATCAGAGATCATCATTTAGGGCTTATATATACTGACATTTTTATAGTACTTGCTAATTTTTTTCAATAGAATTTCTTTTATATATTTTATTTATTTATTCCCTTTTGTTGCTCTTGTTGTCTTATTGTTGTATTTGTTATTGTTGTCATCGTTGTTGGATAGGACAGAGAGAAATGGAGAGAGGAGGGCAAGACGGGGAGAGAAAGATAGACACCTGCAGACCTGCTTTACCACCTGTGAAGTGACTCCCCTGTGGGTGTGGAGCCAGGGGCCCTAACTGGGATCCTTATGCTAGTCCTTGCACTTTGTGCCATATGTACTTAACCTGCTGTGCTACCTACCACCTGACTCCCAGCACTTGCTAATTTATCAATAGTATATTTCTAGTTTGGTGTGGGATTCATTGTTAGCTGAAATAGTGTATGCATGTCAGCTAGATATGTGTTGAGAGTCGAATAGTACTAAGATTAAAGTTTGAGATCATAACAAGAGAAATACATAATGGAAGAAGGAGCTATTCTTGAATTGAGTCTACCTGCCATTCATCCATGGCAAGGGAACAAGGAGCATCTTGTGTTAATCAGTGAGCCTTCACACCACTCATGTTTGACTGGCAGGAAGATGATATACTCTCGATGACTCAGAGTTAGAGACAGATATTGGAGTTTTTAGCGATTTTCTTTTTTCTGGAGGAGGTGAATCAATTAGTCAACTGTTAGGTTCTGTGGCACCTGAATTTAAAGTCATTTGTTATTCTTTTTTTCTCTTTTTTTTTTTTAGTCTAAAAATTCTGTTCCCAAGGGCTGGGTGGTAGCACAGCATGTTAAGTGCACATGGCACAAAACACAAGGACCAGAGTAAGGATCCCAGTTTGAGCCACTGGCTCCCCACCTGCAGGCGGGTCGCTTCATAAGTAGTGAAGGCACCTGTCTTTCTCTCCCCTTGTGTCCCCTCTTCTCTCTATCGTATCCAACAACAATATCAGTGGCAACAATAACAATGGCAATAACAAAAAGGGGGGTGGCCTCCAGGAGCACTGAGCCCCAGCAGTAACCTTGGAGGCAATTTAATAATAATAATGATAATAAAAATTCTCTTCCCCTCAAACTGATATAAAACCTTTATTTACTCCGACTTTGAAAGGTTGTTCAAAACAAGTGTCAGCACAAATCTCAAATGCTACAAACTGTTTGTAAAGCATATTTGAATAATACAAACAAAATTTGACTACATCTTCTTTCTTTTTTTTTTTTATCAGTTATTGTTGGAGCTCAGTTCCTGCACAACAAATCCTCCTTTCCTGGCAGCCATTTTTCTTTTGTTCCTTTTTCTGTTATAGAGAGAGAATTAGGACAAGAGAGGGGGAGAGGATAAGAAAAAGAAACTACCACTGCATATGAAGCTTCCCCCTGCCGGTAGAGATCTGGGCATTGAACCCAGGTCCTGGCACATGATAACTTGTGTACTTTACCTGTTGCATCACCACCCAGCCACTGGATAACAGTAATTGCAGCTAGCATGATTATCATACCTGGCAATAGGTTTGCATATCTAAACAAAGTGTTAGCATTTATTAACATTTTCTAAGTGTAATCATTTAATTGATGCATTTGCACATCTCTGTATAAAATGTGGTAAGAAGACAAACACCAGCTTTATTGTGGCTTTCATTATGCAGAACATTACAGTATCAGTGCATTAAAAGAAAATTGCAAGTTCATATTGAAAATACAGAGATAAAGCAAACAAAGGAAAGGCCTTGTTCTAGACAGACATTCATTCACCTGTAGAGACAATATAAATTTCTATTGTAACTCTTAAAAAAATATTCGGTATAGTTAGTATGAAGTTTGTTAATATATTCTCCTAAGAAGGAAATTTGCTTTTCCTTCAAGTGTAATTTATAATTCTTTTTCTGACAGATATCAGCCCTTTGATAGTATTGAACATAGTAAAAATAATAGAAAAACAGTGTGTTGAGGTTATCTTCCTCAGCCTGGTACCTTCAAGTAAAGAAAGTTAACTGCTGAGCACAGCAGTGCTCAAAGAATTCAAGCAGCGAGCAGCTGCCTACTTTGGGAAAACATGTGTTTAAAAATACCTTCTGCTCCAGGTAGTTTTGCTTTTACAGTCCAATGAGTTTCAGCTGCTCTCAAGGACAAAACTCAGGAAATGAAGATGTTTCGATAGAAAGTGCCCTGGTTTAAAGGGTGGAATTGGTGTTTGGTCATGTACAGAAAGCTGGTAGATCAATAATTTTGATTATATGTCCAATTTTGTCAGATAATAGATCAGTTTCCATGTCCAGGATTTTATTTGAGTAAGCAGTTACACTGGCACTTTTTATTTTTTTAATTTATTTAAAAAAGGAGACATTAACAGAACCATAGAATAAGAGGGGTACAACTCCACACAATTCCCACCACCAGAACTCAGTATCCCATCCCCTCCCCTGATAGCTTTCCTATAGCTTGATGCCGACCAAACTTCCCTGGACAGACACTGGCACTTTAAATGAGAAAGAACAACATTTTTAATGTTCTTGAGTTTTAAATTTTGAATTAGTTGAAGGATGGAACCAGTTTTGGAAGTAGTCATTTAAAAAGGTATGCAAATAAGACTCTTCTGTGTAGAAGGCAAAACACAGCTATTTTAAGTCACATTTGCTCTATAAGTTTACAGTGTTACCTCAGCAGTAGTCACAAATCTATAAAGTTATAGTATATTTACACTAATGTTAGAGGGAAAAGTTAGTATTTTGTTCACTAGTCATTAAGTTGGCAAACATCTGTTTAGTTGGTCTATGTGTTTGTGTTCACTCAGTGGGTTTATCATTCTGGGTTTGGACTTTCCCATCACTAATTTTAGAATTCTCCAGAGTTAACCAAGTGCTTAATTTTAACAATTCTAAATAACTGTGATATCACAGTTTATTAAACAACTCCGTTAGATGAACCAACAGTAGTCCATTCAGTAATATAAACAATAGCACTCATTGAGTTCATATTTCACTTAATGCCAATTTTGTTTATTTTGTAACCAGATCTTGATTTGCACTATTTATTTTATATTTTGTATTTCTTATTTCATGGTGTAAAGCAAGCTAAAGCCTAAGCCCTTTGAGTCCCTTCCTAACCCCTTTGATTTCTCTTCTCTCAGATAGAAAGATTGAAAGGCAGAAATAAAGAGATGGAAAGAAACCAAAGCCTCCTTCATAGCTGTCCATGTCCAAGTGAGCTATCTTGCTGGTTCTCCTCATTTTTATCAAATGTAGATGTATTATTTTTTTGTTGCCACCAGGGTTATTTCTAGGGCTTTGTGCCTGCAGTATTCCACCACTCCTAGTGGCCTTCTTTTTTTTTCTTTTTTGATAGAGGGTGAGAAACCGAAAGGGAGAAAAGCAATGCTACACTGCTAATGAGGTTATTTTTTTTACCCTCTCACCTATGTGTTTCTTCCCCTCTCCCCTGTATTCCATTTCCAAGCCCCTTACCCCCCACCCCTCTCTGAAGGCATTGTTGTGTAGTGCTTTGGACTGAAACAAAACACAGATTTTGACCATGGTAATGTGCGTTGTTTATCAGGCTATGAGGGTCACTAGAAAAGTGTTATAGTAAAATTAAGTTTTGCTCTATTGACCTTTTTAAGTCAATGACTTAGCAAATTCAGCCATCTTTCCACCAAAGTTAAACCACAGGTTGATTTGACTTCAGTGATACAAACAAGTCAATTTAGTGAATCTCTGAGCACCAGTGTTTCATGTTGCATAGTGAAACCTGTTTAATCTACTGCCTTTCAAAGTAATTCTTTTTGGTCTCAGCAGCATGTCCACTTTAGTCCAAGAAGTAGCTGCGGAATGCCCTATAAACAGGCCTGTAGTAAGTTAGCAGTACAGGCCACATCATAACACTGCAGCATGGTTTTAATCTACAGGTTTTAAGACACAAATACTATTGTCATCCATGGTGATGATTACTATGAATAATAGTTCAACTGATTGTGATATCCCAAAAGGGAAAGATATGTTATAGTCAGATAATCCAATAAGACATGAAATAGAGATGGCAATTGAGTATTTTTAGTAAGAGAAAAATTTTATACAATAGCAAAGTATTATAAGAATACAAGTGTTAGAAAAATAAAATTACTATTAATGACAAGCAATTTTTTTTCTGTGAAGGAAAGTTCTGATCAGTGAACAAATTGCTAAAACTGGAAATAGACAATTATCAAGACTTGAAAATATTTGATATTGAGCTAGTGATCGTATAAGAAAGGAACACTGAATACTGACAGGATATGAACTCATCTATGAAGAAAAGGGATTTTTCATAACAGAGGTATTGATATATCTAAGCATGTGGACTGGTGAAGTTAGGATAAAGAATATTGATGGAGTCAAGCACATACAGGACAATGTAGTATTAGAAGAGGTAAGGGAACAAAAAACACGGTGATCATTTGGAAATTAAACTTTAATTCTGGTGAGTACCTAAGCATGACTATCGAAGAAAATAAAATTAAACATGCATCCTTAGATTATAATAAGAAGAATAGAATGGCTGGAAACTTGGAAAGGCTGAGTAGAGTAAAAATAATAGCAGAAAAATAGGATGTGTTGTGTCCACACTTGAATTAACAGCACTAGGAATAGATCACAAGAATGTAAAGATTGGCATATAGACTAGCAAGAAGATGCAGATTGAACCAGCCTTGTGCTTTGCAACGTAAGCGTGAGCATTTTCAGTTTTCCAACTAAAGTCTCCTCTTGGGTGACACTGTTCAGTTGTTTCAGTTCTGCCATATTTTTTTTAGTGTGACACAGGAACTTGGTGTACCTTTGACCAACCAGTACCATTTGCCAGACCACATATATTTCAGCTATTTCACCTATGCTGGGGGGGGGGGGCTAAAAAAAACCTCTGTGTTTGACTACTATGCAAATTGTAAAAATAAGTGATAAATACTTTGTTAAGCTCCAGTCCAGTGAAGAGACATAATAAATAGTGGCTATGCAAAAAGACTAATGCTTGAAGCCACGAGATCCAACCTTCAGTCCCCAACTCCACTATAAACTAGACTTGAATATTATTTTAGTCTAAAAAAATAATATTTAGGTGGTCAGGAGGTGGCACAGTGGATAAGGCTTTGGGCTCTCAAGCACGAGGTCCCAAGTTCAGTCCCCGGCAGCACATGTACCAGTGATGTCTGGTTCTTTCTCCTATCATTTCTCATGAATAAATAAATAAAATCTTAACTTAAAAAAAAATAAGATTTAGATATTTTTGAGAATATGTCATTCTCATTCATTCATTTTTGTCTCCAGTTTGGTGCTTGGTGCCAGCACTATGAATCTGCTGCTCCTGGAGGCTATTTTTCCCCCTTTTGTTGCTAGTATTTTTATTATTGTTGTTATTGCTGTCATTGTTGGTGGATAGGACAGAGAAATTGAGAGAGGGAGACAGAGGGAGAGAAAGATAAGACACCTGCAGACCTACTTTACTGCTTGTGAAGTGACCTCCCTGTAGTTGGGGAGTCAGGGGCTGGAGCCAGGATCCTTACGCCCATCCTTGCACTTTGTGCCATGTGAGCTTACCCCATTGCACTACTGCTGGCCCCCAAATAAATGCCATTTCTTATTCTGCCTGTAGATACCAGAACTATCCTCCATGTCTCTCCCTGTATTTCAGTATAGTACTCTGCCATTTTGAATCTTGAACATTGTGACCAATTTTTTAACAGAAAATAGGATAATATGTCCTGGAAAGAACGCAGCTCACTTTACTTGTACTGGTTTAAATGAGTCTATGGTTATACCTAATTACAGGATATTCAAAAATAGGATCTTAATGCTTGGCAGCAACACCAAACCTTAGCACATATGTCAGATAACTCAAACTGTGAAGGTAGATATGAATGGTCAATATTGGCAAAATGAGGCTGATAACATTATCCTCTGATATTGCTAATTATAATTATGCAGAGGATAGTAACTTAACACTCAAATAACAAAATACACTTCAATAAATAGCCTTTATTAAATCCTTGTGGAGATGAATAAAATGTTGACACAATTGAAATGTTTTCACTCTTGGGGTGCTCTCCTAGTAATTCAAACTAAGGTACTGTTTTATTTGGCAACATAAACCACTAAGAAAAGCTTTAGAATAATTTGATAAAATAAAAGATATGAGGAAACAGTCTAAAATGTAGTCACTTCTTTAATCATATCTGATAGGATTTTTAATGTTCTCCCATTTGGTTTTCTTAAATCTTGTTCAATATGTCCCAGCCTTTTGCAAGTCACTATACCAACGATAAGCTGTGTTCTCCTTTTGTGTGACGAGGGTAATTTAATGCTACTACTGTTGGCTTGAAATATCAAAACAATCTCCAAGAAGAGCATAAATTTGCTCAAATTAAACAGTCTAACACATTGAGCTTTTTTTAAAAAAGATTTTATTTATGAGAAAGACAGGAGGAGAGTGAAAGAACCAGACACCTCTCTGGCACATGTGCTGCCAGGGATCGAACTTGGGACCTCTTGCTTGAGAGTCCAAAGCTTTATCACTGCGCCACCTCCTAGACCACCACATTGAGCTTTTTTAGAACTCAGTTCTTTTAGAACCAAGTTAAAGCTCATGTACTTTGCTAATGTTTTTTTTTTTTCTTTACTTTCTTTCATTGTCATCACCATGGCTTCACTGATCCAATATGACTTTTTTTCAGACAGATACAGAGACAGAAGAGCAGAGAGAATTGCATGAAAGAGAGCACAGCACCTAAGCTGACTCTAAAGTGGTATGGGCTGGACTCGAACTTGAGTCACACACACATATAGCAAAGCAGTACACTACTCAACTGAGGTATCTTGACTATTCCCTCTGTTTTCTAGTGAGCTTTTCTGTATTCTCTTATGTGTTATGTAAACTAGCAACTACATGACTAAATTATTTTAAAAAATTAAACTCAAAAGTTATCCCTTATTTGTAAAATCCGCAGTTCAGCTTGATGTACATTTTTAGTTTTCCTTTATTACTAATTTACTCACATTGGTGCTTTCACACTGTATACAGTAGCCCCTTAACATTAAAAATCCCTTACAACTTAGCTTCATTGTCTTCTACCAGTAAGATAAGCTTCATATCTATATAGCACTGATGGGCTATATGGAACAAACTGGACTTAACCTCTTTCTTTTGGGGTTTGGAGAGCGAAGTTTGAAGTAAAATAAGTATGAGGAGAGGGGCTACTGCCTTTGACAGACAATTTGGCCTGAAGAGAGGAGAGTTAGCAGCTCTACTCAGCGAGCTGGAAATATGAGCCATTTTAGTAGCACTGAAGGCCAGGGAACTAGAACCACTACAGTAGCACTGTGTACAAAATTAAAGTAGTGGAAATGTTCTTCAAAACGACCATTTCAGCAAAATAGCATGTCACGCCTTTGAAATACCAAATACTAGATAAACATGCTGGTCTGCTTACACGGCGGTGAAGTGCAATTAACATTCTCTGTGATGTTTTTTATTTGCAAAAGTATATCCCCCCAAAAAATGTTTGAATTGTGGTCCGGGAGGTGGCACAGTGGATGAAGCATCAGACTCTCAAGCATGAGGTCCTGAGTTCAATCTCCAGCAGCACATGTACCAGAGTTAATGTCTGGCCGTCTCTCTCCCCTCCTATGTTTCTCATTAATAAATAAATAAAATATTTTTTTAAATGTTTGAATTAGAATGTCGAGGGACAATATATTTGGTTATGCTTTGTGACTTCACTAAGTTATTGTATTCTCACGCCTTTTGAGGGTGCTCATAAAAACCCAGAAAGGGTTGGAGAGTAGTACAGTGGGTAAAACACTGGACTCTCCAGTGGGTCCGGAGGTAGATCCCAGCATTGCATATGCTGTATCAAAGTTCTGCTTCTCTTGCCACCCTCCTGCCTCTGTCATGAGTAAATAAAGTTTTAAAAGAATAGAAAGAGAAAGCCTAGGAAGATAGCTGAGTAATAGAGCATGGAACTTGCAGGCCTCAGGCACTCACTGTGTGCACCTAAACTGAGCACGCTCTGAGTGTCTCACTCTCATGGCAGCCTTCGAAGGCAATCCAAATACTTTTCTCAGACTGAGATTCATAAGGTTCTTCCTCAGATATTTGATTTTAAAAAGTACTGATGTTAAGCGCAGGTGGCATAAACACAAGGACCAGCGTAAGGATCCCGGTTTGAGCCCCCGGCTCCCCACCTGCAAGGGAGTCGCTTCACGATCAGTGAAGCAGGTCTGCAGGTGTCTGTCTTTCTCTTCCCCTCTCTGTCATCCCCTCCTCTCTCCATTTCTCTGTCCTATCCAACAACAATGACAGCAATAACAACAACAATAATAACTATAACAGTAAAACAAGGGCAACAAAAGGGAATAAATAAATATTTTTTTAAAAAGTAATGATGGAGGGGGGAAGGGAAAGAGGGAGTAAACTAGAGCATCGTTTTGGTATATGCAATGCAGGAGATAGAATTCAGGGCCTTAGGGGTTGAGTGGTAGCGCAGCAGGTTGAGTGCACATGAAGCAAAGCACAGGGACACTTGTAAATATCCTGGTTGCAGATCCAGGCTCCCCACCTGCGGGGGGTCTGCTTCAGAGGGGGTGAAGCATGTCTGCAGGTGTCTCTCTCCCCATCTGTCTTCCCCTCCTCTCTTGATTTCTCTCTGTCCTTTCCAACAACAACAGCACTGGCAACAAAATGGGAAAAAAAAATGACCTCCAGGAGCAGTAGATTCAATAGTCATAGAACAGGCACTGAACCCCCCCCAAGCAATAACCCTGGAGGCAAAAAAAAAAAAAAGGAATTTAGGACCCCAAACTTGAGAGATTAAAGCCTTATCCATGATATCACCTCCAAGGATTCAGACATTTGATTTATTTTTTTTTTTTACTAGCTAATATGGAGCCTGTCTAATTGTTTAAGATCTTAATCCATTTAATTGACCTCCAGCAGTTAAATAGTATCTTTTTCTAACATTAGTTTAACATAATTATTTTGAGATAGGGAAAATACAAAAAATGGATTGAGTTCTTAAAGGAAAATATTGTCAGGATGACTGTGGGTTAACCTAATACCATTGTTTTCACTTAATTTCAGGTAGAGATGGGGAAAAACAGAAGGAAAATACAGCACTATTTCACTGTTCATGGCCTTCCCTCCGTGCTGTTAGTGGCTCCCCTGCGTGGTGTTAGTGCCTTGGCCCCAGATCCTGTCACAAAGTAAGAATTTCTACCTTTAAATTTAAAATGTCTGCCTTTGAATTGTTGATGAATCAGCACTCCTAAAGCACCGTTTTCCTTTCGTCTAGAATTCATAGTTCGGTCATGGAATCTGATTAAGGATATGTGCTCTAAATGCCTGGGTTAATAAGTTCAAGGACCATAAATTGTTGAAGATGGAGAAAATTTATAAAGATGTTTAATGCTTCAAATTTCTGAGAATAATATTGCAGTGTTATATGAAATAACCACCCTATGCAGTTTAAAATTTATTATTCTCTATAGTACTGAGTAAGGGCCTTCTGCCAGGTGTCACAGAAAACCAAACTGTCACAGCAACTTTTCTTTGAAGGGCAATCCACTTCATTGTGCAATGCCGGGCTCAAGTCTATAAAACACAGACCAGCCCAACTCCAGCTTTCTACATAGGGAGAAGTTAGGAGAGCAAGAATGCCAAAGGCTGATTTAAGGCAGTCATGGAGGGCTGAAAGACCCTTAAATCCTCCTACCACAATTAGTCCTGCCTCTAGCATCCTGGTTACTTCTAGAACAAAGCATTTAATGAACTTATACTACTCTCCATTGTTAAAAAAAAAAAAAAAAAGGAGGGGGGGGTAGGGACTTGATTCCCTGAAACTCTCTCTATTCATTCTATTGCTCACAAATCAGACAGTTTAAATTCAGTCCTTCTCGGGGATTCAACTTCAGTCTTCTTTTAAAAGATTTTAAAAATATTTATTTATTTGTTTTCCCTTTTGTTGCCCTTGTTTAACATTGTTGTGGTTATTGATGTTGTTGTTGTTGGATAGGACAGAGAGAAATGGAGAGAGGAGGGGAAGACAGAGGGGGAAAGAAAGATAGACACCTGCAGACCTGCTTCATCGCCTGTGAAGCGACTCCCCTGCAGGTGGGGAGCCAGGGGTTCGAACCGGGA
The DNA here is from genome assembly GCF_950295315.1 of Erinaceus europaeus. NCBI lineage: Eukaryota > Metazoa > Chordata > Mammalia > Eulipotyphla > Erinaceidae > Erinaceus > Erinaceus europaeus. Next base: position 14,920,002 of record NC_080180.1, on the reverse strand, counting down.
TCCTTAAGCCGGTCCTTGCCCTGCTGCACCACCGCCCGACTCCCAACTTCAGTCTTTTGATACCTAACTTCAGGTTTACTTCTCAGAATTGGAGTTGAGTTGATTGAGTCATTTGTGTTTTATTCTTTATTGGAACATACAGTCTATGCTTGATTTTGTTCAGATTTATTTCACACGCTTATTTTTCCCACGAAAACTACTTGTTAAGTTAGCATCATGATTATGTTTTTATTTGTTATTAATAGTTAAAGCTCAATTCAGAAGAGGCATCTTTAATATATGTAAGGTAAGACAATGTATGGTGGTAGAATACTTAAATTATTTCTGCTAGCTCAGCCAAATAATAAAGACTTGTTAATACAAGGAATATCATTTAACAAATAAAATGAATGACTTAAAGTTCTGGATATCACTGGGGTAAATCATGACACGGAGGTATGTAGCTCACAACAAAGGGAACGTTTCAGTGGGTGCTATCAATTCAGTTCTGACTTAAGGGTAAATGATCCGAAAACCATTCTGTGAGCTTGGGGGGTGGGGGGAGTAATAAGGGAGGGATAAATCTAGAAGCACTTAATTGTTTGCTAATGAAGCCTATGGCAGGATTTAATGCATCAGTGGTTTAGAGCTTCCTGGATTCTCTTGAGGCAGAGTATTGAATGTGAGAGACAGTTGCTACTTGCCAGTGTCCATTCTTTTCATGTGAACTGCTTGAACTTGTGAAGAACCTTAGAAGAAAGGATAGAGGTCCTTAAAAATGAGATAGGGCTGAGGAAGAAGATAGCAATGAGACAAAGTCAAGTTGATAAGCTAACTTATATCTAGGGAGCCATGGCCATAGGACTTCTAAGAGGGTTTAGCAGAAAAATCTGGACATCTTTTATAACGGCGAGATGTTCTTGGTGAGTCCTCCACAGAGCAAGTACAAAATTGGACAAGCCATTTCAGTCTCTAGAAAATTACCAAATAAAATAACTTTGCGCCCCTCCCCCCCGACCCTGCACTTCTCTAGAACGTTCTGGCTTACAGTGGTGCTGGGGATCAAACCTAGACGGTTGGTGCCTCAGGGATGAAAAGCTTTTTTACAGAACTGTCTTCCCAGTTCCTCATCTTGTTTTTCTATAAGTTGTCTAAACTTTTCTTCTGTATCTGCCTGCTTCTTTCAACCAAGCATTATCGATCGGGTTTTGAGATTTTCATCTTTCTCCTCTTTTGAGACTGGTCTGGAATTATTTAGAGCAGATCCCATCTCCTCTTAGTTTTGAAAGGAGGGTGGCCATTTACATGGGGTCACAAGTCACCAGTAGGCAATGCTAGGTTAGTCATCATCTCCTCAAACTCCTCCATTGAGGCTTTTTGTGCTGACTTCCGTTTCATGGTCTCAAGCATCTTGGGTGCCGCACAAAACATATACAGATTTAACACTAGTGCCTTTGGGGCGTGGGTGAAAATGAAGGACAAGAGATGCAGTTGCTTTCTTACATATCTAAAGTGACCTCCCTGTGCATGCCCCTGAGCAATGTGTTCTCTTGTCTCTTATCCGTCTGACTAGCCTGTTTAAATCTCTAGTGCCACATGCACCAGAACAGTGCTCTGATTTTTTCTTTTTCATCTGAAAATGTCTCTTGTATTTAATAAATAAAAAAAAATACATCTCAATAAAATCAACTCTAGTCATTGCCACCAACTACACACACACACACACACACAAGGCTGTTCTTATAGTTTATGTCTGTAATAACGTAAGTCTGGGGTCATCATGGTATCTTCTTTCTCTGTTTGGCAGCACAAAGTTCAGGCCCTCATTTCTCTATGGCTTACATAGCTGTGACCATGTCCCATGTCTTTTTACCTCCCTCCAATGTTCCCTGGATACATTGAGCAAAGTCTTCCATAATGCAATGTTGGCTGTATTCTGTACATTGAGCTCATATCTATTGCCGTGAAACATACTTATTTTTTAAATCTCATTTTTGGGGTCTTGAGGCCTTGTTTTAGACATTGAGGTTGTATAAATTGTAACACATTACCTGTCCCCTCCCCTGAGATTAAAACACATGTGTTTATGTATTTTAAATTCAACCTTCTGTAAAATACAATGATTTTTATCATTAATTCACTTCACAATACAAAACTATTGTTTTTATTGAAACAGAGAAAATCATGTATTACCAGAGTGGAAAAGATTAGTCTTATATTGTGGACCACTTAGGCTATATACCAGTATAGGGGAGGGAAAAAAGTTGTGTTTTCGAAGATGAAATTTATTGTTCTGTAAGAAGGAGTATGGCTCTATGTTAGCGCAATCTAAAAATCTATGAATAACTATAGCTATAGTTGTCTTACATAACACGCCCCAATTACATCCCCCTGTAGAACAACACTAGAAACCATGACTTTTTTTTTAAAGCTCTTAAAAGTGAATTTTTTTTGGTAACACCCTTAGCTGATTTTGTACTTCTCATTGGCTCTTATTGGATGATGGGTCCTTTCTTAAGCCTCTATTAAAGGGAAAATAATTATCATGTTTGGTTTAGAAGATTTCACAGTCTAACTCTTGCAGTAGTATTTCAGTGTGTAAGAGGTGGGGGGATATAAGGGCCACATTCTTAGAGCACGGTGAAACTGTCTGAGCAAAGCTATAGATTCATTTCAGTAAGAAATAGTGAACAATAGATGCAAGGAAACAACAGTGTTACTCATTGTATCTAGGAGTCAGTTAAGCAGTAAGATTATTCTCAGTCAAAACTATAGGTCTCTAATTAGGTCCTGCTTTGTCTTTGCTTTTCTGGTGGAAGCCATATTGTTAATATGCAATAGGAAAGAACTATAGGAAATATATTCGTGTGTCAATGACTGCACTGTAAAGCATCAACCCCTCAATAATATATATATATATATATATATATATATACTTTCTTACATTCTCTTCCTCTTTATAGTTTTCTCAGAATTCAATCCTATGCTTCACTCCATTTTTTCCTATCATGTAATTTTAAAAATTTCAACTCCCTTTGAAGTTACAGAGTTACAGAAGCATTTGATTTTTAAAGCTATTGATACATGATGGGAAAAAAAAAAAGACAGTATGTGCTTTGGGCTTTCAAGTACTTAGTGATAATTTATGTCATGTTTCACTTTCCTAGACACTGCTATCTATTCTTTCTCAAGGCTGGCTTTGCAAGTATCTTTTAAAGTTAATTAGCAATTAAAAGTTGCCTCTTAATAGGGTATTTATAGAGAGCGTTTAGGAAACGGCTTTAAGACCACTGACTTTTTGAGTGAAGACATTCTAAAGTGATTGTACTGGTTCTAGTTTTCATTTTCACCCCTGAGAGTTTTACTTTATCAGAGAATTAGTGTAAGCAACAATGAAATGATGTAGTTATAGTTTTAGACAGACTGATGTCTTAATTGATTTGGTCCATAAGACACTAGAATTTGCATCACACAAATGCAGTATCGAATTATCTGCTCTGTTGGCAAACTGGTGGACAATTTCATTATAATTAAAAGTGTTTATTACTGCAAAGTATATGATAGCTATTGTTGCTATTTTAAAATTATTTGAAGATTAATTATAACATTATTTTAGTGAGGGAGAAATTTAGAGGATAATGAAGATTATTTTGCTTCTCTCAGAAATCATTATATTTAAATGAGCCATCTTTCTAAATAATGCAAATTCAGCACTCTATTATGTGTCCTATAAAATAAATGAAACCTAAATGACCGAATTTTGCAGCATCAGTACTTATAAAAGTATATCTAGGGAATTTCAATTTTACATAGCAAGCAAAATGTTAAGTTAATAATACTGTAACATTTATTTTGTTAAGACAAAGATGAGTATGTTTTCATAAGAAAAATTAAGAGTAAAAGGTAAAATTATGAAATGAACAATAGGTAAGTCTTCATGGTATCCAGCACCACTGCATTTCACTCTCCTAACTAATCTTTATATTTCAGTCAGTAAGTACCGCACTGGGGTGACAGAAGCCGAGCTTAATGTACCTCTTTCAGATGTTGCATACATATAAACAGCTCTCTCTAGGAAGGTGATGTTTACTGTGACAATTGTAATTTCAGAACAACCTCCACACGTAACAGTGGAAGGGTGAAAAGACTTCTCTGCTGTGCTAGCCTTCAACAGAGGAGCTTTTTCTAAAGGATTAGTAAGTAGTGGCAGTGAGGACTAAGAGGCTGAGGCAGGACTCAGTGAAGGTATTGTGGTACAGCTACTGCAAGTCATTAAGTCATTTGATTTGGGAATGTATATACTTATTTTCAGAGATTAAGTTTTCAAGTAGAGTGAATGATAGGGTTTTAAAAGTAGTTCCATTAAATCAAATTGAAACATTGAATGCACAGAATGTCACCATGGACAAGTTATCCAGGACCAAACTGAGATTTGTAAGGCAGCTCCAAGGTGTAATGCATTTAAATTAACAGAAAATTACCAAGAAGATAGTAAACCCCCCCACACCTCCACTCAATTTCTCCATCCTATCAAATTTTTAAAAAAGGGGGGGTCGGGTGTTGGCACAGTGGGTTAAGTGCACGTGGCGCAAAGCGCAGGGACCAGAGTAAGGATCCCGGTTCAAGCCCCTGGATCCCCACCTGCAGGGGAGTCGCTTTACAGGCGGTGAAGCAGGTCTGCAGGTGTCTGTCTTTCTCTCCCCCTCTCTGTCTTCCCCTCCTCTCTTCATTTCTCTCTGTCCTATCCAACAATGAACAACATCAACAATGGCAATAATAATAACCACAACGAGGCTACAACAACAAGGGCAACAAAAGGGGGAAAAAATGGCCTCCAGGAGCGGTGGATTCATGGTGCAGGGCCCGAGCCCAGCAATAACCCTGGAGGAAATAAAAAAAAAAAAAAGAAGAAGAAAACAGATAAAGAAAAAGAGGAGAAAAAAATACCCTCAGAGTTGTGGCTGTTATTTCTTTGTAATAGAAAAAAACCATTTTTATTTTTTCTTAATAACTAGTACTCATTCTAAGTCAAGATTGAAAATCTCAAGTTTGATTTTTCATTATTACAAAAATATAGATTCATAGTCATAGATTATTAAGGAACCTATGTAAAATTAGCTCAGAGAGGATATGAATGAATATAGATTTGCCTTGAACTGAGTGCAGCAGTACATAATTAGCAATTATTTCAAAATAAGCTTGTTATCTCTGTTTTTACCTTGAACTTAATGTACGTTGGACAAATTAAGTGATTTATCACTGGTAAAAATTATCTCTCTTTAAACTATTGGTTTGTCAGCAAGTCACAATGGATTTTTCCATAGAAAAACATTGAAAAATGCATGTTGACTTTTCTGATAACCCAGAATTTGCAATGCCATGCCCCATGGTTAGGTCAATTAGGTGCTCTCGGGGGACTGGGTGGTCAAGCACTTGGTAGCGTTGCACACATTACAGTGTACAAGGACCCTGGCTTATGCCCCTGGTCCCCACCTGTATGGGAAATGGAAAATGCTTCACAAGCTGTGAAACCGTGCTGCAGGTCTCAGTCTCTCCTGCTCTCTCTCTCTCTCTCTCTCTCTCTCTCTCTCTCTCTTCTCTCTCTCCTTCCCTCCCTTTCTCTCTCTGCCTCCAAGGTTATTGCTGGGGCTCAGTGCCTGCACTATGAATCCATTGCTCCTGTGCCCAGCCATTAAAAAAAAATTTTTTTTTGATAGGACAGAGATAAATTGAGAGAGGAGGGGAAGATAGAGACTGAAAGAGATAGATCAACATCTGCAGACCTGCTTCACCTCTTGCGAAGCTACTCCTTGCAGATGGGGAGCTGGGGGGGGGGGGGCTCGAACAGGGATCCTTGTGCAAGTCCCTGCACTTAGTGTACTATATGCACTTAACCTGGTGTGCCACCACCTGCTTCCCCTCCCCCTTTCTTCTCAATCTTACTGTCTCGATCCAAATAAATAAATAAATTTTTAAAATTCTGTACTTTAGTGTCATTCTCCCCCCCCCCCTTTCCTTACCCTCATCATGAGTGGATTCTAGTTAGCCATTCGCATCTGTGCGCTCCAGCAAAGTCATCTTTCTGGAAATGGCATACAATTTGTAAAGATCCATTATCAGTCACTGAGGCAGGTTGATTGTTGTGAAGATAGATTTTCCACATTATGCCACCTTAGTTTTGTATTAGCTTAAACCAGTGGGTGTGTATGTCTTACTGACCTTCATAAATCATTCGAAGATATATGTATTATCCTCACAGCTTTTGTTATTCCAAAATGGTATGTCGGCAGTGCAATTTCCCCAGTTATTTTTTCTTTCTATCATAAGTTCTCATTCTTGACCCAGAGGCAACAATGTTATGCATAGTGAAATAGTTGAAAAGGGAAAAGTCTATCTTTCTCAATATAATAACTCTCCTACTGTAACCTTTCAAAAAGCTACAAACGCCTTTGTTATTAGAGGTGCCTCTGAGGGGACTATAAATGATTGCATTTAGTTAAGGGAGGAAATAAGTAGTATGAGGTGTATTCAGAATATGTTATAAGACATCTTGGACAAAGGAATATGGCTGTAGTTATTGATGTCTTCACTAAAGTGGAGTTTCAATAATATCAAAATAATGGGCTAAAATTTTTCAAACAGGTTTACTGAACTCAATAATTGTGCATCCTGGATTTTATTTAATCAGAAAACACTTTCGTGTCTAAGGGTCATTTCTCTCAGGTTATTACCTCCCTACCTATTCTGTCATTTTTGCCTTCGCTTTCACTCCTTTTAGAAGACATGCAGGCAAGGATTTTATGTAAAGGAAAAGTAAAATGAGTGGCCATCACTAATGTAAATGATGAATTGCATTAATCTGGCCCAACTGGGGAAATAAGCACCATAATAAAAATATAGAATATTTTAAGGAAAGATTTTCTGTCACTCCCAAGACACCCAGTTAGCATTTAAAGTTAATGTACAGATACTGCCAAGTGGAATTCCTCCCATCCCCTATTTAATGCACAAATACCAATCATTTTAAATTATAATTGGTATGTAAATGCTTGCTCCTGATTTAACTGAAGAGATTGTCTCCTTAACTAGAACATTTCCTCCCTCATCTCTTGTTTACATTCTTAATTTACTTGCCAAATATTTTTTTCTGAGCAGATAGTACAAACTTAAACTCCATTCTGCTTATCAGAGAAAACAATCAATGTAAATATACTCAAATAAAAATTCACTTTTTAACTTTTACTCACATTTATTTAACATTGCTTTACAAAGGTATACCATTTGGAGAGTACATTTTCCTGTCTTGAGATGTGTATGAATGAAGCCTGGCATGGACCCACTGCCCACTGTCACAGAGAGTTACATTTTCTTATATCAGCAGTTGCCTGAAGGGAACTTGCTCTGGTATCATTGAAACACAGTCTTGGTGGAGACTGGAATATCTTAAATCAAATTTCTGGACTCCAAAGAGTGTCACTTTCATACAGGTGGGAGAGGAGTGAGGCTATAGTTGGGGGCAGTCAGGGACAGATTGAAGACCACTCAACCCCCACGTGCCCATGAATTCTCTCTGTACTTATTTTACTTTCTCTCCATGTATTCAGATTTTTGTTGTCTTTCCTCAGAGTTTTGTTAAGTGTTTTTGCTTTTTAGGCGCTGATGTAAATGATACTGAGGTTTTTAATTTTTTTCCCCTAGTTCTGTGTATTCTTTGTTGTTAGTTAAGCCTTTTCAGTATGGGACTAAAGTAGATTTCATATCCTATCTTCACATGATTGGTTTAACTTGGAGAGAAAGAGCTGAGTTTCCAAACTTCAGAGAAAACAGTCAAAACTAAAGGATTGGGGCTTTTAGTCACTTTCTCTGAACTGACCAGCAAGAGTCTCAAACTGCTAGCCCTTGTGGAGTCTTGCCTTACATGTATGCTACAGCTCTCAGCAGGTAGAGTGAGGTATGATCTCTCCTATTTGTTGCGTCATTTCACAGACCTTTCTTTCCTCCCTTCTCCCCTCTCTTTCTTAAGTAAAATTTTAGTGGCTAGGAGGTAGTTGGTCTTTCTAACATGAGGTCCTGACTTCAGTCATCAGCATTGCTAGGATGAGAGTGATACTCTTGTTCTCTTATAATCAGCAAACATATCTATAAAACTATTTTAATTGTAATACCATTACATTAGAACTTCTCACAATGACTGCAGGAATTTAGTCCCTAACATTATACAAGAATTCTCTTATCTCCACTTAATTATTTTAATTCTATTTATGAGAGAATGCAAACCATAGCAATACCCTGACATACGTGGTGTGATGCTGAGGGCCAAACTCAGGACCCCACACTTACCATCTATGCCACCTAAGGGATGCTATCTCCAGCATCTTTCCAACACTTGATACTCCTTGTCTTCTGGCTAATACTCATTTTTATAGGTGTAAGGTGATTGCACATTTTTATTTGCATTTCCTTAATAATGAAATGTGGTGAATGCCTTTATATATGCTTATTAGAAAACGCATTATTGGTCTTCTTTAGAGAAATGTTTTTATTTTTTTTTTAATATCTTTATTGGGGATTAATGGTTTACAGTAGACAGTTAATACAATAGTTCGCATATGCATAACATTTCCCAGTTTTCCACACAACAGTATAACCCCCACTAGGTCTTTCTCTGCCATCATGTTACAGGACCTAAACCCTCCCCCTACTCCAGAGTGTTTCACTTTGGTGCCGTACACCAACTCCAGTTCAAGTTCTGCTTAGTGTTTTCCCTTCTGATCTTGTTTGGAGAAATGTTTTTAACTTCAGCTCATTTTTAAACCTAGCTTTTTTAAAAAAAATATTTTATTTAGAAAATATTTCTTCTCGGTTTTATTATAGATACAGTTATCCTTTTTAATATTTTAAAAATTTAATTATAAAATGGAAATATTGACAAGACTGTAGGATAAGAGGGGTACATTTCCACACAGTTCCCACCACCAGAACTCCATATCCAATCTCCTCCCTTGATAGCTTCCCTACTTATCCCTCTGGGAGTATGGACCCAGGATCATTTTGGGGTGCAGAAGGTGGAATGTCCATCTTCTGTAATTGCTTCTCCGCTGAACATGAGCATTGGCAGGTCTACCCATACTCCCAGCCTGTCTGTCTCTTTCGCTAGTGGGGCAGGAGTCTGGGGAAGCAGGACTCTAGGACACCTTGGTGGGGTCCTCTGCCCAGGGAAGTCAGGTTGGCATCATGGTATCTATCATCTTGAACCTGGTGGCTGAAAAAGAGTTAAGATGATAAAGCCCATGTTCAGTGGGGAAGCAATTACAGAAGTCAGACCTTCCACCTTCTGCACCCCATAATGACCCTGGGTCCATACTCCCAGAGGGATAAAGAATGGGAAAGCTATCAAGGGAGTGGATTGGATATGGAGTTCTGGTGGTGGAGACTATGTGGAGTGTGTTCCTCTTATCCTATGGTCTTGTCAATATTTACATTTTAGAATTTTTTTAATTAAAAAATAAGGTAAAGCAATGCTACAGGTGTCCCTCTCCTAATCGCTCCTTCCCTTCTTAACTTCTCACTGTTTTATCACTAAAAATATTAAAAAATGAAAACAATATATAAAGCAGAACAAATTGTTGACTAATCCTGAACCTAAAGGCTTAAAAATAACATTTATTGGATAGCGGCAGAGAAATTGAGCAGGAAGGGGCAGGGATGGAGAATGCTAACAACAAATACCTGCAGGCCTGCTTCTTCACTTGTGAAGCTTTCCTCCTACAGAATGGGACTGGAGCTTGAACCTGGGTCCTTGCACATTGTAATTTGTATGCTCAAACAGGTGCTCCACTGATTGCAGGTTATTTTTCATCTGTTTAGTTTTGATTTCTAGGTATGGATTGGTTATTGAAGGAACCTTTTACATATATGTTAAGCAAATGACTTTGCCTCAAATTGCCTTCTTGTTTTGAAGCAGTTTCATTTTATGGTGTAGTTTTTTTTTAAATTAATGCCCCCCCCCTTTTTGTTTGTTTGATTTGTTTTCTTTTGTTTGTCTTGCCATTGGAGATGTGTTTGCAAACTCATCCAACTGATGTTAAGGAATGTTATCTATGGTTTCAGATCTTACATCCAAATTGAATCCATGTTGAATTCAATATTTTTGTATGGTGTTAGTGATCTCATTCTAAACTTTTGAATGTGGCTGTCCAGTTTTCTCAACACAATGTGTTGAAGAGACTTCCCTTGATCCACTGGAGGCTCCTGACTCCATTGTTGTTACCCGGATATGTGCAGTATGCATTATGGGCTCTCATGAATCTGAGTCGAGTATATGTCTGTGTGAGAGAGTAGAGCCTTAGGCTGCCATTTATGATGTTCTACTTGTGTCTTTCTTGCTTTTATGTGGTCTGGGGTTGAGACCTGAGCCTGCTGTATGCAAGGCATGAGCTCCACCACTGACCTACTTTCTCTGCCCTACTGCATCCTCTTTTTACAACGATGCTATCCTGTTGTAGGAACTCTTAACTTTATAGGACAATTTGAGGTTTAGAAGGTATGATACCTCTACTTTATTGCTCCCTCTCCAACCCAGGAGTAAGTTTATTGTTAGAGGAAACTAATTTGAATTTTCCATTTAGATAGTGAATTCCTTGCTCTACCTCTTCTAGTTGTTACTACCATTGTGTATTCAATCTGCACCCTTAGTTCAGTGGAATGCTGTGATTGCTTAGTGTACGATCCCTTAGTGATACACCTTCTAAAAAATGTTCCTGGAAGAGAGCTGGAATAATAAAGTTTACATTGTGGGCCTTCAATCATGAATACAATCAGGATAGTATTCCTGTCTAGTCTGTTGTCCTGTATATAGCATAAGGGCTATGCAAAATGACTCTCATGCCTGAGGCTCCGAAGTCCCAGGTTCTATCCCTTACACCACCATAAGCCATAAGCCCAAGATGAGCAGTGCTCTCATAAGAAGAAAACGCAAAATCTAAAATAATAATCATAAATAAAAATTAAATAAAAAAAGACTTTAATGCCGGAGGTTCTGAGGTCCTAAGTTCAATATCCAGCACCACCATAAACCAGAGCTCCAAAAACTGACTTCCTGGATTTTTTAGTATATATTAAATCAATATACCTTTTAATAAACCTTTTAAAACTATGATATAAATGATTAATGATAACCCTGATTTAAGAATTCTGCTGTAATTAAAACATACATGTTTATTATCTCCATTCTACAGAAAACTTAAAAAATTGCAATGCAAAATGTTTTAGGGCTTAGTGTCTGCAAAAAATCAGCATCTATGTGAGTTATAAAAAGGGAGAACACATACTTTCCTATGATTATCTTTACTTTTACAGAGGAGGGTCTTCTGAAAAGCTGGGTCACCTGTTTCATGCTGTCAGCATAATATCAGCTGATTACCTTATCTTGCTCGTGCTTCTGCTAAACTCTAGTCCCTCCTGCTCCTTCTGCTGACATTTTCATACATGGCCATCCCACAGCAGATGGCTGAGGTCTCTCATCAAGAGATCTTGTACAAATCGACAAAAATCTCTGGTCAGAATCTGTAGTTAAGGAAGGGAAAAAAAAAAAATCCCAGAACCATATGTTGCAGTATCCTGCAGGCCAGGCTGCTAGGGAGTCTGCACACTCGTTAGCCACTCTGCTCCCTACTCTGTGTCAGCAGCTCTGCTTAATGGCACTAGTCAGTTTTCTGCATTCAAGAACTGCAGAGATTTTCTTAGAGGCATAGAGAGAAAGAGACCACAGCACTGAGCCTTCTCTTAGTGTGGTGGGGCCAGGCTCAAACTGTCACCATGCAAAACAGTGCACTATCCATGTGAGCTATTCCACCAAACTATACCCACAGATTTTTTTTTTGGGGGGGGAGGAGGAGGACAGGGGTAACATTAGCTCTCTTCCTTCCAATTAGGGATCACTCTGTCCTTAGTTAAAAAACACGTGTACATGTGGTTATCAATTCTTACTCCATTATTCCTTTCACAGGCTTAAGATAAATGATCCACTTATTCTCCAAGCATACAATACTGTGCAGTGTGATGTTTTTTTAATATAATGATGTATAATGGTCAGGTTCTAATGTATGTTGAACTATATACATAGTTTTTTTTTTCTTGCACCAAATCAAACAGGTTTATTAGGAGTCCATCAGAAGCTTTAAATGGATTTAACTTTCTGAGTAAAAGACATAAATGCAGCTAAAGCATATATCCCTGATTATAAGTTGATTTGCATGTAAAGTTACATAATTGCCACACTGCAATGAGGCAGGGTTATTATACAACAAATTGTATGTGATAGCTTGTCGCTACTAAAATAACCTCACTATCTTTTTTAAATGACCTTAGAGGTCAATTTTAAAGTGTATACTGAGATATGCATTTAAACCTATTTTCCTCTAGTATATGTAAATTGAATCTATACACAGTCTAAATTTACAATTCCAAAGCATTCCTCTAAGCTGTATCATGATTTGGTTCTGGTAAAGTGGATGATGCTTTCTCATAAAGGCAATTAGAAAATTGCAGGAGTTTGCATTTCTCACAGTCCCTCTCTGTAAGATCATAGATAAGATCAATAGCATGCTCTTAAAGCAAAGACCTGACAACTATTGCTTTTGTTGGAATAAAGTTGAGTATAGGTCTATGACAAGGATTTGCATATATTACACTTCATTTGTTTGGAGTTTCCAGTGTACTTTGTAATGTGTACAAAGGAAAAATACTTCTCTCATAGATTTAGCCCATCAGCATATACAAGTTCTGATAAATATTAGTGTTTAGCAGACAGCTCTGATGGAGAGATGAGGAATTGTAGCCATGTGTCAACAACTGTACTATAAACCATTGAATTTCCTAGTGTGGGATAGTTGAAAGGAAAGATACACTGCCAAGATGAAAATTTCCGAGAAGTGACATTCATATCCCTCTTAGGATTGTTGAATTTTGCATAGACAAGTTTGGCTGCATCATAGTCATTGCATCGGACTGTTGCCACATTCTTTTGGCTTTGAAGTATGCTATGATTTAATAGTAACCGTAAATTTGAAAAGGTATTTATATGATCTCATAATAGAATTATTTGATTTCACAGATGCTGTTTACACTGAGAATTAGTGGCAGAGGATAGAACTTTAAAGATGAACTTGAGATAAAGAACTCTGGGGAAATAATTAGAAATTTGAGGAAATATACAAGCTGAAATTTGGAGTTACTCTAATGTAATACAGGAGAAATATGAACTGTTTTGTTAGAGAAATGACAAATTTAACTATAATATGACAGATAATATAGATCAGGTTGTTGGAAAAGTCATGGCATGTTTTTACATAGAAAAAATTCTTGGCAAGATGTACATACCTTTATGTAGTATATGTTATATAGTACATGTATTCTTCTGGAATTGCATGCCCATTAGCTGGACTTGAAATACTACCCCATTGGGGCTTAATGTTTCAACATCTGAACTTAGAAGGGACACATTCAGCTCTCTCTCTGTGTATAAAAATACGTATAGAGAATGTACAAAAATGTCTAAGAGGAACGTAACAGTAAAGAACTGAATCAGACTCATTTGTAAACAGGACCAAAGTGGCCAACCTCAATTTTTGTATTTCCTCAAAATCCATATGTTGAAACTTTAATCCCCAGCTAGCTTGTGAGAGTGGGCTCTCCATCACGTGCAGATGCAGCCCTCAGTTAATGTAGACCAGGAAGAAAGGCCTCACCAGAACTTGCCTTGCTGGCACCTTGACTCCAGATTTCCAGTCTCCAGACTGGGAGAATTAAGTGTCCGCGGCTGAAGTACACAGACTGTCATTCTTTCAGAGCAGTATAACCAAAGACATCATGCGATAAAGAAAATACAGGAATCTTCCTTCGCCCCCAAATATTAGCCGAATAGTCTGACACACTTACTCTTTTAGAGCAGTATAACTGAGACATCATGTGATAAAGAAAATACAGGAATCTTCAATTGGCCCCCAAATATTAGTCACGTGTATCCTCTTCACATTTTATCAAAACTGTTCAAAGACATTTTTAAATTGTTTCCATAAGATTATATGTTTATTTGTTTAATTTCTTTTTTTGCCTTTATGGTTATCTCTGGGGCTCGGTGCTGGCACTACAAATCCACTGCTCCTGGAGGCCATTTTTTTCCATTTGTTTATATATAGGATAGGAAGGAGAGATTTAGAGTGGAGGGGGAGAGAGAGAGAGATGCCTGCAGACCTGCTTCACCACTTATGAAGTGACTGCCCCCACCCCCCACGGGTGGGAAGCCAGGCTCAAACCAGGATCCTTGCACTTTGTACCATGTGTGCTTAACCCTGAGTGCTACCGCCCAGCCCCCTAAAGATTATATATTTATCTTAATTTTTGTCATTTTTTTCATCCTTTTCCCCAGAATACTGATCATCTCTTGTTTATTGTGGTATCTCTCTAGGATGAAGCCTGGCCCTCTGATGTCTCATACATTAGTCTATTGTGTGAGTGACCTGACCAATTTTCGTAAAGGCGGGTCAGTCAGTAAGTTTTCTTTTTTCTGTAAGTCTTAAAAGAAACTTATATACTAGTTAACTTAAATTCTATGCAGAATCTATTATCCAACATATCTTTAAAGAACTGATGTTACCATCTCTTATTTTTTGAGAGAGGCTAAAGGTATGGTTTTCTTATTCCTTTAATTTGCGGCAACCATTTTCTACAAGTCCATAGCACATTGTGAAGTAACACTCTGCAGAGCATTTCAGCTTTGAGTCTGCGAACCAAAGAAATGTAACAAGAGACTTATCATGAAAGAACACAGAATTAACATTCTATTCTAGACTTGACAAAACGGATGGTAATCAACTACACACTGCTCATTGATTATTTTAATATTCTTGGTGCTCTCAGTGCTTATAGAAACTAAATTATTTTGTTCTCAAAAAATAATTTTGGTTTAACACGAAAGAGGATGTGTCATTCACTGAGGACTGTGATTCTCCTCTTCAGCTCTGAGTAGAATGCTTCTGGAATGCAAAATGAGAACTAGCAAATCTCATTTTTGTTCTAGTATTTTAATTATTGGGTATACTTTGGCAAAAGGAGTGAAACACTATTCTAAGAATGATGATGTTGCTTAGAGGGAAAAAGAGAATCTTTTCAATGTACTTTTTCTTAAAGCAATTCTATTGGTGGAAACTATATTTTGTTTCAGCTTTTCACATGGCTTAATTAAAAATCTTTACCATGATCTGTTCCTCTGTGTCTTCAAAAGGAAGAATATCATTACTATCAAAACTATATCCTATGCATTTAGATCAACACAGATTTTTTTCCCCAGAGTGAGTTCATGTTTCCACCACTAATATCTTTATCAATTTTCTTGGAAAAATAGTGTTGTTATGAGGGACTGGCCAGTGGTGTACCTGGTTAAGCACATACATTATCATGCCCGAGGACCCGGGTTTGAAGCCTTGTTCCCAACCTGCAGGGCTGGCTGAAATGTCTTTCTCCTTCTCTACATGCCCCCTGTCCCCACTCAGTTCTTTGTCCTATCAAATAAAATAGGACAAAATGGCTGCTGATTTGTTGTTTAAGTACCAAGCCCCAGCAATAAACCTGGTGACAATAATAAAATAAAATAAAATAGTAAAGTAAAATAAAATAAAAATATTCATTATGACATTGAAAACAGACTCTCTAACTTTATATGGACAGCACATGCAATGTTATAAGACACCCTAGAGGAAAAGTTTCTTGAGGGACCAGGCTGTGGCATGCCAGGTTAAGTGAGCATAGCGTGAAGCGTGAAGCAAAAGGATGCAGGTTCTAGTCCCTGTCTCCCCACCTGCGAGGGGGGGGGGGTCACTTCACAAGTGGTGAAGCAGGTTTGTAGGTGTCTATCTTTCTTTATCTCCTCTCAATTTCTCTGTTCTATAAAAGAGAGAGAGAGACAGAAAAGAAAGAAAAAAGAAAATGACCTCAGGAGCAGTGGATTCATAGTGCAGGCACAAGCGCCGGCGATAACCCAAAATTTCTTGAATTTGAGGGGAACTAGTGATAGAAAAACCAGTGTGAATTTTGTAATAAAATACTTAATAGGATTGAAATAGAAAAGCGACACTCCCAGACTTGTTACTGTTGTAGGCTTTCCTTCATTATGAGAGCAAATATTAAAATAAAAGAATTTATTTAATAAACACAAGTGGGGATGAAATATATTAAACTATTGTCTATTTAAATGCCATAACTTGAGTATATTTATATCCATGCACATACATATACATGTGCACACGTGCATGCATAATACAGAGTTTAACAAGGAAAAACTTGTATGAGATTATGACAATCCATTTCTGCTTTTTTACTACCTTTCTTCCGTTGTTACCGTCATTTCATTTCCTCAGCATTATTTAGTGTCTGTCACGAAAGCATAAAAATCAGAAGTGTAAGCTTCATTTTGTCTCTTTGCATGCCCAAGGTGAAACGAGTGGTTAAATATAAAAAGTGAACTTTCCTGGTTATCTGTATGTATGTGTGCGTGGGTGTACCTGTGTTTATTAATTTGTAAATGCCTGCCTTTCATTCCAGTGAGTGATTCAAATGATTGAAAATAAGGCCTTTTGCAGTGTATTTTTGCAGCGTATTCTGCAAGAAAGGTCAGTCCTTAGTTAAGATGAGGTATTTCTATGAGATTGTATTTTAAAGCTGGAATGGTTTTCATTTCACATACCTTAGAGTTGAGGTGACAGTAGAGCAAGGTCTAAACTGTCCAAAGAGCTGCTTTCTCAGCAGTTGTGTTTAGCTGCACAAAGCCTCATAATGTCAATCAGTGTCTTCACAAAAAAAAATTAACAAAAAAATCCTTCAAGTGACTTAATTAAGGAAAAGTAGCAGTTTTCACTGTCAAATACACCTTTGTGCAGAAGTGTATGTTGTTGGTTCATGTGCAACAGGCCTCTCCCTAATATTTTGAGAAATTTGCCTCCAAACTGATGACACAGTCACTTAGATTTTTTTTCTCTATTTGCTTACTGTAGGGACATAGTGTTTAATTTATGTAAATTACATATGCACCCAAAAGAATGGGGTAAAATGGATGGGATCTGGGGTGATTATGCTAATTGAAATAAGGAAGTGAAAGAGAATGATCAGATGTGGAAGATAGATGAAACTAAAACTGTTAAACAACACGACTGGCTCAGACTCTGTGAAGACTATACAGGTTATTGGGAGGAATGGACAAAGGGAAGCTGGGGGACAGATAAGAGTTTGTTTTCTTTTGTAGTGTTATGGCACTGGGTGAAGTGAGTCAAATTTTATAGGACTAATTCAAGGTCATATAGTTAAATATTAAATGGACAAAAGAGTATTTACTTGAAGTCTGCAGACATATCATTTAAAAAAGTTATTAAAAGTTTCTTTCTTTATTAAAAAATTATTTAAGAAAGGAGACATTAACAAAGTCATAGGATGGGTCTTAACAGGAGTATAAATCAACCATAAAACAGTGGAGATAATGCATTTCTAAACTTTTTTTTTCCCCTTGGAGTGTATAATGAATTTAAAGAAATCCGATTTGGAAGTCTGTTTATCATAGTTGAAAGAACTTACTGTCATCGACAGTCCCATATTCAGAAGTTTTAGCTCAGTGTCAAATGTAAATAACATCAGATATTTAGTCAGTGTGCGTGGAAAGCCAGCAAGGAAGCTGGAAGGATAGTGTGCCTGCCCTGTCTGTCACACATGCAGCTGAGGCATAAGCCCTGCCCTGGCTGCACTGGGGAAGCTTTGGTGCTGTGATGTCTCCTGTCTCTCTGAAAATGTCAGTTTGGAGCCGTGAATTCTAAGCAATGACAGAAAACAGGTACATTAAAAAAAAATAATAAGCAGTGGGCATGTGAGTTTAAATGAGTTATAGTTAAGCAACTTTTAAAATTGGAAAATTTTGCTTATCTTTATTTTCTGAAAATTTACATAAGGCTTTCTAAGAGACACAATACTTAACACTGGGCTGAGAGTGAAATCTTATAACTGATTTATTTTATTAACCATACTTCCTTTCTGAAACGTATATTTCTTTTTAATTTTTTTTTATACCAGCGCACTGCTCAGCTCTGGTTTATGGTGGTATGGAGGATTGAACCTGCAACATTGGAGCCTCAGGCATGAGAATCTTTTTGCATAATCATTATGCTGTCTACCCCCCCCCCCCCGTTTCTTTTCTTTAACATGATTGAATTGGATTAAATGATCTCCTTGGTTATTACAGTGAATGTTTTAGGAGATAAAGAATGCATATTGAAGTATACATTTGGCAAAGTCTTTATAAATAGAGCAGGATGTGTTGAAGACTATTATGTCCAGGCCTAGGGATTCGGTTTAGTTTATTATCATTTATTTTTCTATCAAGTACTGGAATAAGTCAGCTAGTATTATAAGGCTGTGTGATTCCCTAATGAACTATTAAAGGGATTCAAGTTGTGAATAAAGTTTAAATAGCTAGCTTTATTTAAAACTAGAAGTTTCACTACTGCTGAAAATTAGCCCAAGCTAGCATTTCTTAGAGACATTGTGCTGAATTTTAGTCTCTTTTAGTGTTATATGTAGTAAGTAAAATAATTAAGAATCAGTATATTCTTCGGCAATTTGCAAGATTAGATGACTATCAGTGTTTTCTACTGAGAATTATTATAACTACCATAATTTCATTTATAAAGTTCACCTAGGAACTTTATAACAATTTTTTAAAAAATTTCTGGAGTCTAGGAGTTGTCTCTGTGGCAATGTGTAAGAAGTGTGGGTACTAAGGTTCTGAGAGTGATTCCTGGCATCAACCATGTATACTGAAGTGGTGCTCTGGGTCTCTCTCTCTCACACACACACCTCTGATAAATTGATATTTTAAAATGTAGTCATTCATGGGGCCAGAGCAAGTGCTCACTTGGGAGGTTGCCTGCTGTGACAGTAAGTCCCTAGTGTGGCACTGAAGGAAGCTTCAGCTGTGTAGGGTAGGGTCTCTCCCTTTTTGTCCATTTATAGCTTTCAATTTGAAAAACAAAAACAAAAAAACAGTCTGGGTGATTCAACAATTTTTTTAAAAAAAATCATCCATCCTTTCAGTGAGCATTTATTGAGCTCATTTTTCACTGTAAATACAGTCTACAGACAGGACACCCTACTCTCCATTGAGCTCACACCCTGTTTGAAATGACAGCAAACACCATACATAATATGAGAACAGTGCTAAATAGGAAAGAAGAAACAAATCATATAAAAGGAGTGTGGAAGGGACCCAGTGGTGGCACACCTTGCTGAGTGCACGTTACAAAGCGCAAGGAACCAGGTTCGAAGCCCTGGTCCCCACCTTCAGGGGGAAAGCTTCACAAGTGGTGAGCAGGGCTGCAGGAGTCTCTCTCCCTCCTCTCCCAATTCCTGGTCATCTGTATCCAATAAATAAATAAATAAATAAATAAATAAATAAATAAATAAAAGAAGTGTGGAATTTTCATTGCAGTAAAGAGAGGAAAAGCTATCTATCTGACTCAGGGACCAGTCATCTGCAGACACAGGTGTGAGAAACATTCTTAACAAAAAGGGGCCTGTGATCTGCGAGGAGACCACATACAAGCAGTGTGGTCAGAAGACTGGACACCTGGGGTGGAAGGAATATGGAAATGGAACCAAAAAATTAGTAACAGTGACTTAATAAGAATGTTTTAAAAGTAAATAGAAAGTCCAAACACTGATCATGTGCTTTGATTTCATGACAATTTCAAGTATCTGTTGAGTTGTCGGAAAAATAGGCATTTTTTTCTGGTTTTTTTTTTTTTTTTTTTTTTTTGCAAAACTGTGTAGTGACTATTCCAACAACCTAATAAGAGTTCACTTTTAGTTTTTTAAATTGCTACTAGGGTTATTGGGGTTTGGGTCCTGCACTACAAACTCAAAGCTCCTAGCAGGTAAAGACTGGGCTCAAACCTGGGTCCCTGTGCATAGTAATGTGTGTGCTCACGGGGTACACCACTAGCCAGATCCTGAGAGCTCGTTTTCAATGTCAGTATTTACCCTGGTGCTAGTTCATGAACTACTTCTTTTAAAAATGTTTTTTATGAGAGAGAAACCAGAGTGTTGTTTTGATCTCAGATATATGGTGCTGTAGTTTCAATTTCCTGACCAAGGCACCTGTGATATGAAGTATGATATGATACAGTCCAAGAAAAATGTACTGAGGTAGTTTGGGGAAGAATAGATTGGGATGAAAGAACAGATACAAAAAGTGAATCAAGATCTGGGTTTGGAGGGTGCAGAGCACTTTATTCTGAGAGGTCCAGTATGCAGCCAAGGGAACAGTGTTGAATAGAAATGGGCTTTTAGGGAGTCGGGCGGTAGCGCAGTGGGTTAGCAAGGACCAGTGTAAAGATCCTGGTTCGAGCCCCCCGGCTCCCCACCTGTAGGGAAGTCGCTTCACAGGCAGTGAAGCAGGTCTGCAGGTGTCTATCTTTCTCTCCCCCTCTGTCCATTTCTCTCTGTCCTACCCAACAACAGCAATAATAAACATCAAGGGCAACTAAAGGGAAAATAAATTTTAAAAAATTGACTTTTAAGAGAGAGGATGAAAAACTGATGAAATTAGTTGTTTGACATTGAATATCTTCAAAAGATGAGAGCGAGTTAAAAGATAGATTATAATTCAGAAAAGAGGAACCTGGCTCAGTAGATGAAGCATGTACCTTCTCTGATGAGGCATTTTGTCCCCAACACCACATAGGAACACCAAGAAGATAAATAGGTAGGACTGCATTAATGGTGGAGTGGTTCTTTTTTCTCTTTTTTTATATGTATTTATTCCCTTTTGTTGCCCTTGTTTTATTGTTGTAGTTGTTGATGTCGTCCTTTTTGGATAGGACAGAGAGAAATGGAGAGAGGAGGGGAAGACAGAGAGGCGGAGAGAAAGACACCTGCAGACTTGCTTTACTGCCTGTGAAGCGACTCCCCTGCAAGTGGGGAGCTGGAGTCTGGAACCCTGGAACCGGGATCTTTAGGCCTGTCCTTGAACTTTGCACCAGCTGCACTTAACCTGCTGCGCTACTGCCAGACTCGCTTCTTTTCAATAGACAATCTGGGCTGGAATGGTTATTGGTCTCTGGGTTTATTCCCAGGCAACACATGTAAAAAAGGATTAGAGCTTCAAGCAAATAGAAGGACACCTAACATAATTTGCATCCTCCACTCTAGACCATAGTCTTACATGCTGAAATATGTGTGTTCAGATTTTATTTATTTTGCAGTTCTTCGAAGGTATACATGATTTTCTTACATATTTGTATGTGAGATTTGTACCAGGATGATCAACATTTTGCCCAAGAAAACATATAAAGGCCAATTATAGGAAAAACAAAATACAACTATTGAATATGTTTTGCCTTATTAAATAAGCATTGAGGAATACCTGTATCCATTCGTTATAAAGGATAAAACTTAGAAGCCATATATTAAGAAACTTTGTTGAGCTCTCAGAGTTGGTAATTGGATTTGATGTGTGCACAGAAGCCAAATGTTCAAGAATAACCATCAACTGTTTTCTCTATGGAAACAAGATTTCACCTTTCAACATTCTTTATTCTAGAGCTCAGGTATTTCTCACTATACCTGAATATTTCTGTTTTAAATTATTTTCTAAAAACTGCAGTGTGTGTGCCAGAATCCCCTGGAGAGTTTGAGATTCAAATCACCGGGCTTCATCCCCACAAGTTTGACACCATTTGCCTGGGACAGCACCTATTCATTTCTATTTCTAACAGATTGTCTAGTGATGTGGGTGCTTATGCCTCTGGTTTGCAAAATGCATTTTCAGAATCATTGCTCTACTGTAAGGAAAAGACATTTGCATATAATGTCTTGAACACCCCAAATAGTGTGCTAATGCAAATTGTCTTTCTCAAGAAAATAGAGTCGCATATATTCATGCCAGATCTCATGCATCCAATGAGGCCTATGTAACTTGGAATATATTATCAAAATTATTTTCTAGTGTGGCCCACTTTTTAAAGAAGTACATCTTTCCTGAAGGAGACAGGCCAGACCACAATGACAATTTCAGCAGGAGTGAAATGATGCTGACAACAGGCAGTTTCTTCCAAGCAGAAAAGGGGTGTCACATTCAATTAGTCCTTTGGAATGATGGAAAAGAGCCAGGCAGATAACTATATTATGAACTCCCTTATTTTCTTGTAGTGCAAAGATTTATAATTGAAGAGACTAGATTAAAGCTGTCAGTAGGGAAGGAAAATGCAATGAATACGAGGCACTATAGTGATAATGAGAAAGGGAAAATTAGCTTCTCTAGACAAATATTTTTCAGTGCAGTCAACTCTTTCCATTGATCATCTGTTATACTAATACCATAGTTACATGTTGTTCTGTAGAATGTACTTACTATTTACCTTTTTTTCTCATTTTCCTTTCACTGATAACAGGAAAGCTTATGATTCACTTCACCACAGCTGCATTTGAAACTGCACTGAAAACTCTTTAGCAGTGTTTTCAGACTTCCATCATTTGACATTCTGTTCAGTTTCCTGCATGAAAATCTTAGCAGAATATTTACCAGTATTGCAAAACAAACATTCTGAAGATGCTCTTTTAAAGACGTATCTCTGAATAATTTCCATAGCCTTGTCATTTTAATTCTTCCATATTTTTGATTTATATAAAACAGAAGTATGTGTAGGTTTTGAAAATGCTTTGTTTTTCTTACACTGTTCTAATACCAAGTAGCCAGTTAAAATGCAGTAATGTCATATCTGAAGTCTCCAGAATGTGTTTTTTAAATGCTCAGTTTAAGAGGCTGATTTAAAATGTTCAAATTAATTAACATCCCTGCAGATTACAATAGACTGTGATGGTATTAAATGATTTAGAGTGACAAACATGGTTTTAACAAGTAAGTTCTCATTTTCCCCCCCTTACTTCTCTCTTCATTTCTTTTTGACACCTTTTTTTTCCTCACTGAAGTACTGATAATAACGTATAACTTCAGGAGGTTTAATTAGGATCAAATCCTTTCATTAATAAATGATCTAAATAGATATTATTCATTTTCCTTTAAAAATGAAAAAGAGTGCTAATTTTAAGAATTAAATTTTATGTGAAAATGTATTATTTGTGGACTATACCCCAAATCTTTCATGCACTGAAGAAAGCTATTTATGATACTGGCCTATCTTTATGCAAATATATAAAAATAACCTTTTTGATTTAAAATGTTAAGGTACTTTGGGCGGATAATATAGCTTATCTGGATAGTGTACCATCTCTTCATTGTATGTGATCCAGTTTCCCTCTCTTTCTCCCTCCCTCTCTTCCTGTGACCAAGCTCAGAATGGTAGACTCCTGAATTTAACACCTGGATATTATCATATATAGAGATATATGCTAAATTAGGTCTCTTTACATTTTGTTGTTAGTATTAAATGTGTATGCACGTTTTTTTTTTTCTTTTTTTAACCAGAGAACTGCTCAGCTCTGGCTTATGGTGGTATAGGGAATTGAACCTGGGACTTTGGAGCCTCAGGCATGAGTCTCTTTGCATAACCATTATGCTATCTACCCCCACTATGCAAATTTTGTATAGCAGAATTGTATCACAAAATTGTATCACAAAATTCACAAATACTAAGCTGTCTTTGTCATGAATTTTGTCCTTAGCCCCCTTGCCAGAGAATGTGATGATAGGGATTGAACCTGGGACCACATGCTAAAGTCTTGTAATTTAATTTTTAAAAAGCCATTGACATCAAAATTATTAAAGCAGCCATGAGCTAGAAGAGGGCTTCCCACTGTTTTCAGAAATAATTATAGACACTGGGGAAATGGTTCAACATCAGACTTTCACACCTGGGACTCCGGTGTCAGTCCCCCATCTCTGCGTCTACTAGAGTGGAACTACGACTCCTCTCTGCCTCACCTGCTCTTTATATACTAATTATATGATATACAAAATGAATTTCATGCTTAATCACTGTACATGTATAAATTCAGTATGAATAAAATCTTACTGCTTCTGTCCCTGGTTAGATGTAGCCATGCAGTCTTTGAACAAACAAATTAAAAATGCTTCCAATCACTTAAATGTCAAAAGTTACCGTATTTTTGAACTTTTTTTTTTCCAGAGCACTGTTCAGTTCGGAGTTATTGTGTGGTGAATTGAACCTGGGACCTAGGAGCCTCATGCAGGAAGAGTCTCTGTGTAGTTATTATGCTATTTACCTCCACCCTATTTCTGAACTTCTTTATCTCCTGCCTATGACTTTAATTTTCTATCAATGCATCAGTCACTTTGCTGTAACATTGTGATTTCATAACATTATTTAAATATTTAGAAAAACTAGAGGCCATTCATCATACTTCCTTTCTGTAATATTTATGTAATTTCATACATTCTTAATTTTATACAGATTTTCGACTGAGCTTAGTTAATTAAAAAGTTAATATATGTATGTAAATATGTCCATATACTTATTTGCAATTTTATTTACACATTAACATCTAACAAACTCACTGGACCTTAAAACACAGTATTTATTTCCTGTCACCATTTCTGAGTATCCAGGAGTACCTTAACAGAGTGGTCACAAAGCGGTATAGATATCTAAACTCTCAGCTGGGACTAAGCCCTATATCCAAGTTTATTCATGCTGCTGTTGTCAGAAATCAGCTCCCTTCTCATTGAAGGAGGCTTTCTTGTGATGGTTTCTTTCAATTTCTCTGTCTTATTGCCTCTGTGTGTCTATCAGGGAGAGAGGGGTTGAGAGAGAGAAAATGAATGTACAAGGAAGAGAGGACTGCAGGGGTTCATGTTTGCTTTCTGCCCCCCACAGTGTTTCATGTATTTTACACTACTGCCAATGTACCCAAAGATTGGGTTGTCCGAAAAGTTATGATGTGTTTTTCTTAGCAAAAATGGATCATGACTTTTCCAACAACTCCATACTTACTCTGTAACAGTTCCAAGTCTCAGACCAAGACTGCTATCTAAGTCAAGTGTGGTTTAGTCTTTCATACTCTTAATCAGTTATTTTACATGGTGGAGCAGTATACCAGAAAGAGACAAGTCACATTACTTTTATTATGGGGATTTAACCTGAGACCTCAAAAGCCTCAGACATTTGCCCAGTGCTGTCATTTCAGGATGCCTTCAAGTAGTATATTCTCTGAAATAGAAACTTTGTGTGTGGACTTAAAAAACTAGAAATTAAACTCTCAAAACAAAATTCCTTCTAGGATAATATCACTAATATCATTCTGATAGTGAAAATTCTGACTCTAAAAGCTTTTTTCTATTTTATCTCTAGAATCTTTGCCAGGACTACTCAGTGGCTCTGGTTATGATGGTGCTGGAAATTGAACCTGAGCCTCAGGTATGACAGTCTCTTGGCATAATCATTATGCAGTCTGCCCCATGGAATTTTTGTTTTATCATATGGCAACTCTGGTTCCTGTAGAACTTATTTGTTAAGATTTGGGAGGCAAGACAATGAGATTTGAAGACAGGGAAACTCCTTGAATGACATTTGAAATTCTGAAAAGATAGTAAAGAGCTAAGGAAGCAGTATAATGTTTATACATAAATATCTTAATGGCTATTAGAAGTATTAGAAGTATTAGAAGGTATTAGAAGTCCCAGGTTCAATACTCAGCACCATCCTAATCCAGAGGTGAGAAGTGTTCTGGACAGAAAAAAAAAATCCATACATACTCTAATTTATGACAGTCTAATTTTATGCTTTTCCTATATCAATGTCTTATTATGAGCGCTATTCCCAGGTAAAAGTGTTACTTTTCTCAAGTATTAGATTAAAAGATTTGACTTAGACTCACCACTCTCCCAACAACTACATAAAAGACATATCTACATCCTCCAAGGAAACAGTGAACATTCCCTAATTAGACAATGTTTTTGTAACTATGATTTACAAATCTAAAAATCGTTGGTCCTATATTGTCACATGTATCCTTACTAAAGGGTGACAGAGATGATACCCATGAGAGGCTATGTGAATAACAACAGACCTTTTGAAGAGTCTGACCTGAAGATTGTTGTGGCCTAAGCTTAGTTTGGCTATAGTGACACTGACCTCCAGAGCTCTGGGACAATAAATTTTCATTATTTAAGTGACCAGTATGTGGTAGTTTGTTGCAGTGGCCACAGGAAGCCAATATACTCCCCCAGGAGATCTGCTTGTCCAGTGAGTAAAACAAAAATTCCTTGGCCAACCGTTAAGGCACTTACTATCAACCTTTATACTTAGAGAATGCAGAATGCTTTCACTTTATTCCAAATCTTAGCAACATATTTCTGGAATAAACAAGAAGGAAATCATTGTAGGTGCTTTCAACCGTCTGGTCTTTGTCAAGCCAGTTCTGCAACGCTAGCCTGTACTTAGTCATAGGTTATATGCAATTGAGTGAGGGTTAGTATGCACAAATCAACCTTTATACTTAGAGTAATCAGGGTTTGACCTGTAGAGCATGTGTACATAATACTGAATCTTTTCCTATTTTTTTCTCAAGTTAAAATGAGTTCTACTGCCTTTGTACAATATAAAATTCGTGTTAAAATCATGGTTATAATGGCGAGGAGGTGGTGCTCCTCTCTGTGTGTGCAAGTCATCCCTTGTCCCCACCTATGAGGGGAGTTTCATGATCAGTGCCGAAGGGGGTGTCTCTTTAAAAAAATTAAATTATGATTGCTAATCTTTTAAACCACCAGCAACATAGCAGGTTTATCTGATTTTCTGACAGTTCAGTTTGTGTAGGAACACATTTATGCCAGCAATGCACTGGTTGAAATTTTATTTCCTTATATCTTGAAAAATTAGTTGCTTTGTTCCTCAGATCACCTTGATCACTTAAATATTTTAAAAATATGTTTTCTCTGTTTCTGAAATGTTACTGTGAAAAAGTTGAACAAAGTATTGGGTTATCGGAAAAGTCATGATGTATTTTTCTTTAAGTTTAATATTCATAAATAGTTTTCTTTAAGTTTAATATTCATAAAGGATCTTCATAAAATATACTACAGCTCATTTCTCTATAGTTGATTTTTCATTAAAGTGTTTTCATATATAGATGGCAAAAAATCAAACAAAACCATCATTGTCTCATTCTTTTATGGCAATCTTAGTTTTATACTTTTTGAAATGTATCCATCTACATATTTTATAGCATGACAAGAAAAATTGCGATTTTACTTCATATAATTTATAAACTTACAGCTCTGATAAAACTTAATAATTTACCCTCAGTTCTTCACTCTATTAACTTTTTCCATTGGAACTAAGTATCTTTCTTCTAAACACTGTTTTGCTTAAGCTTTTCAAGATCTTTTAAATATTAAGGCTGACATATTTATGTTTTAGTATTTTAATTATACCTTCTATCAGTCTACCTTTAATGTATAAAAATCAAAATTAATGGTGTATTCTGTCACATTTCTGAATCAAATATATGTAACTCATTTTATTCACATGTGTTAAAGTTCTCAGAACATTTAATATTTCCTCTAGGTAGTGAGCGTTTATTTGGCTAGTTTTGCTTATTTGCTGTATGAAACTATTAAGTTTCCTGTAGAGGACTCTTGATTGTAAGCGATAACCCTAGAGTGATACTGTATCTCTCCTCGAAGTGCTTAAAGGACTGATCCAGCATGGTGCAGTGTCAGTGTCTGCTAGACCAGCCAGGACACACTGCCTTTCCTGTGGAACATTTATAGTGCAAACCAGTTTGCCATTGTGATGACAAAAGTGGGTATATGGCAACTGTGGGTAGAACTCAGGCCTTTCATACATGCAGCTTATGTGATGGAGTGACTGTCTATATATTTTAAAGAATAAATTAATACAAAATTAAATGAAAGAATAGAATTAAGTGATAGATAATAAACATCACAGCAAAGCTGGGCATATCTGACATGTAATCACTTACTACTCATGCTAGTGAAAATTGTGCTTCCTATTCTTTCAAGCTAAAAGACATGACTCTAATATGTTATACCATGCTAAAGTTTATACAGTGTTACCCAGACGTAGTTTACTGTCATAGACAAAAGTCTCTGAAATACAAGATGCATTGAGCCAAGAAGCAGGTTGGATGACCATGCTTGTTTGAGAGGGAAGGGGGGCAGAGCTGACATTTTTATTATTTTAGATATAAATAGGGATGTAGAAAGAGTAAAAGAGACCACAGCACTGAAGCTTCCTTCAATGCACGCAGGGCCAGGTGGTGGCGCACATATGTTACAATGCATAGGGACCCAGGTTTGAGCCCCTGCTCCCCACCTGCAGGGCAAAATCTGTGTAAGTGTTGAAGCAGTATTGCAGTGGCTCTCTGTCTCTCCAGCAAATAAATATATGAGTTAAATATGTGTTGGCTAATTCTAAAAAGCTGTGGTAAATTATAAGAAAAAGACAAACTAAGATTAAAGGTAAGTAAAATGGCAGTAAAAGCAAATTAGATTTTCTAAGAAAGGCTTTAATGCTTACAGACCAAATTTATTTATTTTGCCACAGGATTATCAATGGTGTCTGCAAGACAAATTTAACATTCCCAGTGGCCATTTTTGTCTTTATTTCTTTTTTAGAAAAAGGAGGAGGATAGACCTGTAGCACTGCTTTACCACTTGTGAAATGAAGTGTGCCTCTCACAGGTAGGGAGGGAGTGCTTGAGATCAGATCCTTCTTCATGTAATGTGCATACTCCCCACCTGGTCCACAGATTAAATATAGAAATGAACCAGTCTTACAATTTAGAGATTGAGAAATTTGAAAAAATGCAGTTCTCTATCCTTAGCAATGTATATATTGGAAATAGGAGTAAAACAATACCCCTCAAATATGTAGCTGAAAATAATAAGAAATTGATTCAATAGAGAAAGAGGAGGTAAGAAAAATACTGAATTTACATAGCAACGTGTGAAATATTTGTTATCAGAGGGCAGTCACTTTCCATGATGAGACCCTGGGTCCCGTCTTGGCACTGCGTGAGAGGGAAGCAGAGAAACAATAGCCTTTTTATATATTTATTATTCCTTTTTGTTGTTCTTGTTGTTTTATTGTTGTAATTATGATTGATGTCATTGTTGTTGGACAGGACAGAGAGAAATGGAGAGAGGAGGGGAAGACCGAGAGGGGGAGAGAAAGGTAGACAACTGCAGACCTGCTTCACCACTTGTGAAGCAACTCCCCTACAGGTGGGGAGCCGGGGGCTCGAACCTGTATCCTTATGCCAATCCTTGCGGTTTTGCGCCACCTATGCTTAACCCGTTGCGCTACCGCCCAATTCCCAAAAATAGCTTTATATCTGGTGGAACAGTGTTTTTGTCTCTCTCCTAAAAAAATAAAGCTGTGGTTCAACAGTATCGTGCTCATGTCCCATGTTTAAGGCCCCGTGTTCAGAACCTAGCATGGAATAACATGTAAATTTTGGTGACTATACTTAGATAGTACTCACAAGTGTACAGAGAGAAAGACAGTTTATAGAACTACTAAGGAGCAAGCAAAGTAATTGGACAAGACTTGCAACACCTTGGTTAATGAACATGACCAAAGCCAAATGAGCTCTTCAGTTTATCTGTCTGATGGACATGTGAGGTGCCATGGGAAGTTCAAACCTACATAACTGTGTGTGATTTCTTAACCCTGTGGGGAATCCACAGCAAACTGTAACTATGGAAGGTAGTGGACAAGATATCTTCTGGTAATGATAATTAAAAAGGTTGTAATTTACTGTTTTTCTGCATAACAGAATATGATAAGTACTACTGACATCAGGAAAATACACTTATCTTAAGCACTAGACAGTCAGAGCTTACTGCAATTCCTTTAGAAGAAATAAGAGACTCAACTGAAATAAATGTGGTTTAAAAAAGAGCAGGAAGTGGCTCTTAGAGATACACACGGGTACAGTTTATTGTCCCTTGTAAATCAGGATTCTGACTGGAGTAGAAGAGAAGGTTAATTCATAAATTTCAGATTAATCTGAGCCTGTATGTAGTTTTATCATGCCAAGAGAATTTATCAAAAAAGGCCTGTTTTCAGGAAAGATGGTGAGTTCATATTTTAATTTGATTGCCTTATGTCATCTGTGAAGTCAAGGCAAGAACCAGCATCAGAAATACAGGCATGTTTAACTGTCTTAGAGACAGCTTGAAAAGATAAGAATTATGTTGGTTTGACAAAGGTATAAATTCAAGAGGCATCAGTCCCCACTGACCTTGACTCAATAAAATTAATTTCCAACTTATACAAAACTATCAGCAGAACCAAGTGTGTCTGTTAGCTTTGTGTCCTTTTTATTGAAGTTCTGTAATCTCAACATGTCTTCCCCCGTGGTATGTAGAGGAGGGAACAGACTGGAGAAGGTGAGGCTATCTCATCTTCTAATTTCTAAAGATGTCACACTTCACTATGTTTGTATTGGGCAAACCAGTCACAATCCTCTACATACTCCCAGAAGGGAAGGAGAAAGGGATATTGAGAAATAACCCTAGAAAGAATACTTTTCTACAGTTATTCAAATGAATATGAAAGACTAATTGAATCCTGAAAAATCCATGGACTCATTATCATATGTAAATATTTGGGGTCCAGGTGGTGGTGCACCTGGTCCCCCACCTGCATGGGGGGAAGCTTCACAAGTGGTGAAGGAGTTGTCAGGGATCTCTCCACCCAATTAAATAAATAAAGTATTTAAAAAGCTACATACATATATTTTGTTTTTAAAATACTCAGTTATATATTTGTATCGTGTCAGGACTTTTCTATCAACCCAATAATACATATGGAATATAAATGAAAGGTAGTTGGTCTCTAAGAAAAGTTGCAGTGAAGAGAAAGAAGAAAAGACAGCTAAAGCCTGCTGAGCTAAGTTTTATCTGTGATTTAATATTGATTTACAAGAGTTGTGTGAAACTACAGAAATTCTCCCAAGGTCACGGATAAGTGGTGACTTTTGTATCTTTTTTATTTGTTCTTCTTTTCTTTTTTTTTTTCTATAGTCATGCCTTCATTTCCTCTGTAAGTGTCCTTTCTTTTTTCCTCTTTTCTCTCAGGAGAAACAGTGTCTGGCTCCTTCTGGTATTTTTCCAGATTTGCTTCCCTTTCAGTGATGGCATAAAATGAGATTCCTGGTGGAACTGAGCTAAGTTCACTTCGGGGTGCAGAAGGTGGGAGGTCTGGCTTCCGTAATTGCTTCTTCCATGAACATGGATGTTGGTAGATTGATCCATACCTTCCAGCCTGTTAATCTTTCCCTAGTGGAGTAGGGTTCTGGAGAGGATCCAGGGAGCTTAGGATAGAGGCATACTAGCAGTAAGATGATATGAAACAGAACAAAAAAGTAGAAAGAGAGCAGATGAGAACAGGGATCTTAAGAATGTTCCCAGGAGTCCATGACCTTAGTTCCTTTGTTTGTTTTTGCATGTCTTAATAATTAACATGGAGATAAACTAGAAATGTCTGAGAAGATGGTGTCTGAGTTGAGAATAGAAATAGAAATAGAAAATGGGATTAGGGCAGAGACCAGCTCCCAATTTTGAAGGAAATACATAAATTAACTGTCTATGTCATCTACCTGACCCAGGGCCCCTATCTATTCATATTAAGCACAGGGCTCTGCATAACCTCACAGTACCTGCCTGACTATGGTCACAGCTGGCAACATCCTAGGCTGTACTCATTCTAGGACCAGTTTGCTTCAAGAGGCAGAATAGGCTGACTCAGCCTCCCTTTGGAGAGTGGGTCAGTCCTTACCATTGCTAGTTTATAGTTAAGGTCACAAAAGGGCTACTGATGACCTGTGATGGTAGGGAGGGATCTGTTTGAGGCCAAGACCTGTAGTATCCATGGCAGAATCCAAGGATTCCATGACCCCCAGGTGATGAGGTAGCCTAAAAGAAGGTGTGCTTTCCCTTCCTTATCTGAAGAGCTTGGGCTCTCTACTAGTTGTTAATGTGTGTCATCGGTATTAAGTTTATAGGGTCCGGCCTTAAGAAAGGGAGGAAATAGACCTTGGATTATTTTTTTTTTTTGCCAGTATATTTCCTAGTCAGTTGTATACATTGTTTATTCTAATGATTATCACGGGTGATGGTAATGCTGATGTGCTATCAGAAGAGATTAATAGATGGAAGAGTTTATTATTCTTAGTGATATGATAATGCTTTACAAGAGTATAGGGGTATAGAGCTCTGTGTCCTCACAGAGGATAACTACCATAGTTGTTACAAAGTCATAGTGACAGCTTGACCTTTTTTTCAAGCTCATATGTTTCAATTATTTATATTTTACATATATGAAAACATGCTATAGTTGTCTTTCAGAGAAATGCAGGTCATTTGGTAACAGATATAAACTGTAGCAATAGAGGGAAGTGAAGTAGGGATCTAGGAGAAGAGTGGCTAGGCCTAAGTAATAAATATTTGATAAAAGAATTTACGGTGCCTTCTTTGGGTCATTGTACTAGATTGCTAAGGTTTAATTACAGAGGGCTATTAAGCACTTTTTACTTGATGGTATATAGTTGTCCCATGTTTTTGGAAAGACCTTATCACATTAAAGTTAAGCTATAACTGTAACCCTGGGAGAACTACAGCTGTCTCCAGTGCAGAGGATGAGGACACTAAACTCTGGTGATGGGAGTGTTATGAAATTATACTTCTATTACCTTACAGTTTTGTAAGTCAGTATTAAATCACTAATAACCCCTACTTGTCATGGTATTAAAATAAATTCTTCCTTTCTCTACTAAAATAGATGTTCATAATATTTTAATAGTGTTAATATTATGTTATGACTGAGGCACAAGACCTAGGTTTGAGTGCCTGGTACCCAGCTGCAGGGAAGAAGCTTTATGAGTGATGTAGTCATCTCCCCTTGTCCTTATGTCTGTCTCTCAAGTTCTGCCAAAGGAAAAAAAAAAAAGTAAACAGGCTACTGGGAGTAGTGATGTGGTATAGGCACTGAGCCCCAGAGACAGCACTAATGACAAAAACAAAGAAAGATGCATTGGTGATTTGATAAGGATTTACAAGATTACAGGGATATAGTTTGACATGACACTTAAATCACCAAAGTTTTATGCCTGCTTCTTCCTCCCCCACCACAGTTCTTACACAGTGTAGATGTTTCTTCTGTTTTTTTTTCCTGAAAGTCCATATGCTTTAGTTATATAAATTAGATATGAGAGTAGAATGATCTGGTAATTATATTTGACCTCTTCAATCATTTTACTAAGCAGAAGCACCTCCAGTTTCATCCACTTTATCTCGAAGGACGTGTCATCTTTTCAGACTAGAGTGTATTCCGTTGAACATACATGCTGTATAACTTATTCATCTAGTTCATCAGTGAGCATTTAGGTTGCCCCTCCTGGGCTGTTGTGAATAGTGTAGTCATAAACATGGGGGTACGCATATCCCTTCAAATGTTTTCACATCCTTTGAATATATGCCTTTCCATTTTGATTTAAGAATGCTCTTTTCCACAGGGAATGCACCAGAGTGCACTCATATCAGTGGGCCACCAGAGTTCCCCCCCAAAAAAAATAATTTGGGCATTTTTATTTTCCTTTCTTAGGATATGTAAAGGTAGATGGAGTACACTCATACTATTTCTACATGTAATTTAAAGATAGAGCCAGAGGTAGTAAAAGAGATCACAGCACCCAAACTCTCTCAGTGAGGAGGGGTCTGGCTCATTCCCACAGCAAAGCAGTGTAATACCCAAGTGTGCTATTTCTCGGACCCCGTCCCCCACTTAGAAGTTTGCCTTTTCCTTCAGTCTTTGTGAGAGATGAATGGGT
Source organism: Erinaceus europaeus (assembly GCF_950295315.1). Classification (NCBI taxonomy): domain Eukaryota; kingdom Metazoa; phylum Chordata; class Mammalia; order Eulipotyphla; family Erinaceidae; genus Erinaceus; species Erinaceus europaeus. Next base: position 14,886,153 of record NC_080180.1, on the reverse strand, counting down.
GTACACAAATTTATACACAAGTCAAATTTCTTCTCCAATCAAGGCATGTTTAATGTGAGTTTCCTTTAAAGATAGATGTCACTATATTATTTTGTTGATACTGTTATATTTAATATCCTACAATTTCCTTATGTGTACCATCCAATAAGAAATCAGAGATATCAGTGTTTGGCAGGGTTTGGATTTCTTTAGTTATGATCCTTAAAAATCACATATATCTTGACAGATAGGAAATATAAATTTAGGTTAACAGGTAAAGCATATAATTTTTGTTAGCAAAGGGAGACACTAATAGACACATGAAAATTTAAGCTGTGACAAGTCGTTTTGGAATTTTTCAAAACAAGCATAAAGAGAAACCTGTTGAGGACACTATATGTGGAGAGTATGAGGGAATATAGAGAAGTGGGGGAGCTTGTTATAATTAGCATTTCAGTTCCTCTTGTTAGAATTCAGGTTTTTTTTTTTTTTTTGAGAGCCATACTCCATAATTATTTTTTACTGAAATACTTTCAGAGGAAAATACTTAAGCTTTCCACTAGCATATCAAAAGTAATTATGGTACAACAAAGAAAAAAACCTCAAATTTTCTTTTGTTGATAATGGATTAGGTGGGAATGGCAAAATAACTCAATGCAGCTGCTTGACCATCAGTCCAGCCCTCGCTGCACTGAAGGAAGTTTAGGTGCTATGGTGTCTGATTTTTTCACTCTATCTGAAAAAGTTGACATAGAGTGGTAAAACTCTGGTGACAAACAAAATAAAGTATTGTATTAGATGTTGTTATGCTAATTATAACTCAGCTGATGCCTATTTTAAAAGGGTATTTTTTATGAAAGTAACTGAAGATAGAAGTTACTTTATAATTCTTAGTGTCCTCAGATTTTTTTTTATCATTCTGCAGAATATTTTGGATATGTTGGTTTAAAAGTATACAAGTAAATAAGTGGTGGTGCAACTGGTTGAGCACATGTTACAATGCCCAAGGCTCAATCCTTCAATCTCTCTCTGTAGGGAGGAAGAAGCTTCATGAGTTCTGTGTGTCTACTGACTCCCCCCACCCCCCAAGAAAAACTCTGTACTTAAACACACAAGAAAGAAAATGTACAATTAGAATAAAAGTCGCATCTTTATTTGTACTGTAAAGGCACATATGTACAGATGCACTACACTCCTCTTTAGTATGTCTTAATTCCATTTCTGGTGTATATCGCCAGAAATGAGAGTAGGATGCTAAAAGAGAATGAAGATTACATTATAGAACCTGTAGGGTTGAAGGAATTACTGTATTGAAATTAGGTGGCAAACTTGCAATTATCTGTGGTGGACCAAAGGATAGAAAATAAGCTGCTCGGGTTATGACAGTTGTCACTAGGCAACAGACAAATGGCGGGACAGGAGAGAAAGTTTTTAGGATTTGAGGTTTGATAAGACTGGAGTAGAGATGGTGATTAAGCGGAAATCAGAGTGGTGACTTAGTGTATTCTTATATTATTAATGCAATACTTTTGCTTCATTTTTGCCTCCAGTTGCTGGGGCTTGGTGCCAGCATTATAAATCTACCGCTTCTGGTGGCCTTTTATTTTCTTCTTTTTTTCCAGATAGTACAAAGAGAGTTGGGGGGGGGGGTGGAGATAAAGGGAAAGACACCTGCAGACCTGCTATACCACATGCAAAGCAAACCCCCTGTGGGTGGGGAGCCAGGTCTTGAACTGGGATCCTTGCACTTAGTACTATGTGCACCACCATCTGATCCCCACAAGAAATAGCTATTATTTAGTGAAAACTAACATCAAAGAGTTGTTTAAAAAGAAGCTGCAAACGAGAGACTACACACATCCTTTGACAATCAAGCAGTGATGAACGCTGGGCTAGTGAGATCTGACAAGCAATTTGCCTGCCTTCTATATGGGTGTTCAAAAAATGTCTCATATATTATGTCTGTTATTATCAATATGACAAACTTATTTTAAACATGCAATTGGAAATGCTAAATCTTTGAAGTGTGACCATGTAGTTAGGTTCCACAGAAGAGTTCCCACCCAATTTGCATGACAAATTAGTGTGTAACATTTTGCAAGACTGAGGATAGAGTTAGGTTAAAATGGGCTATTAATAGCACATAGCAGAAGCTATGAATAAATTGCATTGGTTTTCATTTTTACGGGGGAGAGCCAGTAATAGAATTCACTTGGATAGTGTGCTCCTTTGTGTGCGAGTCAGGAACTTCTCATAGTGTGATCTCTTTCACCATCTCTCCTTCTTCTTCTTCTTCTTCTCCTTCTTCTTCTTCTTCTTCTCCTTCTTCTCCTTCTTCTCCTTCTTCTCCTTCTTCTCCTTCTTCTCCTCCTTCTCCTCCTTCTCCTCCTTCTCCTCCTTCTCCTCCTTCTCCTCCTTCTCCTCCTTCTCCTCCTTCTCCTCCTTCTCCTCCTTCTCCTCCTTCTCCTCCTTCTCCTCCTTCTCCTCCTTCTCCTCCTTCTCCTCCTTCTCCTCCTTCTCCTCCTTCTCCTCCTTCTCCTCCTTCTCCTCCTTCTCCTCCTTCTCCTCCTTCTCCTCCTTCTCCTCCTTCTCCTTCTCCTTCTCCTTCTCCTTCTCCTTCTCCTTCTCCTTCTCCTTCTTCTTCTTCTTCTTCTTCTTGCGTTTGCCCTTCTTCCGTAGCCAGTCAACAGCGTCAGGTTGAGCCTGATGTAAAGTTTCGAGACCTCCTTTGAATCTGGAGAGGTGGCAGTCGTTGACTATGTGGGTCATAGTCTGTCTGGAGCCACAGGGGCAGTTCGGGTCGTCTCTGGCTCCCCAGCGATGGAACATAGCGGCGCACCGGCCATGGCCTGTTCGATAGCGATTGAGGAGGGCCCAATCATAACGTGCTAGGTCAAAGCCGGGTTGACGCTTGCAGGGGTCTGTGATGAGGTGTTTGTTCTTTACCTCAGCTGACTGCCAGCTCTGTTTCCAAGAGTCTGGAACAGAGAAGTTCAGTGTAGGCATAGGGGACCAGATTGGGTGACGAGACGTCAAGCGTTGGACAGAGTGGGCGAAGATATCCGCATATATTGGCAGGTCCGGTCGAGCGTAGACGTGGGAAATGAACTTAGATGATGCCACATCCCGACGAATATCTGGCGGGGCGATGTTGCTAAGAACTGGCAGCCATGGAACCGGGGTGGAATGGATGGTTCCAGAAATTATCCTCATGGAGGAATGTAATTTGGAATCTACCAAGTGGACATGGGGGCTACGGAACCATACTGGGGCACAGTATTCTGCAGTGGAATAGCATAATGCCAGAGATGATGATCGTAGTGTGGAAGCGCTCGCGCCCCATGAGGAGCCGGCCAGTCTTGCAATGATGTTATTCCTCGCGCCCACCTTTGCTGCAGTTTTTATGAGATGCTCGTGAAATGACAGAGTGCGATCGAGAGTAACGCCAAGATAGACTGGCTGGGCCTCATGCCGGATTCTCGTATCGCCAAGCTGCACATTAAGCTCACGCGAGGCTGAGGCATGGTGTAGATGGAAAACAGATGATACCGTTTTTGCAGTGCTAGGGACTAGTGGCCATTTTTTACAGTAATCAGATATCAGAGACGTGTCTTTCGTGAGTGTTTCCTCAAGGATGTCAAACTTGGATGCCTGAGTTGCACAGCAGATGTCATCGGCGTAGATGAACTTCCTTGAAGAAGTTTCTGGGAGGTCATTGATGTCAATATTAAATAGCGTAGGAGCCAGAACAGAGCCCTGGGGGAGGCCACTTGAGACAAGTCTCCATCTGTTAGACTTGTCATCCAGATGCACCTGGAATCTTCTGTTTTGGAGAAGAAACGATATAGTGTTGGCCACCCATGGAGGCAGGCATCTTGAGATCTTGACTAGGAGACCACGGTGCCAGACCGTGTCATAGGCTGCTGTGAGATCAACAAAGACAGCACCCGTCTTTAAATTCTTCTGGAATCCATTTTCAATGTAAGTTGAGAGGGCCAGGGCTTGTTCGCAGGTTGATCTTCCTGGGCGGAAACCAGCTTGGGCGGGTGATAGGAATTTCTCTGTAAGAGGAGAAATACGTGACAGAAGCAGCCTCTCAAGGAGTTTGTAACACACGGAGAGGAGAGAAATTGGTCTATAGCTGGCGGCCAGTGTTGGGTCTTTCTTTGGTTTCAAAACCGCTATTATCTTCGCACGATGCCAAACTTTGGGCATAGACTCAGATTCCAAGATGTGGGACAGGAATGAAGCGAGCCATCTCTCCTGAAAACAAACAAAAAGACATTCTAGAGCAGTGAAGCCCCAGTAATGACAAATAAAAATAGTAATTATGAGAGAGCGAGAAGAGACTAGAACACACTCCTGGCATACAGAGGTGCTGGGAAATGGAAATAGTACCCCCTACACATGCAAGACCTGTGCTCTAGAGCACTGAGATACTTCCCCAGTCCATAAACCTGTCACAGAATTTCTTAATGCATGATGTTCTCTCACCTAAGAACTAGCCGGGCCCCTGTACTTCAAAGACTAGAGAAGATTGACCACAATCTCAATTAACAGCAATCTAGCTTGGTTCTGTTTAAAAGGATTTTCAAATGGGTGTGTGTACTAGAGAAAGAGACTGAAAATAGACCAGATGAAAGTTTTCTTGGTATTGGGCAAAGTTCTAGATGGATCAACAAGATAGCTCATTTGGAGTATATACCTGGCTTCTACCATCCTGTAGGGAGCTTTGACGCTGTGACCTCTTTTGACTCCTCTGTCCTCTAAAGTTAGCCTGGGACAGCAAAGCCCAAGATAGGGCATTCAGAGATAAAGTGGAGCTGATAACTTCCAATCACTTACATAATGGATTTGTAAAAAGGGAAATTTAATAACTTTGTGGGTATTATGCCTAATTACTTATTTCTTTCTTCCTCCTTCCCTCCCTTTCTTTTGCCTCACTGGGATTTGGTGCATGAAATACGAATCCACTGCTCCTGGAGGCCATTTTTCTTGCCCTTGTTGCATTTGTTATAGCTGTTGTTGGACAGGACAGAGAGAAATCAAGAGAGGAACCGGGGGCTCAACCTGGTATTTTTAAGCCTATCTCCCAGCCCCCGTGCCTAACTATTTCTTTTATTCACTTACAACAAAAATTTTTTGGGATCTAGGGTAATGGGAGAGAATATTTTTTTTAAATTTCTTTATTGGGGAATTAATGTATTACATTCGACAGTAAATAACAATAGTTTGTACATGCATAACATTTCCCAATTTCCATGTAACAATACAGCCCCCACTAATCCTCTGTCATCCTTTTTGGACCTATATTCTACCTCCCACCCACCCCAGAGTCTTTTACTTTGGTGCAATATGCCAATTGCAGTTCAGGTTCAACTTTTGTTTTCTCTTCTGATCTTGTTTTTCAACTTCTGCCTGAGAGTGAGATCATCCCATATTCATCCTTCTCTTTCTGACTTATTTCACTTAACATGTATTTTTCAAGGTCCAACCAAGATGAGCTGAAAACAGTGAAATCATTTTTAGTAGCTGAGTAGTATTCCATTGTGTATATATACCACAACTTGCTCAGCCACTCGTCTGTTGTTGGACACCTGGGTTGCTTCCAGGTTTGGGCTATTATAAACTGTGCTGCTAAGAACATATGTGCACACAGATCTTTTTGGATGGGTGTGTTGAGTTCCTTAGGCTATATCCCCAGGAGAGGAATTGCAGGATCATAGGGTAGGTCCATTTCTAGCCTTCTGAGAGTTCTCCCGACTGTTCTCCACAGAGGTTGTAATGGGAGAGAATTTTTAAGGGCTATAATAAAAGGAAATGGATCCTTAGAAATGAGTTAATCTTTTTGTTGCTCAGGGACTATTTTGGAAGGAACAATTTCTATTCTTTATAACTTTTCATGATTTCCAGCTGTAGTTACTTCATTGATTATAACATCAAGCTGTTGAGATGGGGGTTCCTACACTTTTCTGTCTTTCCTGTTTCATGAAGCAGAGGTTCTGAATGAAAAGGGTATGTGTTCTAATGGAATTCTCCCTGGGGCACAGCCAGTCATTTTACACAATGACACACTAAGAAAGGCAATTTATGATGTGTGACTGACTCTAATGCGACTTTTTCATCATTTCATTTGTTTTCCATTAGTCAGAAAAGAAGACGTATGAACTACACAGAAATCTTTTCATTGCAGTCCTCAGGGGTTTTCTTGTGTACGAGAATTCTGGTGAACCACAGTATTTTATACTGTTAATGAATAAAATGAATGCTTAAAATGCTTTTTTTTTAACTTCAAATTTCTTATCAGGAATTTCAAAGACATTTAAATTTAAAAGTAGTTGTAAACACCTTACTATATTTTACGGGCAATGCTTAATAAAGATTGTAATCTGTACTTTTAAATGATTAAATTAAAATTTCAGTTTCTGAAATCTTTGTGATTTTAATATAACTCAAGTAAAACAGCTGACATCTCTGGCTATAATTGAAAGTGATAAAGTCCTGCTGTTGGCTGTCTTATCTGTTCTCAATACAAAACTCAAAGTTATATGTAGCAACTCTTACACAGCAAGCAGGGACGTACATGACATTTTCCATTGATTTGGGATTATATGCTTAATGCATGGCCATGGATATTTTTCACTTCCTGGTTTCAGACCAGTGTCTTTGAACCTATTTTTATTAGATTTTACTATTTAGCTGTACTTATTCTCGCCTTCCTTTCATAAGCAGATTATCTCAGCTCATTCAGTGCAGTGGCTGACTTCAGTGTGTTAGTGCAGGTCTGAGTTTATAACTATGTCCAATAAAGGAGGAGTGAAGTGATGGTTTATTAGATCAGTAAAATAGCTCCTGTGAGGGAGCCTGCTTTGTCATCCCCTCGACTCAGGTAGGAGCCCAGCTACCCTGCCCTGTGGTGTCTTTCTTTTATTATCTGAAAACGTAGGCTTAGATTTTTAAAGCCATAAAGAATAATATAATAAATCAATGATTTGTTAAAAAATTATAATGTATTTAGAATTGTATTCCTGGCATTGAAAGTCAGATTGCAGTACTGAAAGAAAAAAAAATGTGAGGTTGAGTGTACATGTTGTAGTTAGTGCTCAAGAACCCGGTTTGAACTCCTGGTCCCCACCTGCAAGGGGAAAGTTTTGCGAGTGGTAAAGCAGGGCTGCAGGTGTGTCTCTATCAAATAAATAAAGATAAAAAGTTAAAAAAAAAAAGGGACATATTTTTAAGATAGTGTAAATTTTTGGATAAGTTCAAGGTAGTAAAGTACCTTCAAAAGTTAATTAAGCATTTTGTAATCTTTAGTATCACTATTAAAAGCTGATATAATAAATGAAGTAGAGAGAGGAAATGACCTTAAAACTACTTAATTTACTCTAAAGAAGGCATGAAAAGGCAGTGAGAGATAGAAGGGAAAAAAATAAACACCATTACGATGTCATTTGGGCTTCACTGATACTTACTTTCTAAAATAGAAACACAGGAAAGTAGAGGAGAAGGTAAAAGCAGCACAGGACAAAGCCCCTGAAATGCAAGGGGTGTCTCATGTAAGGCAATGCAGGCGAGCGAGCGGGTTTACTGGTCCTCCATTGTGGTGATCTGACAATGATAAAGCATTCAAGAAAAATGTGAGTAGGTCTAAATAGCTCAATTATATAAGAAGTACCAGTATGAATGTCTAAAAAGAAGTGCCCTGCACCTATGCACTGAATTCCAAGAATCTGGCTCTGGGAATATTTTAGTTATATCAGAAATTATTTTCATGTAAGTTGATAAATTGTCATCTCTCAAAAGGTTTATACACTTTAGCAGCATTTCCCTAGAAGTTAGAAATTGAGATTTTTCCCCAATTACTATTTATTGTATTATTACCATAAGAATTATTTCTAAAGCTCAGTTCTGGCACTATGAATCTACTTTTTGTTTCTTTACTTTATATGGCAGAGAGAGCTGAAATAGAAAGAGCATTTACATGCAAGATTATTTATGAAAAATAATTTTTAGGATTTAAAAATATTAACCTGCAGTACTTAACCAGTAAATGCTTAGAGAAGGGAGGTGGGCAGTAGTGCAGCAGGTTAAGTTCAAGCCTCCGGCTCCCACATGCAGGGGAGTCGCTTCACAGGCAGTGAAGCCCGTCTACAGATACCTGTCTTTCTCTCCCCCTCTGTCCTATCCAACAACAAAACAAGGGCAACAAAAGGGAATAAATATTTTTTTTAAAGTTTAAATGTGTAGAAAAACTCCAGAGTGAAGAGACCTTTTATTGGTTGTACAGTGCTTGGGCAGAGCACAAAAATACAGTTTCAGTGTCGCTCACTGATTTTGATATGGCCTATGGCCTTCTGTATGGTCTCCGTGCAAATATGCTCATTATATTAAAATGGTTTTTACTGTATTACAGGAAACACTGCAGAAAGAGAGGGGTTTCTCCATTAGATATTTATAGTGTGATGGCCACTGTTTCCAGACAAGTACAAGGTCACGTTTATTATAAAATTTACTTTATACATCACAGAAATCTAGCCATGGAAACACCTGGAGGATCATGGGAAAGTGTTACCCTGAGATACAGAGACCGTATTCCAGTATGTCTACAGATGTAACAAGACTGCTTTTATTCTGCCAGAGGTTGGGCACTAACTCCTTGAGAACCTTTTATGGCTTAAATAAGATCATACGTTATAACAGGACACACATTGCCCTCATCTCTAAGTGTATACCTTACAGTAGTACTTGGCAGAGGACAGAGCGGTGCTCTCTAAAACTGTTCAGTGGGCAATGTAAATGCCCTCAGGGAATCACAGTCCATAGAAATCTGACTTGATTGCTATTATGTACCTACCTTCATTCTGGCCAGTACTGCTGCAATCATAGCACCTGCACTGTCCTCATTCTGCCCTTTGTTTATGGGTCTTTCTACACCTCTGGTTTATCCATTTTGAGATGGATTCACTTGATGTGTAATCCACATCAGCTACCCACACCTAGAAGGTACCTTATAAAGTAAGTGCATTTTAAAATGTGAAGCTTGCACACTGCAGGTGGGGACTCAAGATTGACCTCAGGTCCTTGTACATGGGAACATTTTAGGGCATGTCATGGCCTGAGTAATGCTGCATTTCTTTCTTTGCCTCCAGGGTTATCACTGGGGCTAGGTGCCTGCACTACAAATCCACTGCTCCTGTAGGCTATTTTTTCCCTTTTGTTTCCCTTGCTGTTTATTGTTGTTGGATAGGACAGAAAAATTGAGGAGGGGAAGACAGAAGGGTGAGAAAAAGAGACACCTGTGGACCTGCTTTACCACCTGTGAAGCGACCCCCCTGCAAGTGGGGAGTCAGGGGCTTGAACCAGGATCCTTATGCCAGTCCTTGCACTTCATGCTATGTGCACTTAATCCTCTACTACTGCTTGGCCCCCAATGCTGCATTTCTTAAGACTGATGAACAATAAGGACGTAGTGAAGACCATTACAGTGGGTTTCGGTTTCAGATTCCCAACCCTGCTCAAATTAGTCTGACCCAACACAACTTTCTAGAAAACTTAAAAGGACACAGTAGAGCAGTATGCGACAACAGTATTTTGGAGGTTTCACACATGAATATAGCTCCCATTGTCACTGATAGTAAACTCCATGTTCAGTCTAAAAACAAGAGCTAATGAAACAACTTCAGCCTTTCACTAATCAAGCTACATCAGAATGAGTGAGTGTGGCTCCACCTACTTATACCTTAGTGCTGCAGATGTTAACAACACAATGTTTTATTCATTCTTTGGAGAAACACAGAAAATGAGAAAGAATTGCAGCACTGCCTGACCAATTCATGAGGCTTCTCCCTGCAGTTGGGGACCAAGGGCATAAGATGTGCACTCTATCAAGGACACCACTAGCTGGCCCAAATATTTATGAGTGTTTTTTTAAAAGTTTGATAATCAGTCTTTAAAAGGAGAACATTTCTTGTATCAGTAATAAAACTGTAGTAACTCCAAGAGGATACTTGCTTGTCTCCAAGTGTTTACACGATTTCAATTAATGTTTAGAGATTAGTTAAGGATACTTAAATATTCTTTTACTGTCCTCAACAGTGAAGTTGTTAAACATTCCTTGGTATCTCTGAATATCTCCACAGTATGATTAGATGTTCAGTCCATGTCTTTCTTTGTTATTGCTATTTAATCTACTTTATTTAGATCTGCCCATACATGTTTTAGATTTCTCTCCACTCATCTGCTTAAGGCATTTATTCTCATTATTTCTGCATATTTCCTGTCATTATTATTATTTTTTTATTTTATTTATTTATTCCCTTTTGTTGCCCTTGTTTTATTGTTGTAGTTATTATCGTTGTTGTCGTCGTTGTTGGTTAGGACAGAGAGAAATGGAGAGAGGAGGGGAAGACAGAGAGGAGGAGAGAAAGATAGACACCTGCAGACCTGCTTCACCGCCTGTGAAGCGACTCCCCTGCAGGTGGGGAGCCGGGGTTCGAACCGGGATCCTTATGCCAGTCCTTGTGCTTTGCGCCACCTGCGCTTAACCCACTGCGCTACAGCCCGACTCCCTTTCCTGTCATTATTAAATGCTTGAAATTTCTAATAATATTGCAACAAATTGTTATTGCACCATGTACAAAAACTAAATATATATTACTGCTTTTTAATCCTTTAGGAACAATGATGTAATATAATTTTTATTTCTTTCTTAGCTCTTCAGGAAGTATTTCCTTTGCATCTATCTTTCAGGCACTGCTTACCATTTGTTTATCATTATTTTAATTTTTTTTCCTTCTTGGTGAGCAGCTTACAAGATTAAAAGGTTGCTTTTGTTTCCTTGTATCTCCAATTCTGGTAAAGAACTAACTGGTTGAAATATTCTAAATTTTAATCTAGTCCTTAGGTTTTACATAGAGATTTTTTTGTTGTTGTTGTTACCAGGCTTATGGTCAGGGCTCGGTGCCAGCACTATGAATCAACTGTTCCTGATGGCCATCCCCCCCCCCTTTTCTTTTCTTTTTTTAAAATTTTTTTTAATTTTATTTATTTATTCATTCCCTTTTGTTGCCCTTGTTGTTTTATTGTTGTAGTTACTATTGATGTTGTTGTTGTTGGGTAGGACAGAGAGAAATGGAGAGAGGAGGGGAAGACAGAGAGGGGGAGAGAAAGACAGACACCTGCAGACCTGCTTCACCGCCTGTGAAGGGACCTGCCTGCAGGTGGGGAGCCAGGGGCTCGAACCGGTATCCTGACGCCGGTCCTTGAGCTTAGCGCCACCTGCGCTTAACCCGCTGCGCTACAGCCCGACTCCCCCCCCCCCCTTTTCTTTCTATTTTATTTGAGAGGAGAGAGATAAAGACACCTGCAGTAACTTCTTCAGTTTGTGAAGCTTCCTTCCTGCAGGTTGGGAGCAGGAGATTGAACCCAGACCCTTGTGCAGTGGTAATGTGTACTCAACCATCTCAGAATCCATTTACTGTAGATATTCAGTATACTCATACAGTGTCCTTTTTGTAGGCTTGATGCAAATTAAAGATACCTGCAGACCTGCTTCACCGCCTGTGAAGCGACACCCCATCTCCTTCCTAATCTTTCAATTACTCATCACTTTTTAAGTTGAGAACTTAAAATAAAATGTTAAATTATGCATGAAAAGTCATTTTAGAATTTTCACTGCAGTTCACTCTTTTCTCTTAATAGGAAAAAAATGTAGTATGGCAGTGTTTAAAAGTGCAATTAACACTATTTATTTATTCAGACTGTCAGAATTTTCACCTCCTAAAATTAATGAGCATTTGGAGCTATTTCCTTTCAGGTTTCTCCCAGGAGAGGATGTGTTAATGATATCTGTAGTACCTCAAGTTCAAACAGCTTACAGCCTACTAAGATATGCTTTCTTTGCCAACCACAAGATTTTCCTTTAGGGAGTTTGAGTTGCATATAAAAGGAATGAATTCAGTGATTATTTCTTACATTTCCCTTCACATAACAAGTGGATAATGAAATCTGTGTGCATAACAATACAGTACTTGTATTGCTGGCTTCTTTTTTAAAGATTTGTTTATTAAAATGATAGAACTAGGGCTTCACTCTGGCATATTCTATACCAGGGATAGAACTTGGGACCTTATGCTTTACTTCCAGTTCACTAGTTCCCTCGTGTTCTAATATAAATATATTATGTTTAAGTTCATGCTTTATAAATATATTTACTGTAAAACATAGTATAGTAGGATAAAATTTGAATTCTTGACATTTTCTACTAAAAATTATCAGTATTAAAATGATGTAACATTTTCAAACCAGTTTCCCCAATTGTTTTAATTAAATTCCCAAGACTAAATTTTAGCTCCAGATATTTATTTGTTCAGTTCTTGGGGGTGAAAAACCTCAGTAGAACAAATAGCTCCAGCTTATGGTGGTATGAGGGATTGAAGCTGAAAGCTTTGTTTCCTCAGGCATGAAAATCTTTTTGCATAATCATTGTGCTACCTCCCCTCCTAGCCCAATATAGTTATCTTTAGTTTATCAGATTTTATGAAGTTGTTGGGTGGTGTGTTTTAATTTTATCATGTTTTCTCTTTGTGTTCATGTTTACTAGTCATCTGTTAACCACTATTACTGTTGGTGATTTCAATTGTCTATTAATATTTCTCTGCATTTAAAAATTAAATTGGCGGGAGTCGGGCGATAGCACAGCAGGTTAAGCGCATGTGGTGCAAAGCGCAAGGACTGGCATAAGGATCCCAGTTCGAGCCCCTGGCTCCCCACCTGCAGGGGGGTCACTTCACAGGCAGTGCAGCAGGTCTGCAGGTGTCTATCTTTCTCTCCCCCTCTCTGTCTTCCACTCCTCTCTCCATTTCTCTCTGTCCTATCCAAAAACAATGACATCAATAACAACAACAATAATAACTACAACAATAAAACAACAAGGACAACAAAAGGTGATAAATAAATATAAAATAAAATTTTAAAAAATTTAAATAAATAAATAAATAAGAAAATTTATCATTTTACATTTTTATCTATGGGAATGTAGCTTGAACAATTATGTCTTGAATGTTGGTGTTAGTCAAATTGTTATAATCACTTTAATAATGATAGTTTCTGAGGTACCAATTTAGACCAGCTGCACTGGACATACTGGGCACATCACTATTTCTGCTCTGAGAAATAAGCTGTTATTATGGTTCAGACAAACATTTTTTCATAACTTGAGCAGTTTACCTAGGACAGTAATCAAGAAATTATTAGGATAAAAAATTATTGCTAGAAGGAATTATGTTAAGTCAGCTAAGCCAGAAAGATAAAGATGAGTATGGGATGTCCCCACTCATCAACAGAAGTTGAGAAAGGAGAACAGAAAGGGAAACTAAAAGCAAGATCTGATTAAATCGAGAGCAGGGCACCAAAGTAAAAACCCTGTGGTGAAGGGGAGGGTGGCCATTGGGCTTCCCGGCGCCAGGGGGTGGGGGGGCGGGGATGGGTGGTTGGGATGGGACACAGTCTTTTGGTGGTGGGAATGGTGTTTGTGTACAAAAAAAAAATTGCTTGTTCAGAGAATGGCTTGATATAAATATGACCAATGGATTTAGGAAGACCATTTTACTTTCTTTTCTGTATAATAAGTAGTGCTTCCATTTTTTTTTATTTGCTGACAATTATTTGCAGACAGAAAGTGTTCCTTCTTAGTTGTGTCAACTTTGTACTTGGAGTGGATAACAACGGGCTGTAACTGATAAAGAATACCTTTAGGGAACCAGATAGTGGCACACTCAGTTGAATACATATGCTACCATGTATAATGACCCAGGTTTTAAAGTATAAGTACAGAATGCTTGAAGACTGTAAAGATTTTTTTCCTTGTTTTTAGTAACTAGGACCACTAATCCTATGCATAGTTTTATTCCTCCCAGGTCAAAATGACTAGTTCCAGAACAGAAACATGGGCATTTTGCATGGTAAGGTGCATGCCCTATGAGTGAGCTATCAGTCTAGCCCTGGCATTTATTGAAAAATAGATTCAGTGGGTAGAGAGGTGGCTCAGTGACTAGATCTTGCTTCCTTGCATGTGTCAGACGTTAGGGTCACTACTCATATGATAGAGCAGTGTTCTCATTAAATCTTAAACAAGTTCAATTGAATGATGCACTTCTCTAATAAATCAAACAACTGAAATGTAAACAATGCCTTTAGAAAGTTTGCTTTGTACACAATGCATTATATCTAGGAAATGAAACACCTACAAATTGAATCTGAATGTTCCAAGTGACTCTATATCAGAGAATTATATTACTTAGAGTGGCAAGAAGGTGAATTTAGGACTTGGCTTTGAGAGTACTAGGGAATCATGAAAACATTTTAAGTAGAGACTCTCCTTACTATGCCTTTGTTTTTAATGTCAACTGTACTCTAAAACTGCAAGGCTAAATCGTTAAAACCCCTGGATGACCACATCATAGATTTAGGTGGCATGGGGTATACTTAAACTTTACTAAGTAATTATCAAAAATCTTGTGATTCTATGATTTAGAATAACATTGTACTTTCTGGAATAAAATATCTGATCATTTGTTTATCTAGTAACCTTTTATGTATCTTTCTTTTGAAAACTTTCCCCCTCACTTGCCTATTACATTGCTGTTCAGCTTATGTATTATTGGTTTTTTTACAAAAACAATTCCAGTTATTTTCCAAGAGTGTTACCTTTTATTGGGGGACAAATGGTGATTAAATCTTGATACTAGTATTTTTAATTTATAGACTGTGTCTTGTTTTAATGATCAATGCAGTTTTGTCAACCATGTTACTATTTTCAAAGGAAAAGAGTTCGGGAGGTATAGCTATCACTTAAAAATACTTAAGAAAAATAGTTCTGAATAAGGTAATGATTGGACTTTAAGAACATTACTACTAGAATATATCAATATATTTTAGGTTTTCTTTGTGTTAATACACAATGTATTACTATCTATCAATTTTAATTTGATACCCAGACCCTGAAATTATCTATATTTGTTAACTTTATATTGTTATTTAATAACTCTTTTTAAAGTAATTCATAATTAGATGATGCAGACTTAGTAAACGAGTGAGTGAATTGTAGCTTTAAAGAATTCAGGTATTCTCTTTACACACAATTTCAATTTAAACTGTATTACTTCTAGAAACGACTATTGCCTATGGTTTAGTGGAAGCTTTATATTTTGTCTTGGTAAAGGGATTAGACATCTGGTATGATGTGTACTTTTGGTTTTGTTCACTAGTCTTTATTTGCTTAAAAATAAATATACTGCTCTGCGTGTTTCTTCCTAAAATTTTATTCTCACATTGCAGCTTTGACTCCCCCCCCCCTTTTAAGTAAGGATTAAGTTTTAACCATTAATTTGCTTACTTGTTAGGAGCAGAATACTGCTTACCTTTGGAAGACACTTCTTCTTCTAGCGTTTGCCCTTCTTCCGTAGCCAGTCAACAGCGTCAGGTTGAGCCTGATGTAAAGTTTCGAGACCTCCTTTGAATCTGGAGAGGTGGCAGTCGTTGACTATGTGGGTCATAGTCTGTCTGTGGCCGCAGGGGCAGTTCGGGTCGTCTCTGGCTCCCCAGCGATGGAAAATAGCGGCGCACTGGCCATGGCCTGTTCGATAGCAATTGAGGAGGGCCCAATCATAACGTGCAAGGTCAAAGCCGGGTTGATGCTTGCAGGGGTCTGTGATGAGGTGTTTGTTCTTTACCTCAGCTGACTGCCAGCTCTGTTTCCAAGAGACTGGAACAGAGAAGTTCAGTGTAGGCGTAGGGGACCAGATTGGGTGACAAGACGTCAAGCGTTGGACAGGGTGGAAGACACTGATCCTGGTATTTAACTTGTAGATTCTAGGGCCTCAAGCATGTCAGTTGGTACTCTAAATGGCTGAAGGATCTCCTAAGACCTTAGTTATTCAGTTGCACATCAATGAAAGTCGACATGTGAGTGAAAAAAAAAAAGTATAGTGTTTCTTTCTCCATCTAGCATATTTAACTCAGTACAGTCTCATCTAGGTATACCAATCCTGTTAGAAATTGCAGGATTTCCTATATTGCTAAGTAATATTCTGTTATGTATACAAGCCGCATCTTGTTCAGAAACTACATATGTCTGGCAATTCTGAACTCAATATGAACTCAATATAATATAAAAAAGTATCTTTCACTCCTCTTTTCTCTGAGGTACCTTTAGTTTCCTTCTATTTCAGCTAATATGTTTCTAAAATGACACAATTTACTGGCCAGCAACTATCCATTCATACAATCTACTAATTCATTACCTTCTCTGAACTCTTCAAATCAAATGATTATTTCTCTATTTTGACCTATAAACTCATCTGTCTCCCTAAGCTCACAGGATTAGCTACAAAATGTTAGCATTTTGAAATAGAAACTGAGTCAGTTGTAATATATAGGTAAATTCATATAATCCTGTCTAATGCTTGTGATTTTGACCCGGAAACTCTACTAGATTAGTACTGACTAGGCTTGGAAGTAAGTGTATTAAGTCCTAGAATATGCTTTATTAATGGTGACTTATATTTCACTCCTATTAATAGCAAATTTACTCTTAGGATACATAAAAAATCTTTTAAACTTGGTTGCTATCATATATTTGAGGAATGAGCACATTTATTTTCCATCTGTAGTCATCTTTAGCTTTCAAAATGTATGTTATACAGTAAAGTAATAATTTAGCAGATTGTGAGGAAAGCTTATACAACAATATGGTTCAAACAGGAGAGTAGCACCTGTCTCTCTCCTGTGTTCCCTTCCCTTTCACCCTCTAAAAAAATAGCTACCGTGAGCAATGCAGGCAGCAAAAAAGAGAGAATAAAATTTATTTCAACTAAAATAAATGCTTGCTTTTAATTGCTGGTGAAAATCAAAACCCTAAAATATCCGGAAATAAATTCAGAAGCAATCACAATGAAAATAGAAGTCAGATTTCCTCAATAAGGATATAAAGTTGTTTGCATTAGACATAGGTGTGGTGGAGTACCAGAACCATCAGCATTGATATACATCAATGTTTTGCTTCCATTTAAATATTTTTTCTAGAGAAAATTATGGGTTGGGCTGTGATATAAAGCAGTGCATATGGTTGCTAGGCAACAATGCTTGAGAAATAATAGAAAAGCAGCTATTAAAATTCTTTTCCTAAAAGTAGATACTATTGAAAATAAATTTGAATTTCTCACAGGCAATAATAAAGTACATATTCTGTGCAGAAAAAGTCCCTCAGGTGACTATTTTTCTTTTTACATAATGTTTTGTTTCAAATCCTAAGTGTAATATTATCTTATCCAACCTTTACATTTTTGAATGAATCTGGTGTAAGAAAACATGTAATAAAACTTACTGCCTACATGTTCTAAGCTTAAGATGCTTTCCAAGGGCACTTTTATTTTCAGCTTAGAATTAGCAGAACATGGAACATTATGACTACATATTCCTCAGAATGAAATTCTTACTTTATTTTACTTCACTAGAGAAAATTCAGTCACCACACTCAATACTTTTAAGACTGCACTTAAGAACACACATTTAAAAAAAAAGAGTACTTATTTTTAGTTCCTCGATGTCCTTTTTTCAGTGCAGACATGTAATGCCGTGGAGCTAAAAGAGGCATTCTTTCATCCTACAGCCTCCCACCACTATTTCTGGAAGACAGGAAAATCAAATAAAAACTATCATTTCTTTTACTTGGTAGAATTTTTTTCTTGAAAAATGTTGCTTCATTTTTATTTTAATACTGAGGAATATAGTTTCCTTATGATCCTTTCAGAGAGTTTGGTTATTTCTTAGATTCATTCATACAAGCAATACATACTTTACTGCTGTGCCCCTAGACCTAAGGTAAACTACTTATAAATATTGAATAGAGGGGTTATTTACATATACTTATGGCAATGGAATTTTACTGGTAATTATTATTAAAGTATACTGTAAAAAATTAATCAATACAATTACATGTAAATAATAGTGAATAGAAGAAAACAGCTTTTACACCATGGCAAGTACTGCTAATTATTTGAATCAATTATAGAGGCAAATTATAGCTAGAAGGCTAGTTACAACGATAATTTTTAAATAAAGATAAAGCCACTGCTGTCAAGAAGGTCCTACAGATCATTGTGAGTAAAATAAAGTATATTTCAACCATGAAAATTAGTTGCTCTGTTAAGATATAATAGGGAAGCTTCATGAGCATTCAACCTTTCTCCAAAAAAAAAAAAAGGTTAAAATCTTCATAACCTATTCAAGATTAGTTCGCATAGTGAAAGAGTACTCTTGCACATTAAAATTTAGTGAGATATGTATGATATTTTAATAATCTTATGCTTGAAGTAAAAAATAAATCTAAGGCACAACTATTCTCAGAGTAATCTGCACGCTGGGGTGGCTACTAAATGTAGACATAACTCTAACCTAGCTACATCATGCAGCAGTGAAAGTGAACGGTGTCCCATCACACCCAACAGAACGGATGGACCTTGCAAATGTGATAGTAAGGAAAAATTCCTAAAGCTCCATTATGTTTCCACTGATATAACACAGTTACCAAAAAGTCAAGGAAACACTTAAACTGGGCAGATGGTGATGTTATATTTCATGTAGTGGTGTTTGCCTGATCACATTGCCCTTTCAATACTTCCTCAATGTGAAACTATAAAGTTTTTACTTTTCTCTATGCATAAGTTATGTGTCCATCTGTTTTAGTTTAAAAGGTCCTGAGGGCAGGGGAGATAATTGTGCTGGAGGCCACAGGTTCAGTCCCTGGCACCATCACATAATTAGGGCTTGGTCCTCTCACCATCCCTTCATAATAAATTAGTAAATACATTTTAAAAAATACCTCTAACCCTTGAGGGGGGAGAAAAAAATTCTTATACATTATAGAGTGAAAGAAGGGGCTGCCAGTATAGGACTGAACGCACCTGGTTCTCTGGGGACATGTACTGATAAATGTGACAGTGGTTTATCTTTTTTTTTTGTCACGCACCTAAAATACTTCTATTTTAGATTCCAAATTTTGAAACTCATAAATTTGACTATTAAAAACATTGTTATTCAAATTGATAATCTTGACTTTCCAGTTTTAAAATGGTTAAATCTAAACTTTTCAAATCTGCTTTTTCTTTCAATTCAGCCAGTGAAACTTGTGGCCCGTTTTTATAGTAATGGGAAAGGAATTCTAATTTTTCCCCTGAAAAAACTGAAACAAAGCTTCATATTAATTTCTAATGGGAATGAGAAGAAAAAATTCAGAACAGGATAATGACAGATAACTAACACAAGTGTAAGTTTATTGCTCATTAAACACTATAACTTAAGGGAATAAAACATAAATTACATATTTAGGTTAGAGAGCTTGAGTTCTACAGGTATAGGTATAAAGAATAAAGAACTTAGAGATTAGAATAAAGTAGTCTTAGCTAGTGTGAAGTGATTTAGATGTTATGTAAACATAACAGTTTTAACTCTCTGTGGTGCCAGGATGAGGTGCCCAAGCCTCATCTATAGCATACGCTCTACCACTGAACTATATTGCCAGATCATAATTTCCTTTTATTCCTGAGTGCAAAGCATCAGTCTAGCACCCATAATTCCTGCTATCTTGCAGTACAATAAATCAAGCCAGAGACATGAAAATTAGGTACTCTGCTGTGGAGCGCCAGATACACAATTTTATTTCAAAGGATTATTAGAAATACCATCTGGGAAAACTTTCAGAAGCAGTGCTGCAGGTGTCTCTCTCCTTATGAAATCACTGATACTCAGTTTCATTTACACTTGGACCCGATTTTTTTTTTAATTGGCTAGAGATGGAGAAATGGAGAGAGAGATACCTGCTTCACTGTTCATGAAGTTTTCCCCCAGCAGGTGGGGTTTGATCCCAAGTGTTTGTGACACCAACCAACCCAGTTATTTATATCAGTTACATGTTACTAGATACTGAAAACTATCCTTTTCAGAGGGAGAGGGAAAGAAAGATAGATACCTGCTTCACTGCTTATGAAGTGACCCCCTGTTGGGAGCTCAAACCAGGATACTCTGTGCTTCATAATATGTGTGTTGAATCTAGCGAGACATGGCCAGAATCCCCAATGTAGTGTTCATTTTGAGTTGTATATGTAAAGTAAAACTTGATGAATTCACTCAAAACACAACACTGGAAATAACAGAATGAATGGGATGTTGGATTCTAATAGTATTAAGTGTGATTACAGAGCACAAACTGCAGTCTATGTAGGTTACATTAAAATGCTATTTTTATAGTACACTTTATGTTACTTACTAATTCTTTGATGATGACTCTCTAGTCACTATCAGGCCACCCCATCAGCTGGGGCCCTTGTCGGGAGTCCTGAGATTCCCAAACAGATATGATGGGCCTAGATCTCGAATAAATCCCTCTCTCCATTGTTACTGCTCATTTCTATCAGGAACAACACAATAGATCCCGTTATAGGCCCCCCCCATAGGACCTTGCCCTCAACTTGGATCAACAACAGTAGAGAATGTTCCATCCTCCAAAGGAAGGCTGGACAACATACTCTCTTACTACACCTGAGGAAGATGGGTCCTGAAATTGGGGCAGCTTGGAATGTTCCTACTTATGACCACAGAATGTGAGCTCAGGTCTACAGGGATGCAGAGGTCACAAAGGCTCCTAAATTGAATATGGGCCCCAGATCAAATCGATGGGGTGTACAGTCAACAATATTTATACACCTTTTCCATATTTGGGAGCTACTCTCTTCCCTGATCCAGCTTTCTGGTCCTTTTTCCAGCCATGAGATCATCTCCCCAGACAATAACTTGGATCCACCTGCATATCAGATTTCAGGTTCAGGGAAAAAAAAAACGAGTATAGTCATGGGCTCTTTGGAATATAACTAAAGTATTCCTACTAGCATACAAAATGGAGACCCCCCCAACTCTTCATTTGCATTATTCCAGCCTTTAGGTTCATGATTAGTCAACAATTTGTTTGGCTTTGTATGTTAACTCTCTTTTTAGCCACCAGGTTCCAGATGCTAGCATAATGCCAACCAGTCTTCCCTGGACTTACAACCCCACCAGTGTGTCCTGGAGCTCTGCTTCCCCAGAGCCCCACCCTACTAGGGAAAAAGAGAGGCAGGATGGTATATGGATCGACCTGTCAACGCCCATGTTCAGCGGGGAAGCAATTACAGAAGCCAGACCTTCCACCTTCTGCATCCCACAATGACCCTGTGTCCATGCTCCCAGAGGGATAAAGAATAGGAAAGCTAACGGGAGGGGTGGGGATATGGAGTTGTGCCCCTCTTATCCTATGGTTTTATGTTCAGTGTTTCCTTTTTTATAAAAAAATATTATCCCTCCCAGTACAACAGGAATCTAAAACATTTGTTGCCCAACAGTGAAAAAAAAAAATAGATGAAAAATTTATCAGAGAATGACAGTGTGAGTTGTCACTGATTAAATAGATATCGAAGTAAATGAGAGAGGAAATTGATAATGGAATCTGGTGATTTAGAATCAAGGTATTGTTGAGGGTGTGACTAACTGTAACCAAAGCAGGCTTCTTCTGTGTAATAAAACATCTTATCCAAAATGTCCCCATTACCTTCTCCAAGAAAAAGTGCTAGAGTATTTTGAGGTAATCACATTAGTAAGATGGATTTTTACTGACATTTGTCCTCAGTGAAAGTTTTCATTTTCTAGTAGATAAATGCCTACAAAGGGTCCATTTGGCATAAAAAGAATACCTCTTTAAAAATTGACAAACCATTAACACTTGGAAAAAGGTTTCTTTCCTATTCAAGGACTTTCTAGTTAACAGTATTTAAATGCCTCTCAGTTGGATATTAGCTAACCTATGATTATTATATTATTTAAATTAAGTGACTAATTGGTTGAAATAGCGCACAAGCCTACTGGAGACACTAATTTCACTTCATTGTGATCTCATCTCCCAGCAGGTCATGCATTCAAAGGGAGAACAACACATAAACGTACAGTTTCATTTTAATTCGGGAAGTGATTATGAAGTAAAGGCTGTATGCGTGACGTCTGGAGTTCAATCCTCAGCATACTATTCTATATAGTGTAAACTTTGAACTAAGAATTCTGGAGCATTTGGAGTTAACAATTTGCCTTATTCAGCATATTTCATAGCAAAGTAGAGTCTTCCTTGTGACATGCTAGACACTTTGATCTAGCCTATGGTGGCACTTTGTTTTTTTTTTAATATTTAATTTATTATTGGAGAGAGACACCTGCAGCCCTGCTTCACCACTTGAGAAGCTTTCCCCCTGCAGGTGGGGACCAGGGGCTGGAACCCGGGTCCTTGCACACTGTAATGTTTGCGATTAACCAGGTGCGCCACTGCCTGGCCCCTGGTGGCAAAAAAAAAAAAAAAAAAAAAAAAAGGCCACCAGAAGCTATGGAGTGATTATGCAGGCACAAAGAAAAGAAAATATTTTATCAGTTTTTCTAGTTATATACATATGCCTTTAACTGTTTAAAAAGTGAACTGTCTGTACATAACATTTTTTAGTGTCACTTCATATTTTACTCTTCTTGGTAGACATACGCTTGGGTTTATTACTGTATTCTAGAACATTAGCATATATGTACTAGGACACATACCATGTTGAGTGAGATAAACCAGGGAAAAATGGGGGGGAATCCCAAATGATCTCACTCATAGCTGGAAACTAAGAAACAAGGACAGTAAGGCAAAACTAGGAGTGGAAAAAGATGGTTAGGGTAGCCTGGGAGGTGGCATAATGGATAAGGCATTGGACTCTCAAGCTTGAGGTCCTGAGTTCAGTCCCCGGCAGCACCTGTACCAAAGCAATGTCTGGTTCTTTCTCTCCTCTCCCCTCTTCCACAATACTTTCACCTTACAATCATATACCTACCATGGGAATATGAGGACTTTTACTTGTGTATCAACAGCTTTATGGCAAACCATTAAATCTCCTGTAAAGTGGAGGAAAAAAATATATGAAGACTTTTAGTAACATTCAAGAGAACTTAATTTCATTTTTGTTAGGCTGTTTATATTCTCTAGATCAAGGGTGGATAGTGTTGATCACTTGGCCCTTGGGAAACATTCTTTTCCAGCCATATGTTAGAGAGACAGAAAAGAAAAAAATGGAAGCTCCTGCATTTGAAGACTTCTGTTTGCCACTTGAGAGCAGAAGCTGGAATTGTACTTTAAAAAGACAGTAAATGAAATGAAGGACAACGCACATCCCTTCACGTACCAAAAAGTACGCAATGTAGGAATGTGATCCCTGAGAGAAGGGAATTGGGGTACCTAAACTTTCCGTGAGTCCAGCTTATGGCATATATAGCTGGACTAGATCAGAGCTGAAGATTCAGAGACACTTAAATGGATCAATTTAATCTTGGAGAGGAGGCTGCTGTAAGATGAAGGGAAGCTCAAAAGATCTGCAAAATTATTCACTTGAATCTTGGGCAGAATTCTGAGCAATGCTTGAGCGGGAAGGCATTCCCACAAGCACTGAAAGAGCCAAGGAAATGAGGAAGCACAGTCCCTGCAGCTCATACAAATTGGCCACCAGCACATGCTCCATTTAGGCTTAGTGGAAACCATTTTCAATATGTGGCACCTCATTGACTCATCAGAATGGTTTTATTTTTCTAGTGCTATAGAACTAGGCCTAGACTAAAGACTGTTCTGGGTCTACAAAAACACAGTTTTAAAGAAGAACAAAGTGAATTAAAGGGAAAGTATACTCAGTAAAATCAATGACAATTTCAGAAGTTAATACTAAGCATTGCAAAATGCACAGTCTGTAGCATTCCAAAAAAAATTCTTCACATAAGTGAGACTGCACAATACTTGCACATCTCAGTAGAGCACATCTTGCTTAGTATAATGCCCTTAACCCTTAAGGTTCATCCATGTCACAAATCGCTTTCTTCCTTTTAACTGAATACTGTTATAAATCATTTTCTCTACCCATTGATAGAAAATTACATTGCTTTGTCAATTTATCTGCTATAAAATTAAAACTCTTAAGCTGTGGAGAAGATTTTACACATCCTCTGTCCTCCAGAATCCAGAAAAGAAAAAT
Source organism: Erinaceus europaeus (assembly GCF_950295315.1). NCBI lineage: Eukaryota > Metazoa > Chordata > Mammalia > Eulipotyphla > Erinaceidae > Erinaceus > Erinaceus europaeus. The sequence goes on along the minus strand of NC_080180.1, from coordinate 14,862,052 downwards.
CTTAACTGGGAAGATAGTGAAACAACAGTCCACCAGAATTGCATGTCTGAGAGCCCCAGCCCCAAAGAAAAAAATGTCCCTGTTTCCATTCCTAACATTAAGAGCAGTGCAATACTCCCGCTGAGTGTTAGTAATATATATTTTTTTTAAAATCAACTGATTTCACGGGGCTGGGTTGTGGCGTACCCAGTAAACACACGCATCACCATGTGCAAGGACCTGGGTCACGCCCCTGATTCTGACATGCAAGGGACACGTGATGAGTGGTGTAGCAGTATGGCAAGTGTCACTCTCTCCCCTTTTCCCTCTCTATTTCTATGTCTACGACAAGGAAGAAGCCGAAAACACTGGATTTATAGTACAGGCACTAAGCCCCAACAATAACCCTGGTGGCAATTAACACAAAATATTCGCGAAATAACACCAAAATTGTTCTATTTTTGTAAAAGGGATAGTCAGTTTTATTTTTTATTTTTTATATTTGTTTGTTTTCCTTTTTGTTGCCCTTGTTGTTTTTCATTAGTGTTGTAGTTGTTGTTGTTATTGATATCGTGATGTTAGATAGGACAGTGAGAAATGGAGAGAGGAGGGGAAGACGGGGTGAGGGGAAGATAGACACCTGCAGACCTGCTTCACCACCTGTGAAACGACTCCCCTGCAGGTGAGGAGCCGGGGCTCGAACTGGGATCCTTATGCCAGTTCTTGCTCTTTGCACCCCTTGCATCTAACCTACTGCACTACGGCCTGACTCCCAGGATAATCAATTTTATGTTACTCAGGATAAAATCAAACATTTTAATTCTTAGAGGAAATTTTCTAAGCTAGGGAAGAGACGGAACCCATTCTAAAGTATTACTACCTAAAAATGGAGTGTTCTACTACCCTGGGAGAGGATCAGGAATCTTGAGCCCAAGATCAAAGAGAAATATGGGTCTGAGCAGTGATATCGTGCACATGCCACCATGCACAGGGACTGGGGTTCAAGCCTCAGGTCCACATCTGCAGGGGGAAGCTTTCACAAAAATAAGACTGCTAGGAATGGTAGGACGTTGTGCAGGTATTGAGCCCCAGCAAAAACGGTGGAAGAAAGGACAAAAAACAACCCTTGTTGTTGGATAGTATGCCAGCTCCCCCTGGCTTCTGCTTAACCATATGCCTATATAGGGATAGATTTAATCCCATTCAAAGCTTTGGTCTATTTACATAAATCACTTTTACATTTACATAAAGCACTCCAGGGCATTGGTGGTTCAGTGATAGGATTCTCGCCTGCTCTGCCCCCTCCTTGTCACACTCTGATTTTCACCAGTCACTTTTCTCTCCACCCTCTCTATGCCATATCCTGTTTCCACCCTACTTGGCAAGTATATATAAAGACAGCATTGTGAGTTTTAGGGTACTTGAGTTTAGCTTAGCTCGTCTTAGATTGTGCTGCGTCCTGCATGAATAAAGAGATACTGCCTACAGCTCAACCATGCGTCGTCCCTGGTCATCTGTTACCTGCCCGTGAAGCCAGCCCGGCGAAAACAACACCTTGTGAGTTGGAAATTTATGTAGTTGAAAAACGACTTCAGTTCAGATTTTACCCTTCAAGTAATCTAAACTATAAAAGCACGTTCTTTTTCATTAATGGATATGAGATAGACAACCTTTTGGTTAGAACGCTTTACAAAGGGCAAATGGCTAGAATTTATGGAAATCAAGTACTAATACTAAATTCAAAGAAAACAGAAAAGGAGGAATTCTTAGGACCACAATGTGAGAGTTTATGGAAAGAAAAGCAAGCCCTTGAAAGTTGTCTCACTTAATTCATCATGTCTTTAATGGTTTATCTTCATTTTAATTTTTTAAGATTTTATTTATTTATTTATTTATTTATTTATTTGAAAGATAGGAGGCGAGAGAGAAAGAACCAGACATCACTCTGGTACATATGCTGCTGGGGATTGAACTCAGCACCTCATGCTTGAGAGTCTAGTTCCATAGCCACTGCGCCACCTCCCGGACCACCTTTTAAGTGCAGTTTCCTACACAAATATACGTGAGTGATTTCAAGAATATGGTTTGCATAGGGAAAGAGTGGTAGTGGCACCTTGCTAAGCGCACTTTACAATGTGTAAGGACCCAGGTTCAAGCCCCTGGTCCCCACCTGCTAGTGGAAAGCTTTGCAGATGGTGAAGCAGTAGGTTTCTCTCTCTACCTCTGGCTGTATCTATCCAGTACAGATCAAAGAAAAAAAAAAAAAGAATGCAGGTTGTATATGACACAATTATCTAGGATTCAGTAGTGTGGTCATTAATGTGCATTATTTTTTTTTCCTTTTTTGTACCAGTAATATCACAAGCAAAGGCTTGACTCATGTGTACATAGTGGCCATTTTCGAGAGAAGGTGAGATACCTATTGCATAAAACTTACCCCCCTACAGGTTCAGACTGGGTGCATGAACTCATGCTAACATGTACCACCTACTAGGTGAGTCACCTCTTAGCCCCTTTCTGTGTCTTTTATCCTAATAATATATGTAGGATTATGTTGTAGAAAAGACTATGATAATTCTTATTCTCTAGAGAAATACACTTCTAAATAAACCTTCTGAGATCTTTTACTTTAATACTGTATTTCCAAGCTAAAACATTTTTTTCAATCGAGATGGTTAATTCTCTGTAGTGCGGTCACTGTGTGATGAGTATAATTTCATCATGTAACAGGAACCCAGAGTTCTCTTCTATCCGTTCTTCTCCCATAGTTCCTTGGTTCGATGAAACCATGTCCAGAAAATGAAATACTCTATCTGAATAAATTTATTTCTCAGAGATTGAGAGAGTAGACATCTAGGATCAGGATTTGATTTCTTTCTACACATAGATGTGTATTCTCACATGGTAGAGGAGGGATGCAAAGAGCATTATTTTAATGACATAACTCTCAAAGATCCTGTCTGTCAATATCATAATTCCTGTGCACTAGACACTCAACATATGAAAATTGAGTTGCAAACATTTCTAACAGAGTACTATATTACTGCTCACTAAAATTTTCATCAACTCCCATACCTAAGAACATCTAATTTCTGAAGGGGGCCTAAACTGTTAAATGGAGGGGAGATTCTTCAACAAATGGTGGTGGGAAAATTGGGTTGAAATATACAGAAGAATGAAACTAAACCACTACATTGCACCATACACAAAAGTAAACTTCAGATGAATCAGGGACTTGAATGTTGTACCAGCAATTATCAAATACTTAGAGGAAAATATTGGCAGAACTCTTTTTCCATCTAAATTTTATTGGCATCTTCAGTGACTCAAGTCCAATTGCAAAGGAAACAAAAACCAATGGGACTACATAAAATTGAAAAGTTTGTGCACAGCAAACGAAACCACCGCCAAATAAAAAGAATCCTTACAGAATAGAAGGTCATTACATAGTAGACATCAGACAAGAGGCTCATAACCAAAATATATAAAAAGCTCACCAAACTCAGCAACAGAAACACAAATAACTCCATCCAAAATTTTGGAGAGGATATGAACAGAATATTCACTAAAAGAGGAGATACAAAATGCTCCAAGACATTGATTGTCAGAAAAATGCAAATTAAGACAGCAAAGAGATACCACTTCATTCCTGTGAGAATGTCATACATCAGAAAAGATAGTAACAAAAGCTGGAGAGATTTGGGGAACAAAGGAGTCTTCTTGTATTGCTGGTGGGAATGTCAATTGGTCCAACCTCTGTGGAGAGCAGTCTTGAGAACTCTCAAAAGGCTAGAAATGGACCTACTCTATAACACTGCAATTCCTCTCCTTCGGATATATCATAAGAAACCAAAAACAACCATCCAAAAAGATGTGTGTATCTACTTCATCGCAGCACAATTTGTAATAGCCAAAACCTGAAGCGACTTAATTGTCCAACAACAGATGAGTTGCTAACTTGTGATAAATACATTTTCACCTTATCTTCAGCGGAGCTTATGGGCATCTTGTTAAATGAGAGAAACCAAAGAGAGAAGGGTAACTATGGGATGATGTCACTCATGGAAAAAAACAGTTGAGGAATAAGAACAGAAAAGGTAAACACAAAATGGAACTTGGTGTGGGCTTGATGTATTGCACCAAAGTAAAGGACTTGGTGGGGGGGGGGGTGAGCTTTCAGGTACTGGTGCATAATATTTAAAATTGTTGATCAAATAACTTTCTGGATAGTACAAAATAAAATGTTGCAATTTTCCTGCATTTAAGTTCTTATGCAGAAGTGCCATTTTGCATGTAGTAGACAGTAACTGTTTTAGGTATGGAATTACATTTAACTAGGATAGTCTGGATATGTAGTGAGAAAATAAAGAGTCAGATAACAGAAACTTAAAACTGATATGACTTAAATTTCTCAATTAAAAAATCCAGTAGGTTTGGCTGGGTGGTATCACAGGAGATTAAGTGCACATGGCGCCAAGGATCCCTGTTCGAGCCTCCGGTTCCCCACCTGCAGGGCGTCACTTCACAAGCAGTAAAGCAGGTCTGCAGGTGTCTATCCTTCTCTCTTCCTCCCTGTCTTCCCCTCCTCTCTCTCCTCTCTCGATTTCTCTCTGTCCTATCCAACAACAAAAACGATAAAACAAGGGCTACAAAAGGGAAAAAATGGATTACAGGAGTGGATTCATAGCGCAGACAACACTGAACCCCAGCAGTAGCCCTGGAGGCAAAAAAAAAAAAAAAAAAAAAAAAAGATAAGGTGCCAGGCAATGGTGCAACTGATTAAATGCTCACATTACAGTGTGCAAGGACCTGGGTTTAAGCCCCTGGTCCCCATGTGCAGGGGGAAAGCTTTAGTAGTAGTGAAGCAGGGCTGTAGGTGTCTCTACCTCTCAATTTCTGGCTATCTCCCTTCAATAAATAAATATATTTTTAAAAGACTGAAAAAATCCAGTTGTCAGCTGTCCAGAGATGGCTAGGCATATGCCATCATGAAGTACTTTCCAGCATGCCATTCATTCAGCTGCCCTTAGGGTGGAGCAGTTTATTTTCATTTGTCCATCTTTTTGCTGTTGTTTTTTCAAAGCACTACTCAGCTCTGGCATATGGTTTTGTGAGAGCTAGAACCTGGAACCTTGGAGCCTCAGACAAGAAACTTTTTTAGGCCAGTAAAATATTGAGATGTTGGAAAACTCATGACGCATTTTTGCACTGAAAAAATACATCATGACATTTCCAACAACCCAAAAAGTTCACTTGGATAGTGGGCTGTTTTGATAGACTCTTGATCCAGGTGCAGGCTCAGTCCCCAGCACACTGAAGGAAACTTTCCCTTTCCCCGCCTCTCTGAACAAGTCATCCTTGGAAACACATACACACACACACACACACACACACACACACACACACACACATCCTACCATCAATCTTTTAACGTTACTTGTTTATTAGAGAGAAATCGAGGAGAGAGACCACCTGCAGCACTGCTTCACCTCTCTTGAAGCATCCTTGCTGCAGTTGGGGATCACAAGCTTGACCCATCCTTCTGTTTTGTAACATGTATGCTCAACTTGTATGCCACTGCCCTAATGGCTGTTCTTTAGTAGGATTCATTATAAAGGAAGGAAAACGTAATCAGTAGCATCTTCTTTAACTTTTAACATTTATGTGTAGGGCAAATGCTGTTTCCTAGAAATCATTAGATCTGTGTTACTGGACACTGCCAGAAGGAGCATCAATCCTGCCAATAATGCTCTAAGTTGAGGTGTCAGGCACTGTATCTCAGATAGACATGATTTTGCTTAAACAACATTATGATATACTATTGCCTACATTTCAGCTACCAAACCATGGGTGTCCAGTGATGCCTGTACAAATTAGTCTCAGAGAGGCAAAATTTCGCATATCTTTTGAGAACCTTAAAATATCTTTCCCAGTATGATTTCCATGGCAACATAAAATAAGAATTTCCAAAGGTAAAATGTCTGCTATCTAGCATACCCTCAAGTCTTGTTTTATCTGCTGATATTTCAATCTAGCTTGATCACAAATTTTTCTATTCTATTAATTATAAAGCCTAAATCACCTAGATATTATTTGGTTATCTTGTACCACGTGAATGGTAACACCACCTGAGTTCATGCTAGAAGAATTTAGGTGGGCTTTTGGATTGCAGTGTTTGGGTACTGTTAAGGATATTGAGCACTACTCTGCAGAACTATGTCTGTATGTGTGTATATACACACACACGCAGATTTATTCTTTACAAGTTGACATTAGCAGCCATGATGAAGTAATAAACTCACCAGTTTATGTTCTATGTTGTAGCAGTTATAAATACTACAATGGTGATGTTTATTCTTTTGTATAGTATTGCACAATGTACAATTTTTTAGACAATTCTTTTGTGCACAGATTTTGCTCTTAAAAATAAACCACTAAGGGGCCAGGTAGTAGCTCACTTGTTCACATACGCATCACCATGAACAAGGACCCAGGTTCAAACTCCCAGTCTCCACCTACAGGGTGCAAGTTTTATGAGAGAGGAAACAATATAACTGTTGTCTCTCTCCGTTATAACAAAAGTAAGAAAAATAAACTATTGAAGAAACTCTTATCAATGGGAATTTGATTTTATGAAAGAGTTCCCTACTCCTTTCCACCATGCAGATTTCAACTAGAAAATGCTGTCAGGTCAGAGACAGCACAGTGGCAGTGCACCAGTCCGTTTTTGCCTGAGGTTCCTGCTTCAATACCCCTATAAGCCAGAGTTCATCAGTGCTCAGTACTATCTGCCTCTCTCATTAAAATAAAATAAACAAAAATATGCAGACAGTAGCACACTGGGTTAAGCGCACATAGTAAGAAGCACATGGACCCCAGTTTGAGCCCCCAGCTCCCCATCTGCAGGGGTTCGCTTTACAAGCAGTGAAGCAAGGCTGCAGGTTTCTCTCTATCTCCACCTTCTACCCAATAAAATGGAAAAAATGACCTCCAGGAGCAGTGGGTTCATAGCAATACCCCTGGAGGCAAAAAAAATGAGGGGGAGAATCACAGGTAGCACAGAGGAGTAAGCACACATGGCTTGAAGAGTAAGCAGCAGGTTCAGAGCCTCCGGCTCCCCACCTGCAGGGAGGTCACTTCACAAGCAGTGAAGCCAGTCTACAGGTGTCTGTCTTTCTCTCCCCCTCTCTGTCCTATCCAACAACATCAATGACAACAATAATAATAATGAGAATAAAATAGGGGGGGATGTTGTCCATAAACTAGAAAGTGCTTGCTCACCAAAATCTGTGAGGCACTTCACTCAGTCTCTGGTATTTCTGTCAGACTAGCCCACATCTACCTACCTATATGCTGCTCCTGGAGCTCATTTTTTCCATTTTGTTGCCTTTGTTGGATAGGGGAGAGAAAGGTAGACACCTGCAGATCTGCTTCACTGCTTGTGAAGTGAGCCCCCTGCAGGTGGGGAGCTGGGATCCTTACACTTAACCCGCTGCACTATGGCCTAGCCCCCTCTTTCCCTCTGTTTTCAGCGGAGAAAAGTGGTTTAACAATTACCTAGCAGCAGCCTAACAAAAAAACATATGACGTCTACATTGTATCACCTATGAGCAAAATGTTTATCCTTTATTGTTTTTATCATTTTCTGATAAATGTGACTGCCAGGATTGGTGAAGCATTATGAGAAAAATAAACATCGCAGAGTAAAGCAAAGTACAGAATACTATTCAGCTGTCCCTGATGGAAATGCAGAAACCATGGAAAACCCGTAATTTCCATGTATAATGAATGGAGTTCACAGTTGCTTAGCCAGAAAGACTGCTACGTTTATTTACACACAATGATGCCTGTACCTGAGGGGAGAGTGGAATATCCTAGAATGTCATCACTTTGGGTTGGATCTCAGGTTATTATTATTATGTCTGTCATAAATAGCCTTTGATACTCCAGTATTGTCATATTTTCCTCAGGGTATCACACTTAGTGAAATCCCTTATACTCTGCTCCAATGATAAAATTCCTAGGAGTCCCACTTTTGCACTGCCGTGAAATGTTCCTAAAGGCAGTCAGCCAGTGATCAGAGGAGAGTCCCCACTGTGATGCAGCACATGAAAAAGAAGCACAGTAAAGGAAATTTTTACTTCTTCTTCTTGTATTTGCCACTCCACAGAGGAAAGTACAATACTTGTTGCTACTTGCTTCTTCCATCATTTGTAAAGATAATACAATGCAAGTCAAATCACTACAGATAGAGTTCCTCATAGAATGAAAATCTCTCCAAAATCCTGTGAGTACTCACTGTATAAAGAATTTGTCAGTAACTCTTCTGTGGAGTTGCATACAAGTAGATTGTACAATTTCTGTCCTCTCAGAACAGAAAATGTTGAAGAACCAGGAAAAAAAAAAGGTTCTTTTTCACTATTGCTATCAAAGAACCTGTGTATCTTACGTTGTAGTGGCCTTTCTGTGTGACATGAATTTTGTTAAGAATTACAATTGTACAAACCAGTTATGCTTTGAATTTTAAATGCTGAATCAGTATATTCATTGTTTACATTTAATATTTCTGTTTTATTGTAATTTTTCAAAAATACTGGGGGAGACATCTGCTTGTAAAGTTGTGAACTTGTCAGTGACAGCCCCTAATAGAAATCATATTGCCTGAATTTTGTTCACTAGTTTGTTCCTGTACACTGTGAAGCTTTTCTTCTGTCTCTCTATGATGTCACTACCTGTGGTTGTTAGATTATTTCTGAATGTTATAAACAGAGAGAGTACAAAAGGCAAGTTAATGTGAGTTAATTAGTGTTTACCTGAAATACTCAGCTAAACATTTTCCTTAAGTCTTTTTTTTCCTGCTTCACAATATTATTTACTATTTGTTTTGTTCTGTAGTCTAAGAGAGAACCTGACTATAAACTTTGTTATTAATAGCAGGGAAGTAAAAATCACCATAGCTTTATTGGTTCTACTATACAAATCTCCAACAAAAACATATAAACTATAAAAAGAAGTATATATCTCGGTATACTACTAATCTCAAAATTATATAAGAGAATTATAAGCCCATAATAAGAAATCTTTAGTAATTATACCTCAGTTTAGTGATTGTTTTGTCTGTAATGAAATATATCATATCACTATAGTCTGCTTATCTCTTTTAATAGAAGGGAATAGCCAAGAGATTCAGGAAATTGCATTTAGTCATTTGGTACAGCAACAGAAATGACCAGTTCTGTGGCTTAGACTGCTTTTTTATTTTGCTTACATGACATTACACTAAGGGTTAGCTACAGTGCTTTCCCCAGTCTCTCCCATTTTTTTTCTGGGCTTATCTGTACCGAGAGCTATAATAATAAATATATATAGAATAGGAATATATACATAGAAACAATGACACTATTCATAGCTATTTTCAAATGAGTACTTAGAGACCAGAGGACATCCAAATGTTATATAATTACTGTGCTTAATAAAACTTCTGGCAACAAACTGATTTGGGTAACCATGTTGTCTGTAATCAGACATCAAAAATACTTGATTTTTAAACAAGGAAGGAGGTGGACTTTGGGAAGGAATATTGGTAAGGAGATAAAAAAAACCTAACGAATAACTTATAAATAAATTTGTAAATTCAAATTGCCTTAAAAAATTAAAACAACTTATTACTCAGTTAAAAAGAAGATAGACAACCTTTTTTTTCCCCCCTCTCCAGGGTTATTTCTGAGGCTCAGTGCCTGCACTATGAGTTCACTGCTCCTGGCGACCATCCCTCCCCCATTTTTGTTTTTGGATTTACAGAGAGAAATTAAGAGAGGAGGAAAGACAGAGTGGGGGAGAGAAAAGACACCTGCAGACTTGCTTCATCACTTGTGAAGCTACCCCCTGCAGGTGGGGAGCCGGGACTTGAACTGAGATTCTTGTGCTTCACACTACGTGCGCTTAACCCGATGTGGTACTGCCGGACTCTCAGACAACCATTTCTATATGTAATGACTGTACTGGACTTTAAATCATTTTTTTGGGGGGGAAGGATGGAAGCACGACTTTCAATTTAAAATTAAAATATAACAAGTAAATATTATTTGAGCTATAAAGACAGATAATATGGTCATAAATGCAAATAATATCCTTGTAAGTTATTCTTTCAGGTAGGATTTGCTGTTGTTTGTAAGTTAGAATTCAATGAAAAGTGACTTAAATGTAAGTCACTTACATGGCTCAAGCAATTAGATCTTTGAGTAGCTGAGGAGACAGACCAACACCAGGTGCTCCAGTTAAAATTTATAATTAATGGCATAGTACCCCACTACAATTCTATTTTGTAGCCCTAATTATCATATCATCAAGATGTCCCTTCCTCAGGCTTTGCATCTATAATTCAAGGAAAATATGGTTATATATATTAAAAAAAAAAACACCCTAGAGATGCTTTCTGCAAAGTCCCTACTTATACTTAAAACTTTGGCCAGAACTTTGTCACAAGTTCATTCCTTATTGCAAACAGGATCTGGAAAGACATTTCTAACTTACAGAAATTATGATCCAGAAATAGTAGTTCTTTAAGTAAGAGGGAAGCAGAGAGCTACAATTAACTGGAGGACTAGCTGTGAGTGCTGTAATCGCCTATTCAAAAATAAAAATTATCATAGAACTCCAGATAATGACCAGATATTCTCATAAATGATCATTTACCACATGAGAAAGCTTTTAAATTACTAATAATCACTACAGAGTAATCATCTGATGGAGCTATACACTTGTGAATGACATGCCAGAGGCTCTGTATCTTCTTTACCTGATAACTGGAGTTTTCCATTCTACAAGACTACTGTGAGCACTGCAAAACACAATGTTTGTGGACCCGCCCATCTTCTCAGCACTGCATCATCTCTCTCCCTCTGTGTGTGTTCGTGGTGTGTTGGGGGACAGGAAAGATTTCAATTAAAATTGGTCTAAAGCTGTGTACCTGAACTAAGCAGATGCATTTACAAGGATATTTTCAAACTAAAAGTGATAAAGCAAGTCAATAATGTATCAGTCTTTTTCTGATATTGACCAGTATTTAGTCATCCAGAGAAAGAAAACCAAGTTGATGTACAATGAGAGGCAAGAATGAGTCTTTTGTTCCTATACTCTACTATAAACCCTGATTTGGTCACTTTGGATTATTTATTCTTTATTTACCACATAGCCTCATTTAAATTTATTTGCATTACCACCAAAGTTATCCCTGGGGGCTCGATGCCAGCACTAGTAGTCCACCCCTCTCAATGGGCATGTTTCACTTTTTTAATTGACAAGACATGCAAAATTGAGAGGGAAGGGGGAGAGAAGACCTGCCTATAGTGGGGAGTAGGGACTCAAACCCAGGTCCTTGTGCATGATAATGTGTGTGTCACCACATGCCCCCCCCCATGCAATTTCTTCTTTCAATTAGCTCTGTAACTCCTTTAATTTTGATCAGTGACTCAGAAACAAGGGTCATGAAGTTTGCTGTAGTAATACTGAATTACAGTTTTCTGAAAGTAAATAACCAGTCATTATGTTTATCTGGCATAGGTATCCACCAATAAAATATTGATGATGATTTGTCACAAGATATATGCAAACAATGTATTGAAAAGTTACAGATTACACTTACTAGTTTTGTCCATTGGCATCAGAAGCCATGTTAGCTGAGATAGACTGTGCTAAGAACATCATCAGTACAAGTCATATTACTGTGAATAGTTTCAATGTATAGATTTATTTTATACTACCCTAACCTACAACACACTATTTTTGTGTATGTCCATACTGAGTAAGTTAAATTTATTTATAATTTTATGGTTATGGGAAGATGCATGTATATCCACGGTTAACTCTTAAAGCATGTGACTTAAATTAGCAAGTGTCATGATTTTGTTTTTTCACCAGAGCCAGAGGACTGCTCAGCTTTGGCTTAGGATGGAATCTGGGACTTTGGAGCCTCAGACATAATAAGAGTATCATTTTTAAATGTGACTTACTAGTTAACACAATTTATATAGGACCTATATTCAAAAGTGTAAGGAATAAGGTAATGATTTGAGAAGTAACAGATCATTCCACAAAGAGAGAGAGAGATCTGGAGACAATATGTTTATCTCTGACCTCATTATTTTAAAATCAGATTTTTAGCCACTAAAATAACCTTCGTACACATCATATTCTTTACTGAAAAGTATATACAATTCTAGCAACAATTTCATTGAAATAATGACAAGGTTTGATAGAATGATGTCTAGAAAGGGCATGCCACATTACTTGGCCCCAAACCAAACTTTAAACACAAACTTTAATAACAAACAGACCTTATAAGATATTGAACTTGAATTGTGATTCAAAACATTAAAACCTGACAGATAAAAATAACAAATGTGCTCTAGTTCTAATCTGTCTTCGCTTAATGAAATCACTACCCAGAGACTATATGGTTAAACGCTTCTGTCAACAGTAAATTGCTTGCCTGGGGCTTTCACTGTCCATTCTTTCTTTGTTCAGTGGTCTTCAATCATTTGCTTATTACCATAAGAGACATTTTGATTAAAATTTTAGACTCATCAGTTGCTCTTACAATATAGGAGGAAAAAAAGAACCCCATGTCCTCTTTACAGAGTGAATGTAATAAAAACACAAGCTGGTACCATGGAAGAAATCTAACCAAATATATATTGAACTACAGCATTTTCTTTTCTTTTTTTTTTTTTAACTGATTGTACACTCTGTAATACAGAAGTCAGGAGAAATGGTGTTTACCACTGTGGAGTTTATATGTATCTTATCTGAAAACACATTTTGCTCATAATTACTTGTTGAACTTCATGTACACTTTATGTGGATAGATAACAATACAAAATTATTTTCGTATTCACTGGATGTGTTTGCCCCCTAAAGCATAGTTCAGGGCATACTCCATAGAAAACGAAACTAAGTCATGCCTAGGAGCTACTTCATCAGAACAAGATCTGACACATCAAGCGCAACTACCTTTTTCAGGTGTTCCATATCGGCCTGTTGACCTCTCATGAACTGAATTGATCTCTGACTGCTTTGGGCTTCTTCACTCACTAGTGCTACCCTGATGCTGTTGGGAGGAGAGAAACAACATTTTCTCCTGATTTACTGAAAAGCATAGACTTTGCTTTAAAGCTTGCCATTGATTGCTTGTTCAGAGTGACTTGGCCAAAAACAGCTGTCTTTTTCAATTGCTTTTCCTGACTGCGCCAAATGTTTACATTTTATTCCTGACAAGCTTCCAAATAGCAGTATCATTCTTTTCTCAAATTTATATATGAAAAGAAAGAAAATTCTTAGATATCATATTTTATTTCATTATAAAACAGGAGTACCTGTTTATATTATGTTAAAATTTCAGATATCATGAGCATCTTTTAATTTTTAAATTTATAGGAAACTACTACTTATGATTATAATGGAAAATAAATCTTATTGAAAACTATTAATAAGTATAGCTATAGAACATATTTTGAGAAATATAAAACATGCATCATGTTTTATATTCATGGTAGGTGAAGTCGTTCTATCTCTGCATGGCAGATGTGTAATAAAACTTGCTATGAAATCAGATAAACAGTAACTAACAAAAAAGACATGAAAGACATTCAATTGTATTTGTTATATTGATTTTTTCATACTTTGTGATAATTATGTATAATATTTACACAGTTTTAATGTTTATATTATTATACATTATAACTTGTATGGAAAGGCATATGCACATTAAGTGGATATAAACGTGCAACTTTCTTTTCAATTTTGTTCGTGGATGTTTCAGATAAAAGTATTTCTCTTTTGCGGTGCCTGAAGCAAGGGCAAGAGAGGATTAAAGCTGAAGAGAAAACTAACTTGGAGAACTGATTTAAAGATTAGAAAAATAGGAAAGGTAAAAGTCAAAAAGTAACCAATAAAGTTATTTAAAGATAACATTTTATATGGCACATCTATGTAAGTAAATTTAAAGTCTGGAAATGATAACCCAACACTATTTATGGTAAGCAACATTTATATACTCCTCTGATGAACATATTAAAGAGATTGCACGCTGCAAACTGCACTTTCAGATATCTAGCCAACTCAAATCAGGTACTTTGCTAGAATATATGCTTTTTCTAACTCTGGATAAAGCATTTTAAAGTTTATACTGACATTTTAGGTAAGGTTCTTAGTTGTAGATAAGATAAAGAATAACTGAAGTCAAATAATACATTTGTTTAATTTTATAGATTTAGAGTGCTGGACCCCCTAGACACAATTTGGTTTCTTGTGCTGAAATGGAAAAGAATAAGATTTCAAAAGTATCCTTTATCTGAATGCAAATTAATCATACGTGAAAAAAACTGGATGCAATATAAAAATATCAATATGCAAACTACTACTTCATTATATATTATTCACAGATTATCTAAATTTAGTGAATGTTAACTGTTTGATTTAGAAAAAGTAGCCCCTAGGTTCTGCAGAATGTAAAACATATATAATACATAGATCTTTTGTAGGGACTTATATGAGAACCTGTTTCCTTCTACTGGCACCACAGACAGATCGGTAGAACTCCATGGATGGTGAAGTAAAGGCTTAGTGTCCCAAAAATATAAAAGAATTGTTCCAGGAGGACTCAGTTCAATCACCAATATTGCTTTAAAATATTTTTGCATCAGGTCTTGGCGCACCAGGTAGAGTATACATCTTAAAATCTTTTGTTATATCTAGATAAACAGCTAACTTTAAAAAAAAAGACAAAATATAATAAAATGAACCACATGGCCAATAAACTTCTTCACTTCCTGAAGAAGTTTACATAGGAAGTAAAAGAAAAGTTATGGTCTTTTTTTTTTTTTTTTGCCTCTAGGGTTATCGCTTGGACTTGGTGCTTGCATTACGAATCCACTGCTCCTGGAGGCCATTTTTTATATTGCCCTTGTTGTACCTGGTAGGACAGAATGAAATCAAGAGAGGATGGGAAGATAGAGAGGGGGAGCCAGGGGCTCAAACCTGGATCTTTACACAGGTCCTTGCACTTTGTACCATATGCTCTTAACCCACTGTGCTACTGCCTGCCCCCCCAAAGTTATTATTATTATTATTTTTCCTCCAGGGTTATTGCTGGGCTCGGTGCCTGCACCATGAATCCACCCCTCCTGGAGGCCATTTTTCCCCCTTTTGTTGCCCTTGTTGTAGCCTTGTTGTGGTTATTATTATTACCATTGTTGATGCTGTTCCTTGTTGGATAGGACAGAGAGAAATGGAGAGAGGAGGGGAAGACAGAGAGGGGGAGAGAAAGACAGACACCTGCAGACCTGCTCCACCGCCTGTGAAGTGATCCCCTGTCGAACAGGGGTCCTTACACCGGTCCTTGCGCTTTGCGCCACGTGAGTTTAACCCACTGCGCCACCGCCCGATCGCCCCAAAGTTATTATTTTTAAGAGATTTAGTAATGAAAAATATGCTTATAAAAACAGTAGGGAAAATGGAGAGAATAAAGAGAGGAAGCCAATGTAACGAGGTGTCTGTCTTCAAATTCATCAAATTAAAACCAAATATTCAATATGGAAAAAATTTACAGAAAGTGATTTCCATTACTTATATTGCACACGTGCATTGCATAGTCTGTTAAAGAAAAGCTATGTATTTCAGCCTGCTACGCAGGTCTTATACTGGAACTTGAGGCCCATGTTAAATTCGCAGGTTGGCTCACTTTTAGAGCTGAGAGTCAGCATCATTTGTGGATATACAGATGTTCTGAGATTGTTGGTGCTCAGTAATGGGTTTAGGGGTGTGATTTCCTGCATGGCTAATACTCAGAAGTGAGGCAAAAACTGTACAAAGCATGGTCACAGAAGCAACTTGTCAAGATTTGATTGAAGTATGTGGGTGCTTGTTGTAGAGCCAGATGTTGTAGTGCGCGGGCCGCAGAGAAGAGAGAGAAGAGAGAGAGAGGGTCCGGAGCGAAGAGGAAACACAAATCTTTATTCGCGCTGGCACCTCAGAGTTGGGTGTTAGAGAAGCAGGTTGGGCCACGTGGAGGTAGAGAAAATGGCCGCCTCACGCAGTAACTTTTCCTGCGTCTGAACACCAGAGTGGAGCGCAGGCAAGAGAATGAGGTGCGGAAAATGAAGGGTTTTTATAGGAGTAGCTTTCGTGAGAATGGGAAGGGGGAGGAGTAACCATAGCACTCCAGGATAGGATGATAACTCTCGTGAGAATGGGAGGGGGGAGGAGTAACCAGAGCACTCCAGATATCCCGGGGATATAGACAATGTCCTGAGGGCACAACATGGCTGAACAGGCACTCCGAGAATGTCCCAACTCTCCAGGGAACTAGCAGTAGCCTGAGGGGACAACATGGCAGATGTGACTGCATTGGCACAATTTCCCAGCAGGTGCTAAATGTTCCCAAGGGGATATAACAGTATATAACAGTCTCTTCCTAATTTTATAAGAACTCTTAAATTTTCACTAGTAGGAAGACTAGACTATCAGTTGGAGCCTGCTGGTCTTCATGTGTAACAGAAAAGATAAGAACCTAATTCAGAGAATTAGAGAACCTGAGTAGTACCCAGATCACAAAACCAAATGATTTGAAGAGTTTAACAATAAAGTGTTTGACCTTTAAAGTCCTACTAGCAGATTACTTTAACTAGAATTTCTAACATTTGCAGTAAGGATACAATCTATCTTATTAGAGACTGAAAATCATTGGGGAGATATAAGTCATTCATCTTAGCTGTTCATCCAGAACAATTCAGTATCAGGACAGCAGCAACCAACCACATGTGTTAGCTTACTCAGATGACACTCTCTGCCTGTAGACACTTAGCAAGAGCTTAGGCAAACCTAGCCTAGCCCAGGGCATCTTTTTTGTTGGAAAATACTTATTATAATATTCCCTTCATTTTTTTTCTTCTTGTTCATTATACATCTTGTTTAGACAGTAAAATAATTCTGAGGGAGGTGAGAATTGACCACAAATGTGAATTAAAATACCGGGTTGTTTTCATCTGATTGAATCATTGAAAATTACTTCATGATAGGAAATGGATTTAAAGTTCACTTTAAAAAAAAAAAACAAAAAAACCTCAAACGTAATTATCTAAAGAATAGTAGCTTAGGGTATTTAAATGAGCATATAGTAATTGTTACTAGTGTTTGGATTGATAAATTTTGTCTTGGATTATATGGAGCGAAAGGGAGTCACTTAACTTTGGTTATGTCTTTTGATACATGCATTTTAGGGCCCACTGGTTTGGTACACATAAAATATAGTATAGCTTGGTATTATAAAATTGGAGCGAATTAAAAACTAAGTCAAGAACTCAATAATTCTAATTAATTGAACAGTAAGTCAAGGATAAACAGTGCAAGATAGTGGAGGAAGAAGTCATTTGGTATTGAATGTGATATATAGACACTTGAGGGGAGATAAGAAACTTTACACATGTGACAATTCTTGTAAGTCATTATTTGGGTATGACATTTTGATGGCTTGATATGTCACTTGCCACACTATCCAATTGACCCTTTGACCTGTTTCTATAACCCCTTTTCTTCTCTGGTAATGCCATACTTTTTTTCATAGACTAAGAGGTATTTCACTGTATTTTGAAGCATGTGTTCTTTACTTATAATTCACCTATTTATTTTCTACAGAATCTCATATTCCATTCATGTCATTGCAAAAGGAAAACTTCATTTTTTTAAAAAAAAGAAAGATTAATTATACTTTACTGAGTATACATCTTATAAATTTACTTGATTATCAGTTTGTCACTGTTTTCCCTACTAAGATAAACAAAAGCCTCTAAGTGTTAGATTAAAAGGGAGAAGCTGCTAACAGTCCTCTAGGGTCTAAATGGATAACAATAAATAACATTTAAAAATGAAAGTTTTCTAATAGCAAACATACAGATATAGCAGATTAGAGGTTATTGGGTTTTAAATTAGAAGACTAAGGTCACAGACTCAAACAAAATGGAAGATAATTTATTCAACAATACTTTCACATTACAATTTTAGTTAGTTTTATCACTATTACATGTCTATAAACTTTTTTTATATTTATTTATTTTCTCTTTTGTTGCCCTTATTGTTTTTCATTGTTGTTGTAGTTATTATTGTTGTTGTTATTGATGGTCGTCATTGTTAGATAGGACAGAGAGAAAGATAGACACCTACAAACCTACTTCACCGCTGTGAAGCGGTTGCCCTGCAGGTGAGGAGCTGGGGGCTCGAACCGGCATCCTTATGGCAGTCCTTGCACTTTGCGGTCTATAAGCTTTTATCACTATTACATGTCTATAAGCTTTTGTTCATATCAGCTATTTTGCTACTATGATTCTGTTCTTTCTAAAGCAACTTTAAAAATTTCACAGTTGATGAAAACTTAATTTTTCTATTGATTCAAGAAATTTCAAACCCCCAGTACATGGTATGAAGCATTCTTGTTTATGCAGTGTAGAGAGCATTTCTCACTTGTCTTGACATACAGCTAGAATGTGAGATGGCCCAAGAGTGCCCAGCGCATATGATTTGTGCTATTAAATTCAAGTTGAAAAGAAAATATTCAACACATGTATGTGTAAATATATACAATGAAGTGTATATATTGCCAGAAACTAAGGTGACTAAATTACCTGTAGAGGGGAATCTGATAGGGAAAATATGAAATATTCCATATACAATGAAGAAGTCTGCAATCATTTCTTAACATCAATAAAAGAAAACTATCACCCCAGAGAAAAATTATACATTTGACACTAGTCAAGACATACTTTAAGTTTTAGTTTTAAAATGCTGTGGTCAGACAAGAGGTCCTGGGTTCAAGTCCGGTCACAACATGGGAGGAGTGTGATTGACATCTACATAGTAGATTCATGGATGGAGGATTGATAGTATAATGTTTCCTCTCTCGGCCCCCTTTCATTACCTACCTCAATCTCTTTTTCACACTTTCTAAAAACAAAATTTAAAAATTGAATCCAAGATGTTGATCATCAATATCCTACATGCACTAGACTCTGAATGTAATCCCTGATTAAATGTTAATTTAATCCAGTAATCAATAATAAAGAAAACATTTTAGTATGGTTTATGCTAGTTAGGCAATTTAAAGCTCGTCAAATAATTATTTCACTTATCAAGTACCACCACTGACTTCTTAGTCCACAGTGTACTCATAACGCTCTGAGCCATATGTATGTGGAAACTGAAATGGCAGAAGACTAAGGACTGAATGAATCAGAAATGGAGTCATATAGGATGTAAGAGTGGAACTAATAGCAACTAACACTGCAGAAAAGTCTCCCTTTGAAAACTGCCCCCACATGGGGGGGGGGGGGAGTAGAATCCAGCAGTTTCAAGGTATGCATGTTTGCTTTACTTTATCGTATTTAAAAGCAAACTGCTCATTCCCCTTTCTCCTTCTAGCATATGTCAGTTAACTTGACCCTTTACAGTTTCATCCATATTTAATAAATGTAAGAATTCTCCTTATTATAGCTGTGTAACTTCACTTTAAACAAAGCTCAAGGACAGGCATAAGAATCCCGGTTGGAGCCCTTGACTCCCACCTGCAGGGGAGTAGCTTCAGAGGCATGGAAGCAGGTATACAGGTGTCTATCTTTCTCTCCCACTCTCTGCCCTCTCCAACAACAACAATAATAACTACAACAATAAAACAAGGGCAAAAAATTTGTAAGAATTCTCCTTATTATCGCTGTGTAACTTCACTTTAAACACAGTAATTTCTTTAATCACAGCACTGGTACTTGTCCACCATCATTAAAAGATGTCACGGAAACTGACTACAATCTTATAACACTCTATCACTCAGAGTGATTAGATGAAGGCAATAAAAGCTAAAGCTGATGCTCTTTAGGTCAGTGATGCTCAAAGTTTGGTTCATAGATAATTTCTTGTTCATAAATGACTTGTTATGGCAACAATAGCAGAATAGAAATTGAGAGTAGTCATTTGGAAATTTCTATAGCAACAATAGTCACATGGGACAAGATATTTTATACTATAAACTAGTTGTAGGATCATTTTAATTTTTTTCTCTTTTTAATATTTATTTATTCCCTTTTGTTGCCATTGTTGTTTTTTTATTGTTGTAGCTATTATTGTTGCTGTTATTGATGTCATCGTTGCTGGAGAGGAGGGGAAGACAGAGAGGGAGAGAAAGACAGACACCTGCAGACCTGCTTTACCTTCTGTGAATCGACTCCCCTGCAGGTGGAGAGCCAGGGGTTCGAACTGGGACATGTTTTAATTTTTAACAGTTCAATAGCAGTGCTACAAAATTTAAACTGTTAAAAAGTTTATAAAACCAGGTGTTTATTTCTACTAAGGAATGCTACTCAAACGTAATTATAGTTACATAAGAAACACTAAACACTTACTTTTACAGAAAATTTTAAAAAGATCCTCAAACTCATTGAGGTTGGTTTAAAATCATTTAATTTTTTTTAAATGAGAGGGAGAGAGAGACACCTTCAGCACTGCTTCACCACTTGCATAGCTTCTCTCCTGTAGGTGGGAACCATGGGCTTGAACCTGGGTCCTTGTGAACCACTGTCGGTATGCTTCTAAGACCCCTTCTGTTTCACTGGTTTAATCCCCCCTGCTTAACACTGTGTTCTATTTACATAACCACAGTTAACTAAGCACCTCCCTGCCTGCAGGGCATTGGTTTAATCCCCACTGGTTCACTATGTCTTTTTGCTCCACCCCCTCTCTTAGTCACCCTCATTTCCAACAGTCTCTTTTCGCTCCACCCTCTCTACGTCATATCCTGTTTCCACCCTACTTGACGAGCATATATATATAAGGACAGGAGTGTGATTATAGTTGGTTTAGCTTGGCTTAGATTGTGCTGCGTTCCACATGAATAAATACTGAAATGCTTACAGCTCTGCCATGAGTCCCTGGTCGTCTGTCTCCCGCCTGCAAAGCCAGTCCAGCAAACCACCACCTGGCATTGATTGTTTTAATAACTGTTACTGAAATAAATATATAAATATGCTTTTTTTCTAGGAGTGATAACAAATAAATTAGCATGACTTTATATAATTTTGAGAATTTCAATGTGACTTTGGGCCTGTGTAGTGTGTGTGTGTGTGTGTGTGTGTGTGTGTGTGTCAGCATGTAGGTATTTAATATGGGGGATCTCTGTTTTACTCTGTTATGTTTGCAGACAGCAAAATGTGTCAATTGTGAAAGCAATGAAATATACTAGTCACCTATATGAATAGTTTCCATGAACAATGTATAAAATATTTATACTGGGAACTGGGTGCTAGGGAAGTTGGTTAAGTGTATGAACTAGCACAAGGATCCTGGTTTGAGCCCCTGGCTCCCCACCTGCAGGTGTGTCGCTTCACAGGTAGTGAAGCAGGTCTGCAGGTATCTATCTTTCTCTCCCTCCTCTCTCAATTTCTTTCTGTCCTGTCTAACAGCAGCAGCAACAAGGGCAACAAAATGGAGGACAAAAGGTCTGCAGGAGCAGTGGATTCGTGGTGCAGGCACCAAGCCCCACAGAAAACCCTGGAGGCAAATACATATATATGTTTTCTAGCCTTATACCCAATAGAAATACTAGTAACTCCAGTTGCACAATTGGTTTGCACACAGTATTTTTAAGAATTATTATACCAATAAAACAATTGCTTTGTTTGTATATCAACACTTTTTCATGAAACTAGACTTCTACGAGAATGACAGTGATATAAAGATGCGTGTACACACGTCTGAACTCCACCATCAGAAAAGCTTTATCTCAATTATGATACTTCATGCTCTTCATGTAATTGAAATTACCTTTCTTTCTCAAATTGCAGGACATGGTGATGTACCCAACAAAATAATGAGTAAACACAGCTTACTATATTTAATTTTTATATGAGATTTTACCGGAATACTGCTAGTACCTTTGATATCTTGCTTATTTAGTAAAAATTTATGGTGCCTCATTATCTGCATTGTTAAGATAGCTGTTATTAATTTCCTCCTGGGATTAATTAATACATATACATTTTTAAATTGATTTTTCTCTACCTCACACATTATCTGAACAAGATTACAAGCTAAATAAATATATATTATGTGCATAAATTAATGCCTGTATTAAACTTACATTATGTTCAGAACAATATCCTTATTAATTAGCTAGTTCTATTTGCTTGTTGTTTTTATCTAACTAGGAATACTGAAATGGAAAAAATGGCATGCTGGTTATTGTTATCTTTAAGCATTAATATATGATCCATATATTAATAGGAAATTCATGTCCTTTTTCATGTAAGATTGAATTCATAAGATTGAATTTTTTAATTTCAAAATGATTTGAAATATAGAACAATATCTAACTCTATTCCATTCCAATAACCCATATATCTATTAATAATCTAAAAAGTTTCATTCAATTCCATCTTTATTTGCTAATCTATAGACTTCTGCTTCACAATAAGTTTTATGCATTTGACCCTGGGACTATATATAAGACATTGTAGGGAATAATTCAAAAATTATGTATACTGGTCTATTCAGATAAATATATATTATTAAAATATAAATTATGAGAATATACTTTATATCTATGTCATGATAAAATATTTTATGCATCTGTAGGAAATGAGTCACTTATTCACTTATAAAAGCTACAAAGGAGGTTAGGCACAGCGGGTTAAGCACATACAGTACAAAGAACAAGGACCCACACAAGTATCCGGTTTGAACCCCAGGCTCCCCATCGGCAGGGGGGTTGCTTCACAAGCGGTGCAGCAGGTCTGCCAGTGTCTACCTTTCTCTTTCCCTCTCCTCTCAATTTATCTCTGTCCTATTGTGGGAAAAAAAAATAAAGGACTCCAGGAGCAGTGCATTCGTAGTCCAGGCATTGAGCCCAGCGATAACCCTGGAGGCCAAAAAATAAAAAAAAAAAAACCATAAACACTAATTTGTTATTAGTAAGTTAAATAGCAATCTCTTAAATGTGACAAGTGATTCATTACAGTGGCTTTGGGAATTCTGTTCTTTTCCCCCTGTTCCACAGAAAAAATTATCAAGAAATTGTTACCTGAATTAGGGTTTGAGATCTTAGTGTACAATAGTGGAGGAAGACTTAAGCTGAGGGAGAGAGTGCTTTGTAGAAAAATGGAAATTGTTACACAGGTACGAGTAAGTTTACTGGTACATTCATCAAGAATATCTTGGATGGAACTGACAAGGTAGGATGGTAGTAGATTACTGACCTTTTGCTTCTTTTCTCTACTGGCAGAAATGTATTGGTTGTATAGAGAACAACTCTGACAAGTTTGAACTAGTGCTCTCATAGGAATTATTATCTCATATGAAAAAAGAGCAAACATCTTTAATTATAGATACTAGATTTTAGAGGGCTGCACTCAAGTTATTAAAGAACTGGTTGAAGTCATTTTCCTAAAAATTTCTGCAGTGAAACTCTGAAGGGGAAATGATGTACTGGTGATAATAACAGTCTTATGAACAATGGAGTATATAGCTCTGTGCTTTTTTAATTCATGGAGTATGCTTTTGTCCTTTATCCTAAAGTCAAATCAATTTAAATTTTTCAATGGATGGCATACAATTATCAACATTTCCCCCATACTCTATGCTCTTTACTATGACTGCACATAAGGGCTTAAAATCTTATTCACTAAATCTATATTTGTGTGAATGCTAGAGTTTTATTAGAAGTCAAGCAATAATAAAACATCTGACTTGAACTACCAACATACATTAGTATAATAAAGATCAATCTGAAGAGACGAAAGAATTATATTGAACAAATGTTATGTCTATTGCTAGTTAATTTGATCAATTTTTTTAGAGTCAGAGAGGGAAGGAGAGATATCATAGCAGTTGAGACTGCCTGATTGCAGTCTTATTTAAACATGAACTGTGTGCAATATAAGGAACAAGCCTCACCAGTTGAACTATTTCTCTGACGCT
This sequence comes from Erinaceus europaeus, assembly GCF_950295315.1. Lineage (NCBI taxonomy): Eukaryota > Metazoa > Chordata > Mammalia > Eulipotyphla > Erinaceidae > Erinaceus > Erinaceus europaeus. The sequence goes on along the minus strand of NC_080180.1, from coordinate 14,838,064 downwards.
GTTTTACAATAAAAAATGTAAGCTGTTTATATAAAATTATCTCAACATTATACATATCCATGATTAAGCTTGCTATTGTAAGAAAACACTATAGCTGAAATAACGATCTAACTGATAAGAAAAGGAAAGGAGGGGCAATAGTAAGACATGAAAATTACAGTGGCTGCTTTAAATAAAAATGAAATCTTGCCACTTGTAACAATGTGAATGGACCTAGAGGGTATCATATTTAGTTAAATATGCTGGAAGGAATTTACTCGTGTAGTTTATAACGAAAACAGTGAATCAAATATAACAAAAATGAAGTTTTGGAGCAATTACTAAGAGTTGGATCTGACGCACTGTGATGAGAGTCAGCAGCATTACTATACTAGTGCCTTTTTCTTGTAACCTTAAGTCATTATATTTTGTCCCTATTATGTTTTACTAATATCAGGGATGCCATATTTTATTATTTTGGCATTTGCTTTATTTTTATTATGGTAAGTTTGATTCCCTCTTCATATATATATATATATATATATATATATATATGTATATATATATATATATATAATTTTTTATTTAAGAAAGGAGACATTAACAAAACCATAGAATAAGAGGGGTACAATTCTGCACAATTCCCATAACCCGATCTCTTATATCCCATCCCCTCCCCTGATAGCTTTCCCATTCTCTGCCCTCTGGGAGCATGGATCCAGGGTCGTTGTGGGTTGCAGAGGGTGGAAGGTCTGGCTTCTGTAATTGCTTCCCCGCTGAACATGGGTGTTCTAGTAGCCACTAATTGCCTTTCTTTTCTTTTCGTTTCTTTCTTTCTTTTTTTTTTCTTTCTATTTTCTTTCTCTTTCAGGGTCCTGATGGAATTGGAGTTCAAAGCCCTCTTGGTCATCCTCCCCTAACATTTACCCTTCTGGGAGTATAGACCAAAATTCTTTATGGGGTTTAGGAGGAGGAAGGTCTGGCTTCTGTAATTGTTTCTCTGCTTGATATTGATTCTGGCAGTTCGATTCATACCCCCAGCCCATTTCTGTCTTTCCCTAGTTGGGTAGGGCTCTAGAAAGGTGAGATTCCAGAATACATTGGTGAGGTCATCTGCCCAGGGAGTTCAGGATGAAATTGTAGTAGGTTTCTACAACTTGGTGGTTGTAGCTTAGTGAATTTCTAGAAAGGTACTGGCTATATTTTGTTGACTTTTCAGGTGATTTTCTTTTTTTTCAACTCTTAGTAATTACACTTCCTATACATGTTTCCAGGGGATATATACATGATCATGGTGACATCGACATTGTTTACAATAGCAAAATGGGAGGGAGAAATAGATTATATTAGAAACTTAGATGGTTTATAATCTAAATTTGGGAAGGATTCCTTGCAGTACAGCTGAATGATGTGAGTTAGCTCTATGTGCAAGTTTTAATGCATGTAAGAAAATCAGATACAAACAAAATATTTAGTAGTTTCAGTTTACTGCACTCACACATTTGTATCATTTCTGAAAAATGCACCAGTGGAATCTTTCAGGCACTTCCAATCTGGTCTCACTTAACTGATTTTGCTAATAAGAAAAGTAAATCACATTCTGCATAACAAAGTGTCAGGAGTTGTGCTTTTTCCACTGGCTATTTGCATTCCTACTGTGAATTTTGTTGATACTGATACCGACATTTATGCCCATGCTTTAAGAAAGTATGCTTTATGGAATTCAGTTATGTGGATATCAATATTTTTTCTATAAATCCATTAAAATTCATTGAAAAAATCTTGGGTTTTACTAGAAATCATAGTTAACGAAATATACCAAGTCAAAGATGTCAGTCAGAGACAATGCATAAACTATGCATTGTCTTAACTTATCTCTTTATGGATCTATTAGAAGAAATTTACTGTAAGTGAGAAGGCATGTTGAGCATATTAACTTACTTTACTACAATATTTACTGCTGCTCACAAATAATGACAGGTCATCACACTTACTACTTGAGGTGTAAGGTATAGTTTGGGCACAATGATTACTAAAACAGGATTTGGGAAGAGATAGGGAGGAGGCACACAGAATCTTTTCATTTGTGTTTCTTCCCCATTTGGAGTGTAGCTTCATCCATTTTATATTAGTTAAACATTTCAACATGGTAAATCATAATAATAATATCACTGGATTGTGACCTTAAAGACATATATATATATACATATATATATACATATATATTTATATGTATATATATGTGTATATATATATATATATATATATATATATATATATATATGAGAATGAAAATTCTATATCTTTGGGGCTCGCTATCAGCACTATGAATCCACAGCTCCTGGTGGTCATTTTTTCCTTTTCTATTTTATATGATAAAACAGAGAGAAATTGAGAGGTGAGGAGGGGAGACAGGGAGAAAGAAAAACAGACATCGGCACACCTGCTTCGCCTCCAGTGAAGTGCTCCCCCTGCAGGTGGGGAGCAGGAGGGCTCCAGCCCAGGTTTTAGCACATGGTGCTGTGCTGTCAACAACTGGCTGTGCCACTGCTCCCCAAGATTTTATTATCAGATCAGCATTGTGATTTTTGCATGAAATTAATTTTAAATCAAATTAGAAATCTCAAGACAGCTCATTTATTCACCATCCATGCACACACACATAAAAAGTTCGTTTCTTTTTCCAATTCAGTTCTTTTTTTTATTTTATAAAATTTATTTTTATTTAATTTATGTAAAGCATCTAAGCTTAAGATGTGCATTATATATATATTACATATATACAATATATGTATGTTAACCTCAACCACCTCACATAATCACAATTTTCTTTTTTTGTAGAATTTTGACAGTTTACATTCCTATCTCATAAATATATAATACAGTCTTAACTTTGGTCATGTTTGGAATAACATCCTCAGAATTTATTTATTTTGTAACTAGAAACTGGTAATTTTTTTTAACACATTCACCCATTTATGTCCATTTTACCTGTCTGCCTCTGGAACAGACTGATTTTTGCTATTTCTATCAGTTTTTTGGTTGTTTTAGATTTTACCTTTAAATGAGATCATATATTATTTGTTTTCTCAAACTGAGATTATTTTAAATAATAAAGTATTACTATGACACAGTATGAGGAAAGGAAGTAGAAATATCCTAGATGACAATGGCATATCCTCAATTTTTAACAAGTTCAAATTAACCCAAAGTATTCATGTGTTTGGGTATATGCAGTGTATGTTTTTTAATTTTTTTATTTAAGAAAGGAGACATTAAGAAAACCATGGAATTAGAGGGGTACAATTCCGCACAATTCCCATAACCCGATCTCCATATCCCATCCCCTCCCCTGATAGCCTTCCCATTCTCTATTTCTCTGGGACTATGGATCCAGAGTCCTGTGGGTTGCAGGGGGTGGAAGGTCTGGCTTCTGTAATTGCTTCCCCGCTGAACATGGGTGTTGACTGGTCGACCAATTCAGTTCTTAAGATGTCAGAGAGATTTAATAGAATTTGGTTACTATCTTAATGAGAGAGACATTCTGTTGTTCTATTTATAATTCCTAAATCTAGGAGTCTAGTATGCAAAGCCTGGGTCCCCTAGATTAAAGAGGTGAGGTTCAGGGGAATATAGCATCTCAAAAAAAAATCTGAGGAAACTGCAAAATTTTGTGCCAAAAACAAGAATTTTACCATTTCCGGGATGATAATTATTACCTCACACCTCTCTCACTCATCTTTGGCTGTGCAAATGTCAAAAGGGTTATGGAAAATGAATCATAAACCATATCTGGAATTGTCTACAATCATTATAAACCCAGGCATCTTGCATAAGCCTCTTGACCTAAACAGATTCTTTCTATTTTCTATCAACAAAGGTAATCAGAAGAATGTTTTTATGTTGCAAAGAACACATGCATCAATTTTCTTGCATTCTGTTATTTTGCTTCCTTTAATATCGTACATAACAATGCACTTGAAAAAATGCTTGATAATAATGCATAACTACAAGGTATTCATAAAGATTAATAGGTGCCCATCAGCAAAAACAGAATTGAGTTGATAGAACAATGAACTAGGAATTCCACTCCATAGATTTCAAATAGAGCAATAATGATTTCAGAATTCTAGTGTCCTTGAAATAACTTTCTATGAATAAGTCACCTACTATGTGGGACTTTGCTAATGAGAGGCCCGTAAAGCTAATACAATCATCCAGGCACAACGTGTATGGCTCCCAACTGTATCACATCAAAATGTTTTACTAAGGAGGGAAATGGGTGATCCAGGAGGTGGTGCAGTAGATAAAGCGTTAGATTCTCAAGCATAAGGTCCCAAGTTCAATCATTGGCAGCACAGGAACCAGAGTCATGTCTGGTTCTTTGTCAATCTCTCCCTGTCTTTCTCATTAATAAATAAAATTAAAAAGGAGGGAAATGGTATGTTTGTTTAAAATGGTGGGAGTTATCATTTATTGTCTTATAAGATCTCACTATGACCTCAGCAATAACCCTGGACGAAAAAAAAATGTATCTGAATTCTTAGTGCAGGACTGTCAGACTCCTGATATTGAAAAACTTGGGCATGAGGTTGCCCAGTGGCACAACTAGTCAGATATTAAGTGCAGATATTAAAACAGCCAAAGACTCAGGTTCAAGCTCCCTGGTCCCTACCCAGAGGGCCATTTCACTAGTGGTGAAGCAGTGCTGCAGGTGTCCCTCTCTCTCTCCCCTCCCACTCTCTCTGTCCTATCAAATAAATAAATACTAAATTAAAAAGAGAAATATGAGCATAAGAGATGTCTCAAGTATTTTTAACTGTTAGTGGAAATTTCTTAATTAGTTACTGTATAAATGAGGAGAGAGATGTGATGTTCTAAAATTATCCAACATACCACTTTATTTGCAGAAAGTATGGTCATTGACTACTAGTCTCTCACTGGTTAAAACTGAACATGTAGTTGATTTGAATTTATTATTGTGACTGTGAGTCTATGTCTTTTACTAGTAGAACAACTAGCTGTGTATAGTCAGAAAATAATTACCTATATTAGACTTTGGAGGGTTGCTTGCTTTGTTTTTATAAGCCCCCGCCCCCAGTGTATTGCTGTGCTGGTGCCTCCAGTTAAGCTCTCTCTTTACTCTCCAGGACAGACACAGTGATACTGTGGACTACACACGGGGAAGGCCATGGGCTGGAGCGAGTTGCTCTTCTGTGTTCTCCTACTAGCAGAGAGAAATAGGCAGAGATATTATATCCTCACTGTATTCACATCTTATTATTTTAAAATTGATACTGAAATTATTTATTAGGTTGTTACTTTAAAATCCCTTATTCAAAATATTTCTAATCACCACCATGCTAAAAATAACTCTATTTCTACTGTACTATTAAACCAACAATAATTTTTAAAATATTTCTGCAAAGATACCTATATGATATTGTCTTTCTTTTTTAAATTTTATTTATTAATTCATGAGAAATGATAGGAGAGAGAGAAAGAACCAGACATCACTCTGCTACATGTGCTGCGAGGAATAGAACTTAGGACCTCATGCTTGAGAGTCCAATGTGTTATGCACTGCGCCACCTACTGGACCAGGATATTGTATTTCTTTCATATATATATATATATATATATATATATATATATATATATTTTTCCCCCTTTTGTTGCCCTTGCTTTTCTTTATTGTTGTGTTGTCGTTGTTAGATAGGACAGAGAGAAATGAAGAGAGGAGGGGAAGACAGAGGAGCAGAGAAAGATAGACAGCTGCAGACATGCTTCACCGTCTGTGAAATGACTCCCCTACAGGTGGGAAGCCAGGGGCTTGAACCGGGATCCTTACGCCGGTCCTTGTGTTTTGCGCCACGTGTGTGCTTAACCCACTGGGCTACCGCCCGACTCCTGATATTGTATTTCTTATCATGCCTTTTTAACAATCATAAAAACCTCCTGCAGCTATTGTCAATAGTGTTGCATGCTCCATTTATCATCCTGACTGAGAAATGACCAGCAGGCTTGGATTGTCTCAGTCAGCTTTTGGTATTTATTGATCAATCTATTTATAACTGTGATATCATCCATTTTTCAAATTAAGATAGAGTTCTAAATGACAAGTTTGAACCTTTCAATAATTACTTATGTCCTTTCTGCTGACCCTTGTCTTTCATGTTGTTAGAATTTTGTCTAGGTAGGCTCTTCTTCCATAGATTAAATTATGCTACACTTTTGATTGAGTGTATCATCTGTCAGTTTTTGATTTGTACAAGCTGTACTGTCTTACTCTTTCCACCTTAATCACAACCCAGACTGTCTCATGTGTTTGTGTACTATGCCAAGAAACTAAGGAAGGGATCTTTAATTTTCTTTTCTTAGTCATTTACCTGCCACAGTTATTTACATTATCAGTTTTTCTAATCAGTACTGAGACTAAGCTTTCCACTTTAAAAATGTATTTGGGGGGCACCAGTTAAGTACACATGCTACTATATTCAAGGATCCAGGTTCAAGCACCTGAGCATGTAGGAGGTGGGAAACTTCATGTACAGGAAGCAGGTCTACAGGTATCTTTCTTTCTCCTTCTTAATCTCCCCCCCTTCTTAGTTTCTGTCCTATGAAATGAAATATAAAAAAAAATCTATTGGTTATTCATTAATGAATAAAGACAAATTAAGATCTGAATAATGCTAAGTTTCAGTTAATGCTCTGTATGTACAGATGATTATCCTTATATAATGGTTATGCAAACAGATTTTCATGTTTGAGTCTTCCAAGTCCCAGGTTCAATCCCCTTACCACCATAAGCTAGAACTAAGTGCGCTGGTTATAACAAAGAAAAGAAAAGAAGAAGAAAAAAAGTCATAGTTATTAGCAATATATTTTAGTGGTCATAATTTAAAATGTGAACTTTAAAACGTTTTTAAAATGTGAACTTTTTTTTCTGTTGAGTAAAATGTCATTTTAAAAAAAGCATTGATGGGGAGAGTCGGGCAATAGCGCAGGGGTTAAGCACACGTGGTGCAAAGCACAAGGACCAGCAAAAGGATTCCAGTTTGAGCCCCCGGCTCCCCACCTGCAGGGGAGTCCCTTCACAAGTGGTGAAGGAGTTCTGCAGGTGTCTATCTTTCTCTCCTCCTCTCTCCATTTCTCTCTGTCCTATCTAACAATGCTGACATCAATAACAATAATAACTATATCAACCATGAAAAACAACGAGGGCAACAAAAGGGAAAATAAATATTTAAAAAAACACTGATGGGGGGCCGGGTGGTAGTGCATATGGTGTGGACAGAGTACAAGGACTAGCATAAGGATCCTGGTTTGAACCCTCAGCTCCCCACCTACAGGGGGTTGCTTCAACAAATGGTGTTGGAAAAAATGGGTTGAAACATGTAGAAGAATGAAACTGAACCACTATATTTCATCAAATACAAAAGTAAATTCCAAGTGAATCAGGGACTTGGATGTTAGAACAGAAACTATCAGATACTTAGACGAAAATATTGGCAGAACTCTTTTCCGCATAAATTTTAAAGACATCTTCAATGAAACGAATACAATTACAAAGAAGACTAAGGCAAGCATATACCTATGGAACCACATCAAATTAAAAAACTTCTGCACTGCTAAAGAAACTTACTACCCAAACCAAGAAACCACTCACAGAATGGGAGAAGATGTTTACAAGCCATATATCAGACAAGAGGCTAATAACCAGAATATATAAAGAGCTTGCCAATCTCAACAACAAGAAAACAAATAACCCCATCCAAAAATGTGGGGGAGGACAGGGACAGAATATTCACCACGGAAGGGCAAAGAAAACAAAAGATCCAAAAGGGCAAGAAACACATGAAGAAATGATCCAAGTCTCTGTCAGACAAATGCAAATAAAGACAACAATGAGATACCACTTCACTCCTATGAGAATGTCATACATCAGAAAAGGTAACAGCAGCAAATGCTGGAGAGGGTGTGGAGTCAAAGGAACCCTCCTGCACTGATGGTGGGAATGTAAATTGGTCCAACCTCTGTGGAGAACAGTCTGGAGAACTCTCAGAAGGCTAGAAATGGACCTACTCTATGATCCTGCAATTCCTCTCCTGAGGATATATCCTAAGGAACTCAACACACCCATCCAAAAAGATTACACAATTTGTAATAGCCAAAACCTGGAAGCAACCCAGGTGTCCAACAACAGATGAGTGGCTGAGCAAAATATATACACAATGGAATACTACTCAGCTATTAAAAACGGTGACTTCACCATTTTCAGTCGATCTTGGATTGACCTTGAAAAATTCATGTTAAGTGAAATAAGTCAGAAACAAAAAGATGAATATGGGATGATCTCACTCTCAGGCAGAAGTTGAAAAACAAGATAAGAAGAGAAAACACAAGTAGAACCTGAACTGGAATTGGCATTTTGCACCAAAGTAAGAGACTCTGGGGTAGATGGGGGGTGCGGAATACAGTTCCAAAAAGGATTCAGAAGACCTAGTGGGGGTTGTATGTTATGCATGTACAAACTATTATATTTACTGTGGAATATAAAACATTAATTCCCCAATAAAGAAATTTTTTAAAAATGGGGAAAATGGCCTCCAGGAGCAGTGTATTCAAAGTGAAAACACAGAGCCTCAGCAATAACCCTCAAGGGGATATTGAAATACTGATAGAATTGCTAATATGGTTGTGCCTTTATCACACATATTCCTTATTTTAAAAAAAGTAAAAACAAAGATGGCACAAGATTAGTTTCCACAGTGAGAAATTATTTACAGCAGCAGTAAACCCAGTTCCCAGATAAATGCATGGGGCTGTGTGTGCAGAAAGGAATGGGATTTATGCAGCTTAACTCTAGCATCTGGAGGTCGACAGCTGGTTATTATGTACACCTAATTTACCGGAGCAGTAAATACTAAAAGTGAAGAGATCAATTTACCAAAGGTCTATGGTTCAATAGGTTTAGCACTTTACGTTGAAAATAAAATGTGGAATAAATTAGGAAAAAAAAAATCTTTCCCACACTGCCTCAATAATAAAAGAACCCCCACAGTGGAAAAAGGCAGTAAATGAAAATGTCTTTGATATCATTATACCAATGCTAATCAAGCAACCTCGATCTGCTTTATGAAGCTATTGTAATAATATTGATTATGTTTAACCATGTAACAGTCCCTGGACAAATGGCAAAAATCTATTTTCAATATCAGATTACTCATCTTTAAGAGAAAATGAATTAATAGCATTTCCTATTTATAGGACATTACAGGAAAATTATGTTCATTAAAATTTCAGAGCACGTGGTTTGTGGAACACATGGAATTTTACGGTGAGCTGGCTTTGAAACATTTGTATTAGCCCAGGAAATACAGATAATAGTTCTGAATGGGGGTCTGGTAATCATAGTTTAGCTCCTTTTGTCATATGAGCCAGGACAGAAAGTGACGGTAAAGCATAGTCTAGCTTTCATCTACTTACTTATTGACACCAGGTTTATTTGTGAGGCTGGGAGCCAGAACAATCGCTTCACCGTTCCTTATACTCATTTCCTACTTTCCCTTCCCTCATATGGTCCTTCCTTACCTCTGTCCATTTCTTCCTTCTCTTCCTGTCTCATTCTTTCTTCTTTCAAGACAGAGGGAGTGTGGCAAAGAGAAAGAGAGCCGCATACAGTACTCCTGCTCTGCTTGTGAAGTTCCTTTTGCCACAGGTGGGGCCTGGGGATGTGAGTGGTGTGGAATTAAACTCCTATTACCTTGTAATCTTGTAAATCATGATTGAATCACTGGTAAAATAAATACTGACCAAAGAAAATATATACAGTTCTGTGACTACTACCGACATCACAATGTAGAACATATGTCCTCCCTCGAAAAGTTCTTCAGTGGTTCTCTTTGCATCTGACCACTCCATTTCCTCTTCCCAAAGATACCATCTTGACAGTGAACACTCTGGTTACGGAAGCTACAGACTTTTATTTTCCAGAATGCTATTTAAATTTGATTATAAAGTCTGTAGTCTTGTATGACCTTCTTTTGAATACCATAATGCTTTTGAAATGTGGAATAGTTGAGAAACTTGTTTTTGCTATTGAGAATTGTATGACCATTGCTTAAAGTAGACATGTACTACTTATTTTGTGATTTTAGTTTTTATCATTCTGCTTTAAAAAAAAAAAAAACTTAAGGGAGTCAGGCGGTAGTGCAGAGGGTTAAGCGCAAGTGGTGCAAAGCACAAGGACCGGAGTAAAGATCCCGGTTCTAGACCCCAGCTCCCCATCTGCAGGGGTGTCACTTCACAGGCGGTGAAGCAGGTTTGTAAGTGTCTATCTTTCTCTCCTCCTCTCTGTCTTCCCCTCCTCTCTCCATTTCTCTCTGTCCTATCCAACAATGATGACATCAATAACAACAATAACTACAACAATAAAACAATAAGGGCAACAAAAGGGAATAAATAAATAATAAAAAATTAAAGCAACAAAAAAACAGAAAAAAAAACTTAAATATCTTGTTACATGGTCTTTGAAGCCAAAATAAGTTTGAGAATAAGCAAGGGGTTGATCTTTTGTTAGGTATGAAATTGTGTGATGTCTTCCCTGTAATTCATGAATATATTGCTTTTATTCTTACTGACCTCGCTCAACCTAGAACTGCTTAGTTTCCCTGATTAATTTTAAACATATACACATTCTCTAAATCAAATGCCATCATAGTATCCTGTTATTGAGAACGTTAAAAATTTGTTTTACTTAGACATTTTAGCAATGTGAGAAGTAACTTAACTGGTGGAGCATCAGATTTGCTTGCCATGGTTCTCAGCTAGGTCCCAGAAACCAACTACATTGTAGTGTTTTTCTGTTTTCTCTGTTTTTCTTTATGTGTCATTTATGTGTTTTTCTTTGTTTTTCTATATTAGGTGTTTGGAGGTGACACTACAAAAAGATCATGGATTTTCAATGATGATAGTTGAGTTTAATCCCTGCCTGTTCATATGTTAGCATAATCCTTCAACTTTCCTTTCATGAAATGTTTAGAAAAACTTACTGACAAGAAAGTTGTTAGGTGGATGGAACATATATCTTGCACAAATGAGAGCCTGGTTTCAATACCTGACACCAGATTTACCAAAGCAGGGCTCTGGTGTCTCTCTTTCATAAACAAATATTTAAAAATACAATGAAAAAAATTAAAAAGGATTGAAGCAACATCATAGCATAGCATTACATAAATTCAGACAAACTTCATCATAAATTAATGTCTATGCACTAAACTATTTTCACATCTAAAAACTATTTTCATATCTAAAACCTTGAATATTTTTTCATTTTCCATATATTTTGGAAAGCTCTCTTTTTAACCTAATAAACTCTTTTCACTTTCAAGATAAAATTACTGTTTATTATTTAATCTTTTAATAGTTCAATGTACTTTGTTTTAAAATTTTTATTCCGTTTAATTTCAAAAAGTTTGAAGGTACAAGTCACTAGGTCCTGTTGATTTTTTTTCTCAAAGTATTATGATCTACCTCTGTAGTAACTTTCTTAGAATAGTTACTAGATTTATTTTAGCTTGATCTAATGTCACCCCTGTTCAAAGTATTATAATAGCCCCTTTTGTTCCTTTTCCACACTCTTGAAACCATGTTGTAGGTTTTAGATACATCAATCTTATAAAAATAGCACTTTCTTCTATACTCACGCCTACAAAATGTTTTGCCTATATTAAATGCCAAGGTTCAAACTAGAGCAATTTACTAATAGAAGGTGGGAGCAGGCTGGTTATAAATAAGAAAGGACCCAACATTTTTAAATCAGGTTTAGTGACTGAATGAGTAATAGGTGTAGATTTAGCTGTACTTGAACATGTAGGCAGGTGAAGAAAGCAAGTAATAAATATGTCAAGTGCAACTTTTATGTCTTGGCCTATGGGACCGTGTTTTGAAATATATTAGTTATAACATGAAGCACTTGCACCATAAGTTCCATTCAGGATGATGGAATCCCAGCAAGTCAATAAAAGAGCCACATAAGTGGAGCATGGGTGATAAGGCAAGGGTAATACTGAAGAGAAAAGTATGGAAGGAGTTAATTGAAGACTAGAGACCAAAGCTTATCTATTTCCTAAAAGTGAGTTTTTACTATTTGTAATTTATACTTACATGCCATAATTTATGAAAGCAACATGCAATTCCTGTGAGTTAAGGGAGTCTGTAGGGTCATAATGAGAAGCAATGTATTAAACTCAATACCAGACATTCAGAATACATGTATGCTTAGCTTATATACTCGACAAGGGTAATTTTCTGTAGGAATGCCACTACTTCACTAAGAATTTAGCTACTGTCTTGAATTAAAATTTAGTCAGTTCCATCCAAATGATTAATACTGCTAATGGCCCATGTAGTATGAATCTATGAATATACTATAAATACACAAGTTTACTCTAGAATTATTCCTATTAATAAACTATCAAGTTCCTCTCAGTAATTACAATATTGATTTGTAAATATCAAAAGCTTAAAGTTATAGGGTAGTTAAATAAATAAGTAGTTTCTTAATGAAAAGCATCTTATGTACTGTCCTCATGGAAAGTTTAAAACAGTATCTATTTCAATAAAACTCACTAGATGAATCCGTTTTCTCTGGATAGAGTTTAATGTTTTTCTTATTTTCCATTATAAATACCATTATTTTTAAGCCAATCTACTTAATAACACTCTAATCATTGTTTCAACCTATGCTTTTCTTTTATGAGGTACAATAGATGATCTTATCTTTAATACTCAGTGCTTAATAGTGATATTTTTCTGAGTTTTTTGGTAAAGATATTTTTAATTTCTTCAAAATAGAAATGCTTGGTTTTTTTTAAATGTCCCCACCCCCTGGATAATGTTTATCATAATCTGTAGGATACACTGGGGAAAAAAAGGGTGTGTGCATGTATATATTTTCATGCCTCTTTAACTGATCCCTAAATCAATGGGTTAAAAATAAATGTGGGACCGGTTGGTGGTGCACCTGGTTGAGTGCACATGTTACAGTGCTCAAGGCCCCGGGTTCGAGCCCCTGGTTCCCACCTGCAGGGGGAAACTTTGCAAGTGGTGAAGCAGTGCTACAGGTGTCTCTCTTTCTCTTTCCCTCTCTATTTCCCCTACCCTCTCAATTTCTGGCTGTCTCTATCCAATAAAAATAATCTAAAAAAATAAAAATAAATGCATGCTTACTCCTTGGGTATTTAAAAAATATTTGCCCTAATAAATTTCAGACAATAATCACAAGATATAGTAATTATAGTATTTAATAGCAAATCAAATACTGAAATTCTAGCATTAACTCTACCCATAAACTCTGATGACTCACATCTGTGTCACAAACCTATAAAAATTCACTTTCTTTTCTGATATAAGATTTTATTATTTTGGGAGTCAGGCGATAGCGCAGTGGGTTAAGCGCAGGTGGTGCAAGAGCCCACCTGCAGGGGAGTCTCTTCATAAGCGGTGAAGCAGGTCTGCAGGTGTCTCTCTTTCTCTCCCCCTCTTCACCTCTTTTCTCCATTTGTCTCTGTTCTATCCAGTGATGACGACAACAATAGTAACTACAACAACAAAAAGAAGCAACAAGGGCAATAAAAGAGAATAAATAATAAATATTATTTTTAAAGCAGAAAAAAAGATTTTATCATTTTGTGGTGAGGGAACATCTATAAATATTTAACTCTTGGTTTTAAAAAATTGTATTTATTTGTTAAATATGTGCTGGACAAGGGGCTGGGCAGTGGTGCACCCAGTTAAGCTCACATATTACTATGCACGAAAGACCCATACAAGGATCGAGTTCAGCCCTGCTCCCACCTCAGTGTGGACACTCCACAAGTAGTGAAGCAGGTCTGCAGGTGTCTTTCTTTCTTTCTCTTTCCCTCTCTACCTCTTCCTTCCCGTCAAATAAAAATGGGGGTAAAAAGGGGTGGGAATGGCTGCCAGAAGCTGGCTTCGTAGTGCTAGCCCCAAGCCCCAGAAATAACCCTAGAGGCAAAAATATAAATAAAATGAAGTAATAAAAAAGAGAAAATATATGTTATGGACACATTTATTGTGGTTACTATGTTCTGATATTATTACTAATTTTATTTTCTAATTAACCATAAAAGATTATATACTGATTTAGATGTCTTGTTAGTTATACTGATGGAAGGGAGATAAACAAGTAAAATATGAGTTTTCCTGAAATCAACTACCACGGTGTATTCAGGTAAAAATAAATGTTATTAGTCTGAACACAAATAAAGTTAAATTTGGTTGTAGGTCTGTAAGAGTCTATCTTAAAGATTTTGTACATTGTTCCCCAAATAGGGAGAGTTATTCTTTGAAATCAAGTATACTTTAAATGTAACTTCAAATAAGTAACCAGCATAGTGAAGGATAGTTGGGTTTGTTCCACATGGCCTTATATAGATAAGATTTTATATTCTGACAGCTATCACTTTCCATTTTCCAAAGTCTCAAGTAAATAGTCGTCACCACCTGTTTGCTAATTAGTAGAGTTCTAGTCAGTATTTATACAAGCACAAAATGCTTAATAATAGCAAAGACAGGTACAAATCCTAGTAACTTTCCCTACCTAAGAAATCATATTTTCTCAATTAGAGCATTTTAAAACATTTTACTTCACTTTCCTATATCATAACACCATTGCTGTTCTTTCTTCAGTTAGCAACTACTCCTAACTTACTGCTAGGCGTGCATTTGATTAGCATGTAATTTGGCTCCACACATACTAATTGTGATGGTCAATAATGAAGCAGCTGTAGAAGAACAACTATTAAAAGTGCTTCAACATGGCCACATCCTGTTCATTAAGAATTTTAAAAAGAGATCATAAAGAGCAAAATGCAACACATTTCCCTCCCAGTGTTTATATGTTGTGTGATGTGTGTAAATATTAGTATAAATGTGTTTCATAAATGGAACAATCCACAAAAGTGAAATACTTTTAGTACAGGAATATATTTCAAAGGAATGCTCTTCTTAACTGGAAAAGGCTGATCTAAAGTCCTATTTCAAACATAAAACAATAATCAGAATAAGGCTGAGAAGTTGCTTTTTTAATCAAACAAAGAGTTGATTATGCCCATTTTAGAGAGAATCTCTTAAAATTCTGGCCAGACGGGGGAGGAAGCAGTGGCAAACAGGGACTCCGAATATGCCAAACTCCTTAGAAACAGGAATCTGTATAAGAGAGAAACTTAAATGTGCACCTTTGATGTATCCAAATTTTACTGTTATTAAATGAAAAACTATATATAATGAAATTCTTAAAATAGTCTGAAATTGCAACACTTGAAACTTATTTTATGAATACCTCTTTATTTTTACCTAGAACATCATCTTTCTACTCTCAGCCATAATCTAACATTTTTCTTCTTCATTGTTAGAACACTTCTTGAGAACATTTTTTTTAATCATGCAAGGATAAACTCTGACAGATATTACTGAAACTGTTTCCAAATGAAAATTGTCTTGAGAACTCAGGCATAACTAAGAGTATAAAAATACTCTGAAATAGCAGCTGTCATTGATGACTTCTGTGGTGATGCTAGCATGCAGCTATTTCAATATGAGAACCCAACTCCTCAGTTAATTTACCAATCCCCTAAGCAGGTGAAGCCATCCATGAGTGCCTTCCATCTGTTCCAGGAGGTTCCTAAGTTTGTTATTTCTTAGATGGGTGCACACCGTCCAACTGTGACACAAACTCACAAATCAGCTGTCAGGTGGTTGTGAAGACAGAAAGCACAGGAAAATAATCTCAACGTTGAAAACACTCTTACTCATAAAAATGTCAAGATAAAAATCTTTCTTTCATTACTAAATGTTATACCTAAATAATTGACTTTACATAAACTGTTTTAAACGTCAAGTTCTATGTAACAATTATCATAGCCTACTGTGGGGGAAGCTCTCTGATTATTTGACCCAAGACACATTATGATTTCATAAATTTCATTTGCCTACATGATTTAAGACACAGCTAGAAAGGCACACACATACTATTCACGAGAGAGAAGAGATAGATACCTCTCTTACAGTTTGATGGGGGTTTACAGTATGGTTTTTGACAGATGGGTACAATTTCTCATCTCTTCCACGAAAGGTGTCTACAGAAGAATTAGCTTCCCTTTTTATGCCTAGTTAGAAGAATCTCTAGGGACTGGGTGTCAGCTCAGCTGGTAGGGTATATGTCTTGTCATGCATGAAGCTCTGGGTTTGAGCCCTGGCACTACACAGGCATACTCAGGCGTGGTGGGAGTGCTATAAATGATGCCACAGTGCTGTGTGTCTCTTCCTGAATCTGTGTTTTAAGAAGAAAATAAGAGCTTGGTCTGTAAGCAGTGAAGTTGTGCAGTGGCAGAGGAGAGTTGCCTGGGTCTCGACCTCTTCCTTGTTCAAATTGTTCTGATAGAGGCCTCTGCTCTTAAAGCTACTTGGTACTTTTTTCCCCTCAGAGTTTTTGTCAGAGATTTATTCTACTTTATTTGCTCAGCTGGTAGATTTTCTTGCTGATTCTACTTAAATGCATCATGTTGGAGAGGCAAATGTAATCATGCAAGAGAGAAAGCACTTCTCTTTCTCTTAAGAAATTACAGACTGAAAATAGTGTTGTTTTTTTTTTTTAATCCTAACTAGAACACAGAGATTTTGACTCTCTAAGACTAAGTTTCTTGCTCGTGACTCCTCTTCCAGAGCTCCAGTCCCACCCAAGCCCCACTAATATTTCCTCCTCTTGTGCTCTGAGAAGACATGGGCAGCTTCTCACTTTCAGCAGTACTTAAGTGCCTCAACAATCTCCATGCTTCCTTTAGCCTTGCCCATACATTTAGAAAGCATTCCTTCATTAAATTCTCTTTCCCTGATTTGAGTGTGTTCTGTAGCCTTTTCTGAGATAAAGTGGGAGAGACACTTCCTCATGAAGCCCCACCCCTTCAGCCCCTGCAGGTGGGGACCAGGGGCTTGAGCCCAGATCCTTGTGCATAGTAACATGTGCACTCAACTCAGTGCACCACCACCTGGCCCCCATTCTTACCTTCTTATTTGTATATATTTTTCTGATTCTTATATGCACTACTGATATTCAGTATTTTCACAGTTATTAAACTCATCTGGCAAATTCTTAATTTCCTTTATTCAACTTTGTAGTTTCTATTTACTTTATTTTATAGACTAGTTCATCTAGTAAGATTTTCATTTTTTTCTCTAGTTAGAATAGCATTGATAAGACTATTATTCCACTTTAAAAGTTTTGATCCTTTATATTTAATATATTGATTATTTATGAGTTTATTTTTTGATTGAAATATCATTGCATAGTGTTTTAAAAAACACAGTGTTATCTTTGTCCTGAATTTCCACTGTTATTCTGATCATTTTAACATGTTGTCATACTTAATATATTGTGTTAGAAAAAATATATAGTTGTGCATGAAATTATCTCTTGAACAAGTTTCTGTGGCATGAAATGTCTGAGAAAATAACTTTGAATATCTCAGAGCCAGCTTCAGACTGTTGGAACTGGTCCCTTTCTCTTTTACTGTTACATCTATGGCATAGTCCACTCTTTGGAACAAGAGACCTACTCCTAGAGACAGGCTTCGCTATGTTCAGCTGAAATCAGCAAGTTACCAGGGCCCCTCCCTCACAGAGCTGTGCTTAGACAAACTCTGTCTTCTTTACCAATGAGACTTGTCCAAAGTCCCAGTGTGCTATTTTTTTGCTCAAATTACTTTCCCTGTACTTAGAACTGGCAAAGACCACAGAAGAATAACTTTCTCTTTCCTCTAGGATTTTAATCCTTCAAGTTCTCACTACCTTTATACTCTCTCTGATTACTTCAGATATTGTATCCAGTTTTTGTATTTCATAAAACTCTCAGTGGGAGAATGACTGTGATACAAGCTGTTCCATTCTGACAAGAAGCAGACCAACTGACAACTTAATGATTAAAAAAAAAAAAAAAAAAAAAGATGCAACTGTCACAAACTGAGCAAAGAGCATAGGACAAGTGAACGCCAAAACAGTGAGTTAGGAAAAATGATTGTCTGTTCCGGATAGTAAGCAGGGCATTTCGTCTAGAACAAAATTTGAGTTTATTCTACTATATTTGTAGATTTATTCTACTAAATCGATATATTTGGTAAATTTGGAGGGGGGTTATTTAAACTAATTTACATTTTTAAATACACTGATTTCAACTTCTATCCACGATGGGCTACCAGAGACTAAAATTACCCTTGCGCTGAGATAACAGGAACAAAAAATGCACAAAATAAATGACCAACAGTTTTTAAGACACTTAGCAATGAAGGAGGTGTTACATGAAAGACTAGACACAGCGGATATGAACCCTACAGTTGCTGAGTTTATTGACTGAGAGTATATACAGGCCACAGGAAGGACAGGAGAAGCCTAGTTAGAGCTCAGTGGTCATACTAGGAGAAAAACACAGAGCAGTGGACAGGAAGGCCAAAAGGCTAACGAGTTAAAGGAGGAAGATTTAGGAACAAGAGGGAAATGAACCAGAAAATGCCTTAGCAGTAACTGCATAGCCAGATAAACATGTTTTGTTTGTGTTTCTTGTCACGTTGTCAGAACTGGAAACATGGGATACCTGAAAGACCACTTGATAGTATGACTGACTGCAAACCCAGAGGTGACTATCTCTGAACCTGCATCACGATATAAATCAGAATGAATTCCAAATACAGAGGGACTAGGTTTAGAGGAAAACAGAACAATAGAATAGATGATTAAAGGGCTTAAAATGCAGGATGTGGTAACTGAATCTAAAGATAGATTTGAACTGAGCATATGAATAACTGTTTCTTGTCCGTAGCTTACTGATATTTCTCTCCTATATACAAAGTTTTAACACTTTATGTCTGGGAAATGTTGTTCTTGTCACCTTTTATTTAAATAATCTATGTTTGAGGAGCATGCAAGAGCTTATGGAAAATAGAGTCTTTCAAGTACTGGCTTAGTGTTAAGCCTGAAGTTATGGATATCTGGTAAGATTGCTTATACTTTTTTCTGCTGGTACACATGAAGTAAACTGATTTTTCATTTACTGCTGGACATGATTACTGTATGATGACAGTCTGACCACCCAGATTTCCAGGTTGGCTGTTTTCTCCTTTTTTTTTTTCTTTACCCAGTGAGCTGTTGTTTCTGTTGTGCAGGCAGCTGACCAGGGTTACTGACCTAAAGAGCAGCTGCTAAGATGTAGAGTTGCTAATGAACAAGGACTGAAAAAAAAAGGAGCTAAGTTCAACTGGCTTCTCACTCCATACCCCTGCATCCCTGCTCAGAAAGAAGGAAAGAGCACTGCCCCCCCCCCCCCCAGACAGATGTAGGGACATGACAATACCCAAATGCAGGGGGAGGAGTGTCCTGGAGGAAGGACATGAACAGTCCCTCCTCCTGCACCCTGTGGGTAGCCAGGAAGAGAAGCCAGAAGCACCAGTGTGTCTGCATCCTGCTCCAGCATCCCCTTTCCACCTGACTGCAGATGTGAGGTCCTGAGCATCCCCTAACCCACTGTAGAAGTTTGATGACCTGGAAAATTAGGGCCTTTGCTGCTTCTCCCCCTCCCTCTCCATCCCTGCTTTGTCTGGATAAATGCTCCTCTACCTGAAACATGGCTGTCACTTGTGATTCTCCCATGTAGATGCCAGTCTAGAATCCTAAGAGTGGAGCTGAGAGGGAACCTCTGTATCCTTTGCCCTCTTCCCTCTTACTGCCCCTGCTAGCATACCATCAGAAAGGATGCCTAGTTCTCTGCAGTCAGAAACTTGCCCAACCAGATTTCTGAGAATTGTAGTTCGGATCAGTGGTGGTCCGTGATCTATATGGGCTGTTGTAATGCAGGATTCAGTGACAGAAAATGAGCTCAAGGAAATTACTTGACTGTGATGATAGTTTTGAAGCAGGCTAGCTAGATTGACAAGGGAGACATTATTGTTAAAATATAGACTATTACCAGAAAAGAGTAAAGGGCTAAGGTGACATTCCTGAGATAAGAGCTAGTCACTATCAGTTGTGTTACTTGGGTTGCATCTTTTACTTTTTTATTTGTATTTTTTGTTTGTTTCATTGCCACCAGGATTATCACTGGGGTTCAGTGCCACCACTATGGATCCTTGACTCCTGGCTTTTCTTTCTTTCTACTTTATTTTTATTTGACCCATTAGAGAGAAATTGAGAGGGAAGGAAGAGAGAGAGAGAGAGAGAGAGAGAGAGAGAGAGAGACCGAGACCTGAAGACCTGCTTCACCACTCGTGAAGTGAATCGTTCTTCCTGCAAGTAGGGAGCTGAGGCTTGAACCCAGATCATTGTGTATTATGATATGTGTGCTTAACTGAGAGCGCCACCACCTGGCTCCCGGGCGGGACCTGCTGGGTTCCAACCTGGACTGCCTGCATGGTTAAGCATGCACCCTCCCAGATAAGCTGTCTTGCTTGCCCAAGGTAATACTTTTTAATTGGACATACAAAATTAAAAGCCAACCTGTAAGCTTAACTCTAAAGTAAATAAAATATGCAAGACTTAAAAGAACCCTAAGTGAGACTAGCAAGAAGAAAGCTAATGATCTTTTTTTTGCATAATTTTGAAGATATCTCAGTTTTTTAGATTGTGAATAAAAGTCCAAAAGGAAACAAAGACTTCAACAGAGGAAAGTGTAATTTTTATGTCAGGTGAAATACAGAATGCTAAGAATGAAGAGATATAGTCAGATGATAAAGTAAGCAACAAAAGACTTTAAAAGAACTATGTGTCTTACATAATGTTCAGAAGGGTTAAATTAGCCTGATATATTTAAAGCTGAGATAATGCTCCTGTCACATATGTTCTGTGTGTTTGGCACTGTCAGATTCTTCTAAGGGCATAGTATGCTTTTGAATCAAAGTAAGGCAACAACAAATGATATATGCAAGATTCTCTTCACTAAATCTTAAATAAATATGAGTGAAACCATATGCAAAACACAAATAATAATCTATATCGTAAATCTATTTTTCATGCCCTTGATTTGACAGTTCCTGACAATAATTTTGATTTACTTGAAGAGTTTTCAATATATGTGTCTAATTACCTTTACCTATATTGAACAATAGCCTATTAATATTTTTCACTTAAAAAAAGCTTCAGCCTGTAGACTCATGCTAGTATTTCATGGATTTCCACAGTCTGTTTCTTATACTTTTTTTTACTGGATGCAATAAATTAGCGGTATTGTTTTATTCACACATGACTGCATTGCAATGCAAAGACCTTGGCAGCATTTTAGAATTACAATGAAATCATCATGGGGAACAGATACTCATTGCCTTACTTCTCCAAACTGTCACTAAGCCATACCAAATAGAGAGAAATACACATACAAATGCATATATTAACTATAAACTTTTTCCATATTAACTGTGAGAAAATGGTGAACTGGAATTGAAGGCTTAAAACTTAAGAAATAAAAATACATAAACAGTGACAGTCAAACTTCTGCAATTTGCATTGCAAATAGATGTAGACAGTGGGACTTTTGAAAATATATTTGATGATTCCTGAGACAAACACAGTAATAATAGACCCTGAGATTATAATTTTCAAAGGTACTTCATTCAACAAGTACTCAATGGTGAAGGTGGAAAGTGTAATTATTTTATAACTATTATTTTGATGTAAGAATAGTGATGTTTGTACTTTTGGTAAAATCAACAGCATAGTTTTGCTAGCTTTTATACATTTCAAAAACAAGAAATCAGGAGCTTTTAAAATAATGACATACATTACAGTCTTCATCCCTACCCTACAAAAAAAAATTATGTCATACAGGTCCATTGATATCTATTAATGGTCCTATCTGCAAATAACAAGTTGCTTAAAAAAATAAACTGAAGTCTGCCTGGGAATTTAAAGTGTTCATATATCAGACTTATATTTGTCAATTCACCTTTCTTCCAATAAATCATATAAATTTAACTATCACAATTATGTGCCTTCCCTCATGTATACTATTGCCAAACCTGTATTTGTGTCACTATTTTAGTTTTTCCTATGCGCACTATTGCTATGCACAATAATTTAACATCGCTAGTGGGAATACTAATGCGGAAAGTAGTCTAGAGACTTCTAAGAATGTGACAAATGGGCCCTATCCTGTGATCTGGCAATTCATTCCTCTCCAAGGGATAGATACCAAGGAATTAAAGATATATATCTGAAGAGATCGCTGCATGACTATGTTCACAGAAGCAAAATCTGTAACAACTCAAAATCAAAAGCAATCCAGATGCCCAACCACAGATAAGTCGGCTAAGTAAGTCACGGCATGCACACAGAACAGACCGCAACACAGCTGTTAGTGATGAAGTTACATCCTTTTCCTCATGTTGGATGGAACTTAACTTATCTCAATAAGCCAAAAAGAGAAGCATGAATACCAGATGAACTCACTCAGTGGTATTTAAGAAACAGTGACAGAAAGGAAAAACAAAAAGTGAAACTTGAATATGGTAGACTCTGGAGGGAAAGGGTAAGAGAGGGGGCTGAGGGTGAAAAAAACCTTTGGGAGTGAGAGTGTTTTGCAGACACCTATTATGGAGAGATGAGAAATTGTACCAATGTGTCTATAACTCTATTATAAACCATCAGCCATCTAGTAAATCTTAAAATGTCATTTACATAGTGATTTGCACTTAAAAGCCAGAATCAAACTTTCTTAATGTCACTACACAGAACTATTATATTGTGGCAAATTAAATTTAAAGCATATTTGGAGGGAGTTAATGTTATTTAAGTAAACCATGATTATTGAAATTTGTATACATAGAACTATAGGATGTTCTCTACTGTTCATAAAACTTGAGAATGGAGATTAATACATCATTCATTTTAAAATAAAAGAATATCTTGTCCCTTGTCCCAAATAGTTTCGTGTCCAATCTGTTGTAAGGGCAAAAAAACTGAAATTCATTTATTATGTGTTATTCTAGAACAAAACCTAGCATAAAAATCAATTTCAAGAAGTAGGAATTGTAATAACAATAGTTCTAAAATAGACTGCATCAACTTTAGGATCTGAAGTGAGTAGGGATCAAACTGTTATCTGGAAACAATTATACATATTATAACATCAGAAACATTTGTTAAAGATTGTCTGCAGTCACATGGAAGGGCCCTTGGAGGTGTAATAAGTTTGTAGTCTTAACTGAAGAAGTAGGAAAAATGAGTCTTGGTAGCACATTTGGACACTGTTAGCTATGTTTAAAATAATTTTAAAAGAAATATGTGACAAAAAAGTATTACTAGTTTGCAAATAGAAATGAAGAATCTGGAAAACTCCTCACTATGGAATCTGATTTGTTGAAACATGGAATTGTTTTCCACCCTCAAACTAGAAAAGACGGTTTCTAATGAGTATTTCTTAATGTTAGCATTATTTTAGCTTATAATACATATATTTTGTTTGAAAGCCAAAATAATCACATAATCTTTATTTGTTCAACATTTTAGCATGATTCCTAGGATATTGATTCAACTAGACAAAAATAGTTCCAGGAAAAAAAAACACATAAGACATGCCCCACATTGGCATGGAACATGCATAAGTAATGGAAAACTAATGATGATATTTTATGATCATACTGTAACAACTTTATGACCAAAATGATTACTACAGTTTTGTTGAATAATGACAGGAAGATGCCAAAAGATGAATTATAATAGTAATAACCTGCACTAATGTAGTGTCCAACTGTTTAGGATGCTATTCAGAGTACTTTTAATTATTAATGCATTTAAACTTAGAAAGTTGTTCTAGAAGTACTATTTTAAGAATCGAATTTGTAGTAGCAGTAGCGGCAGCATCAACTGTAATAATAATAACAGCAGTCACAATTGTACTGTTTATATTTTGTTGTTGTTTTGAAGACTTGACTGCCCTGGGCTTTTTCAGATTGGTGTGGGTGAGGATGGGGCAAATAACACAGCCCCAAAACTTGCTCCAGTGTGGTGGGGGCTGGGCTTTAATCTGGGCTGTGCTCATGGCAAAGTAAGTGCACAATCTAGTTGAGATATTTTGCTCTTCCAGTATTTGTATTTCACAGAGGAGAAGATGCTAACAAGAAATGGCACTAGTTTAGACAACTAATCACAGAGCCCAGTAGACTCTTGAGTTCTTTGTTGGAGACACCAGTTCCCCTGGCTATAAACTCTAAAGCATAATAACCTCCTTGAGCAGAAGGAGAGACCTATCAATTGTTTAAGAGAAACCCTAGAATTATTCAAATTTGTCCTCTTTTCCAGCATTAACAACTATGCAAATCAGTACCAGCTTATCTAAGGCTAAGACTGTAGACAGATTGTTGCAGGTCATCCCCAGACATTATTGGGATGTGAAATTTGAAAGCCAGAAGACCTCTCAGAAAGTCATATTCCTATCCTCACACAAAGGATAATCCTGCCCATCACTTGTTACGGTTTCAAGCTGGTCACACGGGCTTCCTCAAGCTTCAAAGAGCTTTCCCATTATGACAAATCCAGACCATTATGGAGTGCACTTAAATTTCCTGTCCTCCATTTGGAAATCTCTCTCCTCTTGTCTTCTTAGGAACGATCTAATTATCGTAAGAATATAGTATGCCCATAATTTGTCAGACAATTCCTTCTCGGTCTACCCATAGAATTGTTTTTAATTAATCACACTCTTCAACACAATGGTTTGTAATTACTCCTTCAAGTGTCTTTCTTAACAACTTTAATAGGATCTCTTAAAGACAAGGGCTGTTTCTATTACAAGTGGTCTTAGTACCCACAGTTCTTAGTACAAATTCATGTGTGTGTGTGTGTGTGTGTGTGTGTGTGTGTGTGTGTGTGTGTTGATTTAATAATGATCCACAGGACTGTAGGATAAGAGGGATACAATTCCCACCGCCAGAGTTCTGCATCCCATCCCCTCCATTAGAAACTTCTCTGTTTTTTATCCCTCTGGGAGTATGGACTCAATATAGGGTACAGAAGGTGGACGATCTGGCTTCTGTCACTGCTTCTCCATTTTATATTCTCAATAAATATTGGTCCAGTCTCATTATTAATAAATTATTTAATCACCATTGTAAATGACCATGTACCAGAATAAAAGTCCACATATTTTGGTGAAAATTAGAGAGTTCCTTTGTAAAAACCAGAGTTGAGCAGTGCTGTGGTGACAACAAACGAAACAAAAGCCAACAACACAGTGATAACAAAAACACCAAACAGTGAGCTTTCTAGAACTCTTTAAATATGCTTTGTTTATATATATAATACCTTAACTCCTCTATATTTGCACAGTTACTCCTTTTATTTATTTATTTATTTATTCCCTTTTGTTGCCCTTGTTCTTTTTACAGTTATTCTTGGGAGTTGCTTTTAGGATTAAAAATAGTTGCTTAACATTAATTGAAGACAGATGATGTCATTTAACTTCATTATTTATGCTGCACTGAGGGATGAACTCTTATATATGCATTATATCACTGAGTAGTCTATGAACCCTGCTTTTTCATTCTTTTTATTTAGAAAAACAGAGAAAGGCAGATAGAACGAGGAGAGAGGGGGAGGCACTGATGGCAACTCTGAATCCATGGAGCTTCTCCACTGTGTTCCCAACGTGGTTCAGAGTTCAAGCCCAGGGTCTTACTCATATTATGGTGTTTGATCTACTAGGTGAGCTATCTTTCCTCCCGAGAGTTAAAAATGTTCCTAAGTTGTATATTTATATATTTTTAATTGCTTGCTTTTTTCCTTTCTTACTTCTTTGTGTTACTTGACTCTACTGCCATAATATCTCATTGTTCTAGTTTACTTACTTTGTATCATATGCATTATTTACTGAATGGATTTGTGTTTGCAATGTGGGGCTTATGTTGAATTGAACTGACTCCACAGATACAATAAGTACCACATAGATGATTCTGGGTGGGTTGCTGATTACCACCTCCTCCCTCTCCTCCCTATCAGGGACTATAAAAGAACACCAACTCACTGCTTTCTTCTTATTGGAGATTACAAAAAAAAAAACAGAAAAATGCCCTCTACAAAGTAACATCTACTCAATGCTACAAAAACCCACAGTGCAATCTACTATCAGGATTTCTGATAACTAATTCCAAAAATTTCAAAACTAATGACTTAAGAACAAAGAACAAAGATGAAGCCACTCCCCTAGCTGATCCTTTGAAATGCTGAGATGTACAACCCCCGGTAGATCACGTCTTAGAACCATACCTTGGCTGTGAACCTAAGTCATGATTCTCAAATGAATATTTTCCTCATTTTTATTAAGGCCTAATGATTTGTCAGGTCAACAAATCTTAAATGTATGGAAATCTCTGGTGAGTACCATATTTGAAGGGTAAGAGGACAAGCTTTTTTTTTTTTTTTTTTTAGTATATGGTTTAGTTGTTTTTGTTTGTTTGTGTATGTTTGCTTTTTTGCCACCAGGAACTACGGCTCCCAACAGCCATCACCCCCCCTTTTTATTTGATAGAACAAAAAGAAATTGAGGGAGGAGGCGGGGGAGAGAGAGACCCCTGGAAACCTGATTCACCACTCTTGAAGCATTTTTCATTGCAGGTAGGAAACGGGGGCTGGATCCCAAGTTCTTGTGCGTGATAATGTATGCCATGCACCACTGCTTGGTCTCTAGTTAGTTTTATGCACTAAAGACTCAAAATATCTACACCTCCTCTCTATGTTTGAAGGGTTTTTTTTTGTTTTTTTTTTACTAATGAAGATGACCTATTCCCTTTTTCAAGTTAAAAAAGAGAACAGATGTTAATGTTAAAAAAAAAAAAACACACAACCTTATAATAATCATATTTGGGGCAAAGTTAGCTAGAGGGTTACTTAATGATGTATACCTATTTATAATAGTTAAATCTAGTGAAAATTTAACTTTAAACTCATATCTAACTTTAAGTTTCTTCAGCTGTGTTCCTTAGATATGAAAAATTGTAAAGGATCTTTTCTTCAGTCTACCTTCTCTGTTCTTTATTCTTTGTTCTTTATTCTATTTTATTGTTCTTTGTTCAGGGTCAGAAAGAGAGGGAACACACACACACACAGTCATTTTCCTGTAGTTAAAATACAGTGCCGAACTGTGTAGTAATCTCTGTTCCTCTACATTGCTTTAAAAATGCTTCAATGTACCTGAACTGGAATTGGCGTATTGCACCAAAGTAAAAGACTCTGGGGTGGGTTGGTGGGGGATATTACAGGTCTTTCAGAGGACTTAGTGGGGGCTGTATTGTTATATGGAAAACTGAGAAATGTTATGCATGTACAAACTATTGTATTTACTGTCGAAAGTAAAACATTAATTCTCCAATAAAGAAATTTAAAAAAATGCTTAACTCTAAGGATTTTCCCTGGATTCTCTTATTCTCATTGGTGTTTGTTTCATTTTTTTAACTTTAAATTCTGAGAAAGCAGAAACACATACAATTTGAGCAAGTTTTATCATCATTACCTTTATAGTTTTTGTGTGATCTTCAAAATTTTTAGAAACAGTTGTTTTGGGACTGAAAGAGATAGCTCAGCTTAGAAGAGCACAAACCTTGTATAACTGAGCTGTCAGTTATACAAGTGGTACTGCATTATACCAGAGCTGAGTATTGCACTGGACCTCGCTCACTCTTTCTACTTAAAACACATACTTTATTATTTAAAAAAAGTCATTCTGGGAACCAAACTAATTGAAGAAGAACAAGTGGAAGTGTAATTGCATTTCAATTTAAAACCCAAACATGTTAGTCTGTCTAGGATACTAGCAGCCCAAATCAACATAGGAAAACAGATCTCAAAAAATATGACTTAAATGTTGGCATTTTAGTTGCAATTAAATCTTTTCTCTTGAGGTAATGGGGATAAGAGAATCCCCCCAAAATGATAGATTATATAAGATTTTCACTTAACTCTCTAAGAATAAATAACATAAGAATAAATAACATAAGACTATAATATATGTAAATATTTTGCCCACACTATAAACAAATGTATTAGTATATGTGTACGGCCAACTTTCAGAGTATAAACAGAAACATCTATATTTTACTGTAACCTTTCTATTTTGACTATCTTTCTGCAATGTCTCTAGAACACGCATATGAATATATAAATATAACATAATATAGTAGCTAATTTATAATAATTTCTAAGACAAAGAAGTTAATGGCTACTTCTGCCCTCAAGAGTGGGCTTTAACAGTATGATCATGGTAACATATGGCATACTCTACAGAATGATTATACACATTTTCTTACTACTTTGTTTCACTTTACTCTACTGCCACAATACCTCGCTGTCCTAGTTTATTTCCTTTGTATCTTAATCACTTATTTAAATATTTGATAAGTTCAGGTTATGTACACTGTAGGAAATGGGATAGTATGTCTTCTGTTTGCACAGTGTTTGTGGCCCTGGAAAGTTCAGTGTGTATTAAAACTATGCCAGAATGCCTGCTATTTACATATAAAATTAAATTGAACTAAGCAGGCTTGGCAGGTATCTTTAGTTGTTGGCACTTATTTAAATGTCATGTGTGAGGCCTGGCTGTGACTCACCTGGAAGAAAACACATGTTACCATGTG
Organism: Erinaceus europaeus; assembly: GCF_950295315.1. NCBI lineage: Eukaryota > Metazoa > Chordata > Mammalia > Eulipotyphla > Erinaceidae > Erinaceus > Erinaceus europaeus. The sequence continues at coordinate 14,809,400 of NC_080180.1, read as the reverse complement.
CAAGAATCTGTGGTCAAGTCTCTAGTCTCCACCTGCAGGGGAAAAGCTTAGAAGAAGCTGTCCAATAATATGAAAAAAAAAAACTTTAAATGCAATGTAAAACTTAGAACATTTTTTGACTTGAGGAAAGTTCTGTATCTCACCAATTTTCCAACAGTCATATTCACAGTTTACTGAATCCAAATGATCTCCCTCAGAATAGCACCATGAACTTCTGCCATACAGTTTAGGAGACAGTATTTTCCTGCTGAGATGTGTCCACTTATAGAAAGTCTAACCTTTTCTCTTGTTCTGATGATGATTATTGTTTATATTCAGTAAACACATTTTACTAGGAGAGAAAGATCAGATTTGCAATTCCTTGTTCCTAATAAGAGGTTCAAGGTATGTTAATTTACACCAAGATTTCAACATTAAAGAAATGAGCTGTTTCTGAATAATATGAAACACCACACAAAAATCATCAGTAACTGTACACACAGATGACTATGTTGAGGGATTTTCACATTTAATCTTTTACTCTGTGTGTGTTCAGTTCATCAAACTTGAAATATGGGGAGGTGTCTATTTCATAGTTTTAGGTGAAAACAGATGTAGGCTACTTCTGGGAAAACGAGGGTCTTCAATCCTATTGATAGGCTTTCCCTGCTCTGCCCCAGGAACTTCTCCTCCACATAGGCATCAGCTTCTTTCACCCATGAAATTATTTAATTGTCTGAGGATAATAAGACAGTCTTGGGGGAGTCGGCAGTAGCCCAACGGGTTAAGCACACGTGGCGTGGCATAAAGCACAAGGACCGGCATAAGGATACCGGTTCTAGCCCCCGGCTCCCCATCTGCAGGGGCATCACTTCACAAGCGGTGAATGAGGTCTGCAAGTGTCTGACTTTCTCTCCCCATCCTCTCTCCATTTCTCTTTGTCCTATCCAACAATGATGACGTCAATAACAATAATAACTATAACAATAATACAACAAGGGCAACAAAAGGGGATAAATAAATATATTAAAAAAGAAGAAGAAGAAGACAGTCTTGCTGTACTGCTGAGGGATGGAAAAGACAGAGATTACCAATACTATAAACTTCTGGGGTGCAAAACCAGCCACCCCGAACCCCTCTGGGTTCTTCAGTAATTAGGCAAATAATCAAAGAGGCATGAGGAGAATTAATGAGAGAGAAGATAAAGAGGAATTTATTAATATGTAATGGGGAAGACATTGTAGAGTCCTGTATATGATCTTAACTTTCCACCTTGCAGATGTAACATACTATCATACTTGGCTTAATTTGGAGGACATTGGGGAGGGTCCTTTATGAAGGTTACTATAGGATATAGATTTAATTTCTGCTGTTTCTATTGATGACATCTAAACATTTTCCCAAACCAATTTCAATCTGTTTTTTTACTCTGTGGCCACTACCACAAAAACATTTTGGCAAAGATATGTTTTGAGAGGTGGCAGAGTTTTGATTCCCTATACTATAGTAAACATAGAGGGATTTAGGATTACATGAGATTCTTATTGTTTGATATAACAGAATAGGTCTATACAGTGTCTTCACCTTTACAAAGGACAATCAAGACAGAGACATAGTCTAGCCCTAAAAAACTAGAATGCCTTTATGTCACATTAAGTGATTTTTTTTTTATACAAGATTCATGACTATGACCTAATCAGTAATTTAGCATGCTTGAAATCAAACTTATTTGTATAAATTAGAAGGTCACAAAATACAAGTTGGGTAATATCTTATTAGTATCTCTCTTAACCTATAGATGGAGATATTTAGAGACCAAATGTAATTTTAAAGGTGATTTTCTAATTCTAAAATTATAGCTCATTAATAATGAAAATAAAAGGTCATGGTTTCATTAAAATGATTTTTTTTGCACAATAGAAAGTTAAAATTGATGTGATATAACTTGCTTCCCTTTTGTGATTCTACTGGGAGAAGAGTGTAATATATTGTTTCACAGCCATCTACCCACAAAATTACTTTCATGCAAGAAAGCAAAGCTATCTTCTATATAAATGAGATAATTTTACAGCAGTTGTATTCTGCTGGTGAACTATTTAAACTATTATTAAAGTTTCTTAGTAAGGTTTATATTAGAACTGAAGAGGTGTGGACCCAAATCTGATTTATGCTCAGGATAACATTTTTAATAAAATCATTTTATATCTGTCCAAGTATTTAATTTACTATAGTGAATAAAGCATGTTAGATTTTCATTAGTATGTTTAATTTAAGGCACCAAAGTTAAATTAAAAAATGTATCTTATTTTCAGAAATCTAATTTTAATTGATTTACATGATAAATATTTAATATAGACATAACTAAATAGTAAGACCAATTGTAGATTTATTCTTTAGTTGAAATATATTTAAAATAAATGAAACCCAATAAAAACATCTCAATGATGCTAAATATTTAACGTGTTCTGTTTCTAAAGTAATGATTGCCCTAAGTTGAATTCATGGTGTGAGGGCAAATCCATATTGAAATGCAAAATGATTAGAGATTTTTACCTTCTAGAAGTTTTGTTCTCTTTCACTTTATTTAAAATCATCATAGCCTGAATGGGTGGTGGCACATTTAGCAGAGCACACATGCTACAGTATGCAAGTTTAAACCTGAGTCTCAACTTGAGGGGGTAAGGGGGTGGGTGGGGAGAAGCTTCACAAGTAGGGAAGCAGTACTAATGATATCTTTTCTCTCTCCCTTTCTACCTCCCACTTCCTTCTCATTTTCTCTCTGTCTCAATCCAAAATGAATAAATAAATAAATAAATAATGAGATTAGCATGGAAAGGAGGCAGACAGTGGTGTACTCAGTAGAGCACATATACTATGATATACAGGACCAAGGTTCAAACCCCTTATTCCAACTGGCATAGGGGCAGCCTTCACTAAGTGGTGAAGCAGTATTGCAGATGCTTTTCTGTCTCTGTCTCCCTCTCTCTTCTCTATTTCTCTCTGTCTCTACCAAGTAAAAGAAAAAAAAATTGTCACCAGGAGTGTGTGCTAGTCCTGCAGGCACTGAGCCCTCATGATAACTCTGGTGGCAACAATAACAACAACAAAAATTATGAAGTTAACTCATTACTTGAAAGTCAGTCTCTATCTTAGTGGGTTTTCAATAACATTTTACACAATAGTGCATTTTGTGTCTCGACTAACTGCACTATGCTACCTACCCCAGGAACTTATTTCAACTTAATTTGCTCCTATTTTATCTATGAATATTGTACACATGGATTTTAATAACAGATATAAAAATTTTATCTGTTGTCAAAATTTTAGTCTTCTTATACTTAAAAACACAGAATCTTGCCCCTAGGCTTTAGGTGCATTTTAAACAGTGCATCGCTAACAAACACCAAAGTGGGGTGGATGGGAGGACGGTAACATAGTGTTTAAAAAGGAGGGCTGGTTACCATGTAAATGTTGAAAGCGGAAGCCAAGACTTCTATCCTGGGAGGAGCTATGGCAACCTAGTCTCCAGATGTTGACTCTCATACAGCAAACAAATATTACAACAAAATAACTAATTTCATTGGAGAATAGCTGGGATGTCTGGATGTCTGGTAAAGGAAGAAACATCACTATCTTCAGGCTGGTGACTGCCAAGTGGACAGTGGGAGTAGGAGGGGAAGGAGAGAAGGACTTAAGCAGAAACATGGCACTGCATTGCTTACTGTTGCTATGTTTGCAATCACTTCAAATCCATGTGGCAGAGTTAAAAGCCCCCGTGTCTAATCACTCAGGCATTGAGTGGCTGAAAAAAGCTGAAGACGGCTGTTTAGAGCTATAGAAGTCACGGGATGCTGAACAAAACCCAGTAAACCATTTGGCAGACCTAAGGGACTGAATATTGTACCTTTGTGGTGGCAGGTATACCTGGTACACCTAAGTTGACCCACTGCCACAGAGATCTGGTGATCAAGGTCAGACTGTCCTACTGTTGGGGAAGGGGCTTTGACCTCACAGCAGAAACAGTCTGGGAAGAAATTTGAAGAAATACAAAGCTCTCAGTTTAATATGGAGAAATAAACTAATAGAATTTCATGGGGACCATGTGGTGGTTCATCTGGTTAAGCTTACACATTACAGTGTGCAAGGGCCTGCGTTCAAGCCCATGGTCCCCAACTTCAGGGGGGAAGTTTCACGAGTGGTGAAGCAGGGTTGCAGGTGTCTCTTTGTCTCTCTCCCTCTCCTCTCAATTTGTCTCTGTTTCTATATAATAATTTTTAAAAAGGAAAAATGCATGATCTCACAGATTTACTGGATAGGACGATGGAAAATATGAAAACAGTTATATGGTCTGAAGGACTTTTTGAATGCATCCTAGTCTCAAATAGCAAATCAAAGAAGTAGAAGAGATAACATTAGACTTAGAAGACAAGATGATAACATTCTCTGACTTCATAGTAGAAAGAGGAAAAAAAAAAGGTTTAAGAAAAATAAAGGAAAGCTTTGAGAGATTGAAAATACCATCAGAAAATCAAACACCCAAATTACTTATAATCTTTGAAGGAGAAAAGGGAAAGAAGGGAGCAGAAACTATATTCAAATAAGTAATAGGGTATATTTTCCCAAATCTGGGATTTGGTCAGGATATAAATGTTCAGGAAGAAAGAACCTTCCAGGGGCCAGGTAGGTAACTCAGCAGGTTAAGCGCACATGGCACCAAGTGCAAGGACCGGCACAAGGATCCTGGTTCCAGCCCCTGGGTCCCCACCTGCAGGGGGTCGTTTCACGGACAGTGAAGCATGTCTGTCTGTCTGTCTTTCTCTCCCGCTCTGTCCTATCCAGCAACAACAGCAATGGCAACAATAATAAAAAAAGGAAAGAACCTTCCAAATAAGCCCCCACCAAGATACAATATTGTAAAATTATCAAAAGTCAAGAACAAAGAGGAAAGTTTACAAAACACTAGAGAAAAGAAGAAATTGACTTAACGAATGCACTATAGTTAGACTGTATCAGTCTTTTCTGCAGGAACCTCTTCCCAGGAGAGAGCAGAACGATATATTCAAGGTTGTAAAAGACAGTTCCTGCTGCATACTTTATCCTGCAAAACTATCATTCAAATATGAAGGAACAATTGAAGTAGTACAAGATATACAAAAACTAAAGGAGTTTGCCATTATCAGACCTGCCTTGCTAGAGTTACTGAAAGGAGTGCCACAGAGAAAGAAACAGGGGTCACTCAGCTCTTCATAAAGTGATACATAGTACAACAGACACAGAAATACAAGTCATAGAAATACAAGACAACTAAGTTATGAAAGGGTGGGAAAAAATGGATAGATTATGTTTAAATAAAGAATGGTGAGACAATGACAGTTTAAGAAAACTTTATTAGGTGTATTTATATTATATGTATAATAATATCTTTATGTGTAACACATTTACATCTATACTGTCCTTTATGTCTTTTAATGTCACTTTCTCTCTAGGACTTTTTAAATCTTAACTTATTTTTGTTTTTTTCTTATCCTTCCTAGCATATAAAATATCAGGATAGTCTTTAAGGTGGGGCTTGTGCTCAAAAACATTTTATTTTAGTTTATTTATGTTTCATGAAACAGAGCCACGGTGGGAAAGAGAAAGATAATAGACCAGTGCTGGCTTATAGTGGTGCTGGGGATTCAAACTGAAACCGTAAAGCCTCAGGTGTGAAAGTCTTTTGCATAACCATTATAACCTCAGCCTGTTCAAAGAGTCTTGTTGCTATGTTTTATATGTTACCAAATGACCTGTATTTCTCTGAAAGAGAACTATTGCATGGTCTCACTGATATGTGCAATATATATAACTGAAACATACAGGCTTGTTTTAAAATATGTTGAACTGTCGCTAAGACTTTGTGAAAACTATGGTGTTATCTTTGAGGGAGTGGGAGGCGCCTACTGAACTGGTGGTTAGTGTGGTGTAGAACTATAACCCTGTAATCTAATAACTTTGTAAACTACTATTAAATCACTAATAAATAAATAAAATAAGAGGAAGCAAAACATCACTTGTTCATCCTTAGAAATAAATGTGTGCAGAGAGTGATAAACATAATTTGTTACCCTGTGCATGTTCCTGGATATCTGTGAAGACACAATATACTGCAATACATTTTAGCAAGCAGATGAATTTGCAAATAAGTAATTCTCAAGTATTTGCAAAATACTAATTTGATAAAGGGTTAATATCCAAAACATTCAAGGAGCTATTAAAATTTAAACTAATAAAAGAAACAAGACATTTTGCAGTTAACAAAAAAAAGAAAAATAAGACACTGAATTAGATACTTTTACTCCTTCACTATATATAGGAGATCCTTTTCAAAGACCCCATGAGGAGTATGTTGGGTATGATTGCAATGTCATCACACTTTTTTTCCCTTACTCTTCAAGTACTGAATTTTATTTTGATCTGTTTTCAAATGTTGATCCAACTTTGTACCCAAGGAATGAAGTTCATTGGGTCTTGGGGAAACATTGTTACATATTGTAGATTTTTATTTGATAATATTTGGTTTAAAATATTTGTGTCTAATTCATAAGATATTTTTAGTTTTACTGCACTTTTATTCTGCAGTATTCTTTTTCTGGTTTTCACTCCACTGCTAATGAAGCTTCCTCCCTGCAGGTGGGGACTAGGACTTGAGCCTGGGTGCTCAGGCCTGGTAGAGTGTGCTCTCCATTGGGTGCACTGCTGCCACAATTCTCCATACATATTCCTTTAATCGTGACAGATAGTCTGAGGACATTATAATTGAACGCTTGCAATTATATTGAGTTGTTAGAAAAATGATGACACTTTTTATGTATTTATTTATTTATTCCCTTTTGTTGCCCTTGTTGTTTTATTGCTGTAGTTATTGCTGTTATTATTGATGTTGTTGTTGTTGGATAGGACAGAGGAGAAGACAAAGGGGGAGAGAAAGTTAGACACCTGCAGACCTTCTTCACCGCTTGTGAAGCGATCCCCCTACAGATGGGGAACCGGGGGCTCAAACCAGGATCCTTATGCCAATCCTTGCGCTTTGCAACTGCACTTAACCCACTGCACTACTGCTCGACTCCCGACACATTTTTATATACAAAAATACCACATTACTTTTCCAACAACGTAGTAACGTATGATGACTTTTATCTTAGAAATTCTGAGCGGGGCTGACTGGTGGTGCAGTTGGTTGGGTGCACATGTTTTAGGGTGTAAAGACCCAGGTTCAAGCCTCCGGTCCCTGTCTACAGGGGGAAAGCTTTACAAGTGGTGAAGTAGTGCTGCAGGTGTCTCTCTGTCTCTCTCCCTATCTCCACCCTCCTCTTGATTTCTGTCTGTTTCTATCTAATAAATAAAGATAATGTAAAATTTTAAAAATTCTTAACCATCTCAGTGATTAAGATTAGTAATATCTCCCCATGGAATATTTACCTGTTAAATGTACTAACTGATGATCACTGCTCTCACAAAGCTGAGCTTGGCAATTTAATTATCAATATGCTGATCTCTTAGTCTTCACTATAGTGTAACACATTATATATGATTAATAATGAAGCATATTCTGAAGATTATCTATTTTCTCTATAAAGTCTGGTGAGTTAATCATGATCAGCACACAAGCCATGCCTGTTTTTAAACGTTATCTAAAAAATCAGGGTTAAATTTGAGGGATGACAGTTGTATATAACTTATACTTCAGGCACATAATTACATACATAACAATGTGGCATGTATTTAGCATTACAAATAACCTCCTAGCTTTATCTTGGACAATTTATTTTCACGTGTGAAAGAGTTAATTATTTGAGGTGAGTAATAACAAAAATTAATTTCATGATTGGAAAAACAAGACTAGATATTGCATTTCATTTAATTTCCTAAGAAACCATCCTGTGCATTCTTTATTCCCACAAGGCTCTGACTATGAAAATCTCATTATTGAGACCACCTATAGTTGGTATGATTGAAATTTAGAATCTGTGTGTAATTGCCTAATCATTTTGATACAAACTCAAGACAGCCATGGACATTACACTAAGAAAAGGCTTGGGGGGGGGGATGTTGAGTGGTAGCACAGCGGGTTAAGTGCACATGGTGCATAGCACATGGACCAGAGTAAGGATCCTGGCTCTCCCCACCTGTTAGGTGGGTACGGGGGGGGGTTGTCACCTCCCAAGCAGTGAAGCAGGTCTATAGGTGTCTGTCTGTCTTCCCCTTCTCCCTTGATTTCTCTCTCTCCTATCCAACAATAAGGACAACAAAACAGGAAAAATGGCCCAGGAGCAGTAGATTCATGGTAGAAGTTCAATTTTAGCTCTAAGTTGCTCACATTTCATAAATGTCCTACATAAATCCAAAATATTGCTAGTATTCCTATCTCCTCTCAAGTATTAAAGATTGTAGTCTAAACTTCTCATGACTGACACTTTTTTATGTATTACATGAAGTTAGAGGATCAGGCAATATGCTTGTAACATTTTGGCTTTGAATAATGTATTATCTCTTTGATTATTAAAATCCCAACATTTTGTAGTTAACATGCTATTTTGTCAATGTCTTATTAGTTTTAAAATAAATGTGTCAGGGCTGGGGAGATAGCATAATGGTTATGCAAAAGACTTTCATGCCTGAGGCTCTGAGAGCCTAGGTTAGCTCCCCAGCACCACTATAAACCAGAACTGAGCAGTGCTCTGGTATCTCTCTGTCTCTCTGCATTTCTCTACCTTCCTCTCTGTACTTCTTTTTAATTAAAAAAGTAAAGAATAAATTAAAAAGTCAGCATTGGATTCCCATTCATTTTTATATAAAATAGTAATATCTCCTTTACCTGCTAGGATGCTAATATTATTAATACTAGGATTTCTTTATATTATGGTGAATTATTTTGTACAATTAAAGGAATTGTACAAGTTAGCACAGTAAATATTTTAAATGAGAACAAAATCTTGAAATACTTCTCCTATACGATTTCTTTACTTTGTCACTTTACTGGGAGGTGAATGGTTTATAGTACAGGTATTGACATGGGTAAAATTTCTTATCCCATCTTGGTAAGTGTCTGCAAACTACTCTTTCCTCCCAGCTTGTCCTTTTCCACCGTCATGCACCAGGACCCCAACATCCCCCCACTCCCCTCTCAGTTGTTCTCTGTCCTGTCAAAGAAAAATAGAAAGGAAAAACAAAAAAGGAAAAATTGTCTCTGGGACCAGTGGACTTGCAGCGCAGGAAGCAATAACCTTAGGGACAAAAAATTTTTTTTCATTTGCTTTTCTTTCAGCTAACCATTGCAAACATATGAAAATGTGTATTCATAAAAGTTGTAAGTTGTTAAAACAAAAACTTTAAGGGGCCAGGTTGTGGCGCACCTGGTTAAGCACACACTGCAGTGCACAAGACCCCAGGTTCAAGCCATTAGTCCCACCTGCAAGAAGAAAGCTTCATGAGTGGTGAAGCATGGCTGAAGGTGTCTCTCTGTCTCTTTCCTTCTCAATTTCTTGCTCTCTATTCAATAACAAATAAAAAGAAAAAAACACCACCTGTAATGTTATTTTGCTTTAAAATTTAATTTGTAATTAAGATTATTATGTAATTGGAGGTTACATTATAAATGTACTTATATGTAAATTGAGAACCAATATTGTTAGAGTATGTCTATACTATAATGTATATATCATGGATCCCAGAAAAGAATATTGCCAAAGGTTTAAACCTAGGTCCTCACACTTGGTAATGTACACTCTACTAAGTACATCACCTTTGATCCCCAAGAATAGAACTATTTTAATAATTATTAAGACAAAACTATGAACTGAACTTAATTTCCAAATAAAATGTAAAATTAAATTATAACTGATTTTACTTTAAAGCATAATTTACCATGTATGGTTAGTATTTTGATACAGTATTAATATTATAAAACCAAAGGTATAGATACTGCATATGTAGTCCATACTTCCGTTAATTTGTCCAAAAATTTAACCATACATCCTTCTGAGAATGATAAGAAACTAAAAGCAGGATCTGATTAAATCGAGAGCAGGGCACCAATGTAAAAAATATTTTGCATTATTAGCCTTTTAACATGTCACTTGAGAATTTTAAAAGTAACAGTTGTTTTACTTTTCTTGCTTAAATAACGGGTAGAATTTCACTGCTTAATTTACTATTTTGATATAAATAGGGTCTACCTTTATTTTTATTTTACTAAAACAGTTTCTAATATTTTACATATTAAGTGTTAATCTTTATAATATTAGTCCTGATGTCTTCATTCTATCTTGCTACTGGTTTGCTTTTTATTTAGTCCAAATTGTATCAAGGTGACAAAAATTAATGACAGAAATAGAATAAATTGCTTAATATTTTTTGTAGAAGCCCAGAACTGCAATTATACATAAGACAAGACAAAAAAATCACATTAAAATATTATGGGAAGGAAAATAAATGTATTTGGAAGCTTTAACAATGGCGTTCCAGGCTATTAATCTTCAATAGATAATGGAAATCAAATAATTGAACAGACATTAAGTATTAAGTTGTTAATGCTTTCATAATATATCATTTGTGTTTGGTATCCATATTATTCTGTTACATAAAATCGGGTGTTATTCCCTCTCAGTTACTTTTTTTAATTGCTCCTTTTACAAGATACTTTGATTTTATGATTCTAACACTATTAGAAGTATTGATTTGATGCAACTTCCAGTCATGATGTACAAGATCATGTATGGTAGTGTTTGGAGGACCAAACTCTAATACACGCATAAGCCCTCGCTGCCACTTGCACATATTCATTGCAACTCTGTCAGACTGCTTACTGTGATATGAAATAGTGCAATGCAGTAGAGACAAAATTAGTCATCCAGAGTGAGCTTGGATGCAGAGTGGGTAATAGAAAAGGCTGAAATTTTATAGTGAGTATTCAGAAACAAGAAAATCTGGTTTTACTATAATTCTGTGTGCAGGCAACTTTAATGACTTGGTGTGCACTTGCAAGTGACCACCATTTTTTAAAAATTTTTTTATTTACGAAAGGATTAGTGAACAAAAACATAAGGTAGGAGGGGTACAACTCCACACAATTCCCACCACCCAATCCCCATAACCCACCCCCTCCCATGTTAGCTTTCCCATTCTTTAGCCCTCTGGGAGCATGGACCCAGGGTCCTTGAGGGTTGCAGAAGGTAGAAGGTCTGGCTTCTGTAATTGCTTCCCCGCTGAACATGGACGTTGACTGGTTGGTCCATACTCCCAGTCTGCCTCTCTCTTTCCCTAGTAAGGTGTGTCTCTGGGGAAGCTGAGCTCCAGGACACATTGGTGGGGTCTTCAATCCAGGGAAGCCTGGCCAGCATCCTGGTGGCATCTGGAACCTGGTGATTGAAAAGAGAGTTAACATACGAAGCCAAACAATTTGTTGAGCAATCATGGATCCTAAGCTTGGAATAGTGGAGAGGAAGTGTTAGGGAGGTACTCACTGCAAACTCTAGTGTACTTCTGCTTTCAGGTATATATTTTGCAGTATTTTATGGATACGTGTGCACATAAGTTCTCTCTCACAGAAACTGTTGTATATCTAGATTATGGGACTTAGAAAGTGAACTACCTGAGATGAAATTAGAGTGTACTATAAAAGGAAAGGTCTCACCCGAGTATTGAAGTTGAAGGGTTGTCATTCCACACGTGAAGTCTCTGGATACAGTCTGAGGTGAAGCATGTTGAGGTGGCAATCGTTGCTTTGGTTAGGTTGTGATCGGCGGATGCAATATTATTTGGTTTGGATTGGGAGATGCACACGGGAAAGTGGGCCCTATCCAAGGGTTCCAGGACTGGGGGAAGTAGGGGCTCTATAGTGAAGATGTGAGGTTCCTGCTGAGTGACCACCATTTTTAAAAAAGAGAGCTCCAGATGCTTTTATGTATTTATTTTATTTATTTATTTTTATTGGGGAATTAATGTTTTACATTCAACAGTAAGTACAATAGTTTGTACATGTATAACATTCCCCAGTTTCCCATATAACAATACAACCCCCAATAGGTCCTCTGAATCCTTCTTGGACCTGTATTCTCCCCACCCACCCACCCCAGAGTCTTTTACTTTAGTGCGATATACCAATTCCATTTAAGGTTCTACTTGTGTTTTCTTTCTGATCTTGTTTTTCAACTTCTGCCTGAGAGTGAGAGAATCCCATATTAATCCTTCTGTTTCTGACTTATTTCACTCAACATGATTTTTTCAAGGTCCATCCAAGATCGGCTGAAAACGGTGAAGTCACTATTTTTTACAGCTGAGTAGTATTCCATTGTGTATATATACCACAACTTGCTCAGCCACTCATCTGTTGTTGGACAACTGGGTTGCTTCCAGGTTTTGGCTATTAAAAATTGTGCTGCCAAGAACATATGTGTACACAGATCTTTTTGGATGGATATGTTGGGTTCTTTAGGATATATCCCCAGGAGAGGAATTGCAGGATCATAGGGTAGGTCCATTTCTAGCCTTCTGAGAGTTCTCCAGATGCTTTTAAACACAAGGAATGTGACCAGGGAAATGGAGAGCAAGAGAATTTCAAACACAAGGTCCAGAGCTTGTATGCTGGGAAGATATACCACATGATATTTTGCATGATCTGCTTCTCTCACTCTCATTAATAAGCGTATGAATAAATCTTTTCAAAACAAATTATACATTTTGAAATGGGGAGTACTAAGGAATGGCATGTGACTAGGTACAGGTTCAACTCCCAGCACCAAAAATTCAAAATAGTTTAAGTCTCATTTGTAAAAGTATTTTGCTTCATGTTGGGGGGGGGGGAGACTAGAAATATGGTTTTGTTGACTCCCCATGGAAGTAAGAACTCTGCCATTTTGGGACCATGGGATGCCATCTTAACTTTACCATTAGGAAGAAGATAGAACTACCTCAGAGTTCTCCAACTATTTCTTTTTCTTTTCTTTTTTTATTTATTTAAGAAAGGATAAATTAACAAAACCATAGGATAGGAGGGTTTTTTCTTTTTCTTTTTTTTTTTTTTTAAGAAAGGAGACATTAACAAAACTGTAGGATAGGAGGGGTACAACTCCACAGAATTTCCATCACCCGATCTCCATATCCCATCCCCTCCCCTGATAGATTTCTTATTTTCTATCCCTCTCTGGGAGTATGGACCCAGGGTCATTGTGGGTTGCAGAAGGTGGAAGGTCTGGCTTCTGTAATTGCTTCCCTGCTGAATATGGGTGTTGACTGGTCGATCCGTACTCCCAGTGTGCCTCTCTCTTTCCCTAGTAGGGTGGGGCTCTGGGGAAGCAGAGCTCCAGGACACATTGGTGGGTTCGTTAGTCCAGGGAAGTCTGGTCGGCATCATGCTGGCATCCGGGACCTGGTGGCTGAAAAGAGAGTTAACATACAAAGCCAAACAAATTGTTCAGCAATCATGGACCTAAAGGCTGGAATAGTGCAGATGAAGTGTTGGGGGGTACTTTCTGCAGACTCTTGTGTACTTCTGTTTTCAGGTATATATTTTTTCCCTGGTTTATGGACACGTGTGAACATATGCTCTATCTCAGGGGACCTGGTCTATATCTAGGTTTGGGGACTTTATTGGGCAGTGGAACACCTGGAATGGAATTAGAGAATACTGTGAAAGGAAAGGTCTCACCCGAGTGATGAAGCTGAAGGGTTGTCATTCCACACCTGAAGTCTCTGGTCACAGTCTGAAGTGAAGCATGCTGGGGTGGCACTCGTTGTGTTGATTAGGTTGTGATCCGTGGATGCAATATTATTTGATATGAATTGAGAGAAGCATGCAGGAAAGTGGGCTCCACCCTAAGGCTCCAGGACTGGGGGAAGTATAGGCTCTAAAGTGGAAATGTGAGGTTCCTGCTGTCTTAGGGTTCAAGAAGACAATGGATAGTTATTGTTATCATCACATTATTTGGTAATTGGGTTAACTTTGAAAAGTCCCTTTGTTAGGGTTTACTGTATAATACCCAGCATCTTGTATATAGCAATGCCACCACTTGCTTCTGTTCTCCCTCATCTAGGCTTTTGAGAGAGAGTCACCATATCAAATACTCAAAAAGACATTGAGAGACACTGAAAACAACAACAGAGCTATATGGGATGATCTCCAACTATTTCTAAGGTTTTCTTGACATTGTGCTAATGTGGCTGCTATGAAGCCTTTGCTATATTCGCAGAGTTTCAAAGTTGGATATGAGGATGATCTGGCAGCAACATCTGGCACTCCATTGATTAGCAGGGTTGATTCAGCTGATATGGCTGGCTAGGCTGGTGTCCCATTCATCCCTCTGGAGGCTGCACATTCAAAAGAGAATGACCTTCCCCAAATTGAGACTGTCCAGGATATGAGTGGTTATGCTCTCTTGCTACTACCTCTTAGCAAGCTCTCAAGATCCAAAGAAGTTAATTCTGAGATTCTTTTAAATTTATTTATTTACTTGCTGATGTTTACTATATAGAAGAATAGTTTCTTGGAGCTATTCACTGCATAATTTTCACTGACATCATCTACAAGATACTAACATGCATGCATATGTTTGCACATGCACATGTTATATAGTTTCTTAGTTTACATCATTTTTCAGTGCATTCCAATAGAAATATTTCATCTAGACATATTTCATTAACTTACATGTACTATCCACATAAAAATAAATAGAAGGCCGATCAAATCAAGTAATTTGATTCTGCAAAAATATGAGATATTTATAGCTTTCCATTTGTATTTCTGTATGGATCTGTTTAATATTAAGGGAAATTGAATTTCTATAAATGTTACTTCAGTTTCATAGTAAATGTTGTCTTAGATGGTTAAAATAAAAGAGACAGACTTAAGAAAAAATGGTTTGCTTATATTTCAAGTTTTCATCATCTGAAATTTGAAATCCTTCTTTAATTTACTTGTCCATCTCCTTAGGCTTAACTTCAGTGTATACCAACCAACTGCTTGCAATTTTCCAAACAAGGTCAGACTTAGGGAAAAAGTTTGAAGGATACAGAGTTTAGTAACATGTCATCTTTTTTTCAGTTAGAAAATTGAAGTATATCAAGTAAGAGAGATATATGAAGGGATTTCTTCCAACATAAGTGAGGAACATTCTAAAGGAGCGCAAAGATAGTATAAGATACAGAGGTACACAATATGATCAAATTTGTGTGAAAAGAAATTATATGATTATGAAGAGTAATAACCAACTAGAGACATAGCAATATTCTTTTTGGGAGAGGAAAACATTCAGAATGATTTTTATGGATTTCCAAATTAACTTTATCAGTTATTCAAAGTACAACTCAGAATTGTAATTATTACAGAAATGAGAGCAGTGATGCACAGGTCATTGTCCACATTGACTGTAAAGCTATATGCTCACCAGAGGTTATTTATTGCTCATCATTCATACACCTTCTAGATGCCTTACATCCTGTTAACATCAATTTGAGGGTTACTGTCTCATTATATGAATTTGAATGTGTGGAGGAGGAGGTCCAGTTAATTACAGGGAGGTCTATAATGACTACACTATGTTTAAAACTTAATTTCAAAAAGTGTGAAATTTTACCCCTCAAGCAAATACAATCTTATGAGCCAGTAACAATCATTGGCAAAAGAAAAAAGAAGGCAAAAATAGTTCCATATTCTCTTAAAAATACAAAATAGAATGAAAAGCTCTAGCAAGGGCCATCAGTTAACAGTAATTAGAAAACCAAGGTCCAACCTGAAAAATGGTTATCCTACATTATTATTATTGTTGTTGTTGTTGTTATTTTACAATGAAGGTAGGTTTGAATTTAGGTAGTCACCCATAATATTTTTTTCCACTGTCACCAAGACCAGAGTTGTTTGTGTTTGTATGCTAAACTGTCTGCTATCCGTAGTTTTGTATTTCCTAAGTCTTTGAGATACAAAGTATTACCACGATATAATGGTTTATTTGTGCTAAATCAGCATATACCTAATGAACTTTTGTAGATGTCATAAAATTACATCGTTAATTATTTAAATTTTATGATAACTATCTTTGAAATAAAGGATGCTCGTAATATATACATATTGCAATAGACTAAACTGAAGTATAGTGGAGAGGGTAATAGCATTTGCTCTTTATAGATAACATTACACAAACTAAATTTGGAAGATAAGTTACTTTTCTGGGTGGATGATAGAATTAACTTGAGAATATGTATTGGTAAACATAAAAAAACATGAATATGAAGAAACATGAAAGGCAAAGAAAATTATAAATAATTTAATATTTTACTTGAATATTTACTTTCATAGCACTAGTAATTCTACTTATAACTATGTAATTATAATTATGTTTTCTTACCTGGATACTATTCACAATTAAGAAATGGCTTTTGATCAGTTGGAAGATGATTCTTGGTGATGATGGAGCAGCTTAATTATTTTAGAGGCAGGGAAAAGAACTGAGAAATAACAGAAAGAAACAGACAATGTTAAAATCCAAGTTGGGAATTCAAGAGTATTGTGTAAGAGTCAAATTAAAATTCAATCTCATAACATAACTATTATGGTCAAATTTTGAGTAGTATTGAAAATAACATAATTGCCTTACTTTGGTTATTTCTTTTGAACTATCTGTGCTCTTTTCCACATACATACAATTTAAAATTCCAAGCATGATGGAAGACCCTAACCCTAACTCTTCTGTGATCACAGTTCATCTGGCCTTTCTGCTGCTCCTTAAACACTCCAGTCACTATTGCTGTGTGACTCTTGATTGACGGCATGTTTAGGCTGGTTTAGTTTTTCCTTTCTATGACCATTTGACTCTCTTTTACCTGTTTCTTTTCACTGGTCAAATGCTTCCTCAGTATGATCTTTTTATATAGCTCACAAAATAGTTTATCGTTTATTCTTGATTTTTATTTTTGTTCCAAAGATTTTTAATTATATGTCTTCCTTATGACAATTATCTTTACTTCCTTTTTTTCCATTATAATATAAGTTCCAAGGTGGTCAGACAGATATTTTTGCTAGTTTCAGTCAATAATATATTCCTAGAGTAGTGGCTGACACACAGTAATCTGTTATAGTCAATGGTAGATTCAATCATCTATTTTGAATTAACTAATTAATTACATAATTACCTATTTTCTCTCCCAGGAAGAATTACACTTCCTTAAAAGGTTAGGACTTATAATTATGTCTTCAATGCAATCTCAAGAAATAATCTGCTTTATAAAGAAATGTTCTTGCCTGCAAAGATATCTGACACAGTATACAAAGGACTTATATTTGAACATCTGAAACCACGTTCTTATGTTATTATCATACTGAATGGTTTGAAAATCATTGAGGAAATTCATTTGATTTACTTGAATTATAATGATTTTTATATAACTTGGTGTCAACCATTGAGACAAAGTAATTCTATCATTTAGAAATTCTGTGCTCTCTTATCTTTACCTAAACTTTCCCTCTATCACATGACTTTTCACAGCCTGAACTAAACATACATTTATTTATTACTTATTGTTTATATATTCATCAGTGCCTTACAACTCCTCCATCCATGGTGGACCCTTCCTTCCTTCCTTTTCTTTAGAGAGAGAGTAAGAGAGAGACCTGCACTGTTCTACCACTTGTGAAGCTTTTTTAGGTGGGGGGTCAGGGCTTTGTATGCAGGTCCTTGTGCATAGTAACTTGTGAACTTTACCAGGTGAGCCACAGCTAGCCCAAGATTTTTATTTTTATCATATTTTTAGAAAAATCCCATACATTTTATCTTTGACTCTTTTTCAAGTTTCTCCTTAGGATACTTTCATAGATCCAAATATGCCCTAACTTTCTATGGTGAAGAAAGATAACCACTCTTGATAAGAGTTTAATGAACATCAGATGCTGTGTTTGTGGGTCACTGTGACTCATAGTTGGCTCTTTAATCTTTCTGATGGTCAAGATCTCATTCCACTGAAAGGACCTCAGTCCTCTTGCATTCATTTTTCTGAAGTTTTGCCTATAACATGTTGAATTCAAGTCTTGAAATTTAATCTCCATTCTCCCAGTCTATGTTCACATGAGTGTTAATTTCTTAAATAAGCAATATTGTAAAGTTATAAACCCACTTATACTTTAAATATTTAATTATAAAATATCGAATGACTCTCCAATATTTAAAAAGGAACTATATTTACTTATTCTACTACAGCACTGCTCAGTTCTAAAGCATAGGAACCGCAAGTGTGAAAGTCCTTTTGTGTAACATTTATACTATTCCCCTCACCACAAAAATCTTTTCTTTTGTCATCCAGAAATTTATTTCCACTTTTACTGATTTGTTGGGACTATGTGTACGCCTGATAGAGCTTAGGGAGAACCACCCCCATCCTTGGATGGAGGTCTGAGAAGATAACCTCTTGGTAAGTCTCTCTCAACCGAGGTGAGCAAAAGGGGGGAAACTCAGACTTGGTTCTTTCCTTCTTGACTCTCAGGCCCACAGAAACCCCAGTACTTCGCTCCATTAACTGCAGGACACATGGCCGCAGATTCACTTATTCAAAGTCACCTTCTGATCACAGAAGAACACACCTTATCACACACTTCATCACACACCTCAGACCCCAGACAAGAGAAATTCCAAACTATATGGCCTTTTGATATCCATCTTCTCTCTGTCTCACCCTTCTGGTTTAACCCCTATGCTTTTCTCAAATACCTTTGGATAATTAAGTTGCTTGCGACATGGAGAATAACTGTCTTGTATCTCATCAATTCCTGTCATACCAGCCCCCTACCATAGGGGCAAGCTGACCTTTAAGAAACCTGTAATTTCTGACATATTTCAATAATAATTCCCTTTGTTTGGTTCTCTATTTAACTCATGTCCACCTTGCTAATAAACGAGTTCTGAGCACGCTCGAGAGCTCCCTGGTGTCTTTACTCTAGAATGAACCGGTCTGTTACCTTTCCCCTGGAGATCACCCTGCCAGAGAGCCGACACTGATTAACAGTGGTTATGTCTGTTATAGTGCAGATATACCATATGACCATGTTTCTGTATTTAATCTCCCAGAGGAAAGTGCTCCACTGTGAGCCACAGAATCCATTCTTTGAAATACAACAAAATCAAATTTTATTTAATGAATAAATCCCATTAAAAGTTTTTAAAAAATATTTATTCCTTTTTGTTGCCATTGTTTTATTGTTGTTATTGATGCCATTGTTGTTGGATAGGACAGAAAAATGGAGAAAGGGGGGGAAGACAGAGAGGGAGAGAAAAAGATAGACACCGGCAGATCTACTTTCACCGCCTGTGAACCGACTACCTGGCAGGTAGGGAGCCAGGGGCTTGAACCAGGATCCTTGCGCCGGTCCTTGTTTTTTGCACCACCTACACTTAACCTGCTGCACTACCACCCGACTCCCCATTAAAAGTTTTTATACCGTCAATGAAATTTGTTCTGGGCCATGATTGATTTCTAAAGCAAGCATGCTTTTATTTTCTGAGACAAAAATCATATCTTTCATAATATAAAATTGGAATGATTTCCTGGGCTTCCAATAATTAATAAATCCTACTTGTATGTATATGTAAATATGTGTGTGTGTGTGTGTGTGTGTGTGTGTATGTATGGATTATAGCAAAAATTTGTGATGTAGGCCTCTCACACAGTTTTATCTACAATTAAAAAAAATTATCTTTATTTGTTTATTGTCTAGAGACCACCAAAAATTGAGAGGGAAGTGGGGAGATAAAGAGGGAGACAGACAGAGACACCTGCTTTACCATTCATGAAGCTTTCCCCCTGCAGTGGGTTTCGGGGACTTGAACATTGTAACCTGTGTGCTCAGATAGATGTACCACCAAACCCCAACAGTTTAAAGACTGACATGTCAATAAAGTCAGATTACTAAAAATTCACTGAATGCTACATATTTTTATTTTACAAGTGATAAGATAATTATCTTATTAGTGTCATAGTGCCTTAGGCATTTTAAAATTACCATGGTGTGGGACATGCCCATATATAGTGAATAGCATAGCAGTCTCTCTTATCTAAGGCTCAGTCCCTGCCACCACAATGACCCAGAATGGAGCAGTGCCTTGGTCTCTATCTTAGTGTGTCATCAAAATAAATTAATCATAACAGATAAAGTAAAATCAGTAACTCTTAAGTTTAATGCAAAGCAAACAAGAAGCATGTTTGACACTTTAACAAACAATAATGAGGTTTAGGAGTAAAATAGAAACGGGTAATATGCACTTTTTATTTATCCAACCATCACACTTAATAACCTGTGAAGCCATGAGTTTCACTCATTTTATTTTTCTCTTCCATAACTGCTTTCTTGTACTGATTTGTCCTTTACAGTCATGTCATTAAGCATATTGTCTCATAAGCTTGCTTTTTTAGCTGAGGTGTTTGTTCAAAGATGGGATTTAAAAATCTATTAAAGCAACTTATGGAAAATCTCTGTGTAAGGAGCTTAGTACCTAGGAAAATATAGTACCAATTATTTCATTTAATTTTAGGGCGTAGGTAATTTAATTCAAAATCTAGCTGAATTTTAAAGAGGAAGCTATAAGTGTTGTGTCATACATAGTACCAAAAACAATGTTTCTGGACAAATTTTATATGAGTTTAGCTTTCAGCTCTACAAAGTTGCATTCTTTTAAATTTCAGAGTATTTGGTACACATGGAATTATTTTTGTATGAAATCACCCCACATTGGGTGAAATAATGATTTATAAGATAGCACTGTAGCATGAATACATCTTATCTTCCTTTGATATGGTGATTGTGCACCATCCTAACACTAGCTGAAGTGTGTGTCCCCATAAGCCGGGATTCCCAATGTCCTCTCAAAGCTCTTGCCTCACCTACTTTTATATGCTTGGCTCTCCTGCAATGGACAGTAGATACTGTTTCATCCTATATTTTCCCTTTCTTAAATCCTACCTCTGAGTGAGATCATCAGACATTAGTGCTTTGTAATTCACTTTTGTTTCTCCCAGCGGAGAAAGATGCGTTGATATTCTTCATTTCCCTTTCTTGCCCCTCTAGATTATACTTTGTACATTCTCCGCATTGCTATACTCTAAGAATATTTCTTAGAATAATGTTTTTCACATCTACTTCTGTGGCTTTAATAGCCTCTTTGTGCAACTAGTTTTCACACTACTTTCAATGAATTCTATAAACGAATTCTGAGTTTACTTCAGGAGACATTCCAGTCTCCCTATCCTTACACAACACCCTAACCCAACTATATTTCTACTCTGTGTTCAAGGTAATGTAAAATAACAGTAAAATAGTTTTAAAATGTTTGCATGCTTCCTGGGAAAAATCTGACATCATCTATATATGAAGTCTCACTCCTATACTACTGAAAAACTGTTGAAAGGCAAACCATCTTCCACAACTCTTCGAATCTTGTTTTAAAGTCATAATGAAGAAAAAGAAGATTCAGGTGTTCATGCTCATACAAAGGAAGACAGTACTAGCAAGTTTATAAATGAACTAAGGTATCTAACTAGAATACTTTAATATTTTGTACTTATAAGTAGGTTACAGCATTCTTATATTATTTTCCTTGAGACTGTGCTTATATTGTCACTGCCTTTGTACCTCTATTACTTCCAGCTACTAGGAATTCCCATATAACTTATACCAAAGGACTATAGAATTCACCTTGTGTACAAAATAAAGAATGTTATTGTTGATATAAGTATCTCAGATTCAGGTTGAATATCATACTGTGCAAAGATATTTTTTAGCTTTATAAGTTCTTTTATTCTATAGGGGAAAATTCTATATTTAATGTGAATTGTATAGGAGTAGTTAAAATTGAGCTAAGAAAGTCATTATCATTAGGAACGTGTGTATAATTCACAGTTGATTAGAGTAGAGCCTTGGTTTTTACATAAAATTTATGTGTTCTGCTATTACTTTGAGTTCTAATTCTTGTTTCATTATTTGTATCTACATACCATTAGGATTAGCAATTAGGAAGACTGCAACCTTGGCAACAGTTGAACCCTAGGGTTAGGAATGAGCGCACCAAGCAGGCAACAGGTGGTGATGCTGAGTTAAGATGAGGAAGCTATATACCTGTGACCAACAGTTATGTAAGTCAACATTCCCCCAATAATGTGGGAATGGAAAAAAAAAGTGTTCGTAGTAAATGTGCAACCAAATGAATTCCTTATAATTTGGTTTGCTAGGTTTTGCTTAGCTTCATTTCAAAAGTAAAGTGAGAATTTTTAATTTCTAGTCCAGCACATAAGGAATTTAGGTCACTGCCACTCTCATAATGGCTCCAAACACCCATTCCATTAGGACCCAGAGAGATAAGAGGAAAAAAGGAAAGACACTGGGAAGTTGTAATAAGTGTAGGTGTGACTTAGAAAGGAAGAGAAGGCAGGGCCATGGAAAAAAATAGAAATAACAGTCAGCCCATATTGAGCTTGTGAGAACTACTGCAGTTTTTAATGGTGGGAATGAGGACAGAGATTTCTGGTGGTGGGAAAGGTGTGGGATTCTACACCCATTATCTCATAATTTTATAAATCACTGATAAAAAGATATTAAAACGTAACAAGCTAAAAATCAACAATGTCTCCTTACACCAGTAGACAGTTCAGGTTACAGGAAAAGCAGCTGCCCCCAAATTTGGAAAGCAAGCTGGTCGGATACAGGAGTATCGTGGTTTATTAGCTCAGAAGTCCAGGAGAAAACTAGCTCTCAGGAACTACTGCCATGAAACAACAAAGTAAGCCTTAAATGATGTAACTGCTGGGTGCTCTCTGTAGACAAACTTGAAAGTTAAAACTCCAAGGAGCGGGTCATTCATAGTCACCCTCCCCAGCTACATAATCACACAGTTTATGAGCATCAAACTTCTTCCAACTTCTCAAGCTTTTACTGTTAGCAGCCACAGGAGAAAAGAATACATTTCAGAATATGCCCTCCTATAAACATTATAATCTTACCGTTTTTGGTTTTCTGTTTGCTTTGATACACACACACACACACACACACACACACACACACACACACACACACACACACACCAGAGCACTCTGGTTTATAGTGGTGTGGGGGATTAAACCTGGGATTTTGGAACCTCAGGTGTGAGAGTTTCTTTGCATAGCTACTCTAACCCCCTCTTACAATCTTGTAACCCACTATTAATTATAAATATGAAAAAATTAAAATACACATAGGCCCATTCCCTTATTATTCTCATAATAAATACATTTTAATATATACCCAGAACATTTTTGCCTCCTCTCCACCCACTCCCATTATAACGAAGGCTCAGTGGCTGCTTTTTTCCTCACTTTTTTTTTCCCTTTTTAAATTTTATAGGACAGAAAGAAATTGAGAGACTTGCAGTGTTGCTTCACTTCTCATGAAGCATTCCTCACTGCAAGCGGTCCTTGCACATGGTAGCATGTAGTCTTAACCAGGTGCACTACTGCCTGGCCCCCATTTTTGTCTTCTTAGTAATGCTCCAACTATATATTTTTCCTGATTCTATTGGTGCTGCTTTTCCTTCCTTCTTTTTCTTTTCCAAAGCAGAACAGACTTGGGAGAAGTGAAATTCTAGTTCTCTCCTAAACCCTCCCTTTCAGCCTACTATACCATATTTGATTTCACCGAGAAATCAAAAGACAAAAATTAGTTTGAAAGGACAGAACAAGCACAGATTTTTTTTCTTTTTTTTTTCTCTTTTCTTTTTACTCAGGGTAGAAGTATTGGAACTAGACTATAAATTTAAAGTAATTAAGATAAGGAAAATGTGGACATCATTCAAGAACAAGTAGCATCCACAAAGAATCTGCAGTTAAATTATCCTTCATATATGAAACATAGATAAAGACTATTTTGACCAAAAAAATACGGAATTTACAGCTAAAATATATGCCATTCTCTTTGAGATGTTAAAATGAGTTTTACAGAAAATTAAATGTCAGAATTCGACATATATGGTGAAACATTATTAGAACCCAAACAAAAGACAGAAAATATTTAAGAGAAAACACAGGTAAACTAAAATTAAAAAAAAAATTTCATCACTGAGTTTATTGTACCTGGTATCTCCCATTTTGGAAAAGTTCTTAATTATTCTCTCAATTTCTTTACGAATAAGATCCCCTAATAAAAGTAATCTGTTATAGTTTCTATACTACTTTGCTATTTCCTGTTGGATTCATTTCTGATCTTTTTAATTTTTTTTAATTTCTTCCTGCCTACTGTGGATTAAATTGACAATTATTGATACATAGAAAAAATAAAACCTACTAAACTTCTCACATATTGTAATACCTTGTATGG
Source organism: Erinaceus europaeus (assembly GCF_950295315.1). Classification (NCBI taxonomy): domain Eukaryota; kingdom Metazoa; phylum Chordata; class Mammalia; order Eulipotyphla; family Erinaceidae; genus Erinaceus; species Erinaceus europaeus. The sequence goes on along the minus strand of NC_080180.1, from coordinate 14,785,066 downwards.
AGTAAAAATCCTTTACCAAATGATTTATTCTTATTCGTGATTTAATTACTGCTCATCTGCTTAGGTCCTAAAAGGGAAGTGGCTTGTGAGAAGATTGCTTTTTAAAATGAGATTAGAAATATGTATGTTCTGTCAGTAAGTCAACAAAGAGAATTTTAAGAGTATTAAATATGAAATTGCTTGCACTTCAAAATTACCTAGAATCATTTCTAGTGAATTGAACTATGGATGCATATATAAAAACATCTGTAGTTCCAATTTATAAAAATTGAGCTTATACTTTAAAAGCTAGTATACCTTTTAAGAATACATGAGAATTATTATACTGAAATGTCTTAAAAAGATTCTATGTGGCTTTCTTTTTTTTCACACTGAAATTTTACATGATTTCTAAAATTTACATTGAATTTTACTTTTCTATTTGTCCTCAAGTCTCAGCTATTCCTATATTTTATTCCACTGCTTGCTTAGCAGTAATATTGGTAGGGTGTTTTCAGGCAACATATAATCTAATTATATAACCTGAAATAAAAACTGATTAAACTTCTTTTAAAATCTAGAAGTGTAAGTTACACCAGAGGAAGAAGTAAATATGCAGATTCACCAGATTAAAAAATTGTTGTAATTACTTACTAACCTTTTCTTCCTTGCTTTGTTTTATATCTTTAAACTGTCAAAACATGTTTTTCATACAAAGAAAAAAGTTAGTTTACATATACATATATAACTAAAATGTAATGTTACTGTCATTCTGTCCTATGTTTAAGAAAATTTATTTAATATGGATAGCAAACATACTATATTCTTTTGCTCGTGGCACTTAATAGTTTGTGGGAGGCCAAGAGCTGTTCTGGGACAAATTTTATGATTGCCTTTCAGAGGATTAAGGTCACTTAGAGAATCCCACTGTGTGCTCAAATGGACATGTGCATACTGCATCTTTTTATAATTTTTAATATAAATGGAGACTAACTTTCAGAATCTAACATCCTATTGAGTATTTAAATCAAAGAATGTTATAAAATGAAACATTTTCTTCCCCCCCCCTTTTTTTTGATTTATTTAAAAAAGGAGACATTAACAAAACAGGAGGGGTATAACTCCACACAATTCCTACCACCCGATCTCCATATCCCATCCCCTCCCCTGATAGCTTTCCTATTCTCTATCCCTCTGGGAGTATGGACCCAGGGTCATTGTGAGTTGCAGAAGGTGGAAGGTCTGGCTTCTGTAATTGCTTCCCCACTGAACATGGGCATTGACTGGTCGATCCATACTCCCAGTCTGCCTCTCTCTTTCCCTAGTAGGGTGGGTCTCTGGGGAAGCGGAGCTCCAGGAAACATTTTTGAAGTACGGTCCTAAAAGAAGAAATATCAGTTGCATTTGTGAAATGCACAAATTAATGTTTCAAATGACATGCTTTCTAACACAAAATCTCTTGTGAGGAGGATTATTTTTAGCAAGCTCCCCAACGATTTTTGTGCATTCTATTCGTAGAGTGATTTCTAAAATCAAACATGTTCTCTTAGAAGCTACAGTGTGCACTAGACTGTTTACAACTGGGGTGTCAGTACAATATATTGTTATTTGTATGTCATTTCCTGGGGATAGTTGGTCTATTTGATCAGTTTAAGTTTTTCCTGTCCTCACTCTCAGCCAGTGCACATACACATCTACTGTTCTCATGAATAACTCTTTAATTATTCACTATTCTTTAGCAGTAATTTCATCTGGTCATAGCATTTTTTGACACCAATAGTGGTGCAGTGGTGCAGTGGTGAGTGGGAGTGACTTTTGCTAAGCCTGTATGTTAGCCAAAGTCTAGGTCAGCTTCATGAAAAGCATCCTTGCTTCTGTGATCACCCAGTGGGCATTTCTTCTGTCTCTGTGTAGATATTCTATGATGTATCTACACATTTCTGTGTGTTAGCTCAAACTCTGTTATCATTTGATGGAATCTAGTGCTAGTCACCTTATAAAACTCTTTGTGTTCTCTGTTATAATCATCCACCTTAACATGTGGATTGCATTTCTTAATGTAGTCATAATAAAAATCATCAAAAATATTTATTCAAGCAGAGTAGAAATGTGCTCATTCCTGTAAACAGACCACAGTAACTCAACTTACTGTTTGCAGGTGTATGAGCTGATTGCTCAGTTATTCAGGGATAAAACCAGATGACGTATCTGCTATTTACATTATGTAAGTGGAACTGATCTTGGAACCGAACTGTGACACCCAGTCTATAGGAGAAAGTAAAGAATTACCTTGAGTGTTTTGTTTCATTGTTGTTAGTTTAACTTAGAGGTCTGGGCCATAAACTATCACTGCGTATAATGTGTCTTAGTGAAGACACGTAGTGTGTCATAGTGAAGTTGTGTTTACAGGAAGTAGAAATGAAGCTGGTGAATATGGGGCAGTCTTGTTTTCTAGGTACTATTCTTTTGGCAACAGAGTCAAGTCAGCTTTAGTAAGTTTAAGAAACTTGATTAGCCTAGTAAATTTAAGATCATGTGAAAAATAGTTAACAACAGAGAGCCCCAATTATTTTAGAATTTTAGTAGAGAATGTTTACATTTTTTTCTTGCATTTGTTTATTGTTGGGGGCCTGACTGTAGCGCAGTGGATTAAGCACACATGGCTCAAAGCTCAAGGACTTGTAAGGATCCTGGCTGTGCCCCAGACTCCCCACCTGTGGGCGAGGACGCCTCAAGAGTGGTTAAGCAGGTCTACAGGTGTGTAACTTTCTCTTCCCCTCTCTGTCCTCCCCTCCTCTCTTGATTTCTCTTGGTCCTATTCAACAACAAGGACAGCGATAACAACAACAATAAACAAGAGTAACAAAAGGGAAAAAATAGCCTCCAGGAGAAGTGGATTAGTAGTGCAGGCACCGAGCTCCAGCAATAACCCTGGAGGCAAGTGTGTGCGTGTGTGTGTGTGTGTGTGTGTGTGTGTGTGTGTGTGTGTGTGTGTGTGTGTGTGTGTGTTTATTGTTGTTAAGGTGCCCTGTTCTCTTGCATACTTGATTCATACTCCTAACTAATTTTTCAGAAAAAAATAAATCACATAAGAACAAAGGAAGGAGGGATGGAGAGACGACACCCCAGCACTTTTCCACCATGTGTGGAGTCTACTATTCTCACATGTGGAATGAGGGTGCAAATCTTGGCCTTCAGTCATAGTAACGTGTACTCTACCAGATGAGTTAACTCCTAAAATCTGATTTAAAATTCTTCTAGTTTACATTGACTACCTTTTACATAGAAAATTAGAGAAAATCACATATTTTGAAGTTCAGTAGATAACTAGTGAAAATTACTTCAAGAATTGTTGGAACCGAACTGTGGTGTAGCCAATTAAGTGCACACAGCACAAAGCACAAGAACCCACACATGGATCTGGGTTCAAGCCCCCGCTCCCACCTGCAGTGTGAATGCTTCACAAGTGGTGAAGCAGGTCTGCTGGTATCTATCTCTCTCCCTATCTCCCTTTCCTCTCAATTTCTCTCTTTCCTATGCAATAAAAATGGAAAAAATGACCACCGGGAGCAATGGATTTGTAGTGCAGGACCCAAGCCCCAGCAATAACCCTGAAGGCAAAATAAATATATTAATTAACTAATTAATTAATATAAGAAAGAAAGAAAAATAAATAAGAATTGTCAACAGCCTCCTTGTAGAATTTCCTTAACAGAAAAAAAAAAAACCTCAAAATAGTCTTTGTTATTGTTTCCAAGGGAAAATGAAGTGTTGGCTCATAGATTCTCATGTGTGCAAATTACTAAAGTAATCCTAACAACTAAGAATGATCAACCCTAAATTTGCTATTTATAGTAATAATCTAGTCATAATTTCCTGACAATGTCCATTTAGTTGTCTAACAAACAAATGCCAAATATTTGTCAAAATGACAAAAGTTCCTACTGAGTGATGCAAGCGTTTCGACTCTGGACATGCCTTTTGGTTATTCTTTTTTTCCTCCAGGGTTATTGCTGGGCTCGGTGCCTGCACCATGAATCCACCGCTCCTGGAGGCCATTTTTTCCCCCTTTTGTTGCCCTTGTTGTTGTAGTCTTGTGGTTATTATTATTGCCATTGTTGATGTTGTTCGTTGTTGGATAGGACAGAGAGAAATGGAGAGAGGAGGGGAAGACAGAGAGGGGGAGAGAAAGATAGACACCCTCAGACCTGCTTCACTGCCTGTGAAGCGACTCCCCTGCAGGTGGGGAGCCGGGGACCCCAACTGGGATCCTTATGCCGGTCCCTGCACTTTGCGCCACGTGCGCTTAACCCACTGCCACCGCCGGACCGCCACCTTTTGGTTATTCTGATTGCTCTGGTTATACAGTGATTATGGTTTCAACTGTGCTCATTCATCTTTGTTGTTGTTGTCACTGGAGTCTTCACCGCAACCGGTAGACTTTTCTAGATCAACAGAGTCCGAGACAATACAGACAGAGAGGGAAAGACACCAGAGCACTGAAGCTTCTTCCAGTGTGGTAGCTGGTCTCAAACCTGGGTTGCAGACATGACAAGCCAGGCTCACTGTACAGGTGAGCTACTTTACCTGCTTAAGCCGCATACATCTCGATATGTGTTAGTTTCCATTAATTTTGCTTCATTATTGATTTACTTTCTTGTAGATTGTAGAAGCCCTACGTGCCATCACAATATTTGTGACATTATGAATTTACTTACGATTTTCTGATGACACGACAAAGACATGCTTCTAGTATGAACATAAAAGAAGTAACATACAACAGTATTCACTACTTAGCTATTTCATAGTAGAAAATATGAACTTGTGGGCTAGGAGGTAGCTCAGTGGATAAAGCATTAGACTCTTAAGCATGAGGTCCTGAGTTCACTCCCTAGCAGCACATGTACCAGAGTGATGTCTAGCTTTCTCCCCCCCTCCTATATTTCTCATAAATAAATAAATAAAATCTTAAAAAAAGAAAATAGGAACTAAAATGGTATAGTTAACCCAAATGGAAAAATGAAGTAGGGATGGGTAAAACTGGACATTTCAGAAAAAAGATATTTAGTCCTCAAATTTATCATACCTGCATGGATAAATGGTATCCTACCATATAATTAAAGTTGAAAACAGGGAATGAGAATAAGTAGATAACTTAAAGGGAGAGGTGATTTACAAAAAGATATGCAATAGTTTATAAAATTGAAATAAAAAGTAAACAGCCCAAAGAGAGCAATATTGGGAAGTCAGGTATCACGGACTGCTGGGGAAATCCATCCGGATACAGCCTAGGGCACAGAGCTATAACATTTGGCTTGCTGTGTCAGCAGTTTCAGATCTTGTTGATTAGATTTCACATCCCACTATATCAAATGTTATTTGTTAGAAAGTTACATTTTTGGGAGTCGGGCGATAGAGCAGCGGGTTAAGTGGCTTAGTATGTGGCACAAAGTGCAAGGACCGGCATAAGGATCCCGGTTCGAGCCCCCCGCTCCCCACCTGCAGTGGAGTCGCTTCACAATCGGTGAAGCAGGTTTGCAGGTGTCTGTCTTTCTCTCTGTCTTCACCTCCTCTCTCCATTTCTGTCATATCCAACAACAATAATAACTACAACACTAAAACAACAAGGGCAACAAAAGGGAATAAATAAATAAATGTTTTATAAAATTACAAAAAATGAAAGTTACATTTTCCATCAGTGAATCACAGGTGCTCATTGAGCGGGCTCACTGGTGGCATACCTGGTTGAACACATACATTACCGTGTGTAAGGATCCAGGTTTGAGCCCCAAACCCCACTTACAGGGAGGACACTTCAGGAGTGGTGAAGCAGGTCTGCAGGTGTCTTACCTTTTTCTTTGACTCTCTTTTCCTCCCCTCCTCTTGATTTATCTCTGTTCTATAAAATAAAAATAAGAAAGAGAAAGGAAGATCGGCAGAGAGAAAAAACTGCAGGAAACAAAAAAAAAAAAACAAATATGCATTGAATACATATGGCTTTGTCTACCTCTTTGATCTCTTTTAATATAGCATGTGTCATTTTTAGATAGAAATTCCTTTCACTACTTGAAATAAAATTTATACTCTATTGTCATAGCTAAGATCTGAAGTTTCTAAATTATAATATTGAATTCTTTTTGAAAAAATTACAGTCTTATTTCTAACTTATTTTAAAAAGCATTATATTTATTTACTTTATTGGATAGAGAAAACTAGATTTGGGAAGAAAGAGAAAAAGAGAGACACCTGCAGCATTCCTTTGCCACTGGAGAAGATTTCCCCCTTCAGTTGGGAACTGGGTCCTTGAAACTGGGTCTAACATGTGAGCTCAATCTGGTCTTCCCCTCTGTACCTTATTTCTTAAAATCACTTTTACTGGTAAATAAAGTAATAATTGTTTAAAATGGTTTAAAAGACATTTGTTACGAGTGCACAATATCCTATCTGCCAAAAACATCATGACCACCCAAAACTGACATTTTCCACCACTCTAATGCACTAGGTATGCACCTACTGTTTTGAACACCAGCAAACTCCCCCTTTTAGAGTCTTTGGATCAGCTGCAAGTGAGCGTAGCTAGTGTGTTTCCACCCTGTGGGGTGACGAACTTTACTGTTTGTAATACTACCCTGGAGATAGTTCACTTTCTGGGGTACTTGAGGATAAAAGGGATTGCTTGATATATGTTTTTTCTCCAGGTTGTGAATCATCTTTAGAAAGGAAAATAAATAATAGTTTGTTTTCTACATTTTAGAAGAGGATATTAGGGGGAAATGAGCAATGACTGCCTTGGGGGTAGGCAATTTTCTTTTACAGAAGACTGTAAATGCCCCGGGCAAGTACTTTAATTAACACGGATTCCATCTATCATTTGAGTTTCCCCAAACTCAATTATCCACTTGAATAGTTTAAAACTTCCAGAATAAAGCTTTGAACAACATAGTGGAATTATCAAAAGTGAAGAAGCTGATTCACGGCTTATCCTCTTCAACATGTTTATTAATTCTGCTATTACAGCTTTTGTGTAATAATAAACGCATTTTCTTTATATACAATATATAGTTGAATATATATATATTTCCATTCAAATATAAATATATATATATTTGAATAGAAACAGAGAAAATTGAGATTGGAGGGGAGATAGAGAGGAAAAGAGACACCTGCAGCCCTGCTTCACCACTCCTGACGTTTTCCCCCTGCAGGTAGAAACCAGGGGTTGAACCTGGGTCCATGAGCATAATAATGTGTGCTTTAAGCTTTAAGCAGGTGTGTCATCTCTTGACCGCATTTTCTTTTCTTTTTGTTTTTTAATTTTTATTTATAAAAGGAAAATATTGACAAGACCATAGGATAAGAAGGGTACAATATATGATATTGTTGACACAATTCTGAAATATATTTTACTATATGGGTTACTAGTTCACATTTATGTGGTTGTTTTCAATTTATTATTATTTTAATTTTTATTTTTTAATAGAATAACAAATATTTATTATTTGATAGAAACAGCCAGAAATCAAGAGGGAAGGGGGGAGACAGAGTGGAAGAGAGACAGAGACACCTGTAACACCGCTTCACCACTCACAATCTTCCTCCCAGCAGGTGGGACCAGTGGCTCTAACCTAGATCCTTGTGCATTATAACATGTGCACTTAACCAGGTAAGCCACCACCTGGCCCTGATTTTTTTTTAATTTCTTTATTGGTGGATTAAGGATTTACGGTCGGCAGTAAAATACAATAGTTTCCACATAACAATACAACCCCCATTAGGTCCTCTTTTGTCATCAAGTTCCAGGACCTGCATTCCCCCCACCTGCCCCCCCAAAAAGTCCTTTTCTTTTAGGCAATACTCCAACTCTTGTCTATGTTCTGCTTAGTGTTTTCCCTTCTGTTCTTGTTTGTCAACTTCTACCTATGAGTGAGATCATCCCATATCCATCCTTCTGTTTCTGACTTATCTCACTTAACGTAATTCCTTCAAATTCTATCCAAGATGAGATGAAGAAGGTAAAATCACCATTTTGAATAGCTGAGTAAAATTGCATTGTGTATATAGACTATAGCTTGCTCAGCCAATCATCTGTTGTTGGACACCTAGATTGCTTCCAGGTTTTGGCTATTACAAACTGTGCTGCTATTAACCTAGATATACACAAATCTTTCTGGATGTTTGTGTTTGGTTCCTTAGGCTATATCCCCAAGAGGGGAATTACAGGATCATAGGATAGGTCCATTTCTAGACTTCTGAAAGTTCTCCAGACTGCTTTCCACAGGGCTGGACCAATTGACATTCCCACCAGCAGTGCAGAAGGGTTCCTTTGTCCCTACAACCTCTCCAGCATTTGTTGCTGCTACCTTTTCTGATGTATGACATTCTCACAGGAGTGAAGTGGTAGCTCATTGTTGTCTTGATTTGCATTTCTCTGACCTTCAATGACTTGGAGGATTTTTTCATATGTTTGTTGGCCTTGTTTTCAATTTTTAATAAACCTTGTTGGTTATTATTGTTGTGTTAAGAGCTAATAATTAGTTAAGAATGAAATTACACCATATATATACTGGCAACTAATATATATATATATATGTATATATATATATATGACAACTACTGAATTAATTGGGAATTTTGTAATAATGCATGCCATAAAACTTAGCTAACTAGAGTTCATAGACATCAGAGTTTTATTTTATTTTAATTTTTTTATATTTATTTATTCCCTTTTGTTGCCCTTGTTGTTTTATTGTTATAGTTATTATTGTTGGTTTTGATGTTGTTGGATAGGACAGAGAGAAATGAAGAGAGGAGAGGAAGAGAGGGAGAGAGAAAGATAGACACCTACAGACCTGCTTTACAGATGAGGAGCCAGGGTTTGAACTGAGATCCTTATGCTGGTCCTTGAGCTTTGCGCCACATGCACGTAACCTGCTGCGCTGCCGCCCAACTCCCCCCAGAGTTGTATTTTTATTTCATTTCTAGTACTTTTTTAAAAAATTATTTATTTAGTTTATTTTATTATTTATTTTCCCTTTTGTTGTCCTTGTTGGTTTTCATTGTTGTTATAGTTACTATTGTTGTTGTTATTGATGTCGTCATTGTTAGGACAGAGAGAAATGGAGAGAGGAGGGGAAGACAGAGAGGGGGAGAGAAAGATAGACACCTATAGACCTGCTTCACTGCTTATGAAGTGACTCCCCTACAGGTGGGGAGCTGGGGGCTCAAACCGGGATCCTTAGGCCAGTCCTTGTGCTTTGCGCCACATGTGCTTAACCCACTGTGCTACCGCCTAGTCCCTATTTCTAGTACTTTTGATATGGGATATTGGCTTAAGTCATCTAGGCTTAGTTACCTTATTCACATGAAATATGGGGGATTAAATGATAAGAACTTGCAAACAAATGTTAACCAAACTGTCTCTTGGAGTTCACAAGAACTAAGGTGGTTATGAGAGGGCTTGGTGGGGTGGTGAGCACAGAACTTTGGTGAATCATATGGTGACTCACATACACTATGTATGACTTTGAACAACATGGTTATGCCACAAATATGTAATATATATGCATATATTATAGCATAATACTTTGTATATATTAAATATTTAAGGATTTGAAGGGAAGCTATCAGTAGATAAGAAACAATTAAAAATATACCTGTAACTCATCTCCCTGAATATACAAAGAAGATTGACACCTTTAAGTCTGCTCAGATCATTTTTCCTATCAAGTGGACTATGATACTAGATGATTATATAAAAAAAAAGTTTTTACTCATACCTGTACTATACTTTAGAGATGAAAATATTAATCACCCTGTTCTCCAGAGAAATGTCCTGATTTCCCTTTTGTGATTCTCCTCAAGTCCTCCACTGGACTCATACAGTGTGTGTGAAGATCATGCTGAGATCTCCATGTAAAAAGTATCTGGACTGGCACAAAACCTCACTTGAATAATATGCTGCCTTCTCATGTGCACGGCCCAGGTTCTAGCCTGGTCCCCACTGCCTTGAAGGAAGAAAGCTTTGGGAGATGGGGTGACAACATAATGGTTATGCAAAGAAGACTCATGCCTGAGGATCTGGGGTACCAGGTTCAATTCCCAGCTGATATCACCATAAGCCAGGGCTGTGCAGTGCTTTGATAATTCATTCTTTCCTTCTCTTTCCCCCTTCCTTCCTTCCTTCCTTCCTTCCTCCTTCCCTCCCTCCCTCCCTCCCTTCCTTCCTTTCTCTTTCTCTTCAAATAAGAAAACAATTATGAAAAATAAAAAATAAGAAAGCTTTGGTATTGTAGTCTCTCCTTCTGATTGTTTCTATCTAAAAAAAACTTGTGCATTTATGCCTTTCAACTTAATTTAAAATTAAATTTATTTTATAAAAGACAGACTAGAAAATAGTTATCTTTATATGTAAAAAAAATTAAGTAGCTCCAACATATTTAATGGTGAAAAATTTAAACAAAAATCTGTTGTATCTTATTCAAAAATAAGATATTATTATGACAAAATCTTGAAAAGATATAAACTATTCAGAAAATTATATCCATATGGCATGTTGGTTGTTGTCTTATGGGCCATAATATTTCTCATTGTGCAGCTAGCCAAATGTGCAGTTATAATTAGTCACATGCTTCATCTGTGAAAGGGGTTCCTTAAAATGACTCTGGTTCATGGAGAATATCAGGATCATTAATTCTTTGGGGCAACTTGGATGTCATTTAAAAGGCATTTACTTTCTCTGATGTAATTTTCCAAATCACTCTCTAGTGGCTAGCCATGAGTTTCTGTTTACTTTCAAATACCTAGAGAGGGACAAAGCAAAAAAATAAAGGAGAAATAACTTGACACTTATATTGTACCTTTCCACAGTAAAGTACATTTCATTCTGCTGTTCCTAGTTTTCGCTAATAAATCTCCTGTTTAGAAACATGCACTAACAAGTATATGCATGTAGAAATTATATATCAATACACCAAGTGATGTATTTTAGAGTAGTTTAGTTCATATATGAAATAAAATAGGTAATATATATTTTCATATACAGGCTTTGGATTGTTTACAGTGTCTATGTCCATTTATATATTCTTTTATTTTTTTTTTTTACTTTTTTTTTTTGCCTCCAGGGTTATTGCTAGGGATTGGTGCCTGCTCCTGGAAGCTTTTTTCCCCCCTTTTGTTGCCCTTGTTGTTTTATTGTTGTTATGGTTATTATTATTCTTGTCATTGATATCATTGTTGTTCAGTAAGACAGAGAGAAATTGAGAGAGGAGGGGAAGACAGAGAGGGGGAGAGAAAGACACCTGCAGACCTGCTTCACTGCCTGTGAAGAGACTCCCCTGCAGATGGGGAGCTGGAGGCTCTAACCAGGATCCTTAAGCCGGTCCTTGTGCTTCACATTGTGTGCGTTTAACCCACTGCACTACTGCCCAACCCCCTAATCTTTACATTTATATATCATGTATCTAATTTCAATATCATAATCTATCTATAAAAGATGGCTCCCTAGGTTGTGTTTATAAAAATTAACTAGAGCTAAGATAATAAGTTCATGATATATGTGGAAAATATGTACCTTAAATATAGGAAAGCATTTTTGTTGTTATACTTTTGATGGATTCCGAATTCTTAAGCAAATATTAAGTATGATAACTTAAAATATTATATTCACTTACCAATACTTTTCTAAATGTAAAAATTTATGTAGATTTCATATATTTGAGAAAAATGAAACTTTTAAACTATGTATTTTTATGTTTTCAATAACTTATTTTATTTACTTATGATGTAGAAGTCTGAATTTTCTTTTTTGTATTTTGTTATTGGAGGATTAATGGCTTACAGTTGATAATGAAGTACAATATGTTGTACATATGTAACTTTTCTCAGTTTTCCACATAGGTCCTCCTCTGCCATCATGTTCCAGGACCTGAACTCCCCCCTCCCCCCACCCCAGAGTCTTTTACTTTGGTGCAGTACACCAACTCCAGTCCAAGTTTTGCTTTTCCCTTCTGATCTTATTTTAAAAGTCTGAATTTTCTTTTTTAAAAACACTTTATTTATTTTTGAGAGAGAGACAGAGAGAGACATCAGAGCACTGCTCAGCTCTGGTTTTTGATGGCATAGGGGATTGAACCTGGGACTTTGGAACCTCAAGCATGAGAGTCTTTGCATAACCATTATGCTGTCTCCCCCCACCCAGAAGTCTGAATTTTCCACAAAATATACTGCTTAGATGATTAGTATGCCTATCAAAATTTATAAATTTAGAATTTAGGTGCATTTCTAGTATTCTGATGAATTTCCAGGCGTTTTCATGGAGTTTGGATCAAATTATATTCCCATCAACAAAGTAGGACAGTCAGGACAGTCCCTTTCCTTCCACAACCTCTCCAACAGTTGGTATTTCTATATCTTTTTAATGGATGACATTCTCACAGGTGTGCAGTGGTATTTCGTTGTTACTATTTTCATTTCCCTGGTCATTGGTAACTTTGAACATCTTATTTTCATACATCTGTTGGCTCTTTGAAAATCTTCTTTGGAGAAAATTTTGCCCAAATCTTCCCCACTTTTGTCAGTGGGGTTGTTTGTCATTTTATTGTGATTGGTAAGTTCTGAATTTTTTTTTAACTTAGTTAATGGTAAATTAAGTAATCGTGCCACTTGATCCTGATGACACATTGACACTTGTATCTATGACATGCTATGAAGCCAAATTTCATTCCCAATGCTAATTATAATGTGTGTGTGTGTGTGTGTGTGTGTGTGTGTGTGTGTGTGTACACTGTTATGTGGTGAAAGGGGGGGAAGATAGTCCTATGATAAAATAAACTGGAGGATTTTTTTTCTATGTGAAATCACTGTTATATAACATAATCAATGTCTATCAGTATGTTTTGTCTATTTTAAGATATCAAGAAATATAGGTTAGAAGAGGTTGTTTTTCCATGTGGTAGATTTGATCAATATTAAATGCAGCACTAAGCTGATTCTAGGGCTTAGTTTAAGCAGCTAAGCCTAGAGAGTTGTCTGGTAAAGTAGATAATCTTTAAATAATCCATTATAGATCACTTTTGTGTACTTCATTTTCATATTTTCCTGAAATGTCTATAGAGATAAGTCATTTTTTTTCTCTTACCTTTGTATTTTCTTTCCTTCTTTCTTGTATTTTCTTTCTTCTTGAAATTCTTAACTATTTAAGGTCATAGCATTTTAATCTAGATTTTCATAGTGTCCTCAATTACTACTGATTGTAGGATTAAAGTATATTAAGGCTTACAGGGGCATTAGAACTTATTTATTTCTTTTGGAATTTTTAAACATTTGGTTGCAGGGAGTGGATTTAGCAATACATTTTCTAGCAAACTTCCAGCCTACTAATTTTAAAAATCAAAAATTATTTTTACTTTTTTATTTGTAAAAAGGAAACAGTGACTAAACCATAGGATAAAAGGGGTACAACTTCACACAATCCCACCACCAGAACTCTGTGTCCCCTCCCCTCCCCTGATAGCTTTCCTATTCTTTAACCCTCTGGGAGTATAGACACAGGATCATTATGGGGTGCAGAAGGTGGAAGGTCTGGCTTCTGTAATTGCTTCCCCCCTGAACATGGGCATTGACAAGTCGATCCATACTCCCAGCCTTTCTCTTTCCCTATTGGGAAAGGATTCTCAGGAAGCAGAGCTCAGGAAATATTGGTGGGGTTGTCTGTCAGGGAAGTCTGGTCTCATCCTGCTAACATCTGGATCCTGGTGGCTAAAAAGAGAGTTAACATACAAAGCCAAACAAACTGTTGACCAGTCATGGACCTAAATGCTGGAATAGTGCAGATGAAGAGTTGGGGGGCCTTTCATTTTGTGGATAGCTTGTAGGCATATTTTGATTATATTTCAAAGGGCCTGTGGCTATAATAGTTTTTTTGTTTTGTTTTATTTTTTTTGCCTAGCTTGAAATCTGATATGCAGGTGAATCCTAATTATTGTCTGGGGAAGTGGTGTCATGGCTGGCAGAAGGACCAGAAAGCTGGATCAGGGAAGAGAGTAGGTCCCAAATATGGGAAAGGTGTATAAATATTGTTGATTGTAAACCCCATAGATTAAAATAAAAAATTCTTATCACAGGCAAATGACCATATAAAGTAGCAATGCTTGGCCAAAATTATTGGAATTATATTCATCTATATATTCATACATATAAAAGGTGTTGATTTGAATGTAATTTTCCCTTTACTGATTTAATTTTGTGTTGTTCCATATTAGACTAGATAGTTCATGTTGCCAATAGCAGTAACTTTTCTTTTAATTATATTTATTTATTTATTGGATAGAGATAGCTAGAAATTAAGAGGAAGGGGAGATAGACACCTGCAGTAGAGCTTCAACACTTGTGACTCTTCCCTTCTGCAGATGGGAACCAGAGGCTTGAATCTGTGTCCTTAAGCATTATAACATGTTTGTTCAACCAGATGCACTACCACCTGGCCCTGCAGTAATTTTTCTGAGTCTAAAATTTACAATAAAGTCATCAGCCAAGTGATATAATTTAGTTTTACCAAGCTGTCATTGTACAACCTACTTAAATGGGTCAAATGTGTGATATGTGTGTGTGTGTGTGTGTGTGTGTGTGTGTATGTGTGTGTGTGTGTGTATGAATTGTGTTAATAATGAGTCATTTTGTGAGCAATGGATAAATCAAGAAATTAATATAAATAATTGTTTATATAGTCATCTACATGTGAACACAAACCTGAATTCAGTATTTCTTTTGAAAGTAAAGATTATAGCATACTTTTAAAAATATGTTTTTTATTCTTTCTAATGATAGATTAACTTTTGAAATGGAAAAGCAAATACTAAATGGATAGAGTACATGTCTTCTATCTGTAGGTCTTGGATTTGATCCTTCCACCACATAATAGCATCAAGGATAGAGACAGGTAGCACTCCAGGCATGCTAGAGCGAGCTGCATCTTCCCTCATCTTTCCTCTTTTGTTAGAAATATACAATTAAGAAATTGGTCCAGGTTGTCTCAGCAGTAGAGCACATGAGCATGTCCCTGAATACATTTCCTAAGACTACATAAATCAAAAAGCCATATGTAATTTTCAAAAAGCATTTTTTATTTCAAATTGTGCTTGATAATCTGATGATCCATGTAAAGAACAATATAACATCAAATCTCTATCACTCAATTAAACAGGAAGTACTGGGTGGGGGAGACAGCATAATGGTTATGAAAACATACTCTCATGCCTGAGTCTTCTAAATCCCAGGTTCAATCCCCCACACCACCATAAACCAGAGCTGAGCAGTTCTCTGGCGTTTCTCTCTCTGTCTCTCTCTCTCTGCATCTCTCTCAAAAAATAATTTAAAAATTTTAAAAATTAAAAAATAGGAAATACTGCTAAATAGACTGGAGACCTAAATATGAGAATGAAAGAAATATATAAATAAATAATAGATCTTTGAGAAGAGCATTAGACCTTCATGACCTGGCAAGGGGTTGTGCATGGTGGGAGGCGGTTTCTAAACTAAAATGCAAAAAAATGTAACCCAAATAATGCACTGACATATTGGAAATACATTAAGAACAGCCAGTAACTCAGCAGGTTAAGCGCACAGGGTGCAAAGCATTTTATAATCTGAAACTGGTCTTTTTAATTAAATGACAGTGCTTCTGCTAACATTCCCTCTAGTTCTCCTCACCATCAGCTTTACCACTCACAAGCTTTCCCCCTGCAGGTGGGGAACAGGGGCTTGAACCTAGGTCCTTGTGCTTTGTAACATGTAGCTCAACCAGATGAGCCACCACCTGGTGCTCATTATCATTAGTCCGTATCAAGTATTTTCTGTTTTATTCCCTAGTGTGCATATAATAAAACTTTAATTTCAGTCACATAATTTTCTTTACATTTACTCTTTCTTTCTAATTCCAATAACATTTGATAGAAAATCATGTTGATTTAGGGCGTTTTAGTTGTCATAAGGATACATATCCACATCTCCCCAACATATGTGACTTCCCTCCCTTCAGCCAACTTTACATTTTCTCTTAAGAAAACCCTAAATTGAAATAGTTATTTCTCAGGGACCTGGCAGTGGCACACCCCGTTTTCACTATACACAAGGACCAGGGTTTGAATGTGGCTCTCCAGCTGCATGGAGGACGCTTTATGAACAGTGCAGCAGGCCTGTGGAGTCGCACTTTCCCCTCTCTATGTTCCCTTCCCTCTCCTTTCAACTTCTCTCTGTCCAGTCAAATATTAATAGAAAGAAAAAATGGCTGCCAAGTGCAGTGGATTTGTAGTACAGGCACTGAGCCCCCCCATCCCCCCAAAACAAAGAAAACAAAGGCAGAAAGAAAGAGAAAGGAAGAAGAAAGAAAGAAAAAGAAAGAAACGAAGTTATTTCTCATAGACCACTCACCTTTGAGAGACTGATTTTTTTTAAAAAAGCTTACACTGTATAATTGTAGATCTCCTTTTTTATTATTACTATTTTGTCCTTAATCTCAATATAATTTTTTTTTCCTCCTCCAGGGTTATTGCTGGGCTCGGTGCCTGCACCATGAATGGTCCACCGCTCCTGGAGGCCATTTTTTCCCCCTTTTGTTGCCCTTGTTGTAGCTTCGTTGTGGTTATTATTATTGCCCTTGTTGATGCAATTCGTTGTTGGATAGGACAGAGAGAAATGGAGAGAGGAGGGGAAGACAGAGAAGGGGAGAGAAAGATAGACACCTGCAGACAAGCTTCACCGCCTGTGAAGCGACTCCCCTGCAGGTGGGGAGCCGGGGGCTCGAACCGGAATCCTTACGCCGGTCCCTGCGCTTTGCGCCACATGCGCTTAAACCACTGTGCCACCGCCCGACCCCCCACCTCAATATAATTTTAAATTCAATATACTCATGATAATGTGATTAATAGTTTAGAATACATTTATTGTACTAAAAATGATAGTAACTAATAAAATATAAATATACAGCCATAGCATTTTATTTATTTTTTTCTTTTCACTGTATTTACTTACTATAGAGTGACTGAATTTATTATGATAGATATATTAAGAAATATTTACCCAGCTCCCCACCTGCAGGAGGTCGCTTCGCAAGCAGTGAAGCAGGTCTGCAGGTGTCTATCTTTCTCTCCTCCTCTCTGTCTTCCCTCCTCTCTCCATTTCTCTCTGTCCTATCCAACAACAACAGCTATGACAACAATAACAACTACAACAAGCACAACAACAAGGGCAACAAAATGGGAAAAATAGCCTCTAGGAGCAGTGAATTCATAGTGCAGGCACCAAGCTCCACCAATAACCCTGGAGGCAGAAAAAAAAAAAAATATATATATATATATATACATATATATATTTTTTTTTATTATGCTACTTGGAGCTTTTCCATCAGGTGTTACAGTGTAAATAAAATGTTTCCAGCTATTAGTTTTCTCTTAATCTTAGATTTTTCTTTTTGAGGAGAAGTATTTATAAAAATTGAACAGACTTATTTTTAAAATAATTAACAAAGCACATGAATCTGCAAGGTGAATAGCAAACAGTAATATACAAGAAGTGGAAACAACGGCTTTAACTTCAAGAGCTTTTGAAATGCTAATTATTAATGACAGCACTATTGAATTATACTACTGGAAGTTAGACATTGCCAGGAGGCACAGGGTATCACTGTGAAACAAATGGTAAATAATTTCTAATCTAGGGACTATTCAAATTACTTATATTTAAAAGTCTGTCAGAATCTAAAGGCACTTAGATGTGATGATAAATTTAAAAAGAGAGAGAGAGAGAGAGAGAGTCGTGTTCCTTGAACATTCTTCTTATTCGACTGGTCACTGATAGCATTCAGGGCTCCCAGATTATCAGACAGCCTCTGTTCTCTGCTGACAGTCCTACACTGAGTGCACTGTTCTTGAACTTCATGGGAGACATAGAACAATGTCGGAAACACCAGGAGGAGGGATAATAGGAAGTCATTTCTTTTTCTGTTATTGTCTCCAGTGTTTTATTATTTCAGGCCCACTTTTACAGACAAAAAGCAAGACAGAAAAAGAGAAAGACCACAGTTTTTTTTTTCTTTTTTTTGTTTTTTCATAGCACCAAAGCTAACTTGAACCTGGGTCTTTCGTGTAGTCAAGCAGCTGCACTCCTACACGAGCTGTCACTCCAGCCCAGGTTTTCCTGACTGCATCCTCTCATTAGTCAGGTCACTAATATAATTGACAGTGAAAAGCAAAGAGCCACTGGATTCCGTATACTTGTTCTGCCTCTTGATGCAATGAAAGGCAGAACACACACACACACACACACACACACACACACACACAGTCAGTAAAAGCTAGTAGAAAGAATTCAACATAGAAGCTTCTATGTGACTATCTCCAAGATGATACTATGGGACTTTAAAACATTTGGCAAAGCCTGTGATTCTACTGACCAAGTTGTCCAAGTGAAAGTTTTGAATGCTATTGACCATAGACTATATGGTCAAGAAAATTGAGTGAATTTTTGAGCAGCACTTTTGAGTCAGGAGTGGATTATATGTTCTCTTCATCCTTTATTACAGCTTATATTTTATAAATGCTCAACAGACATTATAGATGCTCAATAAAAAGGCTGTAAAACAATTAGCTGTGTGGTGGACATTGAAATCTGGTAGACTATGTGGTTACTGATTTGAAGGTTTATAGGGTAATTGAGCAGACAAGAAGTATGTAGTTGGAAAGAAAAATCTGAGTATTAAGGCAGCATAAAAGGAAGTCTCAACACAGAGTATATTATATACCATTGGTAATGTGACGGGGGATTTCGTGTTGATATATACTAGGCAAGCTTCAAGGAAAACACTAAATTAAGGTAGACAACTGACATTATTCACTTGTGTCAAATAAATGAAGACTATTGTTTGATGGGATTTAAATCAGTGTTCAACCACAATGTTACAATTTATTACTTTAAATATTAAACATAGTCAAAGACTTTCAACAGGACATGATAAATACCTTATCATGTATTGTTTCACACATAGATGCATTCAGGCATTTATGCTTAAGTTAATAGATGAATGTGTAATTAGTGAAGTTGGGGAATTAGCGACAACTTAGAGCACTCTCTCCAATTTACCACTTTGGTAAACCATGATAAAGAAAAAAAAGCTAGACATGTTACAGAGGATCTCTGAATCTTATCAATTTTTTATTTCTTTTTTTTTTAGTTTTTTATTATTATCTATTTATTTATTGGCTAGAGGCAGCCGGAAATCGAGAGGGAAGGGGGTGATAGAGAGGGAGACACCTGCAGACCTGCTTCACCACTTGTGAAGCAACTCCTCTGCAGGTGGGGTCTTGGGGGGGCTCGAACCAGGATTCTTATGCTAATCCTTGCGCTTTGTGCCACCTGCATTTAATTCACTGCACTACCGCCCGACTCCTGAATATTTTTTCCTTACTCATTTCTACTTTTCCTACATTAAGTAATGCAAGTGCCTCACTACATTTACAAAAGATATACTGTTCTTTTTTTTAATGCTTACATATTTTTTAACGGTTACTTTTTGATTGAGAGGAGAAAAGTGATGAGACCACTCATTGACACAAGTGGTGTTGGTGCTCGGAACTGAACCTGGGACCTCACAATTCATGTCCTGTGTTCTAATAATAATGTTACAAGAAATGACAGGATTTTCTGTTTGTTTTTATCCCCCTCCACCAGGGATTCTCTGGGGTTTTGAGCCTGCTCAATTCTACTCCAGTGTCTACCAAGAGATATTTTTCTGTTTTCATTATAGTGAGAGACATCCGGGAGAGAGAAAAAGCTAGAGAGAGACAGAGACAGAGAGACAGAGAGAGAGGTTGCAACTCACAGCATCACTCCGCTGCTTGTAAAGCTTCCCCTTTGCATTGTTCTCTCGTGGTGCACTTTATCCCACATTGTGCACTTTATCAAAAAATCCATGTCGGATTTTTAAATGAAACCAAAATAAGTTAAATAAAGAAGATGATAATACTTCTTTTTATGAGATGCTTGAAACTGTTTCACAGACAATTAATTATTCTTATAGTAGGAAATGAGAGCTGCCTTTGCTAATTTGTTATGCCATTCAGGATTCTTCTCTGATATGCATGTGTTTTACACATAGGCTTATATATGCTTGCATCTCTCTGCATGCATTCCATTTAGCTTAAGTCGACACCATCTTCACTTTATTCAGTGAAGATCTATGGTGAAGGCAAATTCTTATCACAGGTAACCTCTACCCTCTGAAAACAGTTTAGATGTTCTATATACATCTTACTTCTTCTTGCATTTTAAAACTGTTTTTAGATTGTCCTGAAAGGGCAAACTTCAGCTATTACTTGTTATCTCCTGATTTGTGACAGGCTTTGTTTACCCGCAAAGGGCTGGCTTTACATATTCAGTGTGCATGCCCAGGCTGTCTCACTGTGTCTCCTGAAATGCTAACCTCATCAAGGAGAGGTTGATTCTTTCTTCTCCCCATCAGGATAAAGGTTTCTCTTTGCTCCCTTTGGTCCTGTGCTTGCTGTTGTTTTTGCAAATGCTTATGTGTGTTTCTTCTTTCAACTATAGAGTGAATATATTACAATATAAATTTTATGCTGAGAATAAAATATTGAGACAAATATATTATGAAGCAAAGAATAAAATATTGAGACAGATATATTATAAAGCATAGAATAAACTATGTGCCAAAATAACTGTCTACATCCCAATTATAGTGACATTAATTTAGATATGTATTGTATTGGAGAATTCTGTTTTAATGCCATAGAAGGTACACACATAATTTGATCATATTTTGAAGAACTAAGTTGGAAAAAGTGAGTGGCACATATAACAAAACAATGGTCAATTTTTCACAACCATATAAACATTGTAATCATTAAGAACAGCTAGTACATGTGTTAAATACAAAAAAAAAAAAGTCTCAACCAATTAATAATAGTAATCAGTTGACAATAGATGGCTCTCCAAATTATGGGCATTCACTTGTTATGTGCACACATACTAGAAGCTATGTATCTTTAGTTTAAATTATTTATTTATATATATTTTTTTAATTTATTATTTATTTAAGAAAGGATAAATTAACAAAACCATAGGGTAGGAGGGGTACAACTCCACACAATTCCTGCCACCCAATCTCCCTATCCCATACCCTCCCCTGATAGCTTTCCCATTCTCTATCCCTCTAGGAGCATGGACCCAGGATTGTTGTGGGTTGCAGAGGGTGGAAGGTCTGGCTTCTAAAATTGCTTCCTCGCTCAACATGGACGTTGACTGGTCGGTCCATACTCCCAGTCTGCCTCTCTCTTTCCCTAGTAGGGTGGGTCTCTGGGGAAGCTGAGCTCCAGGACACATTGGTGGGGTCTTCAGTCCAGGGAAGCCTGGCCGGCATCCTGATGGCATCTGGAACCTGGTGGCTGAAAAGAGAGTTAACATACAAAGCCAAACAAATTGTTGAGCAATCATGGACCCAAAGGTTGGAATAGTGGAGAGGAAGTGTTGGGGGGGTACTCACTGCAAACTCTAGTGTACTTTTGCTTTCAGGTATATATTTTGCAGTGGTTTATGGATACGTGTGAACATATGCTCTCTCTCACAGAACCTGGTCTATATCTAGGTTTTGGGACTTTGTTAGAAAGTGAACCACCTGGGATGGAATTAGAGAATACTATGAAAGGAAAGGTCTCACCCGAGTAATGAAGCTAAAGGGTTGTCATTCCACATGTGAAGTCTCTGGACACAGTCTGAGCTAAAGCATGTTGAGGTGGCAATCATTGCGTTGATTAGGTTGTGATTGGCAGATGCAATATTATTTGATATGGATTGGGAGAGGCATGTGGGAAAGTGGGCCCTATCCTAAGGTTCCAGGACTGGGGGAAATACAGACTCTATAGTGGAAATGTGAGGTTCCTGCTGTCTTAGGGTTCAAAAAGACAATGGATAGTTAATGTTATCATCACACTATTTGGTAATTGGGTTAACTTTGAAAAGTCCTTTTGTTAGGGTTTGCTATATAGTACCCAGTATCTTGTATGTAGCTGTGCCATTGGTTGCTTCTGATTTACTTGGTGTAGGCTTTTATGTATTAAAAAGATTCAGTCTGTGTTTTAAAAACTTCGAGACATATAATTAATTTTCCCCCTCTCGTATTAATTAACTAGTGATTTATATGACTACATTTTACTAGGAGTGTACATAAACACCATTTCCACCACCAAAAGACTGTGTCCCATCCCACCCACCCACCCACCCACCCCCACCCCCCACCGGCCCAGGAAGCTGCATGTCTACCCCTCACCACAGGGTTTTTACTTTGGTGCCCTACTTTCAATTTAGTCAGATCCTGCTTTTAGTTTCCCTTTTGGATCTTCTTTCTTAACATCTGTTGATGAGTGGGATCATCCCATACTCATTTTTATCTTTCTGACTTAGCTCACTTAACATAATTCCTTCTAGCTCTGTCCAAGATGGGTCAGAGAAGGTGGGTTCATTGTTCTTGATAGCTGCATAGTATTCCATTGTGTATATAGACCACAGCTTTCTCAGCCACTCATCTGTTGTTGGGCACCTGGGTTGCTTCCAGGTTTTAGCTATTATGAATTGTGCTGCTATGAACATAGGAGTACACACCTCTTTTTGGTTGGGTGTTATGGAGTCCTTGGGGTATAAGCCCAGGAGAGGAATTACTGGATCATATGGAAGGTCCATGTCTAGCCTTGTGAGAGTTTTATTTATATATTTAATCAGAGCACTGCTTATCTCTGATTTACCATGGTACTAGGGATTAAACTGGGGACCTCAGAGAGTCAGACTTGGAAGTTGTTTGCATAACCATTATATTGTCTCCTCAGCCCTGTGTCTTTTGAAATAAATAACTTATGGATAACCATTCTGAGTACCAAATAAAAGCTTTCATCCATGAGTTAATGTCTAAATTAATGTCACTGTTAAAAATTTCTAGTAACTGGAATAGACTATAGGCATTTAAAAATGAATTTTGTATCACTTCCTATTTAAAAGCAAATAAAAGCTCTTACATTTTTTGAAGTAACTATTAATTAAGCACAAAGTTTTTGGTTCATCTGCTTGTATACTACAGGACATATGTTGGGAAATGTGATTTTAAAACGTTATTAATTTTTCATTTACATTTTAAATTGTGTCTTATAAGTCTCGGATACAGTGACAAGCACAGCATTTTCAAAATATGTTTGATCATATAATCTTATTTCCAGAGAAGCTTTAGTGATTTCAGAGTAGCATGCTCCAGTAGACATTTCTGTAGTGATTGAAATGTTTCTTTTTTGTTAGTGTTTTAATTTATTATCTTTATTTATTTATTGGAAAGAGACAGCCGGAAATCGAGAGGGAGAGGTGGGATAGAGAGAAGAGACAGAGAGACACCTGCAGCACTGCTTCACCACTTGTGAAGCTTCCCCCCTGCAGGTGGGGACAGGGGACTTGAACCTGGATCCTTGAGCATTGTAACATGTGCGCTCAACCAGGTGCTCCCCCACCTGGCCCCAATTGAAATATTTCTTATCACTATTGTTGAAACTCAAAGAGATCAACTACTCGTTGATGACAAGTAACAACTACTGGTTGTGACAAGTAACTATGCATACTTGGCATGTGACTGAATGACTGGGAAGCTGAAGTTTTTGTCATTTAAATTAATATTCATGTAACTACAGTGGCAAATATTTTATTAAATAACACAGGTCTAGATTCTCAAAACAGATTTAAGACATATATATGTGTGTGTGTGTGTATATATATATATATATTTCTATCATTACATTATGTGAAATATTTGGCCATTATGCAAGAATATAGTGATTATGTGGCTTGGGATTAATGCAGTAGTTAAAGAGATGCGCTGTCAAGGACCTGAGTTTGATCTCTGGCATCATATGATCCAAAGTGATGTTCTGGTTCCCTCCATCATTACTAAATAACTAGATCTTAAAGTCAATAACCCAATTATTGCAAATAACTGACAATTTTAAATTAGCTATTCTTTCATCATTTATCCACAGAACTGACTCTAGGATATTGAATTACATAATTTACTTGTAATGTAAGTTGTCTTTTTAAAGGTAATGAGTTAGGACCATGCACCATTAATATAACCCATATATTTGGTATAGTTTCAGTAATTTTGAACATATTGATCAGTGTTTCTATACACTCCTGTTAAATGATAAAATAATGCAAATATTAGCACTTCACTACCAATACATTTTTTGGGGTCCCATCTGCATTCTTTCCTCCGTGTTGTCTAAATTCTTTAAGTGTGTTACATTTTAATGTATATGAAAGTTTATGAAATTATTTTTATTACTTTATATCTTCTAAAAATAAAATGCCGTGGTTATTTCTTTCTAAATAAAATGTGATACAGCTATTCCTCTCCTGGAAAATTTGTAATTTTCATAGAGTTTTCAAGAGAAGCATAGACCACATTATTTATGTTCTTAAAATTTTTAGAGGCAGCAAGTAGATGGCGCACCTGGTTGTGCACACATGCTAAAAAGTGTAAGGACCCAGGTTTGAGCCCCAGGTCCCCACCTGCAAGGGGAAAGCTTCACAAATGGTGAAGCAAAGTTGCATCTCTCTCTCTCTTTCTCTCTTTCTCTCTTTTTCTGGCTGTCTCTATGCAATAAATAAATAAAGATAATGAAAAAAATTAAGAATATCCATACTGCTTTTGATAGTGACTGTATCAATTTCCATGTCCATCAATATGAAAGTTATAAAAGACATAAGGATTTATTTTTCTTTGTCTAGCATTTATTATTTCTCCTCTATTTGAAAAAAAGGCCACTTACACTAATGTGAAGTGGTAGCTCACTGCAGTTCTGACTTGCATTTCCCTAAGAAGAGCTGATGAACACATTTCCAGGTATCTGCTGACCATCTGCATATCTGCTTTGGAGAAGGTGTTTATTTAGATTCTCTCCCTTTTCTTTAAATCCAGTTGTTTATTTTTTTATATGTATGGAATCC
Organism: Erinaceus europaeus; assembly: GCF_950295315.1. Taxonomy (NCBI): domain Eukaryota; kingdom Metazoa; phylum Chordata; class Mammalia; order Eulipotyphla; family Erinaceidae; genus Erinaceus; species Erinaceus europaeus. Next base: position 14,760,046 of record NC_080180.1, on the reverse strand, counting down.
TTGATGACTCTGTGCTATCCTTCTGCAGGGACCAAGATGATAATCTTTGTATAATTTTCACTTGAGTACATTTATTGCTGTTGGAATTTAAAGAGAAAGAAAATGTAGTCTGATCTTATACATCAAATGTTTTTTTTTTTTTTTTTTTTGCCTCTAGGGTTATCACTGGGGCTCGGTGCCTATACTATGAATTCACTGCTCCTGGAGGCCATTTTTTCCCTTTTGCTGCCCTTGTTGTTTATCATTTTTATTGTTATTGTTATTATTGTTGTTGTTGGATAGGACAGAGAGAAATCAAGAGGGGAGAGGAGACAGGGGAAGAAAAAGACACCTGCAGACCTGCTTCACCGCCTGTGAAGGGACTCCCCTGCAGATGGGGAGCCGGGGGCTGGAATCAGGATCCTTCCCTTGTCCTTGCATTTTGCACCATGTGTACTTAACCCTCTGCGCTACTGCCCAGCCCCCTAACATTATTTTCTGTTTTCTTTCTCTTTCTCTCTCTTTCTTTCTTTCTTTTGTTGTTTGTTAGTGATATTTTTTTTCTCTTTTGTGATTCTTGTGAAGATGATAGATAACTTCATTAATATTTTCTGAATTATTGATTTTATTATATTCCCTCCTCAGTTGTGGCCATGTTTTATCATGTTTTTTTACTATGTTTCACACTAAATTGTCTAATTTAAAGTTTCAGTTGAAAATTAAACTTTGGGGACCTGACAATAACTCACCCTATAGAGCACACATATAGAGCACCATGTAGAGCACCCTATAGAGCACACATATAGAGCACCATGTAGAGCACCCTATAGAGCACACATATAGAGCACCATGTAGAGCACCCTATAGAGCACACATATAGAGCACCCTATAGAGCACACATATAGAGCACCCTGTAGAGCACACATTTGACCAAAGGGAGAACTAAGATTGAAGCCTTCTTTCCCACGTAGGGACAGGGTGCCAGAAAGGTTCATGACTGGTGGAGCTGGTGTCTATTCTCTTCTCTCTTCCAACCCAACCCCCTCTCTGCTCTCTATCTTTCTCCTTCTCTGTCTGTATCTGAAAATGAAAAGAAACCCAAGTCATCAGAAACAGTGGCATGATGCAGGAAGGAAATCCCACGTGGAAAATGTGATTTAAAAAATGCTAAAATCGAAACATTAAGGAGACTGTGAAGTAGCTCACTTGGGTAGTGCACAACTCACATGTGAGACTGGTCCCTAACTTCACTGAGGGAAGTTTTAGTGCTGTATTCTCTTTCACTTGCTCTCCCTATCCCTCTAGTTCTGTCTTAAATTAATCAACAAGGGGTCAGGTGGTGGCATACTTGGTTAAATGCTCACATTACAATATGCAAGGTCCCAGGTTCACGCCCTTGGTCCCTACCTGCAGAAGGAAAGCTTCACAAGTGGTGAAGCGGGGCTTCAGGTGTTTCTCTTATCTTGTTCCCTCTCTACCTTCTCCTCCCCTTTCAATTTCTCTCTGTCTCTATCCAATAATAATTAAATAAAGATATTTTTTTTTAAATTGAAAAGGAAGAATGAAACTATTACACTGACATATAGTGCTTCCCTTTCTTACTTCTGACGTATGGAATAAGTAGCAAATGGTCAGCAATGATGGCCACAGTTGGGTGCAGACTCTAAAGTGAAGGTTTGCTGTTCTCGTAGCTCTGCATTGTGGTGAGACATGGGAAGGGACATGCTAAGCAGAGACAAAAACTGTCAGCCAATCAAGAAGGGTAGGTGCGACTCTTAGTGAATGTGTCTTAGTGCAACCAAGTGAATGTGTCTGAATATAAGTAGGGGGATTTAGTCAAATTTTTTGAGGTTCCCAATTGTCTAAAAATGTAAGGAGTTTAGTAGAAACTCAGAGGAACAAGAGCTGAAAGATAATTAATGGTAAAGACCTTTAGGATGCAAGAGACAGCAAGCAGATTACTATTCTCAGAAAAGCAGTGCCTCACTCTGAAGAAAAGCTAATGGATTTTCATTTATTTGAGCAGCCAGAAATGATAGGTTAACATTCTGGGTTAAAGAGGGAAATAATCTAGTGAGAAGGATGGGTAGGGAAAACTAATAGCAGAACTGAGGCAGAGAAAAATAGAACATCTTTCTCACATTGAAAGTTACAGAAAATGGTTCAAAGAGAAAAGCATTCACAATTCATTACAGTTAGATAAAATTAAACGACTCCTCTCATGACAGCAAGAAGTTCACCTTTTAAAGAATGGCTATGTCAGGGAAGATTTTACCAAATTACATCACAGTTGTTACAAGAAAAAAAATGAAGGAAAGTGAATATGATCTTAAGTTGCAAATGAATATTTGGAATTTTAATCTGTTGATTTATTTTAATTTTGTAAAATATTCGTTTGTTTATTTTTTGGATAGAGAGAGAGAAATTGAAAGGGGAGGAGGAGACAGAGGGGGAAAGAGAGAGTCACATGCAGCCCGGCTTCACCATTCATGAAGCATTTTCCCTACAGGTGGAAACCAGGGGCGTGAACCAGGGACCTTGCACATTGTAATGTGAGCATTTAACCAAGTATGCCACCACCTGGCCCCTTGTTGATTAATTTAAGATAGAACTAGAGGGATAGGGAGAGCAAGTGAAAGAGAATACAGCACTAAAACTTCCTTCAGTGACATTAGGGACCAGCCTCACATGCGAGTTGTGCACTGCCCAAGTGAGCTATTTCACAGCCTCCTTAATGTTTCGATTTTAGCATTTTTTTAATTACATTTTCCGTGTGGGATTTCCTTCCTGCATCATGCCACTGTAATGTGTGTGCTTACCCAGATGTGCCAGCATCTTCCCATCCCAGTTTCATTCCTCTTATATCCTATAGATTTTGCATTCCATATTCTGAAATGTTTCTTATATAAATAAAAGATTTTCTTTTTTTACTGCACAAATATATTAGCTCTCATGCGATTGATACTGTGAGCCAGTTACGGTGTTTTATTAAAAAAAATTGGGGATGGGGTCGGACGGTGGTGCAGTGGGTTAAGCGCAAGTGGTGCAAAGCGCAGGGACCGGCGTTAGGATCCCGGTTGGAGCCCCCGGCTCCCCACCTGTAGGGGAGTCGCTTCACGGGCGGGGAAGCAGGTCTGCAGGTGTCTATCTTTCTCTCCCCTCTCTCTGTCTTCCCCTCCTCTCTCCATTTCTCTCTGTCCTATTCAACAATGAACATCAACAATGGCAATAATAATAACCACAACGAGGCTACAACAACAAGGGCAACAAAAAGGGGGAATAAATGGCCTCCAGGAGGGGTGGATTCATGGTGCAGGCACCGAGTCCAGCGATAACCCTGGAGGAAAAAAAAAATTGGGAGCCAGTAAAAGAGCTCATGTGGATAGTTAGTGTACTGCTTTACCATATGTATGATCCAGGTAGGACATTTGGTGCTGTAGGCTCTCTCTCTGTCTCCCTCTCTCCTTCTCTCTCAATGCACATAAAAGAATGCAAGCTTTAATGTTTGCTACCTATGGTAAGCGGAACAGTTTTCCTCTCCAGTCGATAATGATACTAATGGTTATAGTAAGAACAAATCACAGTCAAACCCTGAAATCGGTGAATATATTTCCTTACATAGCAAAAATCTACTTTGCATGTGTGACTGTATTGAGTATATTGAGATGTTGAGATTGCCGGGTACAGTTTTGTGGGTTATCATAGCAAGGGCGTTGAGGGGCATAAGGAAGTGTAAGTACAGCACAGGGACCAGACTGGTGTAGTCAAGATGAATGTGTCAGCAATGAATGGATGAAGCAAGGAGTAGATTCTTACATAGAACTTCCAGAAGCAACCTGGATGACATTTCAAATGTACCTCAGTGAACCTGATTTTCAACCTTTGGTCTTCAGAACTTTAAGGAAATACTTATGTATTACCATATCTGCCAACCTATGGTGATTTGCGACAATAGCGTTAGGAGATTTAGATATTAGGAGAGTGTACCACAGATATCCTACATGAGGAGAGCTCCTTGTTTGGTTTTGAAGAGTGTTCTATAAACTCATTAAGCAGAAATGCTTGAGAAAGATATAATCAAAATATTATCACTTTCAGAAATAAAGTGCATTCGTTATTGCTTCAATTATCTTTTTTATTTGTGCCTTTGGTGTTCTGGGACTCGTTTATATTTTAGCATTTGTATTTATCTCATTGGTATATTCTAGATGTTTATTACACACCCTGTGTCTTATTATTTTCTTGCTGAATTCTGCTTCTAATTTAATAAAGTATGTCTATCAAGGACAGTATTTTTCTTTCCTTCTTTCTTTTTCTTTTTTCTTTTTTTTTTTTTTTTTTTGTCTCCAAAGTTATCTCTGGGGTCAGTGCCAGCACTACATATCTACTGCTTCTGGAGACCATTTCTCCTTCTTCTTCTTTTATTGGACAGGACAGAGAGAAATTGAGACGATAGGGGAAGACAGGGAGGGGGGGAGAAAGACACCTGCAGACCTGCTTCACTGTTTATGAAGTGACCCCCAGCAGGTGGAGAACCGGTGGCTCAAACCCAGGTCCTTTCCCTGATGCCTCCATTCCACACTATGTGTGCTTAACCAGGTGCATCACGCCCAACCCCAAGAACAGTATTTTTAAAGAATAACTGAAAACAATAAACTCGAAAAAAAATAATACACTAGTACAAATGGCACTTGGAGAACCAAGATACTAAAGATATTATTAATTATTATCTTCTATGATGAGGGTTCCACTTTAATATCTTTTTAAAAGTTTCTGGCTTTTTATGATATAGAGGGAGAGATGGGGAGAGAGAAATAGAGAAAGAGAGAGAGGGAGGGAGGAAGAAAGGAAGGAGAGCATCACTTTGGCACATTGATGCCAGGGATCAAACTCAGATCCTGCTTGAGAGTCCTGTATATCTACTGGGCTGCGCATCCTAATAGCCTAGGGGTGATAGAAAATATTTGGATAAGATTGTTGTGAATACTGAATTCTTGGTATTTGGAGGAACTCTAGGTGGAAAAAAAACTGAAAGCTTATTTATTTGTATTGGTTTTCACAAAACTCATGTAGTGGCTTAAGGTTTTGCTACTGACTTTTCAAAAAGGGCAGTTCAATAACTTGGGTGGCAAGATAAACAATTTTTAAAGGTTTCCTCCAACAAGTCTCTGAACACCTCAGCTCACTATTGTACCTCACTGCCTATACACGGCTGCTGCAGATACCAAAGTTCAAGTATGGTTTCATGTCTTAGAATAGATTTTGTCTTTATAGCTCTCATTAACTGCAGGGCCCCATTTACTATGTACTGTTTGTTTTGGATTACAAAAATTCTAGTACCTATTTATTGATAGCATATGTCATAGGAATCACAAGGACATTGCGTTGTTACACATTTTAGAAGAATATATGTGATAAACAGCTTTCATATTTGAACTTAGTAAATAAAATGCACACAGACGTGTGCGCATGCATACACACATACACACACACACACACACACACACACACACACACACAAATAGAGGAACAGTAGAGAGAATTGGGAGGAAAAGGGATCATGTGCTTTCTGAGTTTCTATTCTTCCCAGGTTAATAGGCAAAATGATTATCTCCCCCACCCCAGTTTTTTTTCTTAGGCGCATGCTGTCCTAAGTGGGAAAAAATGATACACAGGGTACTCAAGGAAAAGGCTCTACCTGACAAAGATGGGGAGGCATATCAATAACTGAAGGACACTTTTAGATGAATTTTTGCTCTCAATAAATAAATAAATTTTATTAAAAACCATTGCATGACCTCTTTTAATAATAAACATAAAAAAATATATACTTCTCCTTAAAACACGCATTTATTTTCCTTGAACATAGCATATGGTACGTTAAGATGTTAGATTTTATTTTAGCAGCACAGCCTCAGCAGCATTTTAACATGCAGTGATGCATTTTAATTCTTACGTGCCAGTTTATAACTATGTTAGCATATGCTGTGTGTAAACAGTTTGATCAGCATCAGGTAAATGTGGGGCTGTTTATTCACTGGGAAAAAAATGGAGGGTGGGAAGCAGCTGTAAAGAAAAGAGTAGAAGACATTTTTAATTTAAAAAATTACATTGAATGCCAATTCTAAAACACGCATGCTAACAAGAATTTTAAATATGCTAGGATAAAATTAGATTAGCTAATAATCTAGCATTTTCTCATGTGAAAACTATGTCATACAATGTCAAATATGCATATATTTACATGCCAATTTTTTCTGTAGGTTTGGCTGCTTGCAGTGTCTTTTATTTACTAGGACAAGATCTAAAGAAATTTCCTGAGGTCATGTCATCACATCCATTTTCTACTTAGAAAAGGCTCAGAGAAACTCAAACAAAATAATTAATGACAAACTTGGATTCTCATTTAACCACGGTGGAGAATTATATTTGGAAATCACTGTTAGGAAATCTCTAGAGGATAACTCCATATAAGCTAGGACACCAGAAAGCAGTATTCACAGGTCCTCAGTTGCTGAGCCCGTCCTTGCCTGTAATATTCCATAGAGATTTCACAATATTTCATTCGGACAGTGTTGTTCTAAAGCATGACTTGTTTTCACAGCCCATGAAACTATGACCATCGAAAACTCATTAAGTAGGAAAGAGAATTTAAGCACTGGCATTGTAAATTAATAGGCAGTTGGACAGTTATATAAACTCAAGTGTCATAATACTGCTCTCTAGTGATTTCAGAGAAGTGAAATGTTGAATGGAAAAGAAACCCAGAGGATAGAGAGGTTGCCCATAGGGCTGCATATAAGAAATCCCTGGTGTGAACCTCAGCAACAGCGTATGCCAGAGTTAAGTGTTGCTCTAATAAACAAGAAAGCAAACATCATCAATGACAAAAAGCAATCTGAGCCCAAACCAGGAAATGTACCTTTCCTACCTCACCCAATTAGTACCTCAGCTTCTCTCCCATCTGTTTAGCAACTATTTCTCCTCTATTCTCCCTCCCTTCCTTCCTTCCTTCCTTCCTTCCTTTCTTTCTTTTTCTCTGTCTTTCTTTTTCTCTCTCTTTCTTTCTTTCCTTTTTTTCTTAATCACTCTGCTTCACTACCACTCTAGGCATGTTTTTTGTTTGTTGGTTGGTTGGTTTAGATATAAAGACAGACGAAGATACAGAAAGCAGGAAGGGCACAGCTGAGTCAAAGCTTCCTCTGGCGTGGTGGCTGCACTCAGACTTGCATCATACAAATGGCAAGACAAGTTCCGGCACTATCCAGGTGAACTGTCTTGTCAGTTACATAGCAACATTTAATAAGAATGGAAATAATGGAACAGGGAAAAAAATCCAGACATACACTCTGTTGTAATTAAGTTAAGGTGCATGTGATTCAACAACAAATATTAAAGGTTAAAAGGTGATAGATTTGTAATGACATAAAGCATTTGGATTACTTCCCCTTGAAAATTTATAGCATGAACCCGCTGACCCTGCATCTATCCCCTGACAAAAAAGAGACTTCATAAGTATTCTAAGTTTGTGAAATTCAGCCACTCTTGGATTCAGGTATCTCCACAGCTGAATGATTAAGAACTATGAAATAGAAAGAGAAAGGAGAATTGGGGACTTTCTCTTGTTTATTGACATCACCTTTTCCTACCTTGTCAGATAGTGCCTCAGGCAAGCCTGGAGATAAAATAGCCCATATTTTACCTTCATCCTAGAGATTTTTGTCTCCATGTCTTTTCTTGCAAACAGCTGTCTTTTCCTCAATTTTTGTAATACTAATTATTTCTCCATGCTTTCGTTTGAAGTAATGTGCTTGCTATCTAGCTATTTCTACAATAATTCTATAAGTATCTTGACAAGTTAACTGAACTCAGGAATACAAATAATGCGGATTTTCTAAACTAATACTTTTGCTAAAAAATTTAAAGTATATAATTTGTATTTTTTAATTGGTATCATTCTTTTTTTAGTATTTATTTCTCTTTTGTTGCCTTTGTTGTCTTATTACTGTAGTTATTATCATTGTTGTCGTTGTTGGATAGGACAGAGAGAAATGGAGAGAGGAGGGGAAGACAGAGAGAGAAAAAGATACCTACAGACCTGTTTCACTACCTGTGAAGTGACTCCCCAGCAGGTAGGGAGCCAGGGGCTCGAACTAGGATCCTTATGCTGGTCCTTGTACTTTGCGCCACCTGCGCTTAACCTACTGCGCTACTGCCCGACTCCCTATTATTTGGATTTTACAAAACAGTATAAGCAAAATTTGACATACAGGGTTTGGGGAATTGATGTTCAAACAAAACAAAAAGAAGTAGAAGACAGTTTTGTAGAGGAATCTGTAACTAAAATAGAAAGTCACTGAGACAGTTGACTAAAATCAACCCCTAACTTAGAGTCTGATTCTCATTTGTCTTCAATTTGTTTTATGATTTATTTTAGCATTTTTATTAGAGAATAAATGTTCTACTTAGAGTAAATCAGCATATAAATCGTAGAGAGTAATATACAAATCAAGTTATCTTCTTGGAATGATGGGAGTCCATTATTTTTACTGATGTAAAAGTATGTCTCACACTTATGAATTTTTCTAAAAATGAGACAAACTATCTCTAGGACTTTGTTAGAACTATGCTGGTTATGTGAATTTTTTTTATAATTGTTACTATGTGATCTTATGATCTTTAATATACTAATAAAATATTATTTTTGAAAAAATTGATTTCACACATACCACAGCTAAACTACTAAGAAATTAAAAAAAAAAAAAAAAACTTGGAAAGTGTAAAAAATACTGGGGAAACAATGCTTAGCACACTTTCATGAAATAAGAATCTTTCATATCTCTACTCAATTCAGGACGTTTATACAACTACTAAGCATGATAAATAGTGCTTAATTTGAACGTATGTTTACTATACTCACATTCCAGAAAAATTATTCTGAGAACCCAGTGGGAGGAGAATACCTTGAAGAACAAGGACAGGCATTATACTTGTTGGGGCTGGCCAGTGGCATAGCCTGTGGAGTACTCTCATTGCCATGACAAGGACCTGGGTATAAAACCCCAGACCTCATCTACAGGGCAAAGATTCATAGCAGGTGTGCCTCTTTCTCCCTCTCTATCACCCCCTTTCTTCTTAATTTCTCTAGCTCTATCTAAAACAGAAAAAAAAAAATACATTGAGGGTGGCAAAATTGTGTACCTGAGGCTATCTGCCTTGTAGAAGCTTTGGTACTGTATGTCATATCTTCTTCACTGCCTCTGTCTTTCTATGAAAAAATAAGTGAAAAAGTTGGTGTTGAGTAGTGAAATTCTGGCCAGGACAAATAAATAGATAATAAATAAGTACGTACATAAATAAATAAATAAACCTCATTAAACTTGTGTTCCAAAATTGTGCAAGCAGTTGTGGTAGTTAGAAATAAAAGTGCTTTAGTATCTTGACTGAGTTCTTGTGAATATTCTCAGTTCACTGATACCTGTTTTTTTTTGTTAATTCTTTAGTAAATCCTATATGCAGGTGATCATATTTTATACAAGCAATATTAGTTTTATTTGTTTTTTTGCTATCCTCACCTCCTCTACTCTTTAATTTGCTTACAGTTTTTAGAAATTAGACCATTGATTTAACTGCTATATTGCTATTTCAGTTTCAGTTTATAAATATGATAAATAATTACATGTCTTGCTAAGATGTTAGTCTGTGTTAGTCTAGTATGTCATTGGCGTACTTATAAATAATAATATTGCAGTTATATGACATTTTCCATTTCTGTCCATAATTTTGTATTCAATAGGTAGGTATCCTCAAAAGTCAAAGGAACAGCAGAATGGAGAGGTTTTTTCCTTTACAAAAAGGCAATGCATATAAGTTGTGAGACTTGTAGACAACTTAGAATGTAAAGTAAATTTCAAAGAAGAAGTGAGAGACTGATTTTATATTGAGTATAGTTAAGGTATCATAAGACTTAAGAGTTGTCCAGGAAAAAATAAATCATGCTTACTTTTAGTGGGGAAAGATAAACGTGCTCTGAAGAGGACCGTGCTATGATCATATTACACTGTGTACAGAGAATTGCAGACATGACATCTTGAGTATATACTATTGGTCTGGGGGCTCCATATTAGAACTCCATTAGCTTGTTGTTCTCATCACAGGGTATGAAATTCTTTTTCATTAAGGCTCCATTTGGATCCAGTCAAAGCCAGAATAAGGTCTCATTGCTGCTGTCCCTAGGGACTAGTTGTTACACTCTTTAGACTTGAAGTTTAGACCAGATTTTCTTTTTAATCTAAATTTATATATATAATCAGTGAGAGAGAAATAACTTCTTTTTTTTTCTTTGTCTCCAGAGTTGGGTTGGGGTGTTGGTCCCAGCACTATGAATCCACAGCTCCCAGTGGCCTTTATTATTTTGTTCCATAGGACAGGGAGAAGAATTGATAGGGGAAAGGGAGAGAGAAAGATAGATACCTGCAGTTTTGCTTCACAGCTCATGAAGCTTCTCCTCTGCAGGTAGGGAGCAGGGCTCTTTGCCCAGGTCCTGGTACATAGTACTGTGTGCAGTTAACCAGGTGTGCCACTGCCTGGCCTGGCCCCGTGAGTGCGCTTCTTGGCTCTAGCATTTTGTTGTGCTATAGATTAAAACAGGGACCGCTGGGGACCTCATGTGTGCAAGTTCAGCACTCTGGTGGTGTCGTGCTGTATCTCAAGCCCATGTGTTTGTTTTTGTAGTCTCAACATGTCCATCTCAAATTTTATTGAAAAAAATAATAGTGTAAAGTTTTGATCATTGAATTATATGGAGGAATAACAGGATTACAAACTTAAATATTTCTAGCATGCATTTTCACATCAGCATAAAGTTTATATTCCTGTATAATTGAGATCATTTTATAGAGCTCAAAGGATCTAAATCTGCAAATGAGTATACATGATGGAGAAGGCATTGTGGTATTTTGGATGAACTCATGTTCCTTCCAAAATTTATATGGTGAAATTTAAATACCCAGTACCTTAGAATATAGCTATTTAGAATGTGGCTCTTAAAAACAGGTTATTAGCACTAAATGAAGTCATCAGAGTGAGCATAGCTCAAGTCACTGAGGGGGAGGTTTATAAGGGGGGTAGGCAGTTTAATATCCTATGTTGAAGGAAGATGACACTTTGGTAGTGGGTGAGGTGTGCCAGCACATATTTGGGGGCTATGTGAAACTAAATCTCTGAAATACCATGGTCTTGCAAAGTATTTTTCCAATAAAATAAAATAATCATATGTTCCACTGAACACAAAGCTTAACCTTGGACCTATGAAGTTGCCCCCTCACTCCCACTTAGAGTAGGATTGTAAAACCAAATACTCCATTCAATGAAACTTTTGGTACAGTAAAGCAGAGGCTGCAGACAGAAAAAAAAAAAAGATTCTGAGTTTCTAAAAGCTGGGTACTCTTTTTCAGTATAAATTTCAGCAGAAGAATTATATATCAGCACATCATAGCCCTGGGCCATACCTGCCTGGTGTTTTTCAATGAGAGGGTTCAGTTGCTTCAAAGGCAGCTAATATTTTTGAAATAGAGATGACAAATGCATGCAATTGTTCTCCAGACATTTGTGCACAGCAGTGTAAAGTCTGAGGTAATCAAATCAGGAGACATAGCACTGAAGCAATTTCCTCAGACTTATGGTCACAGTAAAAGCAATACATTCCTTAATATAACAGTGTGGTTATGCATGATCTGGGGTCCCCTGAATAGTTCCCTGAACTATGGTTATCATCTGTGATCTGTGCCAGGTTGAGAGAACCAAAGATGGGGGTGGTCCTCCCCAGAGGAGAGCTTGACCAACAGTTGAACCAGTGAAAGCCGTAAGGATCCAAAATGGGTTATATTTGCTAAATTCAAGTAAAGCATATTTTATACAGAACTGTGAGTCTATATTCCTTTGGTATCTTTATATGTGGGTATATGTCTTTAAGATGTTAGTTTATTTTGTTTCCATTTGTTATATTTCTAATTTTGTTTGTTTTCCAGAACAAAGTGCAGTAACTGGAGAAGGGTATGTGAATAGGCAGCTTTAGAGGATTGGAATTGTCTGCTAAAATGGGAGAAAGAATTAATCTGACCAGTTTTTAAGATACTATATTCGTGGGTGTCAGTATCTTTGACACTAGACACAGCACATTCTAAGAGTAAATTCCCCCAGGAGTACTTTACCTTCTTTCTTGTGAAATTAAATGTGGTTATGCTCTAAATAATTCCAAATGTGCCTAGGTTTTTGAAGTGTATGGTTTTCAGCACTGCATTGAAAGAGACTGAGGTAGCAGAATTTAGCAGTTACATTTTGCAGAATTACAGTTTACCGTAAATTCAACAGACTCACCAGTACAAGTGTGAAAAATCTGTTCACATTGCATTTTTATGTGTTCACTTTTAATTGAGTTTGTTTTATTTGAAAGGAAAAAAATTACTAACCTAAGAATTTTATAATACATTTAGACATACAAATTTTATATTGAAAATCATTTTAGTCAGTAAATTAAACATATAATAAATATATGTGATTAAACACTTCGAAGAAAACCAGAATGCACTTGTAAGAGAACTTTAGATAGTATATTGTGAATATTAATTAAAGTTTTATTGTGAGGTTTGTATTTCATTCTAACTTTGACAAGGTGATGTTTTTATACTTTTTGAATTATTATTGAATATTATAAGAGAATATGGGGTATCATTCTAAAGCACTCCCATTTCCAAAGTTCTGTGCCCTAACCGCCTCTAAAAGTAACCACCATAATTCTCCCAAGGTCATAGATTTGGGTTGACTATATACATATATTTTTCCCTCTTTTCAAGTTGATGTATTTCAGTTTTCTATATTTCATATGTAAGTGATATTACCTCATAGGTATACTTCACTTTCTTCATTAAGCATACTCACCACCAGTTTCATTCATTTTGTCCCAAAAGATTCAATATAAAATTTTTTTCTTTTCTTTATTGAGGAGGTGGGTGCTTTACAGCACAGTCATTTATCAGTGTGATTGATCTGAGTATAATTTCACTATGCACCAGTATCCCACAGTTCTCCCCCACCCCTCCCTCCCTTACCTTCCCCCAAGACCTTTGCTTTGAGGCGAAATACCATGCCCAGTCCATGCTTCATTTCATGTTCTCCCTCCATTTGTCCCTATTTAATCAAGTCCAACTTATATGTGAAATCATTTGGTATTTGTCTTATTTTTGCTTATTGCTTATGTCACTTAACACAGTTTCTTCTAGTTTCATCCAAAATGACTCAAAGGTCACTACCTCGCCATTTTTAACAACTGAGTAATATTCCATTGTGTGTATATATACTGCAGTTTGTTTGTCTGCTTGCTTGTTTAGCCACTTCTCTGTTGTTGGACATCTGGACTGTTTCCAGGTTTTGGCTATTGCCAATTGTGCTGCTAAGGACATAACTATATATAGATCTCTTCTGATAGGCTCTTTCATTTCCTTTGGGTAAATCCCCAGGAGAGAAAGTGTTGGACAACAATGAGATATTATTTTACACCTGTGGGAATGTCATACATTTAGGAAAGATGGTAACAACAAATATTGGGGAGGTCGTGGGAGAAAGGAGATACTTCTGCATTGCTGGTAGGTCCAATCTGTGGGAAGTGGTCTGAAGACTTCTCAGAACACTAGAAACAGACCTGTCCTGTGATCCAACAATTTCTTTCCTGGGATTGTTTCTTAAATTGTCACCAGGGTTTTATATATTTGGGTATACTTGTGTTTGGAATATATATATATATATATATATAAATGTTTGTTATGTCTCTTGTCAGAATGACCCTTTGGTGACTACGTAATGTCCCTCTCTGTCTCCAGTTACTTTATTTACCTGACAGTCTGTGCCTGACCCTCTTTTCTGCATTATTGCCTTGGTACATCTTATTCCAACCTCTGGCCTTAACTTCTCTTTGTCTTTTCTTTGCATGTGTGCTTCCTGAGCACATAGAGTAAATGGATCTTCCTCGTGAATCCATTTAGCTACTCTGTTTCTTTTGGCAAGTTAATTTAGGTCATTCACATTTAAGGTGATTGTTGACATATGTGTTTTACTTACGTTTATTCTGATCTTGTTTTGAGATGGCTTTAAATTTTTTATTGTTTTCCCATTTGCTTCTGTTTGTAATTTTGTATGGATTGTTTTCTACGATTTTCTTTCTGATTTCACTAGTTCTTTCTGTGTGTCTATGATCCATATTTTGTATTCTGGCTATCATAAGTACTATATCTATTTATTATATCTGAAAGCATCTTTCTTTTTTTAATATTTATTTATGTATTCCCTTTTGCTGTCCTTGTTGTTTTATTGTTGTAGTAATTGATGCCATTATTGTTTGATAGAACAAAGAGAAATGGAGAGAGGAGGGGAAGACAGAGGGGGAGAGATAGACACTTGCAGACCTATTCACTGAGATGCCCCTGCAGGTGGGGAGCTGGGGGCTCGAACCAGGATCCTTATTCTGGTCCTTGAGCTTTCTGCCATCTGCGCTTATTCCACTGCGCTACAGCTCAACTCCTGAAAGCATCTTTCTTTTTTTTTTAAATTTATTTTTTATTTAAGAATGGATAAATTAACAAATCCATAGGGTAGGAGGGGTGCAACTCCACACAGTTCCCACCACCCAATCTCCATATCCAACCCTCTCCCCTGATAGCTTTCCCATTCTCTATCTCTCTGGGAGCATGGACCCAGCGTCTTTCTTAAGTTGGTTCATGATTTACTGACATTTGGTAGTACTACTCTGTCCATTATTTCTCTTTCCTTTCCTATTTTATTGTTCTTTCCTATTGATGTAGTGTCCCTGCTCCTCGCCTTGCTTATAATGTATGATCTTTTGTTTCTTCTTTTCTTATTTGGCATATTTCAGTAATTATTGCAAGACAGTATTGGTTGAAGCGAATTCCTCTAGCTTTTGTATGTTTGAGAAGACATTTATTCTGCCCTCACATCTTGTCTACTGCTGTTCTATAGCTGTGCCTCCTAGGAGTCTGAAATATTTTTAATGATGTCTTGAAAAACCACAGTGTTCACAGTCGGTGTCATTCCTTAGTCCTTTTAAATTTCATAAACACAACTACAGTCTGCTTAAAAGATAGTATCTAAAAAATAGTATATAACTTTCTTTTAACAAGAACAACCCATGTATGTAGGGTTAATATCAACTTTAATTTGATGTTATAGTAGTTAGAAAACCAATATAGCTATGAGAAATTAGCTTGTATACTTTTCCTAAAATACTGACAATATGAATTGACATGTCAATACATTGATATATATTTTTTATTTAAGAAAGGATTAATTAACAAAACCATAGGGTAGGAGGGGTACAACTCCACACAATTCCCACCGCCCAATCTCCATATCCCACCCCCTCTCCTGATAGCTTTCCCATTCTCCATCCCTCTGGGAGCATGGACCCAGGGTCATTGTGGGTTGCAGAAGATAAAAGGTCTGGCTTCTGTAATTGCTTCCCCGCTGAACATGGACGTTGACTGGTCGGTCCATACTCCCAGTCTGCCTCTCTCTTTCCCTAGTAGGGTGTGAATCTGGGGAAGCTGAGCTCCTGGACACATTGGTGGGGTCTTAAATCCAGGGAAGCCTGGCCAGCATCCTGATGGCATCTGGAACCAGGTACTGAAAAGAGAGTTAACATATGAAGCCAAACAAATTGTTGAGCACTCATGGACCCAAAGCTCAGAATAGTGGAGAGGAAGTGTTAGGGAGGTACTCACAGAAAACTCTAGTCTACTTCTGCTTTCAGGTATATATTTTGCAGTAGTTTATGGATACATGTGAAGATATGCTCTTCTCTCACAGAAACTGGTGTATATCTAGGCTTTGGGACTTTGTTAGAAAGTGAACCACCTGAGATAAAATTAGAGTATACTATGAAAGGAAAGGTCTCACCCGAGTAATGAAGCTGAAGGGTTGTCATTCCACATGTGAAGTCTCTGGACACAGTCTGAAGTGAAGCATGTTGAGGTGGCAGTCGTTGCGTTGGTTAGGTTGTGATTGGCAGATGCAATATTATTTGATATGGATTGGGAGAGGCATGCGGGAAAGTGGGCCCTATCCAAGGGTTCCAGGACTGGGGGAAGTAGGGGCTCTATAGAGGAGATGTGAGGTTCCTGCTGTCTTAGGGTTCAAAAAGACAATCGATAGTTAATGTTATCATCACATTATTTGGTAATTGGGTTAACTTTGGAAAAGTCCTTTTATTGGGGTTTGCTGTATAGTATCCAGTATCTTGTATATAGCTGTGCTATTGGATGCTTCTGATCTACGTGGTCAAGGCTTTTGAGAGAGTCCGCATATCAAATACACAGCCTATATATTAAAAAGATTCAGTTTGTGTTTTAAAAACTTTGAGACATACAATTTATTTTTCCCCTCTCAAATTAATTAACTAGTGATTTATATGTCTACATTTTGCTAGGAGTGTACATAAACACCATTCCGACCACCAAAAGACTGTGACCCATCCCTCCCACCCACTTCACCCCCCACCGGCCCAGGAAGCTGCATGTCTACTCCTCACCACAGGGTTTTTACTTTGGTGCCCTACTTACAATTTGGTCAGGTCTTGCTTTTAGTTTCCCTTTCAGATCTTCTTCCTCAACTTCTGTTGATGAGTGGGATCATCCCATACTCATCTTTATCTTTCTGACTTAGCTCACTTAACAGAATTCCTTCTAGCTCTGTCCAAGATGGGTCAGAGAAGGTGGGTTCATTGTTCTTGATAGCTGCATAATATTCCATTGTGTATATAGATCACAGTTTTCTCAGCCACTCATCTGTTGTTGGGCACCTGGGTTGCTTCCAGGTTTTAGCTATTATGAATTGTGCTGCTATGAACATAGGAGTACACACCTCTTTTTGGTTGGGTGTTATGGAGTCCTTGGGGTATAAGCCCAGGAGAGGAATTACTGGATCATATGGAAGGTCCATGTCTATCCTTCTGAGAGTTTTCCAGACTGCTCTCCACAGAGGCTGGACCAATTTACATTCCCACCAGCAATGTAAAAGGGTTCCTCTGTCCCCACAACCTCTCCAGCATTTGTTGCTGCTGTCCTTTTTGATGTATGCCATTCTTACAGGAGTGAGGTGGTAGCTTAGTGTTGTCTTAATTTGCATTTCTCTGACAATCAGTGACCTAGAGCAGTTTTTCATATGTTTGTTAGCCTTTTGTATCTCCTCTGTAGTGAATGTTTTCTTCATATCCTCTGCCCATTTTTGGATGGGGTCATTTGCTTTTTTGGTGCTAAGTTTGCTGAGCTCTATATATATTTTGGTGATTACTTTCTTGTCTGATGTATGGCATGTGAAGATCTTCTCCCATTCTGTGAGGGGTCTCTTTGTTTTTTTAATAGTTTCTTTGGATGTGCAGAAGCTTTTCAATTTGATGTAGTCCCATTGGTTCGTTTCTGCTTTAGTCTTCTTTGCAATTGGGTTTGATTCATCAAAGATGTCCTTGCGTTGTAGGTGGGAAAGTGTTTTACCAATGTTTTCCTCTAAGTATTTGATTGTTTCTGGTCTGCTATGTAGGTATTTGATCCATTTGGAGTTGATTTTTGTTTCTGGTGAGATAAAGTGGTTCAATTTCATTCTTCTGCATGTTACAACCCAGTTTTCCCTGCACCATTTATTGAAGAGAGCCTCCTTTTTCCATTTAATCCTTTGGGCCCCCGTATCAAAGATTAGATGTCCATAGGTGTGGGGACTTACTTCTGGGCTTTCAATTCTGTTCCACTGGTCTGTGTGCCTATTTTTGTTCCAGTACCATGCTGTTTTCATGATGATGGCTTTATAATATAGTTTAAGGTCTGGGAGTGTGATGCCTCCATTTCTGTTTCTTTTCCTCAAGATGGTTTTGGCAATTCTAGGTGTTTTCAGGTTCCAGATAAATGATTGTAGTGTTTGTTCTATTCTCTTAAAGAAGCTTGGTGGAACTTTGATGGGTATTGCATTAAATTTGTATATGGCTCTGAAGAGAATATTCATTTTTATGATATTTATTCTTCCAATCCATGAGCATGGGATATCTTTCCATTTCTTGGTATCAGTTTCTATTTCCTTGAGTAGCGACTCATAGTTTTCAGCATACAAGTCTTTCACTTCTTTGGTCAACTTTATTCCTAGGTATTTGATTGATTTTGCTGAAACAGTAAACGGGAGTGATTTCTGGATGTCTTCTTCTTCAGATTTAGTGTTTGCATAAAGAAATACCACTGATTTTTGTACATTGATTTTGTAGCCTGATACCTTGCTATATTGCCTAATAACTTCCAGTAGTTTTCTGCTGGATTCTTAGGTTTTTCTATGTATACTATCATATCATCTGCAAATAGTGAGAGCTTGACTTCTTCCCTTCCAATCTGTATTCCTTTGATTTCTTTCTCTTGCCTGATTGCAATGGCAAGAACTTCCAATAGTATATTGGATTGTTCCATTTCTTCCAGATTCTCTAGCTTGGTGGCATATAGTTCTTTATAGAAGTTTCGCAGGTTTCTCTGGATTTCTGTGGTGTCAGTTTTGATATCTCCTGCATTGTTTACAATTCTATTAATTTGAGTCTTCTCTCTTTTTTGTTTGGTGAGTCTGGCTAGGGGTTTGTCAATTTTGTTTAATCTTTCAAAGAACCAACATTTGGCTTCATTGATTTTTTTGTATGGTTCTTTTATTTTCGATGTTGTTTATTTCTGCTCTAACTTTAGTGATTTCTGTCCTTCTGGTTGCTTTAGGGTTCCTTTGTTCCTCTTCCTCTAAGTCCTTGAGGTGTGCAGTAAGGTCGTTTATTTGAGCTTCTTCTTGGTGTTTAATATGTGATTGTATGGCTATGAGTTTCCCTCTCAGTACTGCTTTAGCTGTGTCCCAAATATTTTGATAGGTTGTGTCTTCATTTTCATTTGTTTCCAGGAACATTTGAATTTCCTGCCTGAGTGAGTCTCTGACCCAGTGGTTCTTAATGAGTATGTTGTTTAGTTTCCAAATTCTGTGACTTTTAATAATTGTCTGTTTGTTGTTAAATATTAGTTTTACTCCACTGTGGTCTGAGAAGATGCTTGGGATGATTTCATTGCTCTTGAATTTATTGATGCTGTCTTTGTGGCCTAACATGTGGTCTATCCTTGAGTATGTGTTATGTGGATTAGAAAAGAAGGTGTATTCCAGTTATTTGGGGTGAAGGACTCTGAAAATGTCCAAGAGGTCTAGTCTGTCAATCTCTTCATTCAGTTCTCTTGTATCTTTATTGGTTCTCTGCTTTGTTGATCTGACATTGATATATTTGTTTTCAATTCAAATACTAATTGTCCACTGGGGATATCCTTAGGTGGAAATTGTTATTGTAATTCAATGGAGAAAATTAAGACTGCTTAAGGTGTGGGAGTGAGTGCCTATGGGTATGAGAATGATTTTTCAAACGTTGAGCTATGCATTTTCAATATTTATCAGAAACATATTTTATACATCACAGATTACTAACATTAAATTAGCAATTGAGAAATTTACATATGAAGTTTGCTACAAATAATCTTAAATAGTGTTTCAAGGGGGCTAGGTGATGGTTCAGTCAATTAAGCACACATATTATCATTACCTGGGTCGAGTTCTCGCTCCTACCTGCAGGGGGCAGGGTAAGGGTGTTTCATGAGCAGTGAAGTAGGTCTGAAGGTGTTTGTCTCCTCCCTATCTTCCCCTCCTCTCTCAATTTATTTCTGTCCTATCCAATAAAATATTTATTTTAAAAATATGGCCATCAGAAATGTTGAATTCATAGCCCCAGCAATAACTCTGGTGGCAATTAAAACATTTTCTCAGGGCTGGGCAGTGGTGCACCTGGTGATATGCACATAGTGCAGTGGACAACGACCTGCATTCAAGCCCCTTGTCTCCATCTGCAGGGAGAAAGCTTAGTGATCAGTGAAGCAGGCCTGCTGGTGTCTCTCTGTCTCTCTCCCTCTCTATTACCTCCTCCCTCTCGATTTCTGGCTGTCTCTATCCAATAAGTAAACAAGATAATTTAAAAACTAAGTCTCAAATCTAATTTATTTAAGATGGCATAATATAAGTCATGAAATTATTAAACTATTAATATAAAGAACCCTTAAAATATATAACTTAAAACATACAGTGTAGTAAAGTTTAAAGTGTGATATGTTGTAACAATAACTTCAAAACCAACTGACATTTTTGTGGGGCCTATCATAAGCCAAGGTTGAGCATGGCATGGGCCATCCAGGGCGGACACCTGGATGCCTGGGAGGTGAAGGTCTTTGTCAGTCTCCCCAGGGGCTTTTCGCCTCTATGGGTTGATTGAGCAAGAGGGAACCTGTCAAAGGGGTCCCAGCTGAAAGGGTCCCAGACCCCCTATGAGTCTTCTTTGTTTAAGGGCTCACATCCCCTGTGTGCAAGCTGGTGGTTTCCCCTTCCTCATTCTCCAAACTAGCTTGACCATTTACCCAATGGTTACTGGGAAGACCCTCATCATCTCTGTATCCCCTGCTGTCTTCACCATGTAAGGTATCCCATAACATTCCTGACCATATAAGGCTAGGCCATAGTCCCCGTTCTCCCCCCCCTACTCCAACCTATAAAAACTCTTGCTTGCCATGCAATAAATGTGCTATTTATAGGCAAACAGCGTCCTGGGGTGATCCTTGGCTTTGTCTCTTGTGGAGATCCGCAGGGAAAGAACCCCCAGCTCTACTGGCCCCTGCTGCCCTTGATTTGGCCCCTTCAGCCTCCTCCTCTGGTGTGCAACAGAGTGGGGTCAACTGACTTGGTCGGATTGAGAAGCAGGGTCTTTGTCAGGACCCCGACACATTTTAAGAAAGGTTGTAATATATATGAGGTAGAATATTACATCATAGAAATTAAGCTATTGAATTTATCTGACTTTCAACCCACAGGAGAGGCTCAGGCAATCATTCACTACTTAAACTCAGTTTTGAGTAATTCTTAGTTTTTTAACTGGAAAATAAAGTACAGATAGTTTGTTTGTATCTTTATAAGTTTTTGTTTAGTGGTCACTCATTATTAATGGGTTTGCTTGTGCTGCCTTGGTTTGTGCACTCTCCTACTCTCCAATCAGTTTTTTAACAGTAATATCTGTGGGCAAGAAACATTTGTGTGAGTGTGTGTGTTTCTGAAGAAGAGCAGAATTTCAAAGAAAAGTAAACCATCACTTTAAAACTTAAAATGGAAATAAAAACGGCCAAAAATAGTAATTCACAGAATTCGAGATTTTTAAAAAAAAATAGTTTTATGGTTGTATTTATATTTCAACATGTTTATAAGGATATGTGCATACTTCCTGATAATGCAACATTGAATAATTTGCAAGGGGGTAAAATAACTACATGCACATACAAAACAAAGGAGGAAAAAATAACTACATGCATATCTGAAAGAGTTTTAATAGAGGGTCATGGATTTTGTTATCTATTGTGGCAGTTTCCATAGTGATTTCACAGAAAGAAATACCATGTGCCACCTAATATAACCTCTATTAAACATAAAGAGACACACCTTTAGTAAAACTAAATAATTTCTGAAGTTCTTAGGCTGGCTGATCTCTTTTATTTAGGTCTCCTGTTATTTGTATAACATAGTCACAAAATAAATTTTCAGTAAGCATAGCTAAATCATTGTTTAACTCTTTATCTCTTCTATGAACATACCAGAGATTTAGAGATGTGAAGGGTGAAATTATTAGTAATAATGTTCATGTTATTTATACATGGAATAGTGGCAGTTGTAAAGTATGTGCTGAGGACACACTCACACACTGAGCACAAATTTTTACATTTAGTTAATTAAGAATATATTCAGTGGCCTGGCAGTGGTTCACCCGGTTGTATGCACATGTTCACATGTGCAGGGAATGGTGAAGCAGGTCTTCAGGTGCCTCTCTCTCTCTCTCTCTCTTGCTTTCTCTCTTCATTTTCTATCTCAATTTATCTCTAATAAAACAAAAAGGAAAATAAAAGAAAGAAAAATCTACAATTGGACATGATGGATTCATTGTTCTGGCTCCAAACCCCAGTGATAACCCTAGTGGTAATAAAAAATAAGAATATATTTATTTTCTATTTTCTTCACCTTTATTTTAGGACTAGTGTGAGGAACACAGTTTTTTTATATTATCCTGTGCTTGAACAATTAGTAATCTTTGTCATGACCATATTTTATTTTTATTATTTTTTTATTTTAATTTTAATTTTTTAAAAATATTTATTTTATTTATTTATTCCCTTTTGTTGCCCTTGTTGTTTTATTGTTGTAGTTATTATTGTTGTTGTCGTTGTTGGATAGGACAGAGAGAAATGGAGAGAGGAGGGGAAGACAGAGAGGAGGAGAGAAAGATAGACACCTACAGACTTGCTTCACCGCCTGTGAAGCGACTCCCCTGCAGGTGGGGAGCCAGGGTTCGAACTGGGATCCTTATGCCGGTCCTTGTGCTTTGCGCCACCTGCGCTTAACCGGCTGCGCTACAGCCCGACTCCCATGACCATATTTTAATTCTTGCATATCAAAGTGAAGATGCATGTCTGCTACCTAGCAGCTGCATATAGCAACTAAGAAGTTTAAATAGGAAGAGATGGTGATTATTTTGTTTTTGAATCTGTCTCACATCTATGAATGGTAATTTTAACTACTTACACTTAGACTGTCATTCTGATTTGTAATAATCTCTCCAGTTCTGTCAAAACAAATAAAAATAAGAACAAGCATTATTTTTTGTTGTTAATTTGGAAGATTAATGTCTTACAGTAAATACAATTTGGGGTACATGTATATAATTTTCTCAGTTTTCTGAAAAAATCCCTCACTCCCAGCTTGGACCCTTCTCCACCATCATGCACCAGGACCTGAAAGCCCCCCTTGGCCCCTTGTAGAGTCTGTTAGTATGGTGCAATACACTAAGCCTAATCCAATTTTACTTTGTGTTTCCCAAGTTTGTTCTTATTTCTCAACTTCAAGGACAAGCATTATTATTCATCAGTTTAATATAGGCAACCAATGAAACACACATCTAAAGCAAACATTTATTACACACTGAACTGAAATGTGAATGACAAATAGCAACCTCTTAAATACATTGTAGAACAGTTCCTTCAAAGGGAACAGCTAGTGGATCACAAAAGAGAAAGGTCTGGGTGTGTTTGTAGGCAATGAAAGAGTTATACTGGACCTGCTGGTTGAGTGGGATCATAGAGAAAGGCAATAGGCATACTTTGATGGCCTTTTTTTTTTTTTTTTTTTTTTTTTGGTGTGAAGCTATTCCTATTTCATTGTAATTATTGATTAGTTGTAACTGGTCTGGAGTTAAGGGCTGAGGTGATGTTGGTAAAAGAGAAACAAAGTAGATTCATAGAGCCTTGGAAATAAAAAAAATGATATATTGGGGGTCAGGTGGTGACACACCTGGTTAAGTTCCTAATGAGTAGGAACATTCCATGCTGCCACAGTATCAGCCCATCTTCCTCAGGTGTAGCATAGAGTATGTTGTCCATCCTCCCTTCGGAGGATGGACATTCTCTACCATTGTTGATCCAGGTTGAGGGCAAGGTCCTATGGGGGCCCACAAAGGGGACTATTTTGTTGTTCCTGATAGAGATGACTAGAAACAATGGAGAGAGGGATTTATTTGAGGTCTGGGCCCATCAAGTCTGTTTGGGAGACTCAGGACTCCCCGATTAGGCCCCTAGCTGGTGGAATGGCCTGATAGTGACTAAAGAGTCATCGTTAAAGTATGCTAGTCTCTTGCCCTTATTCAGCTTTTGCAGTCTTTGCTTTGCTAAGGTTAGATTTGGAGTGAGTGGGGAGCTGTAATATGAAGTAGGTGAGGAGGGTATCTAAGTCTAAGTGGACACTATTTCATTATGAACTTGATACTGACTCACTAAAGACTGTTGCTTTCAGGTATATATTTTGCCCTAATTTATAGATACATGTGAACATATGCTCTATCTTACGGGACCTGGTCTATATTTAGGTTTTGGGACTTTGTTAGGAAGTGAACCTCCTGGCATGGAATTAGAGAATACCATGAAAGGAAAGGTCTCACCCGAGTGATGAGGGTGAAGGGTTGGCAATCCATGCCTGATGTCTCTGTACTCAGTCTGAGGTGAAGCATGCTGAGATGGTACTTGTGGCATTGATTAGGTTGGAATCAGCGGATGCAATATTATTTGGCCTGACTTGAGAGAAGCATTCAGGGAAGTGAGCCCCACCCCAGAGGTTCCAGGATTGGGAGAAAACCAAGTTACTTCTTTTTTGAGTGCTCATAACTTGGGGGAAAGTTCATATATTGAAGTTATGGTGCTGTCACAGAAGATACTCCACATTTAGCTGTGAGATGAGAGGCTGACTAAATTCTGCCTTCCTCTTATAACTAGACACTACAATTCAGTTTTTTCATCTGAAATATTAGAATACAGAACATTTAAAATAATGTTAAATTATTACTACTTAGTTAAATAAGTAAACAGATGAAACCAACCACTCGATGGTTTCATTCATATGCTTTAGGCTCAGGGAGATAATTCATTGATAATACTGAGGATTTTCGTGGAAAAAATCCTAGATTTAGTCTCTGGCAATTCTGCATATCAGAGCTGATGATGACTTTGTTAAACATACAAACAAAACTTGATATCATCTCTACTCCCAAAGGTGTCAATAATTAAACCTATCTGAGGACTTGGAGGGGTAGAAGTGGGAAAGAAAAAGAGAAACAGCCAACCATACTTCCATCCATGAAACCATTGCTTGATTGAATCTAGGTTCTAGTTGGAGGAACAAAGTGGAAAGTCAAGTTTCTAAATGAAGAGTGAAATTAATTTTATTTTGACGGGATCACTTAAATTGCTGAAATGAGACTAGGCTTGAGGTTAGTCACCACAGAACTACCTATTGATAATTCATAAAAACTAGCAGATAAATTTTAGACTACATCAGAATTTTCATTTAGGTACAAACCGAACTTATTTCCTTAAAATATAAATAATAAAGAGAAATATAAATTGTATTTTTATCATATTCCACATATTTTCCTTGTTCAAATACTAATCACGTTCTTTTAATACATTTTCCTACAACTCCCATATACCCAGAAGCATTCACTGAATACATTAAACGTTTCAATTGAAGTTGTAGATTCAATACAGTTATACTGTTGCTTTTTAGAATGATATCTTTCTTGCATTTCCATGACATGGAAATCATCCATAAAATTAAAGTAGATGATCTAAACTGCAGCTTACTAGTAGAAAAAAATAGAAGCATTTTAGAGTTGTTATTTTGGTTTATTTATAATTAATCCAAAGGAATTAATATAATTTTGATATTTCATTTACATAGCTACACTTGTATTGCTATACTTGCTCTCACTATCAACACCAGTAATCCATTGTCTTAAGTTGCTTAGTCATATGTAGTAAGATATATGAGTAAAATAATATCAACTTCAATTCAATTTTACTTATTTTACTTAATAGTTGTTTTACTTGATTACACACACTTTACATCTGACTGGTAAATTTAATGGAACATTGGAATGTGAAAATATAAACTATTAAAATGAGAAATGACTAGAAAAGGATACATAATCTGATAATATATTTTGTAATCACAAAAAAAATTGTAAGATTTATTTTATCAACAACCCACTGAGATATTTCTTTTTATTATTCCATTTTATTGGAATTAAAACAGTTAACAGTTCACAGTATCTACAGTTGTTAATATAAGGATACATTGACAGTCCAAGAACTTTTTTGACATTCTCCCAACCTCTTCCTCCCCAGCCTTTTGTTTTGTTCTGGTTATACCCCCATTCAGACCTATATTTTGCTTTGTGTTTTCATTTTTCTGGTCTTATTTCTTAAGTTCCATCTATAAGTGAGATCATCTGGTATTTTCTCTTTTCTTTTTTACTTACCTTACTTAACATAATGCCTTCAAGTTACATCCAAGATGAAGCAAAGAATAGGACTTAGTTATTTTTTTAATATTTTTTTCCCTTTTGTTGCCCATTTTTATTGTCCTGTAGTTATTATTGTTGTTCTTGATGTTGTTGATAGGACAGAGAGAAATGGAGAGAGGAGGGGAAGACAGAGAAGGGGAGAGAAAGATAGACACCTGTAGACCTGCTTCACTGCCTGTGAAGGGAATCCCCTAGGTGGGGAGCTGGGGGCTCGAACCTGTATCCTTATGCCAGTTATTGCGCTTTAACTCATGCATTTAACTCACTGCGCTACCGCCCAACTTCCAACTTTGTTATTTTTAATAGGTGTAGTATTCCAACTTTCTTACCCACTCATCTGTCATTGGACATCTGCGTTGTTTCCAAGACTGAGCTATTTCAAATTGTACTTCTATGCACATAGCGTACATAGATCTATTTGGTTGGGTATAATTTGGTATATTTGGTATGTCCCCAGAAGAGGGATTTCCTCGTCATAGGATGGGTCTATTTCTCTGAGCCATCCCCAGACTGTTTTCCAAAAAGGTTGGACAAATTTGTATTACCCGCCCCCCAGCAGAGTATCAGGGTTCCTTTTTTTTTTTTTTGCATATCCTCACCAAAATTTCTTTTTACTGTCCTTTCTCATGAGTGAGATTATCTCAGGTGAAAAGTAGTATTACTAGAAGGTGAATATGAGGGTAAACATGCTTTAAGATGATTTATTGAGGTAAAAGTCACGTAATAGAATGACCAGCATTTTAAAGTGAATAGTCATCTGGCATTTAGTTCAATCTCCCCCACCCCTATCTATTTACAAAATATTCCTCATAGTATGTTCATCTATTTGAAAACCAGTAGTCTATTTTTACTGCTGATATTTTAGAATTAAAGTAACACCTTGTAAGTATATTAAAATCATCATGAATTAAGGGATGTTTCATAGACATTTAGCTTTAGTGTTCACACATTTAAGATGTGATAGTGTAAGCATTGTTGAAAAAAATAGAGTTAATTATATGCATCCAACTCAAGGAAGTATGATTTTTATCATGAAAAAAATTGACACTTAAACACAATGTAACATTTATTTCTTTTTTTATATTTATTTTATTTATTCCCTTTTGTTGCCCTTGTTGTTTTATTGTTGTAGTTATTATTGTTGTTGTCGTTGTTGGATAGGACAGAGAGAAATGGAGAGAGGAGGGGAAGACAGAGAGGAGGAGAGAAAGATAGACACCTGCAGACCTGCTTCACCGCCTGTGAAGCGACTCCCCTGCAGGTGGGGAGCCGGGGTTTGAACCGGGATCTTTATGCTGGTCCTTTTGCTTTGCGCCACCTGCGCTTAACCCACTGTGCTACAGCCCGACTCCCTTTGTAGCATTTATTTCTAAGTGACTCACAAGTATGTCATATCAGCATTATAGAAATAATAACATTTACTTTCATTTATTTGCTTATTTATTATTTTTTACCAGAGCATTACTCAGTTTCATGTTTATGGTAGTGCTGTGATTAAACCTGGGACTTTGGAGCCTCAGGCATGAGAGTCTGTCTGTATAACGATTATACTGTCTACCCCTGTTTGATTTACTCAAATTTAACATATAGTTGAAGTGAAATTATATTTTTCCATTTTTTGCTCTTTAAAATTAACATTAATAAATTAATATTTACTATTTTTATTTGTAAAATGGAAACATTGACAAGACCATAGGATAAGAGGGGTACATTTCCACACATTGACCACCCCCAGAGCTTTCTTTAATGAAAAGTTTGTCTCTGTTGCATTTCAGTCTATGATGCTTTGTGTCCAGCACAATGTGTTGATGACATTTGTGACACACGTCTTCTGTTATTATACCGATATTAGCCAAGGACATTTGAGTAAAGAAGAAGCATCTGGAAATTGATTGCTTTTATTTGTTTGTTTATTTATTTATTTATTTTAAAAAGGAGACATTAACAAAACCATAACATAAGAGGGGTTCAACTCCAGATTACTTTTATAGCATAGAGGGAGTAGATACAATTTGAATAATATTAGTTTTAGAAACTGGAAGGGTTAAAAAAAAAAAGAGAGAGACCTCATATTTTGTTGCAGGTTGCTTTATTGGTTAACACTTTTTTTGACATCAAGTATGAGATTATATTGTTTTGTTAGTATTATCTGTTAGGTTTCAGTTTCTGCTTGTTGTATATCTTGACAAAATTATAGGGGAAAGGAGAAAATTCCAGTGGGAAAACTGAGACCCTAGAAATCAAAACCTGTGACAGACTTGAAAAGAACTAAGGGGACTAAAAGAATAGACAGAATAAATTAAATTACAGGTGGACTGTAATTCAACCAACATTATATAATTTCTGTATGCTTTAAGAAGTGGAAATACAATTCCAAAAATTGGTTAAGTTAAAAGTGAACATGAAATTAGGTCCCTAGAGGTTTATCCACAAGTCTCAAGCGAGGGTGTTCTCCAGCTAAGAAAAAAAAAGTACATTAAAACATATCAGCTGTCTATACCAGCATATTATAAGGCATATACTTTTAGATTAATATTTGTTAAATATGGGAATGCAGTCTAAAATTAAGAACATCTATGTAGAAAAATATGCTATAAGTAGTTGTAAAACTTTCCCATTTCTTGCAGAGTTAACTGCTGAATAGAGGACATTTTAAAATTTAATCTGTATTTGCACACTTAACTCACTCACCTGATAGGAATAACAGTGGGAATTGTTATATTATTTAAACAAAGCTCAAGATAACTTTAATTTATTATGATAAGTGCTGTTCAAGCATTACTATGTAACTGGTTATTCATTATGAATTTTCATATTTTGTAGAATAAGAAAATGCACTATTTGGCAGGATGATTTTTTGCTTAACTTCAAGCTTTATAAGGTAGCAAATTAAACTCTTCAAACACAACGATGTTTATCCAATTGCTAAGCTAAACAACCCCACATTGACATAAACATGTCCTCTAATGATTCCACCTAAATTTTTTGTGACTTAAGTAATGTTTTTAATGCAGTTAAGTGATCAGAACTTTTACATTAAATAGAGGCATATTTATTTTTCCGGTGCAAATATAATGATAGTCTAAATAGTAATTAGAGAGCAGTATCTCTGTCACTCACAACATTCTGTAAATTAGAGGATCCAGATTTGAGCCATACATAGATCAACACATGAAGGCATCATGCAAAGGGAAGCTTCGGGAATGGCGGGGCAGAGTTGCCATGTCTCTCCTTCTTGCTCTGTCTCTCTCTGCTTTTCATCATCTATCTAAAAAAGAAAAAAAGTCTATGGGGATTTGAGGAATCTATATGTGTTAAACAAAGAGTAAAAGAAAGCTGACTATAAATAAATAAGAAAATAAGTAAACAAAATAGAATGTCTAAACAATCTTTTAAAAAATATTTATTTATTTATTCCCTTTTGTTGCCCTTGTTGTTTTATTGTTATAGTTATTATTGTTGTTATTGATGTCGTCATTGTTGGATAGGACAGAGAGAGATGGAGAGAGGAGGGGGAGACAGAGAGGGGGAGAGAAAGATAGACACCTGCAGACCTGCTTCACCACCTGTGAAGCGACTCCCCTGCAGATGGGGAGTTGGGGGCTCGAACCGGGATCCTTATGATGGTCCTTGCCCTTTGCACCATGTGCACTTAACCCACTGCGCTGCCACCCGACTCCCTCCTAAACAATCTTAAAAAGAAAATACCCAGAGAGTGTGGTTGTTAGGGGGAGATAACCAGAAGGCTCTGAATTTCAATTCCATCAAGACCCAGAAAGAGAAGAGAGGAAAAAGGAAAGACATTCAGAAATAATAATATGTAAAGGTGTGACTTAGAAAGGAATAGAGGGCAGGACCATAGGAGAAAGGGCAAATATGTGTAAATATAGATAGTTATAGAATTAATAGCCAACCCATATCTGTGACCTTGGGAGAACGACTACAGTCTCCAATGGAGGAAATGAGGACACAGAACTCTGGTGGTAGGCAAAGTGAGAAGTTAAACCCCTGTTATCTCCTAATTTTGTAAATCAATATTAAATCACTAATAAAAATAAAATATTTTTAAAAAATAAAATAAATGATACACTTACTTCCATAAAATTGGCATTACGTAATTTTGTTTTGCAGGACTGCTTATAACATAATATTAAGAAATTGTAAAATACACAGTGATTACAATATAAATTAGTAATAAATTTCAGAGAAGAATGTGTAGTGTATTGTCAAAATGCGCATGTATGAAAATAATTCCTTGGAAACAAGCAAGAGTAGA
Organism: Erinaceus europaeus; assembly: GCF_950295315.1. NCBI lineage: Eukaryota > Metazoa > Chordata > Mammalia > Eulipotyphla > Erinaceidae > Erinaceus > Erinaceus europaeus. Next base: position 14,729,741 of record NC_080180.1, on the reverse strand, counting down.
AGTATTTCCAATGAGAATTAATTGAAAAATGCTGTACAATTAAACAAAAACACACTTGGACACCGTGTTTCCCCTGTAATTTCTGTTGGACTCACTATCATTTCCAACAGAGTTATCAGGTCTATTTTAAAAGACATTCTGTATTCTTTGGGCCATAATCCCAGAGGGAGAAAGAATGAGGAGACTTCAGTGGAGGGGATGGGCTATGGAGCACTGGTGGTGGGAGTTGTGTGACTCGTGCCCCTCTTATCCCACAATCTTGTCTATCCGTATTAAATTACTATTAATAATAATAGAAAAAAAGAGAATCTGAAAAGTAAGAAAACTTAAAGCAAAATTTGGTGTGTATTTAGTGTGTGGAACCAAAGTAAAAGATTCTGGGGTGGCGGGGGCTGAGGGGAGAGGTGCTGAGGGTCATGGAACAAGGTGGCGGAGAGGACATAGAAGGAGCTGAATTGTTATATGTAAAACTGCGAAATGTCACACATGTGCAGATGACTGTATTTTACTGTTGACTATAAATCATTATTCTCCTCAATAAAGAAAAAAATTAAATTAAAAGTGTTCTCTATGTGAAAAATGCAGACATTAATCTCAGTATTATATTTATGTGGATGTTTGTACATTCGTTATATTACTTGGACAGTTACACTGAATAAGCACCTAATGCTTTAAGGGTGACCTAGGCAAGTATTTTACTTTCTCCTGTGTTGTACCCAGCACAGATTATTCTGATGTTACACCATCTCTTTTTAAATAAAGAACATATTAAACTGAATGAATCTTCTAATAGTCTTACCACAGTATCAAACTTTGGGAGTTTACAAAGGCAACAATAGAATGTAGTAATGGAAAATTCATTGTAAGTTTGCAACTCAGTTCTAAAAGTTTTATTATTCTAGTGCATCAAATACACATTTGAAAACTGATAGCAAAGTGCTTTTTTAAAAATTTCTTATGTATTCCTGTCTGGTGTGTCTAAGGTTTCAAAAGTGTAAAAGGCTTAATAAAATTAAAATGTTTGGAAAAACCTACTTGAAAAAATTAAACTTTATAAACAATTAATCTTTTACTTACTAGTAAATTTAACATATACAAGCATTTTTAGAATTCTTGTATTTAAAGGAAAAAGAACAAAACATCATTCTTGTTCAACATACCCAAGATTCTTTTTTTTCTTTTATTTATTTATTCATTTTGCCTCCAGGGTTATTGCTGGGGCTCGGTGCCTGCTCTATGAATCCACTGCTCCTGGAGGCCATTTTTTGCCCTCGTTTATTGCCGTTGTTGTTGTTGTTATTGTTATTACTGCTGTCATTGTTGGATAGGACAGAGAGAAATGGAGAGAGGAGGGGAAGACAGAGGGGGTAGAGAAAGACACCTGCAGACCTGCTTCACCACCTGTGAAGCGATCCTCCTGCAGGTGGGGAGCCAGGGACTTTAACCCGGATCCCTATGCAGGTCCTTGTGCTTCGCACCATGTCTGCTTAACCCGCTGCGCTACCTCCCATCAGCCCCCTCCCACCACCACCAATTTTCTTACATGGTGATCAATTTAATTTTAGGGGCTATTTTGTTTTATATTCACAAATGTTTTAAAATCAAACTTTTCTTCTTAACAATTATAAATTCAGATTAAATTGAAATAACTTGTAGAAATAACTCCTATATACTTATTAGTCAGTTTTATTCTAAAACAAAACCCTTAGTGCAAATTAGAACACCATAGCGCAACCAGGACATTGCGTTGATGCGGATCATTTCTCACACGCCTCAGATCCATCCCTTATGTTTTTTATGTTTTTTTATGCTCTTTTGTTAGGACCCTACCCAATTCCTTTCTGGGTAACCAATACTCTGCTTTCTATTCCTGTAAGTATATTTTTCAAAGAAAGTGGTATCAATGGAAGGCTTTTTTACAATTATTGTAAGTCTATGGAGATTTAGACAAGTCGTACACTTGAAAAGTTTGTTTAATTTGCTGAATTAGATCCCTCCATAGATAAGTGCCAATTTTGTTTTAGTTGCTTACCTCTTGGGTATATTTTGGGTAGTTTTTATTTATAGTACAGGGCTGGGGGAGCAGGTCACGGCTCACTTGTTTGAGCACACGTGTAAGGCACAAGGCCTAAGTTCAAGTCTCTGGCACCCACCTGCAAGGGGAAAGCTTTGCGAGTGGTGAAGCAGTGCTTGCAGCTCTCTCGCTCTCTTGCTCTCTCTCTCTCTCTCCCTCTCTTCCTCCCTCCCTCCCTCCCTCCCTCTGCCTCTCTCTCTCCCTCTCCCTCTCTCTCTCCTTTTCTGTAAAGATTTTTTTTTTTAATTTATTCATGAGAAATGATAGGAGAGAGAGAAAGAACCAGACATCACTCTGGTACATGTGCCGCTGGGGATTGAACTCGGAACCTCATGCATGAGAGTCCAATGTCTTATCTACTACGCCACCTCCGGATCCCTCTCTCTCTCTCTCTCTCTCTCTTTCTCTCTTTCTCCCCCACCAGGGTTATCACTGGGGCTCAGTGCTTGCACTACAAATCTGCCGTTCCCTGCAGCCATTTTTCCCTTTTTTTTTTTAATTTGACAGAAAAGAGAAATTAAGAGAGGAAGAGAGATAGAGAAATACAGACATCTACAGAACTGCTTCACCACTCGTGAAGCATTCCCCCATGCAAGTGGGGAGCAGGGGCTCTAACCAGGTCTTTGCACATGGTTATATGTGCATTTAACCCCCCAGTGCACCACCGCCAGTCCCGCTCTTTTCCTATCTCCTCCTCCTCTCTCTATTTCTGACTGACTCTATCCAATAAATAAACATAATTTTAAAAGTTTTTAATATGGCATTATATCATATAAAGTTGTTATAAACATTTATCTGTTTCTTTGTGGATCTAGGCATTTCACATACAAATGTGCAGGGTTGCAAGTACTGTTAGGTTGTATGTCCTTTGCAGGTTCAGGCTTTTCACACTATCAACATGGTTTCCAAAGTGTTTGTGTCATTTTACAGACCTACCAGACATGCATTTGTGACTCTAGCAATTACTTTTGTCACTTTTTTAAATCACTGGCTAAGTGTATAGTGGCATCTCATTTCTGTCATGGCTAATAATGTTGAGTACCTTATTTATCACATGTATATTTTTATTGAGAGGTAGCTTCATGCCTTTTGTCTATGGTGTAATTGAATAGCATGATTAAAAAAGGGAAGGCTGGAAGATAATTCTCCCAGTACGTTCTGTCCCTTGCATTCCCAATGATTTTGAGGCCTTACTTTGTACATGGTAATATAACATTAGGCAAGCTTCAGTGCTGTGGTGTCTCTGTTTGTATGTCTGTCTCTCTGAAATAAAAATAATGAAATAGACCAGGAGATCATACATATGGGCTAGGAAAAAAGGCATTTATACATGTAACATCAAGCCCCTGGTCCCCATTTGCAGGGTAGAAGCTTCACGTGTGGTTAAGCAGTTCTGTAGGTGTATCTCTTTCTCTCTCCCTCTCAATTTCCCCCTCCCTTTTCAATGTCTATGCCTATCTGAAATTTAAAAAATAAAATAAAATGTTAAAAGAAAATATCCTTGATGAAGTCTTATTTTTTTATTTTTCTTTGCATGAACTGGGTTTTAGACATCAAGTCTTAAACTCACTGCCTAGTCCTGTATTCACTTTTAACATTATTTTTGACACTTTACATTTAACTCTGTAATCTGTTATGAGATTAGCTTATCTATTATGCAGTTTAGGACCAGGGGATAGCTCATCCTATAAACCGTGCACATGACCAAGCCCTAGGACTTGAGTGGTCAGCAATGAGTGCCATGTTAAGGGGAAGCTTTGCAAGTGGTGGTAGGAGTGCTGTGGTGTCTCTCTTTATATTTCTTTCCCACTGTCTGCTACTCTCTAAAATAGAGAGAGAGAAAGAGAAAGACTCTATCCAGAGTGTTGGAATTGTGCAGAAAAAGAGAGAAAGAGAGAGAGAGAGAGAAAGACTCTATCCAGACTGTTGGAATTGTGCAGGCACCAAGCCCCACTGAAAAACTCTAGCAGTAAAAGAAAAAAATGTGAAATTTATGTTATTAATTTTAAAACTTTAAAAATATTTGCATTATTTTAATGAGAGATACAGAGGGAGAGAGAAAGAGAGAGAAAATGAAAGAGATAAAGAGAAAGGGAAAGAGAGAGAAAGAGAGCATGGTACCGGGGACTGATCCTAGAATTTCAGAAAGTCTTACATAATGATTATGCTATCTCTCCATCCCTGAACACTATGTTTTCCATTTTTTTATTATTTTTTAATTTTTTATTGGGGGATTAATAGTTTACAGTCAATGGTAAAATGCAATCGTTTGTACATGCATAACATTTCTCAGTTTTCCATATAACGGTTCAACCCTTACTAGGTACTCCTCTGCCTTTATGTCCCAGGACCTAAGCCTTCCCCCAACCTCAGAGTCTTTTACTTTGGTGGAATACAACTCATCATTATTTTTATGCATTTTCTTTTCCAATTTATTTTAAGATGAGAGGGAGAGGGAGAGGGAGAGGGAGAGGGAGAGGGAGAGGGAGAGGGAGAGGGAGAGGGAGAGGGAGAGGGAGAGGGAGAGAGAGAGAGAGAGAGAGAGAGAGAATGAGAATAAGCCCAGAGCATGGATCAGCTTGAGTCTGGGACCTGTCCCTGTCAGGCCCCAGGTGAGTTCAGTATGCTACTGCTGTGTCGTCATCCAGATTTGTGCAATTACTTTTATGTCTACTGCTCCACCACTTTGTCTTGGGAAAGCTCTCTGTCCTGGAGAATGTTTCTGTAGATTCCCATACTGAGTTCCTTTAATATGATTCTAACCTTCTAGCAATACTAGAACCTTGACTTCTCATCATAAAATAATATTAAAGAAAAACAAACATGGAGCTCTCCTCAGTCAGGATAGTAGCCAGACAGAGTCAGGACACTGCTGAGGATCAGGTCCTAGGTTAAACTAGAATTCCTATGCCTGCCACCTACGTGAAGTACTCTGGTAACTTTTAAGACTTCTCAGGATCGCATTTAACAACCACTGCTTGAACTTTCTGCCAGTCAGAACTGTACTGGATAAAAGCCTCTTTATCCTACCACCACCTTATTTACCTATATTCATGCTAACCTTGCAGAGTTATTGGGACTCATGGCTTAAGGGCCTGAAGTCTTGAAAAAATATCAATGGAAGGGTTCGGGTCCTGGATCATGGTGACAGAGGAAGACCTAGTGGGGGTTGAATTGTTATCTGGAAAACTGGAAAATGTAATGCATATGTACAAAGTATTGTATTGTATTTTCCTGTCAACTGTAAACCAATAATCCCCTAATAAAGAAATTAGAAAAATATCAGTGGAAACATATGATCTATGAAGGCATGGGAGCTGTGATAATGAATCTGCAAAGTTCAAACTGTAATGTGGTTGCTTTAATCCAAACTGACTTAAATATTTTGGCTAACAGTTCCTAAATAGCCTTCAAGATAAGAGTGACAACCCTCCGCAGTGGTGGCAGCATAGCGAACCCCTGGCCAGTACCTGCATCAAGCCCACCTAGTTCAAGTACTACTCACAGAAGCATGGGAAAGTGGGGTGAGTATGGTGCAGTCAGACTTCTCTTTTTGAGATTCAGATCTTTATTTGGGTCAGCCTTTTTAATATTTATTTGTTTGTTTGTTTGTTTGTTTTGTATAGCTTTCCTTTCTCTGCAGAAATATTTGTAATGGTACTGGGTTTGAGGTTCTCCTCTACCCCATAAGAGTGAGAGGTTTGGGTTAAAGATTCCTTTTGAGATTTGTGCTTAAGGATTTGACGAGCACAATCAAGTTCACTTTTCACTGGACTGGTGTTTAGGAAAATGGGCCAATTTTGCTTTTGGAGAGTTAAAGTGATACTCCCCCACTGGTCACACCTGCAGGCTTTAAGATTAATTAACATGCAAAGCAAAGCATCTTCTCTTAAGTAGATTCTTTTCCAGATGGTTTCAATTGCCGTAGGATGATCTGAGACTCAGACAAAAGGAGGGATTTAGAAATCTTCAAACCTTCAAATTTTCAAATGCTAGCATACCATTAGAAAGATCACAGCATTAAGTGAATTGATGGATGGCTAAAAATTCTAAATGAAAACTAGGATGTCTGTGTGTGCATATGGTTTATGTGTGTTTTTCTCACGTGTGGTGCCTCTGAAAATGATACATTTCACATCTGGATGACTAGATAATTTAGTATTTACTATAAATATATACTTTGATAAACATGTCAAAGCATTTTTCCAATTAGTGATTTAGGCTCATTATTAGTAATTACAAGAGATGAACCTGGAGCTTCTGGGATAGAAAATACATTAGATTAAAATGTCTACTCATATTATATTGTCCTTCTAATCAACATGAGAATTTCTGCTTTGGGGTTGGTATATTTAGTCAAGAATTTAAGTATGCATTCTGGTGGGCTACTTGAGTTTATGATGAAAGAATTTGTAATTTTATTTGCATTTTTGTGTTTTATTTTTCTAATGATCTTACTAGTCCATGTTTAGTTAACAATATTGTATCATTCCAGTGTCAATAAGCAGTTGAATGAACAGACAATACATCTTATTCAGAGATATTCTTTTAATTAAACTGTAACAAGAATCTATGACAAAATTTTCATGTATTATTCCATTCCGTTATTTCCACTTATTAGCTATATGCTAGTTGATATGGAACCTGGTTTATAAGAGATGTAACAAATAATTCAGTGTTTGTAAGTAATGGCTTAAAAATTACAGGTACACATTTTTCTTATGAATTAAATAATAGATGGAGTTAATTTGTGTTGCAAAATATTATACAAAATAATTTGATGTTTTCCTGAAGTACCACATCTAAGAACTTTGTCTCAAATTGCAATGTATATCTTATCATTCATTTATTCTAATTTCAACAAAAATCACAAAAATTCTAGGGAAGCATCAAAGTGTTGCTTTATAATAGATTTAATGCAAAGCAAGTTATACCTCTTAATTAAATATCAAAGTTATGGTATTTGAATAGACCCAATAGTGGAAAATCCGGGTTTTGATTATATCTCACTACATCACACCAATGCCCCCCATATATTTCTTTCTTTGTGCTTAAATATAACTACTTGAGAACTACAGTGTTTTCACTTGTTGAATTCCCCTAAAGAACAAAACAATTTTGTTTAATTATTTTACGTCAAATCACATGTTTCTGTTTGTAAACCAGAAATCTCTATCTTCACTCAAAGGTTCTTTACTGAGATCTTGAACTATAGCCAACATTCTGGCTTGTATGTGTATACACTTTTTTTTACTGCACTTTTAGCTCTAAAACAATAGTATTGACATAATATAGAATTTATTATTTCTTTTTTTTTCCTTTTTTTATTTTTTATTTATTTATTCCCTTTTGTTGCCCTTGTTGTTTTATTGTTGTAGTTATTATTGTTGTTGTCGTTGGATAGGACAGAGAGAAATGGAGAGAGGAGGGGAAGACAGAGAGGAGGAGAGAAAGATAGACACCTGCAGACCTGCTTCACCACCTGTGAAGCAACTCCCCTGCAGGTGGGGAGCCAGGGTTCGAACCGGGATCCTTATGCCGTCCTTGTGCTTTGCGCCACCTGCGCTTAACCCGCTGGGCTACAGCCCGACTCCCAGAATTTATTATTTCTATACAACTTGCATCATCGCATGTATCATATGAGATGTTCCATTTAACTTTCTCTGGGTTGAGTAACTTCATACACCGCCACACCTACCATCAAGACTGACAAATTACTGTTTCCATGACCTGTGAGTAGAGTTCCCAGTCTTCCATCAGCTCTACTCAGAAAAGACCTGCTCTGAAAATAACATTTCACCAAATGCTACTTCTTTCTTAGAAGGACACATCTACTCCTAGAAATGAGAATATGAATATCAGTGTCCTAACTTAAAATAAAATATGGCCATGCTGAAGGATTTTTCTCAGCTTTAGAATTACCTGGGTGGTCAGAATAGGTCTTGATTAGACTGTGTCATCACTATACTGTAAACTATTACTACCCCCATGAAGTTTAGAAACACACACACAAAAAAATACTATCTTTAATGTGTTTCATATTGACTACTAATATTATTTCTAATCATACTAAGGAGTAGAAAAATATGTTGCCAGCATTATAATAAATTCTTCTGGGGCAGGGAAGAGAGCATAATGGTTATGCAAAGAGACTCTCATGCCTGAGGCTCCAAAGTGTCAGGTTCATCCCCTATACCTCCGTAAGCCAGAGCTAACCAGTGCTCTAGTAAAAAAAAAAAATCTATTTGTGTGATTACTTGGAGACTATAAAGTAAAAGGCTACCCAGTATAACTTCTTAGATTTTCAGATTTTCTTAAATTATGTTTTACTGAAAGTTTGGTTCCAAATATGTCATGAGTTTGTTTAATGATTATTATTGTGGGGGAAATTTCTTTTAAAATCAACATATCTTTATTTTTTGAAACGTGTGTGTGTGTGTGTGTGTGTGTGTGTGTGTGTATGTGTGTTTAGAGAGAGAGAGAGAGAAAGTCATGCATTACTTAGCTTGAAAGAATGCGTAGTTTTACATCTGAGAATGTGGGAAATCTAATTTTCAAAATTAAATCTATAAATTATAGTAGAATTTAAATCACCAAAAAAAACATGGGGGTAAATGCCTACTGTTAGTAATTTTTATTAAAGTCACATAGATGAATGAGTCTATGGAACATTATAAATTTTAATCAAACAATGTTGTTCAGTTGTAATATAGTATAAGTTGTATTTTACAGGAGGCAGAGTAAATATGTTAGATATTTTTGTCTATATTGAAGAAATGTAAACATAACTAATTTTTCAATATTATCGAAATTAAAAAGGCCATCTCAAATCACAACTGTGTAATATGATAAATATCCATAAAAAATGAAAAGTATCAAATTCAAACACAGGAATATATTTAAACTAGACTGTAAAATCCAAGGAGAATGCAGTAATTGAAACAAAATCAATTTTCAACTTACAAATTTGAATAGTGGAATAAAATTATGCTAATCTAATGTATTTCCCTCATTGTGTTTTCCAGTTCATTATACTGCATGCATAAATATGAGATGGTTATTTTCCCTTTGATAATACTCCTTAAGTTATTTGGTTTAAATTGGTTTGCTTCCTTTAAGTACTTGTAGAGCCCTTTAAAATTCTTGTTTTCAAATGTTTTTCCCAGTAGCTTATAATGTATTTTCATTTACATCATGTAAAGAGTATTAAAATATATTTTACCTGCTTGTACTATAAAACAATAGTACATAAGAGTATAAAATCGGGGAGTCGGGCTGTAGCGCAGCAGGTTAAGCACAGGTGGCGCAAAGCACAAGGACCGGCATAAGGATCCCGGTTCGAACCCTGGCTCCCCACCTTCAGGGGAGTCGCTTCACAGGCGGTGAAGCAGGTCTGCAAGTGTCTGTCTTTCTCTCCTCCTCTCTGTCTTCCCCTCCTCTCTCTATTTCTCTCTGTCCTATCCAACAATGACAACAACAATAATAACTACAACAATAAAACAACAAGAGCAACAAAAGGGAATAAATAAATAAAATAAATATTAAAAAAAAAGAGTATAACATCACCTCCCATTTTCCTTCCAGAACTCTACCTCAACAAGGACATGTAGGACTGACAAACTAGCTCACTTGGATAGTGTGCTGCTTTGTCTTGTTTGTGTTGTCCGTGCAAGGCCAGCTCCCAGTGCACTGAAAGAAGCTTTGGTGCTGTGGCCTCTTTCACTCTGTCTACCTTACACAGAAAAACCACCACCACAACAAAAGCTACCATGTTAGAAGTACACTGTTTCTGATAGTACATACATACTCCTGTTTTGTTTTTTTTCGGTGGCTCAGTTTCTTTCTCTTTAAATTATTTGGCCCAAATCAACTTTGTCTTTAGCCTGCTGATTATTTAGGTACTTGACCTTTTTTCTGTGATTATTTTTCTTGGTTTTTATTATGGAATAGTCATTTCTGTTGTCACTTGAACACTCAGACATTCCTTGTTATCCACACAAAGCCCCATTCCTAAAAACTCTGCTTAGAACTCCCATTTCTGAAAGTCATTAGAAATTATGCTTAGCAGAGTTACTAACATGCTCAGAAAATTTAGGATAGACATGCTGTTTTTCTTCTTACATATATAATAGGAAACTGTTGGAATGATCAGCATTTCGTGAGCACCCAGTTATATATGAGTTGAAAATGGGAAACAGTGCAGGAACTACTACCATACCATTATGCAAAATTGAAAAAACATATATGTGGTTACATTGATACATATTTCAAAAGTATATACATACATAATTAAAAACATGTGAAATCTATGTCTGTGGAGAATGAAAATAAACAGATAAAAGGGAAATTAAAGGAGAAAAATAGATAATGCATTTTAATGATACAAATATACTGTTATCTTTTAACTCATAATTAATTCAGATTTAAGGAACAGATTCCCAAATTAATTAAAATGTAATCAAATGAGGAAGTATGTGATACATTTTTAGTTTGTTCTTTATTTTTTTTATATATTTATTTATTCTTTTGTTGCCCATGTTTTATTGTTATAGTTATTATTGTTGCTGTTATTGATGTCGTCATTGTTGGATAGGACAGAGAGAAAAGGAGAGAGGAGGGGAAGACAGAGGGGGATAAGATAGACACCTGCAGACCTGCTTCACCGCTTATGTGACTCCCGTGCATGTGGGGAGCCGGGGGCTGGAACCGGGATCCTTGTGCTTTGTGCCACCTGCTAAGCTTAACCTGCTGTGCTACCGCCGAACACCCTTTTAGTTTGTTCTTTAGTTTTATTTTTATTATTTTTTTTAATCCTTATACTGATGGGGTTAATGGTTTACATGCAGTCATTAATACAGGGGTGCAAGTTCATTATACACCAGTACAGGGGTGTCTTCCCACCCCCATTTCTTCTCTATCTCCAGAGTCCTTTGCTTTGATACAATATACCATGCCCAGTCCACATTTCACTTTCTGTTCTCCATATCTGTCTCTGTTTATCAAGTCTTGCTTATGAGGAGATCATTTGGTACTTGTACTTCTCTTTTTGGCTTATCTCACTTAAAATGATGTCTTCAAGTTCCACCCAAGATGATGCAAAGTATATGACCTCATCATTTTAACAGCTGCTATTTCATAGTATAAATAAACCATGATTTTTTTAAAGATACGCATTTATCTGTTATAGGACATTTGCGTTGATTCCAAGTTTTGATGATTATAAATTGTGCTACTGTGAACATAGATATACATAGATCTCTTCTGATAAGTGGTTTTGTTTCCTTTGGATAAATTCCCAGGAGAGAAATTGCTATGTCATAGGGTAGGTACATTTCTTGTGTTCTGAGACGTTTCCAGACTGTTTTCCACAATGGTTGGGCCAATTTCCACTACCTCCAGCAATGTAGAACTGTCACTCTTTCCTGACATCGTCTTCAACACTCATTGTTACTGTCCTTTCCAGTGTATGACAGTCTCACAGGTATTAAGTGGTATCTCATTGTTCTCTGTATTTGCATTTCTCTGAAAACCAGTGACGTTGAGAGAGGGTGGTGGTAGTGAAAACGACTATAGAAGGATGGTGAAAGAGCTCACTAGGGTAGTGTGCTGGTTTGGCATGTGTGCAACCCATCTTTGAGCCTGACTCACATTGCATTGAAGGAAGCCTCAGTTGTGTGGTTGCTGTCACTTTCTCTTTCTGCCTCTCTGGCTCTATATAAAAACAAAACAAAGCAAAATAAAAACAACAGAGCACTGGCACTTCCCTCATTGCAGTGGGGGAGTGGTGGGGGGGTGGAGGGATGGCACATTTTTAATGTGATTGTTCATATTTTTTTTCTTTTTCCTTTCCATTGCAAAGAAATGATAATTTGGAAATTTAATTGTTGGCTATTAATGTGATTATAGAGAGGGCAGACTCCCAGTCTCTATCTGATCTATAAAAATTTTACTTTTATTTATTGTTCTGAAGTGATTTGAAAACTTATGTAAATGTAAATGACAGGCTAGTTATTTATGACTAACTGAACATACTGATTCAAAAAAGAACCTCTTGGACTGGAGAGACAGCAAAATAGTTATGTAAAAGATTTCCATCCCTGAGGCTCCAAGGTCTCAGGTTCAATCCCCAACCTTACCATAAAGCAGAGCTAAGCAGTGGTATGGTATCCCTCTCTTTATCCTTCATTAAAATAAAATTAAAAAGTTTAAAAAATACTTAAAATTAATCTCTTCTGTATTAGCCTATAATTAATATATATTATAGTAAGTACCAACTTAATAAAAGACTCAGTTGCATGTGAAATCATTTTAAGAAATGACACGTATCGGAGACAGCGATAATTTACATGATAAAAATACGTGTCTTCTGATTAGGCAGGCTTAGTCAAACAAGCAGGGGCTGATTGTAAAGGTGGCATCACCATCATATAACTAAAGGATCTTTAAACCCTGTGAAAACAAAGACTTTCCTTTTAAAATTTCTTCCTTCGCTTCCCTGACTGAATGAATGCTCATTCTGAAAAAGAATAGAAAGAACACTTATTACTGCTCTTAGTAGGAAGGCACCAAGACAGAGAGGTCTGCAGCTAACACATAAAATAAATGTGTTCCTGAGATACTTGCTTTTGGGGACTAGGAAGAAAAATACAAAAGGGACATTCAGTGGTACAGCTGCTTAAGTGAACACTTTCCGGTGCTTATGACTGCGGTTTCAAGCCCCCAGTCCCCACCTACAGGGGGAAAATCTTCATCAGTGATGAAGCGGTGCTGCAAGTGTCTCTCTGTCACTCTCCCTCTCTATCTCCCCCCTCCCCTCTCGGTTTCTCTCTCTATCCAATAGTAAAAATAAATAAAATTTAAAAACACAAAAAGCTAATAAAATTTCCCAAAATTATTAAGTTAGCTGTTTTTTGAAGATACCCCTAAATTCCAAAAGTGCTAGAAAAACATTGAAACAAGCTTGAGGTTCATTTCTCTCTTCTTTCTTTCCTTGCCTACTAAACATGCCTTTAAAAATCTATTGACTTATCCCAGAATTCTTTCTCAGGGAAAAAATCCAAAAGTCCATGAACCAGAACAGACCATCACTTGGGAGCCGCCATATTTCAGTCCTGACACCACATGGGAAGCCACCATCACGGCCCAAGGAGAGCTCCACAGAAGGTGCTGTGTCTTTCCCTTGTTCTCTGTCTCCTTCCCATCTCTACTGAAACAAAAGAATGACTAAACTTGGACTGGGAACAATGGAATCACACATGTATTAGGCTTAGAGGAGAAAGAAAGCATGCCTTATGCTAATCATCAACAATTAGATTGAGTTGAATTAATAAAAGTAATGTTAGTGCTGATATCAGAAGCAGTAACTTCTCGACACTAGTAGAAAATGATCAGATGGTTACATCGTAAATATATGTGAGCTATGAAATAACATTATCCCTTATTTCCCTTTACCTTACAAAGTAACAAGTGCAATATAGTACTTTATGCCATTTGATGACATATGAATAAATGCAAAATAAAAGCTGTAGTGCTTTCTCATGCTCAGTAAAAAGCATCGAGAACCTCTGCGTGTTTATGCCACTTCTAAATGTTGTGACTGGAATTAAATCCAATTGTCATGAAAATGATGAAGCAAATTATCCAGCATAAAATAATAGTATGTTTGTTCATTTCCTTGGGCAGGTGTATGGTTATATACTTTTCTTAGTTTTAATGTGAGATGAGTACTAAACATTGAGATACCAAAAAAAAAATCTACTGAGAATTAGTTTTGAAATAATATCCTGGGCATCATCATAAAATAACATATATATATACATATATATATATATTTGTGTATATATAATATTTTCCTATTGAATTTTTATTTAGAAAGGTCATAGGTTTATAATAAAAATGAAAGGTCCTCTGTATCTCCTTCCCCAACACAGTATTCCTCCATTATCAATATCACTCACTATGAAAAACAATACATATTTTTATCTGAGATGAATTATGTAAGATGAACCTACAACCAGAGCATAAATCACCCCAAATGTATAATTTGTCATGAAGCTCACTCTTCATGCTGTAAAATCTAATGTTTTTTTTAACAAAAGTATTAAAACATAGATCCATTATACAGAGCATTTTTTTTTCTGTGCTCTAACTTGACATACCTTTCCCCTACAACTTGAGAACCAGTCATCTTTCTGTTGTCTCCATAGTCTTACCTCTTTAATGCTGCTTGAAATATACAGCATGCAGCCTCCTTAGGTTGTCTTGTTTCACATAATAGTATGCACTTAAGGTTCCTTCATGCCTTTTCATGTATAGTTTCTTTTTATCACTATAGCCTTCCATCATCTAGATAGAACATATTATCCATTCACTTATGGAGGGACATCTTGGTGGCTTTCAATATATGCCAATGAAGAATTAAATAACTGTAGGGGGTCGAGCAGTAGCGCAGCAGGTTGAGCGCACATGGCACGAAGTGGAAGGACCTCGGTTTGAGCCCCTGACTCCCCACCTGCAGGAAAGTCACTTCACAAGCAGTGAAGCAGGTCTGCAGGTGTCTATCTCTCCCCCTCTCTGTCTCCCCTCCTGTCTCCATTTCTGTGTCCTATCCAACAATGATGACATCAATAACAACAACAATAACTACAACAACAATAACAACTACAACAACAATAAAAACAAGGGCAACAAAAGGGAAAATAAATAAATATATTAATTTTTTAAATAATTAAACAACTATAAACATGCAGTTTCATATTTTTGTATGAACATATGTATCTAATTCCTTTGGGTTACCAAGAAACAAACAAAAATAAGCCAACAGAACTATATCAAATTGAAAAGCCTGTACAGCCCAAGGAACCATCAGTAAAACAGAAAGACACCTATTGATGGTCAACAATCTTCACATGATGTACATGATATACATAACACAGAGAGCTAAAAACAAAAACTAAAATATATAAAGAGCTAGAAAAAAATGCTCAGCAAAAACAAACAAAAACCATCAACCAGAAGAATGGGGAGACATGAACAGAATCTAAATGTACTTTTTCATAGAAAAAAAAAAAATTTGAAAGTCAGTATATTTCGGAGAAATTTAGTTCAAACAAACAAAATTTATACATAATAACACTACTTACATGATATTTTTGCTCATTCAGAAATCTCAAATGGCTAACAAAATGTTGACATACAGGAGTCCTAGTTTGATTAATACCTACAGTTAATTTGAAACTACATGTGTATATGCAAACACAATTCAGCTGATGAAAATGTAGATTATTTTTTCTAGTTAGAGACTGACATATAAAAAGAAACAGTGTTCATCTATTTCCTGAACTTTTCTTCCCACAGTAAACAGTAAGGTCATATTAAATTTGACACTAAAATTATGTGTTAGAGATTTCTGATTTCCAGTCATGAATTAGCTTGGAAGTCTCCACTGCATCCTAGCAAGGAAGGAAATGTGTAGACTAAAATATCAAATACTCTTTACAGAGTCAAAGGACAAAAAAAAAAAATGGGGTTGGGAACCAGACAGTACAATGCTTCCATGACTAGGTAGACAGGAAAGTATAAGTACCACTGCTTCAGAATAGACTCTCAGCAGAAAAAAAAAAAAAAAAAAACTCCTCTGGAACAAGAGTAGAAATGGGGAAATCAAAAACTATAATTGATAAATTACTGGGTACTTAATGTGAACAAGTGAGGGTTAAAAATACCATAACAGTTCTGTCATAAGTGATCACTAACAATATTATATTTACCTTAAGGAACTTTATCTGAAATACGTGAGATTCATTATTTAGAAGGGAATGTCTAACATAAAAAGTTGTAGGATACAAGAAATGTATAGGGAGGTCAGGCAGTGGCACACTGGATTGAGTGCGCATAGTACCAAGCATAAGGACCCACTCAAGGCTCCTGGTTGGAGCCCTCGGTTCCCCTGCAAGGGGGTCACTTCATAAGCTCTGAATCAGGCCTGCAGGTGTCTGTCTTTCACTCTCCCTCTCTATTTCTCCCACCCCTCCCAATTTCTTTCTGTTATATCCAATAAAAATGAAAAATAGCCACCAGGATCAGTGGATTCATAGTTCAGACTCCGAGCCCCAGCAATAACCCTGGAAGCAAAAAGAAGAAGGAGAAGGAGAAGGAGAAGGAGAAGAAGAAAGGGGAGAAGAAAAAGAAGAGGAAGAGGAAGAAGAAGATAGAAAAATAAAAGAAAAAAGAAATAAATCTATAAAATCAGTTACCTTATTATGAAATTATGTGGGTAATAATATATAAATTGAATGCAAATTAAGCATGTCTAAAGAAATAATAATTAGAAATATATCAATTAGACAGAACATATAATCAAGAACAATCAATTAAATCAAAAGTTTGTTGTGTAAAGAGAACTGGGAGGTTCTTGGCAATGCATTGTCATTAATTGTAAATGTATTTGTTGGCTGGAAACAGTGAAGAGTGTTAGACCCTCAAGTATGAGGTCCTGAATTCAATCACTGGCAAAAAATATGCTAGAATAATGCTCTGGTTCTCTCTCCATCTCTTTCTCATAAGTAAATGAAGAAAGAAATATAGATAAATTTAAGTTTTAAAAAGCTTGTTCTTTGAAAAAATTCAGTAACATCAATAATTATTAAAACAGATTAAGAAAAAAGAGGACACATTAATAGTATCAGAACTGTAAACAAAGATATCAGAATTCGCAGACACTAAAAAGGATAATTAAATATTTATATAAACAGTAAGTAACAGGCTCACAAATCTGATGGTCCACGAGAGATGAGTGCTGCTATGAACATAAGTATACACAGATCTTTTGGATGGGTGTGTTTTGTTCCTTAGGACATATTCACAGGAGAGGAACTACTAGGTCATAGGATAGGTCAATTTCTAGCCTTCTGAAAGTTCTCCAGACTGCTCTCCACAGGGGCTGGACCAATTTACATTCCCACCAGCAGTGCAGAGGAACACTTTTTCCCCACAACCTCTCCAGCATTTGTAGTTGCTACCTTTTCTAATATATGACATTCTCATTAGGGGTGAAGTGATATTTCATTGTTGTCTTTATTTGCATTTCCCTGACAATTAATGACTTGGAGCATTTTTTCATGTCTGTTGGCCTTTTGGATCTTTTCTTTAGTGATTATTCTGTTTATATCCTCTTTCCGCTTTTGGATGGGGTCACTTGTTTCTTTTTGTTGGTGAGTTTGGTGAGCTCTATGTGTATTTTCATTATTAGTCGTTTGTCTAATGTATGGTACGTAAAGATCCCCTATTCTTTAAGGAGTCTGGATGGTGATTTATTTTTCTAGGCAGAAGCTTTTCAATTTGATGTAATTACATTGCTTGATTTTTGTTTTAGTCTTCCTTTCAATTGGATTTGTAACATTGGAAATACCTATAAAATTTGGAACAGAGTTCTATGAATATCTCCCTCTAAGTATTTGATAGTTTCTGGTCTGACTTTTATGTCTTTGATCCACTTAGAGTTTACTTCTGTTTCTGTTGAGATGTAGTAGTGCAGAGAGAAGGAGATACATTTATTACACTGGTCTGCCATTCATGAAGATTTCCTCCCCTCAAAGGTTGGAGTGGGGCTTTGGACCCAGTCTTGCAACATGGTAACATATGCACTGTACAGGGTTCCCACAGCCTGTTCACAAAGACAGTGTTGTTAGCAGACTATTTACACAGATGATGTATGCTATTTTAAAATTTGAATAAAGAAAAGGGGGATAGTACAGAATTTGCATGGGAGAGATACTAAGTTTGATCTCTAGCAGCAAGGACCAGAGTTGAGTGGTGCTCTGGTTGAAGTATAAAGAATAAATCAGATTAATGGTCAGAGAGTTGGTGCAGTGGATAAAGCATTGGATTTTCAAGCGTGAGGTCCCGAGTTCAATCCCTGGCGGCACATGTACCAGAGTGGTATCTGGTCCTTTCTCTCTCTCCTCCTATATTTCTCATTAATAAATAAATTAAATCTTTAAAAAATATTTTTAAAAGAATAAGATTGTAGAATACAAAAGTGCTAATTCAGTCAATAAAATGTCTCTCGACTACCTTTTCTAGGAATAAAGATAGCTAATTCTGAATGAATGTGGAAATTCTGGTTGTTCTGATGTGATAAGAAAGGTTACTCCACCAACTTAGAAGTCCTTAATACCATAGGAACAGCTCAAGTGTAACTGTCACCTCACTTTGGTTATGTGAAGTCAAAAATCGTATTCATATTTTATACTAAGGGTTTGAAAAAAGCATCCCTGTTGATAAGAACTGCTCTGTTGTACAATTTTAGTATTCATTTTCTCGGTAACTTTACAAGGCTCCACATAGTTGGAAAGATGCTTCTTGTCAGGTAAAACAATTTTTTTCTTTATTTATGGCTGTAAGGTCTTGTCCTGGGAGTTCTTAGGGAAAATAAGGTTCTGAATGATAAACACAAGGATGAACTAGGGAGCAACTGAATCAAAGGAAATGGAAACAACGCAGTAGACAGAGACTACATAAGGAATTCTTATTCTAATTTTTTGAACATTTGCACAAAAGGTCTAGATAATATTTTATTTAATATTTAACTATTATATATTATTTATTTTTAGATCTGTAAGTGAAACAAAAAAATGTTCCATTATTTCATAGGTCGTACTATAATATGTTTTCACATGTTGCTAGATAGTTTTTTTAAACATTTATGTATTTATTTATGAGAGAGAGCAAATCCTAACAGTACTTTGGTATATACTATGCAAGGGACCTCAGGTTTGCAAGTCTGCCACTCTACCTAGTGCAACCACCTTTCAAATGGCACTAGATAACTTTTTTATGGGTATTCCACTCATAACTTGCCTTTCAAAATTAGATTCTGTCTTTCATCCTCAAGAAGGTCTTACAGATGTTCATAGATTTGAAATTTGATAAGTCCTCTTACATATGACTGTGATATTACAGAGTAGCATTTTTCTGTAATGTTAGTTTCATATTATCAATATTTAATTCCTTTGATCCTAAAATAGCCCAGGTGAACTATCTGCCTGGCCCTTTACTGAATTTACTTTTCTTTTTTACTGTAAGTTAATGGTCAACAGTACAGCTATCGGCACATTAGTACAATTTACAACAGTGCAACTATCGGCACATTGGTACAATTTACCATCTTGGGTGTTGGGCCGTGTTTCACCAGGTTAATCTGTATACCACCATGTGAAAGGACCCAGGTTCAAGCTCCTGTTCCCCACCTGCAGGAAGGAGCTTTCCAAGTGGAGAAGCAGCTCTGCAGGTTCTCTCTTTCCTATCAATAGAAAAAAGAAAAAAAAAAAAAAAGACAGACAGGAATCACAAATGGCCACTAGGAGCGGTGGATTCATAGTGCGGGCAGTGAGCCCCAGTGATATCCCTGGTGGCAATTAATATATATACATGTGTGCAATTTCCCATCTCTCCATAATAGGTGTGTGCAAAACACTCTCACTTCCAACTTAGTTCTTTTTCTATTACCATGAACCAGGGCCTAAAACTGTCCCTCCCTTCACCTTGTGCCTCCTTACCCAGAGTCCTTTGCCTTGGTGTACACCTATGCAGCCAAAGTATTACTTTATTTTCCCTTTCTGTTATTATTTCTAAAGGTTTACCCATAAGTAATATCACCCCATATCCATCCTTCTTTTTATGGCTTATCTCATTTAACCTAATTCCTTCAGTCTATATCCAAGATGAGGTGAAGGTGACTTCATCATTCTTAATAGATGAGTAGTATCCCATTGTGTATATATACCATTTTATCTGGTGTTGCTTACCTAGGTTGCTTCCATGTTTGGGCTATTACAAATTATGCTGCTGGGGGTCGGGCGGTAGCGTAGCAGGTTAAGCACACATGGTGCGAAGCACAAAGACAGGTGGAAGGATCCTGGTTCATGCCCCCACCTCTCCACCTGCAGGGGGATCATTTCACAGGAGATGAAGCAGGTCTGCAGGTCTTTCTCTCCCCCCCTTCCCATCTTCTCTCGATCTCTTTCTGTCTATCCAACAATAATGACATCAATAACAACAATAATAATCATCACAGCAATGATAAAACAAGGGCAACAAAAGAGGAAAAAAACAAAATGTTGCTATGAACATGAGTATATACAGATCTCTCCGATAGGTGTGTTTTATTTTTCCTTAACCTCGAGATGAGTTGGTGGGTAATAGGGTAGGTTCATTTCTAACCTTTTGAGAGTTCTCCAGTGTGCTCTCTAACTGGGGTTAACACCAGAAGTGTTAAGGGTTCCTTACCCTCTGCAGCATTTGCTGCTACTATCCTTTCTGATAAATGACATTTTCACATTTATCTCATTTTGTCTTTATTTGCATTTCTCTGCTAATCAGTGACATTGAGTTTTGTTTTTTTTTCATATATCTGTTGGTCCTTTGGATCTCTTCATTGATGAATATCCTGTCCATATCCTCTGCCCACTTTTATATGGGGTTGTTTGTTGCTGAAAATGGTGAGCTCTTTGCACTTTTTGATTTGATCAACTCTCACTCTGTAAGAAGTCTGTTTGGGTAGTGGTTTCTGTTCAGCTTATGGTGGTTCAGGGGACTGAACCAGGTAGTTTGGAGCCTCAAGCATGAGAGTCTGCATAACCATTATATTATCAAACTTTTTTTCCTTGTAAATGGAAATTTTTTCTTATTCCTTGAAGACATCTTTAAAACTTAGATCAAAAAGAGTTCTGCCTATATTTTCCTCTATTTATTCAATAGTTTTGTGTTCAAGTTCCCCATCTTACTTGTGAGTAGAGACATACCACTCATAGGATTCAATCCTGGGTCTCTGGCTTCAGATCCAGCAACCTAACCAATCATTCACAGCTGTCAGCCATGCCAGGATAAGGTTCCTAGTAACCTTAAATCCTATCCATAATAAAAAAAACCTGCTGGCGCTAAGCTCAAGGACCGGCGTCAGGATCCCGGTTCAAGCCCCCAGCTCCCCACCTGCAGGAGGGTCACTTCACAGGCGGTGAAGCAGGTCTGCAGGTCTCTATCTTTCTCTCCCCCTCTCTGTCTTCCCCTCCTCTCTCGATTTCTCTCTGTCCTATCCAACAACAACAACATCAATAATAACTACAACAATAAAACAACAAGTGCAACAAAAGGGGATAAATAAAATAAAATTTAAAAAATATATATTTAAAAAAAAAAGAAAACCTGCTTCACTTGGAATTCACTTTTGTGTTTGGTGAAATATAGTGGTTCAGTTTCATTCTTCTGCATGTTTCAACCCATTTTTTTCCAACACCAACTTTCACTTTACATAGCCAAAGGATAGAAAAATACAGTTATAAATCCACCTATCCCCTTCCACCTAGGAAACACAATTTAGTTTTTGGAGGTATTGAATCTCTACATGTATGCATGTTGGGATGGGGTGACAGCATAATGATTATGCAAACATAACTCAAGCCTGAAACTCTGAAATTCCAGGTTCAGTCCCCCCATACCACCATCATCCAGAGCTGAGCAGTGCTCTGGTAAGAAATAATTTTGATTTATTATGCACTTCAGTTTTATTTAACAGTGAACTGAAACGTGTACATGCAGCTCGATACAGTCTTATATTTATATTTCAACAGTAATGGTGGTAATCTGGGAGGTGGCACACAGATAAACCTTTGGACTCTCAAGCATGAGGTCCTGAATTCGATTCCAGGCAGCACATGTGCCAGAGTGACATCTGGTTCTTTCTCTCTCCTCCTATCTTTCTCATAAATAAATAAAATCTTAAAAAAATAAATAGTACTGGTACTAACTTATCAATAACAACAGACACAATTTGAAATTTTGTGTCTTGTAGCTGTCTAATTTTCAGTAAAGAATTTTCACTATTTCATCTAAGAAGTACTGTGACCCTGTTCTCTCTGTGGCCCTGGAATAATGGTTACCCCTCTATAGCCAATGCTCAGAGGAGTCCTTTATAATGTTTAATAGTAGGGGCCGGGTGGCAGCCCAACAGGTTAAGCACACATGGCGTGAAGCCCAAGGACCAGCGTAAGGATCCAGACACTGCTTACCCAGCTACAGAGAATTAAAATAAACTTATAAATATAGTAAGATGTACCAAATATCACATTGTGATAGAATGCCGAACTTAGTTTGATTTTTTTTTTTTTTGTCTTCCTAAAAATTTACATGGGCACTGCATTCCACTGTTAACAAAAGATTTATGTAAGACCACGTGGTGACTCACATAGTAGAGCACTTATATTACTATGTCTAAGGACTCAGGTTCATAGTCCCCACCTGCAAGAGGAAAGCTTCATAGACAGTGGAACAGTGAGTGATACAGAGCTGTTTCTCTCTCTGTCTCTCTCTCTTTCTCTCTCTCTCTCTGTCTCTCTCTCTCTCTGTGTCTCTCTCTCTCCTCTTCTTCTATTTCTCTCCCTCCTATGATCTCTGTCTAAAAGGAAAACCAAATAAAACCAAACAAAACCACTGGCAGCAGGAATACAAACTCCCAATAATAACTCTGGGGATGGGGAGGGTTAGATGTATATATTTATTATGAGAGAGAATATGGTAGGAGAGTGACACCAGAGTTCTGTTGAGCTCTGGCATAAGATAGTGCCAAGTACTGAGACTGCAGCTTCTGGATCTTCAGGCACACAGGTTTGGTATGCCAGCTATTAGGGTAAGCCATTTCTTAGATCCCCAGTGCTTAATTATATACACAATATATCCTAGTTTATGAAAGTAACTTTATGATGATGGTGGTCATTTAGAATTGGGACTCCCTGAACTGCATCAAACAAAACATGGAGAGTCTGATTACAAAGCAGATAATCCAGGGGGCCTGGTGGTGGCACACCCTGTTAAGCAAACATAGTACTGTGTGCAAAAAACCTCATAAGGACCCGGGTTCAAGACCTTGCTCCCCACGTGAAGCAGGGAATCTTCATAAGCAATGAAACAGGTCTGCCGGTATCTCTCTTGCCCTCTCTATCTCCCCTCCTCTGGATTTCTCCTCTGTCCTCTCAAATAAAATAGAAAGAAAAAAAATAAAAGGAAAAAAAAATGGCCTCCAGGGGCAGTGGATTTATAGTGGTGACACCTAACCCAGCAGTAACCCTGGAGACAATTTAATAAAAAAAAGATTGTTCTTTCTAGTCCTATTTCTAACTTTGACACCATCAACCCCCAGACAAAACCTTTAGTCCACCTGAATGTTAGCTGTCGGACTCAGGCAAAAATTAGTAAAGTCATGGGTCCCTTGGAATAGACCCAAAACTGACCTAGCTTTTTCCAAAATGGAGTCCCCAAATCTCTTTTGTGTGTGGTGAGATGACATAGTTCAGCTTCACTCTCCTACATATTTCAGCTCAACTTTCCCAACACCATTCACTGAAGACACTCTCAGCTGTGGGAGCTGATTTGTATACTCTCTCAGTTCTGTCCCACGTGTTACTGTGTGTATTTTTGTTCCAGTACCAGACAGTTCTGATTATAATAAAGTTTGAAATCTAGCATGGTGATGGCTCCAGTCTTTTGCTTTTTTCTCATGCTGTTTTGGAGATTATAGGTATTTTCTGATTCCAAGGAGACATTTTTGTTTTTGTTCTATTCTCTAAAAAATGTTTAGTGACATCTTGATGGGTATTGTATTAAATCTGTATATAGCTCTGAATATAATGGTCTTTTTGATGTTAACTTTTCCATTTTATTTTCCATTTATGTTTCATATTACTTCAGCAACACACTATTATATTTATATAATATTATAAAATATTTGACATTTGTCACTATTCATTTTGTTTCCCAAAATGAATATGGTCTTTAGAAACCAAATATTCATTTATATTTTGCTAGCAAGGAAAGTCAGAATTATGTGTAAGAAATTAGAAGTTTATTTAGATCTCAATTATAAGTTTTAAAATAGCATAGGTTACTTTGGAAAAAATAAGATACTGAAATATATTTACCTTTGAACAAAAAGCAATTATTCCTCATTGTGTATCCAGTATTAATATGTAACCCTCATTAATCTTTTGAAGTGTTTCAAATGCATTGTTATAATTGTTGATTAATGGATATTTATGTTTCTCTTGGAAACACTTATGAAAGTGTTTATAGCATTCTAAGAGGGTATAATGTACATTAATCCTATGCAATTTAATTGGCAAAAATATTGTATATACTTATTTTCCTTGTAGTTCATGTTATAAAAAAATAGATTCCATTTTTATTGTTTACTTAACATTCATAAAGTAAGAAAACTTTTTCCTATTTTTGTAATATGACTTATTAGTTAATAGGCTTTTAAAAACAACATGTATTTCATAAAAATCACAAATCTGGTCTTTATTTTTTTCTGTCAGTTAAAAAAAATTTATTTATAAAATATTGATAAAATTACAAGACAAGAGAGATAAAATTCCACATATTTCCCACCACCAGAGTTCTGCATCCCCTCCACTGCTTCCACTGGAAGCTTTCCTATTCTTTATCTCTCTGGGAGCATGGACCCAGGATCATTATGGGATGCAGAAGGTGGAAGGTCTGGCTTCTTTAACTGCTTCTCCACTGAACATGGGTGTTGGCAGGTTTATCCGTACTCCCAGCCTGTTTCTATCCTTCCCTAGTGAGGCAGAACTCTGGAGAGATTGAGTTCCAGAGTGATGGTCTTTATTTTTAATAAACTATTGTCTTTGATTTGCTAGAATTGTAAAATGCTGGCTTATTTTTAGTAAGACAATCAGCTTCTATTTTACATCTTTTATAAGATATCATAAAAATTTGTTATATTTGGGGAACTTCGAAACTGATCCTGAAGAATTTAAATATGTAATGTTTTAGTTTGAATACCACTTGTAAAATTGTCGGCATTTAGGGAATTATTTGGAATGTGACTTATTTATATGGTCACTATGGTAATTGGTTTTATTTTGTACTGGTGGACAAATCAATGTGAACTTGGGTAATTTTCAACATTTTTCCCCGAGTTCTACTCAGCTCTGGCTTATGGTGGTGCTGGGGATTGAATTTTAGACCATTGTTGCCTCAGGCATGAAAGACTTTTTGCATAACTATTATGCTATCTGCCCCCCCCAAATATTGTTATGCAAAGAGACTCTCTTGCCTTTAGGAAAAGAAAACTTTGTAGTGTCATATCAGAAACAAATTAGGTACTTATTATTTCAATATTTATCTAAGCTCCTAGAAAGTCTCCTGTGCAGACTTTCAAAGTGGAATTAATAGTGCAATAGAACATTTATTTGAAGATAACTTGGAATGATGTCTCTTTATGGATTCCTTAAATTGTGAATACTCTCCAATTATGTTCACCAGAGCACTGTATATTTAAATTTAGGTACATATACCATTTTATCTGTTTTACAGATGAAACAAATTAAGGTGTAATAATTAGATGAATAAAATTTAAATTTTTGAGAAATATAATTGTATAAAAATTAATATTTCAATTATATGTGCACTATATTCCTTTATATTTAAATAGGATATACTTACATAAATCAATGTACTGATATACCACATGTTTGTTAATATGGTGTCATATACTACATATTTATGTGGCATCTTATACTGTAGATATAATCTGAATGTAAATTAGTAAGTATAAAAATGGTCATGATGTTGGGTTAAACAGTGATAGGTTGAGCAAATACATAGAATTTCAATTGGCTCAGCCTCAATGTAAGTGATTTAATTTAACTTTCAAATTAAACCTAGTCTCATTTTCAGATCTATCCAATCATAAAATCAAAGAGAGGAAAGTCTGAGTACTTATTTAAACTGTATTTATCCAACTATATTTGAAAAACTATATATTCAGAGTTTCATATTTTAGAAGTATTTGGTAAACTGAAAAAAATGACAAGAAATATTCAGGACAAAGTTAATTTTAAATATTTAAGAAAGCACAATAGACAACCTACTTTAGGTTAAATTGTGCTTTCTTTGCTTGCTTTCCAAATTAGGACTTTTTAGTGTGTGTGATTGTGCAATTTGATTACTCAGTGCATTTGAGTTTGCAGTTTTTATACAGAGACCTTTGGAAAGCAGAAGAGAAGATATATCTTAATTTCTTCAAGAATCATTTATTCAATATTTATTCATCCTTCCATAGCCAATCATAAGAAAAGGGATACAGAGAAGTCCAGACATTTTGTTCATAATTGAATTGCTTCCGCACATGTATGTGTGTGTGTTAAACATATGTGTGTACACATAGAGGTATATTTATATACGTGCATATATTTTTAGTATTTCTTTTGAATATATTTCCTTTGCTTTATTTTAATTAGAGAGATAGATACAGAAAGAACAGAGCACTGATCAGCTCTGACGTATGGTGGTGTCTGGAACTGAACCTGGGACTTTAGAGCATCAGGCATGAATGTTTTTTGTATAACCATTATCCTAGCTCCTCCACCCTGTTTTTTCCCCAACATAAATGATAACATAATTACCATATATTCTTCATAAATGAGTCAAACATTTAGTAACTAGTGTGTTTACACAGTTTTTGTGTAAGGCTGTATAGATTGGCTGCTATTAAGTTAATCTTGTCCAGCAACACAGAGATGATTCTATCATTATTCATTTTTCTCTTGTTCAGGAATGCAAAGGCACTTGCTGTATATCAGCTTTCTAGAAGTAAATAATCAAAAGTGAGAAACAACCTAAGATATTAAATGGAATTGAGGTAGGGGAGGAACATGTACAGAGATTAAGAAATGAAAATGGTGTTTTGAAGAAAGTGGAATGAAACCAGTATTAACAGTGAGATGTAAAAGGTAAAATTGGCATTGTGTAGTAAAAAATTTAATCTGTCCTGCAAAGCAGTTTATCATTTGTACATACTAGTTATGTGTATCTATTTGACATTTAAACTACCTTCTTTATTTGAAGGAATTTCCACATTAAATTCAAATTTAATGAGAGAGGAGAGAGAGTGCAGTGATGGTATAAAATGTCTTTCATGCCTGAGGCATCAAAGGTCCCAGGTTCAATCCCCTGCATCACCATAAGCCAACTCTTAGAAACAAACAAACAAATGAACAAATAACCTTAAAGAAAATCAGGGTTCCTTTTCATCTATAAAAAGAGAAAGACTTTATAAAACTCTTGATTCAAAACTGTCACATCTTAGGATAACTAATTTTTGACAAGGAGTCCCAAAATGTTAAATGCAGAAAGAAGAATCACTTCAACAAATAATTTTGGAGAAGTTGGGTTTAAATGTCCAGAAGAATGAAATAGAACCTCCACAAATGATCATGAGCAAGTCAACTACAAATACATCAAAGATACGGAAACTATCCAGAAACAAACAAACAAACAAAAAAAGTAGAGAAATCATTGGCAGAACAGTTCACAATGTCTGCTTTGAAAATGTCTTCATATACTCAAATGTAACAACAACAAAACCAGACCAATTACATCAAACTGAAAACTTTTGCACAGTGAAGAGAACTATCACCCAAACAAAAGTAAAACACTGCAGAATGGAAGATCTTGTCTTGACATATGTAAAATAAAGGACTAATAACCAAAATTGCACAAAGAACACACTAAATTTAACAACAACAATAAAACCTCATTAAAAAAATGGAAGGGGTGGGGCTGGCAGTGAAATACCAGTGCAAGGGCCCAGGTTCAAACCTGTAGGGGATGCTTCACAAGTGGTGAAGTAGTGTTGCAGGTCTCCCCCCCCCCCCTATTTTTCACTAACAGCTATCCAAAGAGATCTATGTACACAGATACTCAAAGCAACACAATTTATCCTTTCTTTATCCTTACTTCTTTTCATTGTGACTATGATATGTCTTGGTGTCTTCAGGTCTGGGTTGATTCTGTTTGGGACTCTCTGAGCCTCTTGGATCTTAATGTCCTTTCTGTTGTTTAGGTCTGGGAAGTTTTTTTCTATAATTTCCTCTAGAATGCTTGCTTCTCCTTCCTCTCTTTCTTTACATGAATGTACTTCTTTTGAGATCATCCCAAATGTCTCTGCTGTTGTTTTCAGTGTCTCTCAATCTCTTTTTGAGCTCTCTCACCTCTTTCTTAGTTTTCTCTAACTCATCCTCTGTCTGTCTAATTCTGTTTTCTGCTTCTGCTAGTCTGCTTTCCCTTCCCTCGGCTGCTTTCTTCAATACAGCTATTTCTGCTTTCAGTTCTCTAATTGCCTTAGGGTAGTTAGTATTTTCCTTGAGGGTCTCATCTGTTATTTCCCTAATACTGCTATTCCTTTCCTCCAAAGTTGCTTTCATTTCTGTGATTAATAAATTTATTGTTGTTTGCATGCTTTTCTTATCTATGGTTACTTCTGGTTGATTTGTAGTTTCTTCTAGGCTCTTGTCTTCATTCATTGTATTAGCAGTTTTATTTGCTCTTGATCTACCCACTTTTTAATGTGTTTTTTATTTTTGTGTTCTGTTGTTCCTCAGTTGTTGTGTTTTATGTACAAGCCACACGATACTAAATACCTTTATGACAAATGCAATCACCACCCTCAGAAATTACAATAGTAACTAAAGCAATGACTGAAGCAGTTTAACCAATACCAGTTAGTCCCACAATGTCTCCAGTTCAAGAAAAAATAGCAACCAAATCTAAATGAAAAAGAAAGAGAAAGGAAAAAAGGGATAGCAGGAATAGACAGTTATGCAAATCTACTGTCCACTGTAGATTCTAGGGGTAGCAAGAGGGGAAGGGGAAGTAGAGCAGAGACACACACAAAGAGAGTCCGCTCTGAGTCAGTCTTCTTCCCTGGAATACTTCACAAATAAGTATCAGTGAATTCAGAAGGCAGAGGGAGGAGGAAGGGAGAAAGGAAGACAGGGAGAAAAAAGAAAAGAAAAGAAAGAAGGAAACAGAAAAAAAAAAAGCAGTGACAGGAGAGTTTTTTTTTTTTTTCAATTGGCTTGGAGGTGGGAGAAGGGCGATAGTGTATAGAGGAGGTATGAAAAGTGAGACAAGTTTCTCTCACAGTGGGTGATAATTCTTGTTGCCTAGCAATGGAAAGTATAGTAAGAGTTAATTTTGGTCAACCTGAGGGAGGGGAGGGAAAGGGATATGCATGTATATATAATAGTATTAGTAAAATAGAACAGAGTAAAAAGCCCAAGCAGTGGGTCTGCAGCTTGGACAGGTCCAGTTAGCCTATGCACATTGAGTCTAGACAACTGATTGAGAAAGAAAACACAATACAAAACAAATGAGAAAAAAGAAAAAAAAAAACAAACTTTCAAGCAGTCTTTCCCAGGCTGGGTGAGGCTTGCTTGATTAGCTAATTGTCACTCCAAATGGGTCTAAGTCCCTTACTCAGAGGAAAAACAAAAATAGCTGAGAAATTTGGAAGCAGGGTTTAATGGCACCCCGGTGGGCCAGGAATCTTGGTAAAGAAAGGAGCTCCACAGGGAGCCTGCTAGCAGCAGCTCCCTACCCCCAGGGTCTGGTTATGGGAGAGGGGGCCTGAGAGAAATAATCAAGAAATTGCCTTTCTTTTTTGCTCTGATTTTTAACCCAAATTGAATGACGATCACCTCCTTGGTTCACGTTTAGGACACCTCCTTCCTTGTCCTGCTGAAGGCCAGGAATTCTGAAGCTTTTTAGCAGTTGTTGTCAGAGCCCAAGGGTGCTGCTACTTTCCAGTCGCCATCTTGGCTCCTCCTCAGCAACACAATTTATAATAACCTTAAGTTAGAAGAAGCCAGAATATTAGCAAAGAAAGTAGTAATGTATATACACAATGGGATACTTTTTTATCTCATATTAATTAAATAGTGATTTATATGACTACAAATTAATAGGAGTGTACATAAACACCATTCCCACCACCCAAAGACTGTGACCATCCCATCTCCCCACCCCCCACACCCACTCCCTCCACCCACCCCCATGAAGCCGAACATATACTCTTACCCTCAAACCCAGGGTTTTTTATTTTTAATTTTCTTTATTGGGGAATTAATGTTTTACATTCAACGGTAAATACAATAGTTTGTACATGCATAACATTTCTCAGTTTTTCCATATAACAATACAACCCCAACTAGGTCCTCTGTCATCCTTTTTGGACCTGTATTCCCCCCCCCCCCCCCCCGCAACCCCAGAGTCTTTTACTTTGGTGCAATACACCAATTCCAGTTCAGGTTCTACTTGTCAAACCCAGGGTTTTTACTGTGGTGCCCTACTCCAAATTCAATCAAATCCTGCTTTGAGTTTCCCTTTCTGTTCTACTTTCTCAACTTCTATTTATAGGTGGGATTACCCCATACTCATCTTTATCTTTCTGATTTAGCTCACTTAATATAATTCCTTATAGTTCCACCCAAGATGGGTCAGAGAAAGTGGGTCATTGTTCTTAACAGCTGCATAGTATTCCATTGTGTTTTTATACCACAGCTTTCTCAGCCACTCATCTGTTGTTACAAGTAATCTTGGACTCATTTTGTGGCTTGTAAGGTTCCTATTTATATCACTCTAGGGGAATGAAATGAATTTTATTTCATGGTAGTAAAAGAAACATTCAGTAATCCTCAGTGATAATCTGTAATTAAGAACTCTAAGAAATTTTAAAGACCGTCACTGCCTTTCAAAGTGCTAACAAGTGAAGAAAGCATGGACTACGGAGTGGTGTGCAGTCTCAAAACATGAGAAACTTTCATAGAATAAAAGCTCCAATATCAGCTGAACGCACTGGCAGAAACAAACAAACAAATAAAACTTTTCTTATAGAAGTGATAAAAAAAAAAACCCTCTTATTTCAAGAAGCTGCAAAACAGATATCTGATAACCAAAATCAAGCATTGATCTGTTGATCCTGCTGAGTTGCAAATGACAGTGTCAGTTAGATTTACAATCCTGCCAGGTGTCCTATGTGAAAACCTATGTGAGATCTATAGGATAAGATTGGAATCATCACAGTTGGAATGGTTTGGGTAGGGTGAGCACTCTGATGGATGGACAGCTCCAGGAAATCTCCCTTCCAGATTGCACTTCCTCCTCCCATTTCAGATGAGCTCACTTGCTAGCACTTATGAGACTTCTTTTAGAAGTGGGTACAAATTGTCTTCATTTCCTCTGACTCTCATTTCCCTGTGTTGACAAGTCTTTTAATAGAGTGAGTCACCTTATGGAGGCAATTGAGAAGGGAAGAAATAGTCAGCAAAAGTCAAACCATAAACAGCCAGTATAGACTAAAGTCTAGAATTTTTTTTTTCTAATTTAAGTAAGCAAAAATCTAAAGAATGAGTACTGATATTTATTCCCAGGATACTTTACTAACTAGTGAGGAATAAGCTGTTATACAAAACTAGAGCTGATAGTTTGTTCAAACTTTCATCATGTCCCCTCCGGTCAAATTGTCACCTTTTACTCAGCCAACCCATAGTGAATTACAGGTTGAGAAAGAACAGAAAGGGGAAACCAAAAGTAGAACGTGGACTGGTTTTTGCATATTATAACAAAGTAAAAGACTATGGGGATAGGCGGTGGGGGTGGGGAGTCTTTGTCCTGGTGCATGATGGTGGAGGAGGTTAGGTGTGAGAGTGTGTTATAGAAATTTCATATATGTATCAACAACTTTATTTACTGCAAACCATTAACCCCCCCAAAATGTTTTAAGTGTAATTGTTTTTTCTCTTTATTGAAATTAGTATTAATTCTATATATACTAATTAGTATTAGAGTATATATCAAGACTTCCTTACAAATGGCTCCATAGAATATACTGGCAGAGACCCCCCTAATAGATCTTTACATAAATACTCTGGAATGATTGGAAAAGATATCGGTTTCCAAAGTGGGAATTGCTTACATATCTCATTACATATAGTTTCTAGTAGAATACATGTCTTGAGGGGCAGGTGGTGGTGCACTGGGTTAAGCGCACATAGTAGAATATATGTCTTAAGTAAAGATAAGAGGACTAGGCTGTGATGCATGAACCCCTGGGTTCAAGTCCTCAACCCCCACTTGAGGGGGGAAAAGCTTTACAAGTGGTGAAGCAGTGACAGAAATATCTTTGTATTCTCTTTCTTTCTTTCTCCCTCCCTCCTCTGTCTCTCCTTGTTTATTAGTCTATGTTGTTTTAAGGAAGAAAAACAGAAGGAAGTAAGGGAGCAAGGGAGGGAGAGAGAGAAAAAAAAGCACTTCGATGAATGATAGGCATCTGTGTGACTCACGTGGAGGGAACAGAAGACAATAAATACTACCCAGATGTGGCTGTCAAGAGTAAGCTCAGACTGGTTTACCTGGCATACTTTCCATGTTTCAGATATTCAAGGAGCAATAAAACTTGATTCTGTATGAGAATCACAGAGCTATTTGAAGCTCAGCTTCTTCCCTGACCCTTCAATTTCCCAGTGTGATAGTGACATGATAGAATTATGATTTACTTTAAATATGCACCTAAATCCAGTTCTGTACAAGCTTTTACCTTAATCCAAGTTCCCCGGTGTCCTAGAGTCTTATTTTTAATATTCTGAAAATATTGTCTTCTCATTTTCCAGTTTTCTCTCAAAGTTTGAAGAACGGAGTTGGAAATACTTTGCCCTTATAAAACATACTCACATTTAAGGTCAGATAAGGCTCAATTCTTTTTTTTTTTTTTAATTTTTTTTTTAATTTAAATTTTTAATTTAAGAAAGGATTAGTGAACAAAAGCATAAGGTAGGAGGGGTACAACTCCACACAATTCCCACCACCCAATCCCCATAACCCACCCTCTCCCATGATAGCCTTCCCATTCTCTAGCCCTCTGGGAGCATGGACCCAGGGTCGTTGAGGGTTGCAGAAGGTGGAGGGTCTGGCTTCTGTAATTGCTTCCCCGCTGAACATGGGCGTTGACTGGTCGGTCCATACTCCCAGTCTGCCTCTCTCTT
Organism: Erinaceus europaeus; assembly: GCF_950295315.1. NCBI lineage: Eukaryota > Metazoa > Chordata > Mammalia > Eulipotyphla > Erinaceidae > Erinaceus > Erinaceus europaeus. The sequence goes on along the minus strand of NC_080180.1, from coordinate 14,696,771 downwards.
TCCCTAGTAAGGTGTGTCTCTGGGGAAGCTGAGCTCCAGGACACATTGGTGGGGGTCTTCAATCCAGGGAAGCCTAGCCAGCATCCTGGTGGCATCTGGAACCTGGTGATTGAAAAGAGAGTTAACATACAAAGCCAAACAATTTGTTGAGCAATCATGGATCCCAAGATTGGAATAGTGGAGAGGAAGTGTTAGGGAGGTACTCACTGCAAACTCTAGTGTAATCCTGCTTTCAGGTATATATTTTGCAGTAGTTTATGGATACGTGTGCACATACGCTCTCTCTCACAGAAACTGGTGTATGTCTAGGTTAAGGGACTTTGTTAGAAAGTGAACTACCTGAGATGAAATTAGAGTGTACCATAAAAGGAAAGGTCTCACCCGAGTAATGAAGCTGAAGGGTTGTCATTCCACACGTGAAGTCTCTGGATACACACTGAGGTGAAGCATGTTGAGATGGCAATCGTTGCTTTGGTTAGGTTGTGATCGGCGGATGCAATATTATTTGATATGGATTGGGAGAAGCATACGGGAAAGTGAGCCCTATCCAAGGGTGCCAGGACTGGGGGAAGTAGGGGCTCTATAGTGAAGATGTGAGGTTCCTGCTGTCTTAGGGTTCAAAAAGACAATCAATAGTTAATATTATCATCACATTATTTGTTAATTGGGTTAACTTTGAAAAGTCCCTTTGATATGGTTTGCTGTACAGTACCCAGTATCTTGTATATAGCTGTGCTATTGGAAGCTTCTAATCTACTTGGTCTAGGCTTTTGAGAGAGTCCGCATATCAAATACGTAGCCTATCTATTAAAAAGATTCAGTTTGTCTTTTGAGAACCTTTGAGACATACAATTGATTTCCCCCTCTCATATTAATTAACTACTGATTTATATGTCTACATTTTGCTAGGAGTGTACATAAACACCATTCCCATCACCAAAGGACCGTGACCCATCCCTCCCGCCCATTCCCACCCCCCACTGGCCCAGGGAGCTACATGTCTACCCCTCACCACTGGGTTTTTACTTTGGTGCCCTACTTACAATTTGATCAGGTCCTGCTTTTAGTTTCCCTTTCAGATCTTCTAAGTCAGCTTCTGTTGATGAGTGGGATCATCCCATACTCATCTTTAACTTTCTGACTTAGTCCACTTAACATAATTCCTTCTAGCTCTGTCCAAGCTGGGTCAGAGAAGGTGAGTTCATTGTTCTTGATAGCTGCATAGTATTCCATTGTGTATATATACCACAGCTTTCTCAGCCACTCATCTGTTGTTGGGCACCTGGGTTGCTTCCAGGTTTTAGCTATTATGAATTGTGCTGCTATGAACATAGGAGTACACACCTCTTTTTGGTTGGGTGTTATGGAGTCCTTGGGGTATAACCCCAGGAGAGGAATTATTGGGTCATATGGAAGGTCCATGTCTAGCCTTCTGAGAGTTTTCCAGACTGCTCTCCACAGAGGCTGTACCAATTTACATTCCCACCAGCAATGTAAAAGAGTTCCTCTGTCCCCACATCCTCTCCAGCATTTGTTGCTGCTGTCCTTTTTGATGTATGCCATTCTTACAGGAGTGAGGTGGTATCTTAGTGTTGTCTTAATTTGCATTTCTCTGACAATCAGTGACCTAGAGCAGTTTTTCATATGTTTGTTAGCCTTTTGGATCTCCTCTGTGGTGAATGTTTTGTTCATTTCCTCTGCCCATTTTTGGATGGGGTCATTTGCTTTTTTGCGGCTGAGTTTGCTGAGCTCTTTATATATTTTGGTGATTAGTTTCTTGTCTGATGTCTGGCATGTGAAGATCTTCTCCCATTCTGTGAGGGGTCTAAGGCTCAATTCTTAGTATTCCTGTCCGTGAGATGGTATTAAGATTGATGTGTCTAGTACCTTCCCTTTCAGTCTTATTTTAAAATAAAAAATTGGTTAAAGGGCAATACATTTAAATAGAATTTTATATCAAATTCCCATAAAGCCAACACATTGTTCATATTTATTTTTATGAACCTGTCACCATGCACATTAACACAAATTTCTTTTAACTACATATGCCTCACTCTATAAGAAGTTAAAATGCTTAGGTAGAATCCAGATGAGTATTCAACGGGTAGAAACCATCTTTTGCATGTATGTCACCTAGTTCCATCCTAGCATTACATATGATGGAATGATGCTCTGACCAAAGAGTTCATGAAGCTTAATCACATTTCTGTGATAATTATTAAAATGCGAAGTCTTTTCAGATATACCTGTAAAGACTTTTAGTGTCTTCTTTACCAATATATGAGGATTTTACTTTTACTTTATTGGGAGGTTACTCTATGATTTTACTATAGCTGTTGACAGTGAGAATTTATTTATTTATTTATTTATTTATTTATTTATTTATTTTTAACCAGAGCACTGCTCAGCTCTGGCTTATGGTGGTGCAGGGGGTTGAACCAAAGATTTTGGATATTCGGGCATCAGAGTCTCTTTGCATAACATTATGTTATCTACCCCACCCTTTATTTTTCTATTAGTGATTTAATATTGATTTTAAATATTACATGTCCACATGGTTATAATTCCATACCATTCCCACCACCAGAGTTCTGAGTCCCCAATCCCTCTATTGTAAGCTCCAGCAGTTCTCCTAAGGTTGCAGATATGGGTTAACTATTATTTCCACAACTGTCTATATTTATATATAATTGTCCTTTTTTATTTTTCCTTTTTTTAAAATTTATTTTCCCTTTTGTTGCCCTTGTTCTTTTTTATTGTTATTATAGTTATTATTGTTGTTGCTATTGATGTCATCATTGTTAGAAAGGCTAGAGAGAAATGGAGAGAGGAGGGGAAGACAAGAAGAGGAAAGAAAGATAGACACCTGCAGACCTGCTTCACCACCTGTGAAGTGACTCCCCTGCAGGCGGGGACCCGGGGGCTCTCCTTACGCCCGTCCTTGTGCCTCGCGCCATGATGCACTTATAATTGCCCTTTTTCTTAAAAAGTCCCATCTTTTCCTTTTACAAGCTACACATAACCTTATTTCTACGTCCAAATATCCCTCTCTTTTTCTTCTTCTCTTTCCATGTCCTAATGGAGTTGGAGGTCAGAACACTCTTAACTCTCTTCCTCCTGGGTAGATATCATAATGGTTATGCAAAGAGATTCTCCTGCCTGAGGCTCCTAAATCCCAGCTTCAACCCTCCCCCTGCCCCACAATAAGCCAGAGCTGTGCAGTGCTCTAGTGTTTCTGTGTCTTTCTCTCTCTGCATCTCTCTCAAAAATAAAATACTTAAAAAAAGAAAAGAAAAAAAAAAAAAACCTCGTCCTCCTATCATTTCTCCCCCACTGAGAGTATGGATCAAAATTATTTTTGGGGTGCAGAAGATAAGAGTTCTGGCTTTTGTAATTGCTTCTCTGGTGGACTTAGGCATTTGCAGGTTGATTGATACCCCCAGCCTGTTTCTATCTTTCCCTAGTGGGGTAAGGCTCTGGAGCAGTGAGCTTCCAGTACACATTGGTGAGGTCATCTGCCCAGAGAAGTCAGGATGGGATCATGGTAGCAGCTGCAACTTGGTGGCTGGAAGGTGGCAAGATATAAAGTAGAACAAAATGGTTAATGAACAGGAACCAAAAAGTGGGAACAGAGTAGATGAGATTAGGAATTAGGGTAGAAGGAAGCTAGGAAGTCCATTTTAGGCATGTTTCTAGGGGCCTACCACTATCATAGTTTTTGCTCGAGTTTGATAGCTAACATGAAGTTGGCTAAAAATATTGTCTGATAAAATGGTGTCAGAGTAGAGAACAGGGTAGAAAGTTGGATTAGGGCAGAGAGTAACTACCATTCTTAAAAAAAAAAATCTATGAATAAAATCAACTATTTAACTGCATCATCCCAACTCAGGACCCATATATATGTTTCTATTTAGCACAGGAGCCTTTGTAGCCTCTGAGTCCCTGTAGGTCTCAGCTTACAGCTCATGGTCACAGCTGGGAACATTGCAGGCTGTTCTCATTTCAGGACCAGTCTTCTTCCAGTAGCAGGGCAGGATACTCTAGCCTCCCTTTGAAAACTGGGGAAGACCCTACCATTGTTGCTTTATGGTGAGCACAAGGTCCTGGGAAGGCTGAAAGAGGGCTTATGACGACACTTCTGATGGAAGTGACTAGTGGTGGTGCTGAGAGGGATCCATTAGAGGTCTAGGCCCATCGTATTTGTGTGGGAATCCAAATATTCCCTGAATAGGGCCCCATCTGATAAGATGGTGTGATATTGCCCCAAAAGGCAGTTATTAAGTGAGATAGTCTGAAGATTCTGAAGATTATTTTTAATATACTAGGATAATTTTTATTAAACATTAAGGTGCATTACATGTCAACTCATCACTGATTGTAATGTTGGGGAAAATCAGCCGACAGGTTCCAGATGCTACCATGATGTCAGCCTGACTTCCCTGGGCAGACGACCCCACCAATATGTCCTGGAACCCTGCCTCCCCAGAGTCCTGCACCACTAGGGAAAGAGAGAGACAGGTTGGGAATATGGGCCAACCTGCCAACGCCCATGTTCAGTGGGGAAGCAATTAACAGAAACCAGACCTTCCACCTTCTACACCCCATAATGATCCTGGGTCCATACTCCCAGAGGGGTAAAGAATAGGAAAGTTTTCAAGGGGGGGATGGGATATTTTATGACTATAGTATTTTAAAGATTAATACCAGATATTTTTATGGATCTTGTTTTAATGTTAGTTCCATGATTATCTCAGTTGTCTGAGATAACTTTTATTAGACTCTTTACCACTTGAGTTAACACTAATCATTTTATTTATTAAGAAAAAGATTCCTGTCAAAGTATCTTAAACATTGTATTAATTTATTTTTGTTAATTGAAGAATGTGATTAACTTTTATTATATGATTTGATAACACATTACATTTTTAAAGTTCTCCTACATAATATTGAACAATATAATGTGTTGAAATAAAATTTGAAAATAATTAAGATATTTGATTGGCATATAATCTGAGGGGAGAAAAATTACATGAGTTTTGTGCAGACAAGAGGTAGTGGAGCCAGCAAAATAGCTCACCTGTGTAGTGTACCTTCTTTGCCATGTATTCCATCCAGGTTCAAATCCAGCCCCCCACCACATTGGAGGAAGCTTCAGTGTTGTCTGTTTTCATTCAATAGTGATTTATTTTATAATTCCTTACATATATAGTATGATATATGTAGAGGATGTGATTGAAAATTATTAATGGAAGCAAGTCAAATAGTCAAATAAAAAAATCTTGCTATAGCTGAGGAAAAGCATGACATATAATCACAAGATGGCTCTAGTGAAATGCACAGCATATAATGACTGAAATATATTACATCAATAATTGCTATCAATAGGAAACTCTCAATCAAACTCTCAAGATTTTATATAAAATCTGTCAGTGTAGGTTTTTTATTTATTTAATTTTATTAGTGATTTAATAGTGATTAACAAGTTTGGAAAATAATCAGGTACAATTCCACATAGTTCCCAACATCAGAGTTGGGAACTATGGAAGCTTCCCTATTCATTACCACTCTGTGGAAGTATGGACCAAAATTCTTTTGGGGGTATAGAAGGTGAAAGGTCTGGCGTCTATAATAGCTTCCCCACCGAACATGGACATGGGCAGGTCGATCCATACCCACATACTGTTTCTATCTTTCCCTAGTTGGGTAGGGCTCTGGAGAGGTGTGGTTCTAGGACACATTGGTGAGGTTTTCTGACCATTGAGGTTAGGGTTGCATCATAGTAGCATCTGAAAGTTGGTGGGTGAAAAGAAGTATGATTTGAAAGCAAATTGTTCAAGGAACAAGCACCTACAGGTGGGAATAGGGCAAATGAAACTAGGTGCCTTCATGTGGAAGGAAGCTGGGAAGTATGTAGGCATGTTCCATGTGGCCCATAACTTTAGTAATTTTTGCCTAAGTCTGCTAGCATGCAGATGGACTAAAAGTATTGTCTGGGTAGATGGTGTCAGAGGTGAGACTAGGACTAGAAAGCTGGATTAGGACAGAGAGTAGCTCCCAAGTATGAGAAGAATACCATTAACTGTTAACCCCATTGAGCTGACCTAGGACCCATATCATCTATTTCTATTTAGCACTGGAGCCTCTGTAACCTCCAAGTCCCTGTCATTCTAGACTCACAAGTCCATGGTCATGGCTAGGAACCTTCTAAGCTGCACTCATTTCAGGACCAGTCTTCCTCAAGTGGCATAGTAGTAATTCAAGTTAGATATCATTCTTCTGGGAGTCCAGCAGTAACTCAGCGGGTTAAGCACACATGGCGCAAAGCACAAGGACCAGAATAAGGATCCTGGTTCCAGCCCCTGGCTCCCCACCTGCAAGGAAGTCACTTCACAGGCGGTGAAGCAGGTCTGCAGGTGTCTGTCTTTCTCTCTCCCTCTCTGTCTTCCCCTCCTCTCTCCATTTATCTCTGTCCTGTCCAACAAAGACATCAGTAACAACCACAATAATAACTACAACAATAAAAAAAAACAAGGACAACAAAAGGAAATAAATATTAATAAAAAAAATTTTTAAGTAAAAAAAAAAGGATTCTTCTTTTATTTAATTTTTAAAATTTCTTTTTAAAATGTATATATTTTATTTATTTTGGATAGAGACAGAGAGGAATTGAGGAAGAAGGGAGAAAGAAACCTGCAGCACCACTTGATCTCTCTTGAAACTTTCTTATTGCAGAAAGGTACCAGGAACTTGAACCCAGATCCTTGAGTACTGTGCAATCGGTGTGCTCAACCAACTGTGCCACCACCTAGCTCCAGAATTCTTAATAATAAAATATTATACTATATTAAGGTGAGAGGGTTAGTCAAACCTATGCTGTAATGAAATATTTATTTATTTTCCTACCAGGATTATTGTTTGGGCTCAGTGCCTACACTGTGAATCTACTGTTCCTGGTGGCCATTTTTTTTTTAATTCTTTTTACCTGATAGAACAGAAAGAATTTGAGAAGGGACAGGGAGATGGAAAAATAAAGAGACACCTGAAGCATGGTTTCACTGCTCCTGTAGCTTCTCCCTTGCAGGTGGTGACCTGGGCTTGAACCTGGATCCTGCATGGTTTTGTGTGCGGTACACTGGCTATGGCATACCAGGCCTTTTGATGAAGTGCTTATTATTTCCAGTGTTGTTGTTTTTCTCATCTGTTTGTTTTACCAGACCACTCCTCAGCTCTGGATTATGGTGGTGCAGGGGATTGAACCTAGTCTTTGTAGCTTCAGGCATAAAAAAAATGTCTTTGCGTAACTATCTCCACCACCCACCGTATTACCGGCTGTAATATACTAGAGGAAAAGTTAAGGTTAAGGTCCAATAAAAATTGTAGCAACAAAATATAATTTTAATTGACTCATTGCATCTCCACAAAGTTTTTAACTAATTAAATAAAATGTTTTCTAATGATACCATATCATGAAATACTACTCGGGTTAATTGCAGGTGGCACGAAGCACAAGGATGGGTGTAAGGATCCCAGTTCCAGCCCCCAGCTCCCCACCTGCAGGGGAGTCTCTTCACAAGCGGTGATGCAGGTCTGCAGGCATCTGTCTTTCTCTCCCCCTCTCTGTCTTCCCCTTCTCTCTCGTTTTTTCTCTGTACTAACAACGACGGCATCAATAAAACAAAGTGGGCAACAAAAGGGAATAAATAAATAAATATTTTTTAAAAATTAAAAAAAATATATATAAAAGGAAATACTACTAAAGTTATCAAACTTTCCTTCCACCTTTCAGTATTTGCCAATCATTTTTCTTTTTCTTTTCATTTGATAGGACAGAGAGAAGTTGAGAGGTGGTGGGGAGATAGAGAGAGGGAGAGAAAGACACCTGCAGACCTGCTTCACTATTCGTGAGGCGTCCCTGCTGCAGGTGGGGAGTTGAGGGCTCGAACCTAGGACCTTATCCTTGCAGTTAGTACTATGTGCGCTTAACCAGGTGTGCCACCACCCAGCCCCCTATTTGTCCATCACTTTTGTTTATTGTTTATCTACTGTTTTTGTTTATCTACTGTACTGTGTTATTATTTTATGTGTACTTTCTTGAGGATATTATGTGCATATACACAATGGAATTTATTACTTGCATGCTATGATTAAACAAGATAATTAGGATATTTAATGATTTTTTTAAAGGATTTCCTCCCTGATTAACATCTTCATTCTTTTAGTTCTTGCTTATATCATTTTCCTTGGATATTTATTGCTGTCTGGCTACAACTTCACTATTCTTGTTTTATGATTATCTTGCTTATATCCCTAAAATGGTTTTATTACACAAGAATATTTCCAAATCTCTAATATAACTCTAACTCCATTTACCCTTATCTATTTTCTTTTCATTGCACTCCCACATAACATAGCTACTTTAAGGTATATGAATAATTTACTCTCCTTTCATGTCCTTTTTGCTCTGCTTTAGCGATAATCAAATATGATATAAAGGTAAACAGTAAAAATGAGAACCTGCAACTATTTCTGTCAGTCACTAAATTCCAATTCATGTCATGAAGAAAACAACTATCATTAATTCTTCAAAATGTCTTTGAACAAAAATAATTCACATTTATATGGGGCAAAGGGTCCTGTAGCTGTCTCTTCAGTCATTTTTTTATGTCAGTGCTATCTTATGATATAGATTATTCAACTCTCTGTAACATTGTCAACAGAAGTAATTATGAGGAATTCTTAGGTCCACATTAAGGTAATATCTGGCAAGGACTGCTTGCAAGATTGAGTACCTTCATTCTGTTACAAAAACCCAGTGATGTGGTGGGTGATCCAGAGAATGGGTCTAGTCTACTGGGTTTAGGTGTGATGTGACTTACAAGCTAGCAAATTGGAATACACCCAGACCTGACAGCTGCTGTGAACTGAAGCTATCCACATATATTGCCACTTGTTGGGTTTTGTTTTTTTTTTTTTAATTTTTATGACCAGACATGTCTTCAACCATGAGAATTCTAACTGGAAATCATTAATGTATATGAGATTTTTGCTAATTTTTGCTATATATTCTGTTTTATTTCTTAGCTTGCAATCTCTCTTAGAGCTAAGTTAACTTGTGCTGGTTGATGTTTTGGGTGAGGTTGTTCACCTGTTTTTTATAAAAAAGGCAGTTTTACTACATACTGGCAATATATTAGCAGTTAAGTAACTCAGACTGCGTTTCACTCTCATTCTGCTTTATGAGGGTTTATATGGCCTGAGAACCATCATTTCTCTAGGAAACACTAACAACTGCTCAACGGTCCCAATTTAATAACAATAAATAAAATGGGTATTATATAATTAAACACATAATGAATATATCTCAATGATTTTCTAGCTGTCTCCTCCTATATTTATATGGTACCTACGATACTATATTTATTGGAAATTCAATATAACTCAGAGCAAAGGGTTGTACTTTACCTTTCCCCGTACAGGATTAAGTAATATCTATGCTCAAATATTGGTAAATAGTATATATTTGGATGTTTGTTTCACCAATAATATCTAAAAATAAAGCATTAATTTTCTATGTTGTCAAATCTATGTGAACCAGTCATATAAACTGGCATCTCATTATGTCATGCTTAGTGATAAAATAAAATGTAATTTCAGAATATAGACCCATGGTGGCAAGCTCTTTTTTAAAGTAAGAATTTTATAACCATAAAATTTGAACTAGCAGTTGCCTCTGTAGAAGAAGCAGAGAAATATAATGAGGAGCATTTAGAAAACTTCAAAGTAAAGCTGCTGCTTTAGTTCACAATTAGTGTGGCTAGGTCATGAGTGAATTATTATGCTTAATAGGATTCATGTGTGGTTATGATTACATAATTGCATTTCAGAAGTGTGACTAGGAAACTCCTAGGACAAGATAATTGCCTATGCTTACTCAATGTTAAATAACAGTAAAATTACCATGTGTCTTAAGCAAAAACTTTTGACTCATTTTAAAAAGTCTAACCCAAGCCACTCTTTGAAAAGAACCCTTCAAATGTAGATATGATCTACTCTTTATATTTAACTTGTGTATGACTTAAATGTAGAGTAAAATATATCTGCTCCATCTATCGTTCATTATCACCCAGCATTCCCTGATTAGAGTGGAATTTGAAATAATCAAATAATAAAGTGGTATTAACTTGTAAGAATATATCTTTTTTTTTTGTAGTTAAGAGATTTTCCTTCATTTTTTTTCATTTTTTTTTAATTCATTTAAGAAAGGAAACATTAAAAAAAACGTAGGATAGGAGGGGAACAACTCCACACAGTTCCCACCACCTGATCTCCATATTCCATCCCCTCCCCTGACAGCTTTCCCATTCTCTATTCCTCTGGGAGTATGGACCCAGGGTCATTGTGGGTTGCAGATGGTGGAAGGTCTGGCTTCTGTAATTGCTTCCCCGCTGAACATGGGCATTGACTGGCCAATCCATACTCCCAGTCTGCCTCCCTCTTTCCCTAGAAGGGTGGGTCTCTGGGGAAGCTGAGCTCCAGGACAAATTGGTGGGGTCTTGTCCAGGGAAGTCTGGTTGGCATCATGCTGGCATCTGGAACCTGGTGGCTGAATAGAGAGTTAACATACAAAGCCAAACAAATTGTTGAACAATCATGGACCTAAAGGCTGGAATAGTGCAGATGAAGTGTTGGGGGGTACTCACTGCAGACTCTTGTGTACTTCTGTTTTCAGGTATATATTTTTCCCTGGTTTACGGACACATGTGAACATATGCCCTATCTCAGAAACCTGGTCTATATCTAGGTTTGGGGACTTTATTGGGGAGTGGAACACCTGGGATGGAATTAGAGAATACTATGAAAGGAGAGGTCTCACCCAAGTGATGAAGCTGAAGGGTTGTCATTCCACACCTGAAGTCTCTGAACACAGACTGAAGTGAAGCATGCTGGGGTGGCACTCGTTGTGTTGATTAGGTTGCGATCCCCAGATGCAATATTATTTGATATGAATTGAGAGAAGCATGCAGGAAAGTGGGCCCCACCCTAAGGTTCCAGGACTGGGGAAAATATAGCCTCTATAGTGGAAATGTGAGGTTCCTGCTGTCTTAGGGTTCAAGAAGACAATGGATAGCTATTGTTATCATCACATTATTTGGCAATTGGGTTAACTTTGAAAAGTCCCTTTGTTAGGGTTTGCTATATAGTACCCAGTATCTTGTATATAGCGGTGCCACCGGTTGCTTCTGTTCTCCCTGGTAAGAATATATTTTAACTTAAATACTGAGAACTATTGTTTTTCTTACTTAGTAAAGTAAGTAAAGTGTACTAAGTAAAGTGTATTGCTGTCTATTTCTTTGTTAAAATTATAGCAAGACTTGATGCAAAATAGGAGACATTTATCATCATAGGATTTCTCTGAGTGTCAAGAATCTGAGCATAGCTTAACCGGGTCCTCTACCTCATGGCATCTTACAGGATATAATTTTTTTCAAGCTGAAATCTGCAGTTTCATTGAAATCAGAAAAGATCCCTTTCTTTTCTTCTTCTTCTTTTAAATCCCTTTAGTGGGGGAATAGTTAATGAGTTACAGTGTAGCTGTTGCCACACAGAAAACTCTGACCCCATACTTTTTTTTTTTAAGATGGGTAGTGGCACACCCAATTGAGCACACACAGCCATGCACAAGGATCCCAATTCAAACCACTAGTCTCCATCTGCAGAGAGGAAGCTTTTTTTTTTTTTTCTGTAGCAATGGCACAGAGCTACAGGTGTCGTTCCTTCCCTCTCTCTCTCTCTCTCTCTCTCTCTCTCATATATATATATATACATATATAAGTCTTTGTCTCACCCTCTATCAAATAAATAAATAAAGAAGAAAGAAAACAAAAGACAAAAAGCAGTCATTTATGTTCTATTCTTAATATAATAAAATTCTAATAAATTATAGTTCTAATGAAAGTGAAAGAAATGCAAAAGTATAATTCCCTAGTAAAAAGCCTTCTTTTATCTGGACATAAAACGTAAAACTCACATCTTCATTAGAATTTCAAACATAAAGTATATTTAGCAGTAATATATAAAATAATCTTGGTTCATAAGTATCAGTGCTGTCACAGAATAGTCATTGAAAATGATATTTTTTTATGAAATTGTTTGACCCTTGCTTGAGCACTCCCCATTTTGGCTGAACATTAGAAAAAGATAGAATATTGATTGTGCATTAAATTTATAGATTCATTTCAAAAGAGTTGCCACTTTTACCTATATTGAGAATATTAGTGTCATTTGGTAAATGACTGTGTTTCTTGTGTTATTCAATTGGGTTCAATGTAAATTTACAATATTCTGTTGCATTTAAGTAGATTATTTGTAACACTTTCTGATTCCCACTTTGGGATCTCAGCTCAGCTGAGAGAGGAAGGAAACTGTCCTTTGGTATGCCTGTAACTGATAAAGGCAACTACATAGTTAAAAATGGGCCTAGGGGTGGCTCAACGGGTGGAGTATTTTACCTATGAGCACAAGTTCCCTCCCCAACTTCATGTATGCCAGAGTGATGCTCTGGTTCTCCTCTCTCTAGACAAACAGAGGTGAGCACATACTCTCATGATAAACATAAAAATATTAAACCAGACTCAACTCTGTTTATCCCACATTCACCAACAGAATGGCTTAGTGGTCTGAGGTCGGGGTAATCATAACACGTGTGGTGGTCATCTCAACATTGAAACCAAGCAAAAGCATCTGAAGTTTTATAAACCATGAATGGTGTGTGGTGGTGAAAAAGGAAAACATCTACAAGTGGAGAAGGATTTGGTATTGAGTTGTACGGTGGAGTCTCCCTTTTTGTCCCTCTAATGGAGAGGTCTTTGTAGAGCCACCTGAAGCACACCTTTCCAAAGACCTCAGATTAAGCTATCTAGCAAGGGAGCTAAGAAATGGTAGATGTGGGGCCAGACGGTGGTGCATCTGGTTAAACGCACACATTGCAGTGCTCAAAGACCCAGGTTCAAGCCCTTGGTCCCCACCTACAGATGGAAAGCTTTACAAGTGGTGAAGCAGGACTGCAGGAGTCTGTCAGTCTCTTTCCCTCTCCACTCTCCCTTTCTTCTCAATTTCTCTCTATCAAATAATAAATAATTAAAAAATAGCAAAAAGTAGTAGTTTAAAAAATTATTTATGTGAGGATCATAAAGACTAGCTGGGGGAGGCTGAGTCCTTTTCTGTCACCCCTACAATACATTAGTTGGGCATTAGGTCTTTTGTATAGAGTACAGCTTTCTGCCTTAAGATCTACCAGGTACCAGACTTTAACGATGACTCTTTAGTCACTATCAGGCCATTCCATCAGCTGGGGCCCTAATCAGGGAGTCCTGAGATTCCCAAACAGACTTGATGGGCCTAGACCTCAAATAAATCCCTCTCTCCATTGTTACTGGTCATTACTATCAGGAACAACACAATAGATCCGGTTATGGGCCCCCATAGGACCTTGCCCTCAACTTGGATCAACAACAGTAGAGAATGTTCCATCCTCTAAAGGAGGGATGGACAACATACTCTGTGCTACACCTGAGGAAGATGGGTCGATATTGGGGCAGCCTGGAATGTTCCTACTCATAACCACAGAATGTGAGCTCAGATCTACAGGGATGCAGAGGTCACATAGGCTCCCAAGCTGATTATGGGCCCCAGATCACATGAAATCAATGGGGTTTAAAGTCAACAATATTTATACACCGTTCCCATATTAGGGAGCTATTCTCTTCCCTGATCCAGCTTTCTGGTCCTTTTCCCAGCCATGACATCATCTCCCCAGACAATAATTTAGATCCACCAGCTTATCAGATTTCAGGCTCAGGGGAAAAAAGAAAAAGGGAAAAAACAACAACAACAAAAAAAAACGACTAGTATAGCCACAGGCCCTTTGGAATTTAACTAAAATATGCCTACTAGCTATCTACAAAATGGAGGACCCCCAACTCTTCATCTACACTATTCCAGCCCTTAGGTCCATAATTGGGCAACAAATTGCTTGGGTTTATATGTTAACTCTCTTGTTAACCACCAGGTTCCAGATGCTAGCATGATGCCAACCAGACTTCCCTGGACAGACAACCCCACCAATTTGTCCTGGAGCTCTGCTTCCCCAGAGTCCTTCCCCACTATGAAAAGAGAGAGACAGGCTGGGAGTATGGATCAGGCTGTCAATGCCCATGTTCAGTGGGGAAGCAATTATAGAAGCCAGACCTTCAACCTTCTGCATCCCACAATGACCTTGGGTCCATACTCCCAGAAGGTTAAATTAAAGAGTAGGAAAGCTATCAGGGGAGGGGATAAGATACAGAGTTCTGATGGTGGGAATTGTGTGAAGTTGTACCCTCTTATCCTATGGTTTAGTTAATGTTTCCTTTTTATAAATAAAAAATTTTAAAAATATATCTGCCAGGTAGAGCTTTTGGAATGGTTTTGAGGAACAATTTTAATGAGGACCCAGATGATTTCTCTCTATGTATATACATATATGTATATGTGTATATGTATTCTTATGAAAAACTATGCTACAGTGAACATTATTTGGGGATAATTTACTGATCTTTATATGAAAAGGGGGAAGAATTAGGAGACACAAGTTAAAATTTTTATATTGCTGAGAAGCATTGCAGACAGTTATGAGCACTGATGAATGTGTGAGTCTTAGTAGCTTAAAAGCTTTATGATGTTGAGCAGGTTCATTTCTGTTTTTCTATAAAACAGTGATCATAAGAATATCTATCTTATACGAATCAATCACATGATGCATTTAGGATATCTCAGTCTTGCTTTTACACGTGCTCTCTTAGTCATAGGGGGTATCCCTGAACTCCTTAAGCCCCACTCTTAATAAACTATGTTTAAGTGTTCAGACCCTGTGTGGGTAGATATGCTGAAACATCTCTTCTTTCTATTGCAAATCCACCTCAGTGAAAATCTTGCCGTACTTGTACATGACTTTAAGAAACCATCTCTGAGGTGAGAGAGATAAGTCACCAGTTAGGGTGGCTGTCTTGTTCGGCACACAAACCAAGTTCAAACTCTGTGACACCACACGGGTGGTGCAATGGCACCAGAGGAAGCTCCATGTTGTGTCCCTCGCTCCTTTTCTTTCTCTGTCACTCTACCTGATTACAAGAATGGTCCTTGTAATGGAAAAAAAAATTTTTTTGCTTTCACTCCACATACTCAAAAAAAAAAAAAAAAAAAGAAAGAAAGAAAGAGAAGAGAAGAGAAAAAGAAGAAGAAAAAGAAAGAATCCACCCCTGATACTTTTGAGATCAGTTCTGCACATCATTTCTTAATAATGATGTTCTTACTTTAGAAGCTTTTCTTTATTATTGGTAGGTATTTGTGTTGGTGTTGTCGCCTGACTAGCCTGTAAAGTTTATTATATGCCACAGACCATATACTAAACCATAGTTCAGCCTTAGAGACTATTCTCTTACTTCACAGATAGAAGTTCCAGTAAAAGCTGGAGGAAAACATGGAGACAGTGGATTTTCTACATACTGACACTGTGCCAGCTAAAAAATGTCTTTAATTCTCATTGCAAAGTAACAAGGCAGCATTTTCCCCCCACCTTACAAATGAGAAAAGTTGGGTTTGAAAAGATCACACAATTAGTAATTATGAAGCAGAGGATGTTTCCTAAACCTGTCTCCTTCTAAAGGTCATGCTCTTTTCACCACCCCTATGCTGAGTGAAAGATGTAAGGGGGGCTGAATGTAAAGAAGGAAGCCTGGTGTTAGTATGCATTATTCCGGGACTAGGAAAAGGCAAGTTTGCATTAAAGGGGAGGATGTCTAACGAGAGGAGAGGCCCTAAGCCAGAGTTTCAGGAAAAAAGAAAACTAATGTCGAGTTTTACCAGGGTAGAACTTGGAAGCAGTGTTCCTGAAGAAAGCAAAGGAGTCTGTAACTAATATATGTCACCAGACCTTCTTGTCACTTTAACACGTTGTTGTTTACTTAAAGCTATATAAACTCATGTTCTTTGTCTAACAGTCTCTAGTTACATTGCATACATATACTGGTACCAGCAAAATAATCAGAAACCAATTGTCAAACTATCAGGGTAAAATGATTAAGTTGTACAAATCACATATATACGTATATATGTATGTATGTATGTATGTATGTATGTATGTGTATATGTATGTGTATATGTATGTGTATGTGTATGTGTATGTGTATGTGTATGTGTATGTGTATGTGTATATGTATATACATATATATTACTATACAGTTGAGAAACCACATGTGAGAGTCCGGTAGTGGCGCAGCGGGTTAAGGATCCCAGTTCGAGCCCCCGGCTCCCCACCTGCAGGGGAGTCGCTTCACAGGTGGTGAAGCAGGTCTGCAGGTGTCTGTCTATCTCTCCCCCTCTCTGTCTTCCCCTCCTCTCTCCATTTCTCTCTGTCCTCTCCAACAACAACGACATCAATAACCACAACAATGTTAACAAGGGCAACAAAAGGGAAAATAAATAAATATAAAAAATTAAAAGAAAAAAAATCACACGTATTAAAAGACTATAACTTTGTAGGGTGACTTTCTTTCTTTGCCACCAGGGTTTCATGGGAGCTTTTCACTACTTCTTACAGACTTGTTTCTTTTAGAGAGGATGAAAGACAGACAGCGAGAGATAGAAAGAAGACTTTCACCAGGGCACTACTTCAGTGCTCCTGAATTTTGTGGTGTTACATGGTGCCTGGGGGCTCAAACCTGGGTCCTTGCTCATTATAAGTATGCATTTTTACCTGGAGAGCTATGGCCTGCCCTCATAATGATTCATTCTATGTGTCAACTTGACAGGACCGTAAAGTACCCAGACATTTGATTCCTAGTATCTCAGATATCAATAAAAGTGAGTTAGGATGAAATTAACATTTTATTTAGGAAGCAATTAATATTTGAATAAAGATAAGATTAGCCTTTAAGGCATTTAAGGGAGATAGTATATTGTTATGCAAAGTGACTCTCCCACCTGATGCTCCAAAGCCACAGGTTCAATCCCCTGCCTCACCACAAGCCAGAGCTGAGCAGTGTTATGGTAAGAAAACCAAACAGGGAATCAGGCAGTGGTGAACCTAGTTAAGTGCACGTACTATACCATGCCCAAAGACCCAGGTGTGAGCCCCTGTTCCCAACCTGCTTCATGGATGGTGGAGCAGGTCTACAGGTGTCTCTCTTTCTCTTTCCTTCACTATCTCTCCTCCCCTCTTAAATCTCTCTAACTTGTCAGATAAAACATAAAGGAAAAAACAAAAAGTGGGAATGGAGGGAATAGCTGCCAGGAGCAGTACCTAGCCCCAGTGATAATCCTGGTGGCAATTGCAAAACAAAGGAAAGAATGAAAGGGGGGGGGGAAGAAGGAAAGGAAGAAAGAAAGAAAGAAAGAAAGGGAGAGAGAGGGAAGGAAAGAATACAGACACACTTAAGGTAGTGAACCCTGCAAGCAGATAGTCCTACCTAAGGTGGAGGCAACCCAGTTACTAGTTGAATACTGGAATAGAAAAAAAAGGAGAAAAAAATGGAATTTTGCTTACTTGGTGTTTTTGTGCTGTGAAGTATTTTTGTCTGTTTTTCATTCTCAGACTACCTGAAACATCTCTTTCACTGGGTCTCAAACTTCCTAATGCAGTTCTGGAAGTTGCCTGATTCTATAATTGCAAGAGCCTCATAACTTCTCAATCTCTTCCATTTCTATCTATCTATCTATCTATCTATCTATCTATCTATCTATCTATCTCTATCTCTGTCTATTGGTTCTGTTTCAATAATACAATCTGTTAACATATATATTGGTATTAAAAAGAAAAATTTAAGGAATTCAATGGGAAATATAGCACACTGGGTCAAGGAGTACTAAGAGCATTTGAAGTAAATGTAGTCCACATTTAGTATTTGTAGCTTGGAAAAAATGGACATTTTGGTTTATCTAAAAAATAATACAATGTGATCAATTTCCCATGACCTGTAGGCACCAATTAGTCATTATTGCTTTCCATAATATGAAAGTAGAGCGTAATACACTTAAGGAATTAGCAAAATTATAGAACTTCATAGAAGATAGTAATACAAGTGAAAGAAAATGAACCATATTTACTGCTACTCAGTTTTTATGTGACAACTATGGGTATAGGTACTATGCATTTAGTGTTAGGTTGACCTTACTGCTTTTAGTTATTTTTTTTCTCAGAATTTTATTATCTCAACCTTGCTGAGTATGTTAAAATAAATATATGTGCCTGTATGTATGTTTATGTTTGTGTGTTTGCTGTGTTTTTCAACCTACGTAAGAGTATAGCAGCAGAAAAAAAAAACAAAGAATTCAAAGCAATTCAAAGTTTGGGTAAGGCTAAAAAGATAATCTCTATGCTATAACACAAGTTATCTTATCAGATAAAGTTTCTGGTTCATAATGAAATATCTAAATTAATAAATTTATTAATAAAAATGAGTGTTTTAGAAATTATCCTGTAATGTATCTAAAAACTTATGGTATTTGCCATAAAAGGTAGTTACTGTTGCAGTTATATTTACTGTTTATACACTTCAATTTATAGAACATAACATAATAACTTAATAGAAATAATAAAATTTAATTTGACATAAATGAAAATAAAGCCTTTTATAAGCAAAGTGTACCTTTTACATTATAAATATTGAAAACACCTATCAAATGTATCAAATAAGAAATGACTTCAAATGTTAAAGTGTCTCCATCTGCTAAAGGTGCTGTGACAAATATTACAAAAGAGTGGCTGACAAACAGCAGACATGTATTGCTTAAATTCAGGAGTCTAGAAGTCTGAGATCATGATGCCAGCATGTTGTGGTGAAAGTCCATATTCTGTTTTTCTCAAATAGCGGGAGGATCTGGGGGCACTCTGTTGGGCTTCTTTCATAAGAGCATTAATGCCATTCATGAACATTCTACTCATAGCCCAAATACTCCCCAACATCCCCACCTACTAAAACCATCTCATGGCCACAAGAATTCCAACACACGAATTCAGGAGATACAAGCATTCAGACCGTAGCAAAGTATATGTGAAATATGGACTAGGCCAATGTCAGGTATGTGTTCTCTAAACTGTACTTCATACAAAAAATGAAGAGCTCTAGAGAACTTTCTAGATAAGAAACACTAAGTAAGGTACTTTTATAAACGTACCAAAGACTGAATACTCTATATACTTCTTTTAGAGTTCACAATAATGAGAAACATGTAAAAGATGTAGAAAATGTCAGTGGTATATAATAGTATGCTATTTGAAAACTCTCTCTTAGACATATTTGGTTATTTATCTCTGTAAACGCATTGCTTTCAGGATACAGTTGTCGCATGCAAGACAATTTGGGATTAACGTTTTTACTTTAATTCTGTTGTGGTATTGCTATATAATTTGAAGACAGTAATCTTTTTTTAAATGGTTTTCCACAAAACATAATTATAAGCCAATGGTATTTTTAAAACATTCTAAAAAATGCTTTTGTTTATTGTAATGTAAGAGAGAAACAGACAGATGGAGATACCAGATCACCAGCTCAGCTGATCTGATGAATAGTGATGCTAGCAATTCAACCTGGGACTTATATGGCCTTGTAAGTTTGTTGTCCTAAGGCTGTGTGTCTCCTCAACCCCCATCAAAATACATTTGAAATGAAAATAAAATATGTGTGCACCTATGTTCATAGCAGCATAATTTGTAATAGCCAAAACCTGGAAGCAACCCAGGTATCCAACAACAGATGTATGGCTGAGAAAGCTGTGGTATATATACACAATGGAATACTACACAGCTATTAAGAATAATGAACCCACCTTCTCTGGCCCATCTTGGAAGGGGCTAGAAGGAATTATATTAAGTGAGCTAAGTCAGAGAGACAGACGAGTATGGGATGATCCCACTCATAAACAGAAGTTAAGAAAGAACAGAAAGGGAAACTCAAAGCAGAATCAGACTGAGTTTGGAGTAGGGCACCAAAGTAAAAATCTCTGGGTGGAGGGTGAGGGTAAATGTTCAGCTTCACTGGGTGGGAGGGGCACACAGACCTCTGGTGGTGACAGTGGTGTTAATATATACTCCTTATAATCTCACAAATAAAAAAAATTAAAAATGTTTATGTTATTATATATAATTGTGAACAACTGCATCACTTTTTAAAATAGTGAGATCATTGCTGTAATGCCAGGTGAATGTAGTTGGTAAGACTAGTAACATAGTATTGATTATTTATAATCCAATATTAATTGATTATTTAATAGTTACCGCTTGTTTGCACCATACAAGAGTTAAAAGAACTTTATTCAGTCAGCTGTCAGATTTATTTCAGTTGACAAAAGACACAGGGAGGTGTGAGGAAAGATTGAATGATTCTGATATTATTAAAACTACAAGAAAGTAGAGATTGTATGCTTTTGTGAGGAAGTTTGTGTCAGTGACAGTAGCAAAGATCGTAGAGGCAAGTGTTTGCTCTTATGAAAACTAGAAGTTTCCAGACATTTCTAAGCTAGAAAGTAACACAACACTTTACTTCAAAGGTGGAGTGATAGTGTACTACGAAAATAAACCATGGGGCTGTTTTTTTTTTTTTTTCTCTGCTCTCCTCTTACCTAATGGATGTTTTAGATGAATGAAAGCTAAACATGAGAAATGGGAGACCCATTTCCCAACTAGATTGTGTAAAGCTGTAGACATGAAGGATTATGACCTCTTTCCTTGAAAAAAAATTTTTTTTCCTGCTATTTGTCGCCACCAAAGTTGATAAAGTGGTTTAAAGTAGGGAAATGCAGGCACAGATATAAATTGCCAAATTTTAGATATGAAACACTCAACAAAGACAGGACTAAAGAACTAACTTGGAATTTTGTCTAATCCTGAAAGAGTAAAGAGAAAAGAGTAGTTTTTTTTTATTATTTTTCCCTTTAATTGAAGAGTTGGGGTGTCAGTGCGCAGTCTTGAATTTTGAAAATGGAGATTAAATGCCAATTATGTTTGCTTGTAAGGCAATTCTTCTTTTTGTAGCGTTTGTCCTTCTTCCGTAGCCAGTCAACAGCATCAGGTTGAGCCTGATGTAAAGTTTTGAGACCTCCTTTGAATCTGGAGAGGTGGCAGTCGTTGACTATGTGGGTCATAGTCTGTCTGGAGCTGCAGGGGCAGTTCGGGTCTTCTCTGGCTCCCCAGCGATGGAACATAGCGGCGCACCGGCCATGGCCTGTTCGATAGCGATTGAGGAGGGCCCAATCCTAACGTGCTAGGTCAAAGCCGGGTTGACGCTTGCAGGGGTCTGTGATGAGGTGTTTGTTCTTGACCTCAGCTGACTGCCAGCTCTGTTTCCAAGAGTCTGGAACAGAGAAGTTCAGTGTAGGTGTAGGGGATCAGATTGGGTGACGAGACGTCAAGCGTTGGACAGGGTGGGCGAAGATATCCGCGTATATTGGCAGGTCCAGTCGAGCGTAGACGTGGGAAATGAACTTAGATGATGCCGCATCCCGACGAATATCTGGCGGGGCGATGTTGCTAAGAACTGGCAGCCATGGAACCGGGGTGGAACGGATGGTTCCAGAAATTATCCTCATAATTGCCTGTAAGGCAATGATTCTTCATGGTACCAAGTTGTCTAAAAAATGAATTAGAATCTCCTTGTGAAAGTTTTCTCATTAACATTTTGAAAATTTTCTTGTTGGGGCCGGTGGAGGCACACCTAGTTGAGTGCACATGTCACAGTGCAGAAGGCCCCTGGTGAGAGCTCCTAGACTCCACCTGCAGGGGGAAAGCTTTGCAAGTGGTGAAGCAGCACTGCAGGTGTCTCTCTGTCTCTCTCCTTCTCTATCACCCCCTTCCCTGTCTCTGTACACTAAGTAAAGATAACAAATTATTGGCTAATTTCCCAAACTGTTCTTTCTTTTCTTAGCTGTTTGTAGAGGAGAGAGAAGGGATGACAGCATTCTTCAAATTCTACTCCTTCTCGCATTTCTCTTTAGGTTTCGATTTATTCCTAAGTCCATACCTCTAGTTTTTTATTTATATCCAAATAGTCTCCTATTAAGAATAATACTGGATTTTCTAGTTCATTTTCTATCAACTGTCCAGCTCTTTCCAAACTGAAAAGAAATAGTGTACAATCTTCACTATCCAGTTATGGGGCTAGAAATAATATCTAGTTATTTAAAATATAAATAGCAGTGATAAAATGCTGAAATTTAATGGTATAAAATCTAAACTTACTTTTAAGATTTAATCACTTATTAGTGAAAGAAAAGGAGAGAGAGTGAGATCTGTAGTATCATTCTGCCATGTGCAATACAAGGGACTGAACTTGGGATGTGGTGTTTGAAAGTTTAGTGCTTTATTCCTTATGCTACCTGCTGGGTCACTACAACTTAAACTTAAGTAACTATATGTATCTAGTGACTAGTATGTTAGTATGATTCTTGGTTCTACAGATCCTGAAAGAAGTGATTTAAAAAAAAACTTCATTCTCTTTTAAAATTTTTTTTAGTATCTTTATTTATTCACTGGATAGAGACAGCCAGAAATTGAGAGATAAGGGGGAGACAGAGAGGAAGAAAGACACCTGCAGCCCTGCTTCACCACATGCAAAACTTTCCCCCTGGCAGGTGGGAACTGGTGACTTGAACCCAGGTCCTGGTACATTGTAACGTGTGCTCAACCCGCTGCACCAGCACCCGGTCCCAAAAAACACTTTATTCTCTCATATGTAGATGTTTTTTATTACTAATTATAAGAGGTACAAAATACAAAAATTAGTAGAGGAAGAAAAGAAACACCCAAAATAGTAGAAGGATAAAAAATTGAGAAAGAGAATTTTTGGATTTAGCTGAGATGAGTATGCACATTCGCTTAAATATGTCACAAAAGCTTGCAAACAAGTAATATAACGAATATAAAATTAACCATCTATTTTCTAGTGAAATAATACAGACTTAACCATCTTTGTTAAACTAGGTGATTTTATATTTCATTGATTACCAAATTACTAGGGTGAATGCCAGACTATATACCATTCATTGAGGTAGATGCATTTTGGGTTCTTCTGTCACCCTTTAATGTGGACCGTACTTTTTTTTTTCCTGTGTGTTCTGACATAATTGAGCACAGCCTTAAATATTAAACTACCCATGATTTTGGAAATTACATTTTCATGGTATACATTTTACAAGAGTACATAATTGTTTTGCCAAAATTATAAGCTTTTAGTTTATCCTGTATTTGCTGAATAAAATGAAAATAGCCTCTTACCTCATTTTTTTTTTTTGCCTCCAGGGTTATCTCTTGGGCTCGGTGCCTGCACTGTGAATCCACTGCTCCTGGAGGCCTTTTTTCCCATTTTTGTTGCCTTTGTTGTTGTTATTATTGCCATTGCTGTTGTTGTCGGACAGGACAGAGAGCACTCTCGAGGGGTGGGTAGAGAAAGACACCTGCAGACCTGCTTCACCACTTGTGAAGCAGTCCCTCTGTAGGTGGGGAGCCGGAGGACTGGAACCAGTATCCTTCCACTGGGCCTTGCACTTAGCACCATGTGTGCTTAACCCGCTGCGCTACCTACCACCCAGCTTCCAAACCTGAATATTTTATCTTTGCTCTTTTAGAAAGCTTTCAAAACCTTAATGTATGAGTCCTTTGGAGAAATTAGAAAACTAGCATTTGCTAGACATGCAACAATTTTTTTTTTGCAAATAACAATTTAAAACAGTAAAACATAGCTTTAATCCTGCTCATACCTGTGGGTATGAGCTGTCTTTCCTCATGTATCATGTCTGTTCTTTTATCTGATGTTGTAAAATAATTTTTATGCTTTCTGAGGTCTCCTGATGTCCACAGCACATATATGTATTGACATATTATCTTAAATGTATGTAACACTATGAATTGCATTCTGTGAAAACAGTTAAGATAGAGATTGTGGGTTCTTAGATTATTACTGTCATCAGTGTGAGATGTCTCATGTTAGAGACATTCAAAAGACTATATTAATATTTATGACATTTAATCAAGATTACAATCTGTGATAATTTTGTCTTGGGCACCGAATGTTTCCTTGTTATAAATCTGTTGAAGGAAAATTAATACTTGCACCTAGTTGTGCCTTATTGTTTGATTACATGAATGAATTAGAGTTTCACTGTACATAAGTAGTATTGAATAAAATACATTTTACATTTAATATTCTCATATATATAATTTGCCTCCAGGGTTATCACTGGGGATCGGTGCCTGCACTATGAATCCACTGCTCCATTTTTTTCCCTTTTTTTGCCCTTGCTGTTTATCATTGTTGTTGTTGTTGTTGTTGTTATTGTTATTGCTGTCTTTGTTGTTGGATAGGACAGAGAGAAATTGAGAGAGGAGAGGAAGACAGAAAGGGGAGAGAGAAAGACAGACACCTGTAACCCAGTAACACCAGTAACCCCTCTGCAGGTGGGGAGCCAGGAGCTCAAACCGGGATCCTTACTCCAGTCCTTGCACTTTGCACCATGTGCGCTAAACCCACTGCGCTACCGCCCGGCCTCTGAATATTCTTATATATTTAATACTGCATTTGCGAAGCTGAGTAGTGCACACCTGGTTGAGTGCACCTGGTTTGAGCCCAGGATTCCCTCCTGCAGGGGGAAAGGTTTGTGAGTGGTGAAGTAGTGCTGCAGGTATCTCTTTCTCTCTCCCTCTTTCTCTCGCTCTAGCCTCTTAATTTCTGGCTGTCTCTATCCAATAAATAAAGATGATCTGAAAATTAAAATAAATAAATAAAATGCATTTGTCATTGCTCCTTTCAACCAGATATATACTTAAAGCTTTTACTGTCAGGAATATAGACTAATGTGCAGTGTGAAGATTCAAATTGCATAGTGAGGAAATCAGAAATGAATGAAATTACATGCCCTGCCACTGTCTTCTCAAAATGTAACAATGCCGGTGATCTTGGACACATGTACAAAAATACTGCACACTGTGATAACTGATTTTGTGCTGAAACTTCAGTGGCCCACTTTCTCCCTGCTGTTTTTCACTTCTAGATGAACATACTTACGTTAACAGATCTTTGTGTATTTTATACAGATTATTTTTTTTTTCTTTTAAGTTACTCAACCTTGCAATTTTGGTTGGTTTTAGATATCTTTACACTGTTTTGTTTTGTTTTGTTTTACCAGAGCACTGCTCAGCCCTGCCTTATGGTGGGTCATGGAATTGAATGTAGGACTTAAGAGCCTCAGGCATGAGTCTCTTTGCATAGCCGTTATGCCATCTACCCACACACTCATGAGAATTTTGAGTTACTAGAGGTAGACTTGCTTTTCTGAATGAGTGTGTATGATTAGTGGGGTGTTGGAATAATTTCAAAGGGAAGTAAGAATTTCTTTGGCTTTACCTTTCAAAGTTTTATTAGGATATATCTAGAATAATATAATAAGCTTTATGTATGTGTCATTTAGATTTGATAATGACCAGATTTATTTATTTATTTTGCCCTTTTTAAAGTTTGGATAATCCTTTATGTTGGTTTATAATACTATAAAATTCTAGTATAGGTGGTGTGTGTGTGTGTGTGTGTGTGTGTGTGTGTGTGTGTGTGTTTGTGTGTATGTGTGTTGTGTAACTCACTGTCCCATCACTAGAGTTCAAAGTTCTCATGTTATTAGGGCAATTTGAGCCCTGCACTTAATCTCCCTTCTCTACCCACCCCCCTTTCCTTTGACAACCACAGTTTCAGAGTGAGTCAGCTTAGGTATTATCATTATTTATTTTTCAAGTTTACTTTGTTGTAGTTATCTATAATCACATATGAGGGAAACCATCTTGTAGTAGTGTTTCACTTTTTAAACTTTTACTGTATTTCATTTTTTTAGTTTCCTATTATTTGTAATTTAACATTGGTTTATAGAAATATAAGGTTTTATGGATACAGTTTCACATCTAAGGTCAAGCCCCCAGTCCCCACAGGGGACAGTTTCATGAGGGGTGAAGCAGGGCTGCAGGCATTTCTCTGTCTCTCTCCCTCTCTATCTCCCCGCTCCCTTCTCAATTTCTCTGTCTCTATCCAATAATAAATAATTAAATCTTTTTTTTATTATTTTTTGGTGATTCTTATATTTATTTATTTATTCCTTGTTATTGCCCTTTTTGTAGTTATTATTGTTGTTATTGATGTAATTGTTTTTGGATAGGTCAGAGAGAAATGGAGAGAAGTGGGGAATACAGAGAGGGAGAGAGAAAGACACCTGCAGACCTGCTTCACCGCTTGTGAATCCATTCCCCTGCAGGTGGGGAGCCCAAGCTTGAACCGGGATCCTTATGCCAGTCCTTCTGCTTTGCGCCACGTGCGCTTAACCCGCTGTGCTACTGCCTGACTCCCTAAATCTATTTTTTTAAAGAAGAAATATTCCATCACAGTTTCACATCTATGTACTGGGTTGTTGGACAGCTCATGATGCATTTTTGTATAGAAAAACATAGAAAAAATATATTGTGACTTTTCCAACAGTGCAATATTTGTATGTACAGCTCTCTGCACCCACCACCAAAGTTCCTATTCCCCTTTCCTAATAATAAAAGCTATTTACTACTTTCTTGTGCTTAATCACCTCCAGTGTGAATAATTTTGTCCAGAGTGGCACAGTGTCACTTTTTTAATGGTTGAGTAGTATTTGCTTGAACACACACACACATAAACACATACCTTTGGATATATTCTATGTGTGTGTGTGCGTGTGTGTGTGTGTGTGTGTGTGTAGCATTGCATGATAATAAGGTATTTCCATTTTTGCATTATTGCTGGGGTTCGGTGCCTGCACTATGAATCCACTGCTCCTGGAGGCCATGTTTTTCCTGTTGTTGCCCTTCTTGTTTATCGTTTTGTTATTGTTGTTGTTATTGCTATCATTGTTGTTAGATAGGACAGAGAGAAAGCGAGAGAGGAGGGGAAGACAGAGGGGGAAAAGAAAGATAGACATCTGCAGACCTGCTTCACTTGTGAAGTGACCCCCTGCAGGTGGGAAACTGGAGGCTCAAACCGGGGTCCTTACTCTGGTCCTTGTGCTTGGTGCCATGTGCGCTTAACCTGTTGCACTACTGCCTGGCCCCTAGGTATTTCCATTTTATGTCTGTAAAAACTCTCCATACCATTTATCTCTAGATATCTGCATTCCCACCAACATCCTCACCAGGACTTATTTCCAATCTTTTTAGTGCAAACCACTCTCACTGGTATGAGTCAATACCACACTGTGGCTTTAATTTCTCTAATAAGTGATGAGCATTTTTCATATGTTATCTTTGTAGGAGTATTTATTCTTTGTTGTTGTTGTTCTCTGTTTTACTGTATACTTGTTGGTGGTATTGTCATCATATGGTCTTTTTCTATGTTTTTGATACCAGTGACTACTCAGACATGGGTTGGGCAAATATCTATTCACAATTGCTAGGTTGTCCTTTTATTGTTTTGGTTATTGTCCATGTGCTTACTGTAGCTCTAGTTTTCCTTGCTAATGAGTTTAATTTTTCAGCAGTGCCTTTGCTATCACTTGTCACTTTAAGGTTTTTTTCTGTACAAGCTATAGTTTCATGTCTAGCATTCAATTCTCTAGTCAAATTTGTGTATTGTGTTGGGTGACGGTCTACTTTCATCATTATCATTTATATTTTATATACTTATTTATTGGATAGAGTATGTGCCACTGCTTGGCCCTCATGACTTGGACAGTTTTTAGAAGTGTAGAATACATATTTGCAATTCAGTTATCTGATAACCTGAGTCAGAAGATAGGAAACTGAGTGTGTGTGTGTGTGTGTGTGTGTGTGTGTGTGTGTGTGTGTGTGTGTGTGTGTTGTCTTTGCTGAGGCTACACCATTCTGTGATGATTTTTCTCTGATAGGAGAGACAGGGAACTGACAAAATAGTTCACTTTGGTGGGGCACAGCTTTTCCATCTGCACAACCCAGGTTTGAGTCAAGTCCTATTACAATGAAGAAAGCTTTAGTATATGGTGTGTCTCTCTCTTTCTCTCTCTCTCTCTCTCTCAACCTGTCTCACTCATTCTATTTGAAAATTACCAGAGCTACAGAAAGAGAGAAAAAAAAAATAGAATGAGAGAATGAGAGTGCAAGTAAGTACAGCACCAAAGCTCTCCCTAGAGTAGTAGGACCCATCTCAAGCCTGTTCATGTCGAAGTAGGTGGACTGGCCAGGTGAGCTATTTGCTGGTTCAAAAACAAATACATAAAAGGAATTCATTGTTAAGTTTTAAAGTTACATTACTTATCTATAAAATATACTAGGGGGCTGGGCAATGGTACAGCAGGTTAAGCGCAGAAGCGCAAGGACTGGTGCAAGGATACAGGTTCCAGCCCCCAGCATGACACCTGCATGGGGGTTACTTCACAAGTGGTAAAGCAGGTCTACAGTTGTCTGTTATTCCCTCCCCCTCTGCATCTTCCCCTCCTCTCTCAATTTCTCTCTGTCCTATCCAACAACAGTAATATCAATAACAAATAATAACAAGAGCAACAACAAAAATGGAAAAAAATAGCCTCCAGAAGCATAGGCTACATAGTGCAGTCACCGACCCCCAGCGATAACCCTGGAGGCAAAATAATAAAATAAAATATTCTATTTGGGGCCCTGGTGGTGTTGCATTCAGCTGACTGCACATTATAAAGCACAAAGATCCTGGTTAAAGCCCCCAGTCCCCACCTGTAGTGGGGAAGCTTCCCAAGCAGAGAAACATTGCTGCACATGTTTCTCTTCCTTTCCATCTAAATGTATTAATTGTTTCCCTATTTCTTTGGTGAAAAGTGTTAAGAAAATTATTTATTTATTTATTTACTTTTAGTTATTTAATAATGATTGACAAGATGGTAAGATGACAGGCGTACAAGTCCATACAGTTCCCACCACAAGAGTTCCATGCCCCATTCCCTTCTTGGAGTATGGGCCAAGAAGTGGAAGGGCTGGCTTCTGTCATTTCTTCTCCACTACACATGGACATTGGCAGGTCGATCCATACTCCAGCCTGTTTCTGTCTTTCCCTAGTTGGGTAGGACTCTGCAGAGGTGATGTTCCCAGACACATGAGTGAAGTTGTCTTCCCAGGGAAGTCAGGATGGCATCATAGTAGTGTCTACAGTTTGGTGGCTAAAAGGTGGTAAGATACAAAGCAGGACAAATTGTTTCATAAGCAAGAACCCAAATGTAGGAATAGAGCAGATGAAACTAAGGGTCTTCATATGGGAAGAAGCTAGGAAATCTGTTTTAGGTATGTCCTAAGGGATGTTTATTTTTAAACTTACATATGTTCTTTGTATGCAAAATTGATAATTTGCTTTTATTCTTTTCTAGGACTTTACATCTCTCAAGTCAGCTTTTTGAGACAGAGAGAGAGAAAGGGCAGGAGAGCTATCACAGTACTGATGTTTCTTCTGGTGAAGTGGGAGCCTGGCTGGAACCTGGTCATGTACATGACAAGACAGCTACACTCTCCAGGTGAGCTGTCTTCCTGGATCTGAATGTTTTTTATGACTTTTCCATTTTATTATGGAAATAATGGTTTTTACAAGACAGTTATTGTCACATGAGTACAATTTCTTATCTCCTTGTGATAGGTTTCCACACACCACTTCCCCCCTACCAACATCAGTTTTCTCCCACCATCTTGTATTCAGTTCCCAAAGCCTTCTCAGTTTCTTCATTGATAAACAGAATCTAACTCTAAGACTAATCAGGGAAATTCAGCCTTTACTTATTACATCATAAAAATCTATATTCTGACAGGAAATACATCACCATTAAAAATATATCATTAAATATGTTTTCAGGAATGAATTATAGATTATATAATGTAGGGTAAGTTTTGGTTTTAATATGATCATCCAATTTTAAGTATACATCAAAATTTATATTGTCAATTCAGATTTTCTAAAATATTGAAGATCCTTCACATTTTTCCCTTAGAGCAAAAATAGGAGCACAGAGAATACCTGTGAAAGTTTGCTTTAATCACTATATAGATTTACTCTAAGATTTCAGTGGCAACACCATATAATTGAAATGTATCTGTTATAGAAAGTTATCATTAAACTATAAGAAGCTTCTAGGTACAGTAATCTCATGACACAGTAAGTTCATGAGAAATATTTGAGCAGGAAAAATGACCCTATTCAGATGGAAGAAAAATATTTGAACAGTTTATTTTGTGTCTACATTTAAACTCAACTTTGGTAATTTTTATTATATGAAATCATGCCACCACCTGAAGCATATTATCTTCTCCACTGGCTTCCTCTCATTTATTCCACTAAAGATACGAGTGTTACATAGTTCTGGGGCTAAGAAGTGTTGACCTTTCTTTTTATCTCTTCCCCCCATTTCAGTGGCATTGCAATATTGAACATTAGAGAGCAGAGAATAAATATACTCATTCTGTGAGAAAATGAATTTTATATTTCCATAGTATGGAATCTCTCTCATGATATGAAACCTCATAATTAAGTAGAAAATATAGTTGAACACACAGTGCACTCATTCCATCTCACCAGGTTGTCAAAACTCCACTGAATTGAAGAGAGAATAAAGGCAAGAGGAGAGAGAAAGAAGGAGAATAATGGTTAAAAAGAGTGACAGATATCAGAAAGTGAGAGGCAAGAGAGTATTCAACTATCAGGTGCTGGATTAGCCTAGTAAAGTGGCTATTTAAAATTAGACAGGATTAAGCTTTAATTTGCTGTAATGGTTCTAAACAAATTCTAAACTGGAATCGCCTCTTTCCACTTTGCTCTGTGGAAGGCTCACCCTGTGGAGTATCGCAGTATCAAGTATCGCAGCTCATGTCCTCTTATTGTTGATGAAGCCACAGCAAAAGATTTCAGCAGTTTATGGACTCTGCATTTGGAGAAAAAGGAAGGGTTAGGTGTGGACTCACTGAGTTAATATGGTTTAGCAAAGTAGGCTCGTGATTTCCCTTCTTATTGCCTCCCTCCCTGTAATGAGCCTGGTGGGGAGAGGTATCTGCAGATCTGATGGTCCATGTAAAGAGGCAGAGGGGACTTCATCTCTCTACAGAGGCTGTAAAGGGATGACTATGGGGTCAGGCAGTGGTGCACCTGGTTTAAGTGCTCATGTTATAGTGCACCAAGACCCAGGTTCAAGCTACTAGTCCCTCCCTGCCTGCAGAAGGAAAGCTTCATGACTGGTGAAGTAAGGCTTCAGTTATCTCTCTTTCTCCCTGTTTATCTCCCCAACCCCCTGTAATTTCTGTCACTGTCCAATAATACATAAGTTTAAATAAATAAATAAATAATGCACCAAACTTCAAGTAAGGAGGATGTTATCCCCCCACCCCCTGCCCTTTCCAGGGAATGTCCTAGGAGGTAACCCTTAAATATTGGCCTTTAGGTTGGCCTGAAAAACAGCATGTTTGTTATCAAGTGTTAGAATCCTCCCAGACCGTTTATGTAGTTAAACAGAGAATGCCGTGACTCGAGTTAGAACCACAGTAGAATATTTGTTTCTGAATTAAAGTTTTATTGAGGTCATATTGGTTTATAAGACAGTGTATGTTTTAGGAGTACAACTTCAACTCTTCAGATTATGTTACCACACCACACTACATCACACTATGTCACACCCACATAAAGTTGCCAGTATCCTCTCCCACTGCCCATTTGATCTCCTCCCTCTCTGGTTACCTCAGTTCTGCATCTGAATCTCAGGGTTCATTTTTTATTAATTTTTTTTTCTATTTCCTTCCTTTGTTTCTTAATAGCCCAGAGATGAGTAAGATCGCATGGTATTTATCCTTTTCCTTCTGCTTTACCATGCCTATCATGCGCACCTTCAGTGCTAGCCATATTGTAGCAAAAAGCAAAATTTCATCCTTTCTTATAACTGAGCATATATTCCTTCCGAGGTTTAAACATTACTTGACAAATGACATTCAGCTCTTGGATTGCCATATGCTGAGAGATTATCTATATGGCTCTAAAATCTAACTGCAGCTTATCTCAGGATGCTGAAAAAAATAGAACAGAATGTTAGGTTGGCACAAGTATAATGAATTTTTTTTTTAATTAGAAGTGTTCAAGGAGCCATACTTAACTATATAATTTTAGATCTGGAAATGACTTGATATATCAAAGCAATCTATTGATTTTAGACAGTCATATGAAAAAGTATAATTTTAAAAGTTTGCCTAAGCTCACACAGTTAATATTGGCATATCTGGAGCCAGAAATCTTAACTTACAACCTAGTGACTTTTTTTTTATATTTTATTTTATTTATTTATTCCCTTTTGTTGCCCTTGTTGTTTTTTTTTTGTTGTTGTTGTAGTTATTATTGTTGTTGTCGTCGTTGTTGGATAGGACAGAGAGAAATGGAGAGAGGAGGGGAAGACAGAGAGGAGAAGAGAAAGACAGACACCTGCAGACCTGCTTCACCGCCTGTGAAGCGACTCCCCTGCAGGTGGGGAGCCGGGCTTCGAACCGGGATCCTTATGCCGGTCCTTGTGCTTTCCGCCACCTGCGCTTAACCCGCTGCGCTACAGCCCGACTCCCAACCACGTGACTTTTTATCTACATCACATTGTTGTTGTTTTTTTCCCTTTTGTTGCCCTTTTTTTTTTATCGGTGTTGTGATTATTATTATTCTTGTCATTGATGTCATTGTTGTTGGATAGGACAGAGAGAAATAGAGAGAAGAGGGGAAGACAGAAAAGGGGAGAGAAAGATAAGACACCTGCAGACCTGCTTCACCGTCTGTGAAGTGACTCCCTCTGTAGATGGGGAGCCGGGGGCTCAAACTGGGATCTCATGCTGGTCTTTGTGCCCCATGCCCTCTGAGCTTAAACTGCTGCACTACCACCTGACCCCTCCACATCACATTATAATGAAGAACCATATCACATGATAACATAGAAACAGCATGAAATATTATTCAGTAATACTCAGTGAGTATGGGATAAAGAATTTGGAGAAATTTTTTAAAAATTGTTTTGTCTAGAGAAATGGCAATTAAGACAACAGAAATATTAGTTTAGGAAACTTAAGCAGTAACTGTCATTTCAATTATGTAGATTTTAGGAGAGGCCATCTTTTTTTTTTTTTAAGCTGATAAGCATACATGCTAATGATAACTACTTATCCAAGTTAGTCTAGCAGAGCTTTCCGAATAAAATCCTAGTCTGTGGCCAGCAAGACAGCTCACTTGGATAGAGTGTTCGCTTTGTCATGCACACTGCCTACATTGTAACTTGACTCCCACTACAGTGGAGGAAACTTCTAAACACTGGCAGGGAGGGGGGATGAGATTACTTGTAGCCCTCAGTTTATGATTCTGTTTGTCAAAGATCCATCCCAACAATGTCAGTAAGAAACCTGATATTGTCATATCTCTAGTTCCCACTCTGATGTCACCATCATTTATAAAAAAAAAAACTTGCAATTATATTTGTCTACCTTGTTATTCTAAAATGATTTCACATTCTTCGTTTTTCATCAAACCTTCATTCATTTACAAGCATAATTCTTTTTATTTATTTTTAAATTTTTATTTATAAAATGCAAGTATTGACAAGACTATAGGATAAGAGGGGTACATTTCCTCACAATGCCCAACCCTAGAACTCTGTATCCCATTCCCTCCCCTAATAGCTTTCTTATTCTTTATTCCTCTGGGATTATGGACCCAGGATCATCATCGGGTGCAGAAGGTGGAAGGTCTGGCTTCTGTAATTGCTTCTGAGCTGAACATGGGTGTTGGCAGGTCTATCCATACTCCCAGCCTGTCTCTCTCTTTCCCTAGTGGGGCAGGGATCTGGGGAGGTGGGGCTCCAGAACACATGGTGGGATCATCTATCCAGGAAAGTCAGGTTGGCATCAAGGTAGCATCTGGAACCTTTTCTTTTTTTCCTTTTACCAGAGCACTGCTCAGCTCTGGTTTATGGTAATCAAGGGAATTGAATCTGGGAATTTGGAGCCTCGGGTATGAGAATTGGTTTGCTTAACCATTATGCTGTCTACTCCCACTTCAAACATAATTTTTGTTTGCTGTGTCATATAGCAAAATCACATGTTCCAGAGATTAGGACTTTGGAATCTGTGGGGAGGTAGTTAAATGCTTATCTCAGTTGCGTCCCCTAATACACTACTGATATTGAGAGTGTGCACATATCTGTGTATATGTGAGTATATGTTTTAATGATAGAATATTATGATTAGAAAGTTTGTTTTTTCATTGATTTTATTGTGACTGCATAATACCATAAAAGCAAGGAATAACAAAAGCAAATATATATCTTTTGCTTCTTCTTTATGCACTGTATTCCATATATTGAATCTTAACAAAGATTGTTAACTCTGTTACAAAAACTAGTAATTGGGTGAATAGATATGAAAAATATGAAATATGAATATGAATATCAACTCCACATATATGCTAGGACATGGGACCACAGTACCCTGACTGATCATTTGTAACTGGTTCACAACTCTAGTAAGCAGATTTTCAGTCATGATCAAAACTAATCTGAATAACACACTGGTGTTAACTTGAGAACTTTTGGAGCTAATTTGTAAAATATGTACAAGAAGTAGCAAAAAATTCAGATC
This sequence comes from Erinaceus europaeus, assembly GCF_950295315.1. Lineage (NCBI taxonomy): Eukaryota > Metazoa > Chordata > Mammalia > Eulipotyphla > Erinaceidae > Erinaceus > Erinaceus europaeus. The sequence continues at coordinate 14,662,114 of NC_080180.1, read as the reverse complement.
AAGTCTTTGGCATTAATTTTCCCTTGAAATTCCATGTGTTCTGAGATAAAGTAAATTAAGATGTATATAGTTAAATGATGAAATAACACATAAAATATTCAAAGACAAATGATGAAAATGTTGCTTATATTCTAAATCCATAGGGACTATTCAGCATTTTTCATATGAAGTCTGAAAAAAAAAAAAAAAAAAAACACATCTTCTTGACTCCACTGCACCCTCTTCTGGTAATACCAGCTTTTCTTGATAGATGTTGAAGGGCATTATCAAAACCTAGATTTCACCTTCTGTTTTCTGTCTTATCAGTGTCTTTAAATGATGAATTATGTTGTCTACAATACTGAACTTATGCTAATACTACAAAAAATGATAAATCAAGATGTTATAAAAGTATAGCCCTGAGATATATTAAATTGAATGTAGGGAAAGATCCTTTCTAAGAATTCCTTCAGATTTGTGTATGTATAAATGAGGAAAGGTTCCAAATTTATTGGGCTATTGCTTCATGAGTTAGCACAAACTCTCCTACGATATATGGACCTCATAAATTTATTTTTCATCCCATGTAACAATTTGTAGACATAGAACATAGTTCACTGATAATCTATCTCTCTCATATCTCCCTGACCTGCATCCAAACCTCACTCAATAATTCATCTTACATTTTTATAACTTTTGACCATTTTAAAGGTAAACTAAATTGAATTGAACAGAGTATCCAAGGAGAAATAAATTAATAAACTGATTTGTATTTAGTCCAATGACTAGGTCATGATGATTTATGTTGACATGTTAAAACAGTGGCTGAAGATGAAGTTTCCAAATGCTAGTCAAATTTGCTACATAGACAGAAATATGAATGACTAAAATCCTTGTAAATGAAAGAAGTAAAGAACAGTGAGAATTATTCTTATTCTGCATGAGAATAAAGATGATGCACATATGTATTGATCATTTATTCACTTTGAAAGTTTAATCCTGAAAGTATTGGAATATAATTTCTTAGGATAAAGACTAGGGAATAACAGATTTACCAATAACCCTCCTGACCTACTCTGAGCACATTGTAGAACCACCAGTGTGGTACCCAGTGATGATTACTTTATTCAGGAAGGTAAGAATCACATTACATTATAATAGATGAGGGTTAGATGTAGGATATAACAAAGTCTGCAGTTAGCAGACATAAAGCTGCTAGAATCCAAAAGAGTATATACATTTTGGAAACAAATCCAGCAATGTTTTCTGGGTTACTGGTTTTTCATTTAAACATCAAAAGATAATTTCGTTATTTAGCATTCATTTTGCAAATATTTTCCTAAAAGTGTGACTCATATTTTCTTACACAGACTTTAACTGAATTCATTTTACAAATGAATGCATGTGTGGAGAATTTTACAGATGAAATATGAAAACTTTACTTCTTGAGGTAGAAAATAAGAATTAAGTTATTCTCTAAACCTTGAACTAATCAAATCTTTTTCAGTAGTGCTTGGTTTTGTTGCTATAATATGGTTATGAAAGCTTTAGAAAATATATTCTAGTACACCATGATTATATTTATTTATATTATTACATTTTGTATTTTCAATATAATATAATTGACAATGATGAATTTAAGGAAAACTAGGAAATAATGTGTTTACTAAAAGGTGAATAAAAAAGGACTAATAGAGATCTGAAGTGGCTTCTTTTTTTTTAAGTCTATATATATTCAATGTTTAGATAAGTACTCTCACACATTTTAATGTTTAGATTTGGTCTGATTTTGCCTGAAAATTAGAATTGAGAAAAAGGACTGAGGATATAACTTAGTGGTTTATACAACGGCTGTTCTGTCTGAGGCAGAGAGGTCCCAGGTGCAATCCCCAGTCTACCATAAGCCAAATCTCCAAATATGCTGATCAAAAGAAATAAATGATAATAGAGTAAAGATTGACTTAAGAGTAAAGTAAATGCTGAATATATGCATTAACATAGATCCAATAAGAGAAGAAAATGTCAAAGATCATAAAATCAATTTAAAATATATAACTTTTTTGGTTCCTGTTCCAACATACAAAGAATTTGGAAGTCACCAGCCTTGCCTTCTTGACAGAAAAATTGACTAACACTTAATATTAACAACTGTTTTTAGACCCATCAGAAAGTCAAAGTCACATGACAGCCATCACCTTCCAAACTGGAGAGACAGCCGGATACAGAGAGCCACATATCACTGGGAGTGTAGATCAGTGCTGGCTCCAGCAACTGCTCAGTCATTGAACAATTGATAAACACTGATCATAAACTAGTTTAAGAGATTAAATTTTAGTGAAGTAGCTGGGGAAATAGGTAAAGTGGTAGAACACTTATGTGCCTGAGGTCACTGTGTGTAGCAAAGTAATTCTCAGGTTTCTGTCTTCCTCTTTCTTACTGTCTAGTATGAAACTCTCCCTCTATATATATCATACTAAAGAAAAATTCTTTTAAAATTAAAATATATTATTGAGAAACTAGATTTTTGCAGAACCCTGTTTTCATGAATTTTATTTTTGGGTACCTCATCCATTTCTCAGGGTCTTATAAGAAAAGAAAAGAAAGAAACCAATGAAAACATCTAATCCTCAGTCATTTTGAAAGAAGTAGCTTTTTGGGAAATATGCTCAATATGCTATATTCTCCTTAGAACGGCTATGCCTTCAAATAAAACTACTTTAATAGAGTCTATACAAAAGACAGTTAAATTTCTACCATTCTTTCTAGTCTTCCTGGCCCATGTTAGTGGATTAAAGCAACAAATCAATAACAACAACAATAATAACTACAACAATGAAACATCAAGGGCAACAAAAGGAAATAAATAAAATAAATTTTTTTTTATTGTTGTAGTTATTATTGTTGTTGTTTTTGTTGGGTAGGACAGAGAGAAATGGAGAGAGGAGGGGAAGACAGAGAGGAGGAGAGAAAGATAGACACCTGCAGACCTGCTTCACCGCCTGTGAAGCGACTCCTCTGCAGGTGGGGAGCCGGGGTTTGAACCGGGATCCTTATGCCGGTCCTTGTGCTTTGCGCCACCTGCGCTTAACCCGCTGCGCTACAGCCCGACTCCCATAAAATAAATATTTTTAAGAAAACCTTATTCACCTTGACATCAGCAAGATAGCTTACTGGGGAAGGCATTTCCTTTGCCTGCTTGAACTCTGAATGTACAGGACACTCAAAGAACCTAGGTGCTGTGGTGTCCTTCCTTCCTTCCTTCCTTCCTTCCATTCTTTCTTTCTTTCTTTCCTTCTTTCTTTCTATTGGAGGGATTATTGGTTTACAGTAAATACTGTTTTTGATACATGTGTAAAATATCTCAATTTTCTACAAGACACTGTCACTCCCAGCCTCTCGCCCCCGAGCCTGGCCACCCTACCCCCGCTCAGCCCTTTACTTTGGTGCAATACACCAAACCTTTATATCTGGAAAAATAAATTGTGCCTAGAGCCATGAAGCCCAGGAAGAGGATGACATTAATTAAAGAAATCACTTGTAAAAATCACAATACAGGAGCACAGACTCAATTTATACAGCCTCTGCCCTCTTTTGCACTTTACCATATCCATTATCTTTTCTATGACAGAGGACTATTACAATGGAAAGAGCTGCAAGACTGGGTCTTACTTTAACAAGTGCCTAGCAGAGAAAAAATCAAGTAAACAAGCTGGACAAAAACAAGGAAACTAGAGGAAATCTAGGCTCCATCAGTTACAGCGACAGCCAACAGGAAACAGTCTCAGCTAGGTAAACAGTACACATTATATAAAGACCTATTTAACTCAATTTAAATAGTGATAAGAAATAATAGTCTATTAATTTCAGAAAATTAGCCTTTTAATATGTCAGTATAACTGCTGTAAGCCTACAAACCCTGTGTCAGTTTGTAAACTGCTTTTCTATTCAACATGCACATACTGAAATCATTGTAGTCAGAGGATTGATTAGACTGGATGATATAAAACATTAAGATTTCTGTAAAGATTTCTGTCTTCATTTTTGGAGAGCAGAGGACTATAGAACTGGGTTATTTGATCCTTGAATTGGCATTTATTCGCCATAGATTAGTGCCGGCACAGTTTACATGATGAATACCATTTTCATTTTTTTTCCGTATTGTCATGTTAGATGTTCCTTGATTGGATCTTTGTACTTCGATATCAAAATTAATAAATTTAATTAGAATGCAATCATGCAGGGTATCTTTGTAATATCTTGTTTTATTATTGATGTGTTGATTTTATGACTTTTATTCTAGGAAAGAAAAGTAATTTCTATCACTTTCCAAATATTTAGGACATTTCAATGTAGCTTTCAGTAATGACTAAATATGTTCTTGGGGAATGAATCAGTGTTTAATTATAAGCTCCTAATGGGTAAAAACATGACCAGTCAGTTTCTCACTTGTAAATGCATCCTACAAAGGAAACTTAAGTCTGTCTCTATGTATTAGTTATATAAAACTTGGAAATTTTTTATATATGTTTACCACCATTTAATTGATATATCTTAGTATATCAATTAATTCTATTTCAATACCTTATCTGTTTATAGGGTTTTAAGCTAGTCTATTTCACAGAAAGATAGTATCCGACAGGTGTTACATACCACCAAAAGCATACTTGGAAGAAAAAACCGAGACAATAGGTATATAAATGTGGAAATATTTTTCAAAGTAGCTAGACAGTATCATTTTAAGGCTCTTGCCACTGGAATCGTAATTCCTGACTGACTCCCTGTGTTTTGCCCTGGTGATCCAGATTTTCTTCTTAGTCACTTGAGAGCAATTTCTGTAACCCTTTCATTAATTTATGCAGAATCCCCCAAAAGAAAAAGACAAAATAATTCCTTTGATTGCTGACACTAGTATTTTCAGTGGGAGAACTAATACTATTCTGTAACTTCTTCTAAGTATAGAGCTTCAAAATTAAAGTTTGGGGGTGCGGGGAGGAGATGGATTTGGAGCCTAAAAAGACCAAAATGCTCTTGGGAACTCAGACTTTAAGTTACCTGCATGGAAATGTCAAATCTTTTTTTTTTTTTTTTTTTGCCAAGTTGTGACCTTCCTTTTTCTCCTATACATTGAGGTGAATTTTCAGGGTGAAAAATAACAAACACGGATTTGAGGCCTGGAGGGTGTGGCAGCCACTCTCTGGGAAAAGCCTCAGTGTAACATTCTTTTAACTTTGGTTTAAAGAAGACAGAGTCTTCCTGGAGAGATCCCCAGAACAAAGACTGAGTGAAATTACTCAGTGGATGCTTTGCATTGCAGCCCCGGTAGACATAGAGCATAACCTATAAAGATGTTTTTCTGCCATTTTACCCACCCTGTTTATTATATGTACCTTTACCGAGAATGCCCACCTCCCCCCACATAAGTATGCATTCTTTTTCTAGAACTCTTAAGTACATGTAAACTATTCTGTCATCTTAACTGTATTAGGTATAAAACCAGAGCCTCGTTTCCTTCTTTGAAATTTGCTTTGCAGCACGTACCATCAAAGCAAGTTTTCTAATTCAAGTTGCTTTCATCCCAGTGAAGAGTACCATGTAGCTATCCTTGATTTTATCATTAATAAAAGAAATAAGCATGTTTGAAATGTTTTCTGAAAAAATTCTTCGGTACATGCTTTCAATCTATTTTATTGCACATAAAGTCTTTTTGTGTTTATTAAGATGTAGACTTGTGGGGTGAGGAAATAGCATTTTGGTTATTCAAAAGACATTCATGCCTAGAGCTCCCAGGTTGCCAGGTTGGACGTTCAGTCGCCAGCAACAATATAAACCAGCACTTAGCAGTGCTCTGGGAGGAAAAAAACAAAGATATAAATATCACCTATTAACAATTTTTAATCTTTCTACAAATCTTACCGAGCATATTACAAGTGCATTTTTTAAAAACTCCATTAAATGTTTGAAACCATGGGTATCAAAATCTGCAGACCTAGTCAAACTAATATTTGATAAAGACCCCAAATATGTTGTTCAAGTATAGGCCAAATACTGTCAAGATTTCTTTCCTTCATCGAATATTCTGCACCAAAAGTACCACTAACATGATTCAAGTTACAGCTTAAAAGAAGTGAGGTCAGTCTTAGCATTTTGTTCTCTCCATGAAAAACAGACCATATTGTTTATTTTACTCTCACCATGACAAATGAAATATCTAGCTACTGATAAGTAAATGTCAGAAGTATTCAGTGACTGAAACACTTCACAAGTGAAAACGGTATAAACAATTCCTTCGAATGATTTTGTCAATCATAAATGATCAATACAATGATAACATTTACAAGAAAAGTGATTTTAGTATCAATAACTTTGAAAATCCCATTTAATTGCTCTAAAATCTCAATAATTATTTTATTTTGAGAAGGTGGTTTTTGTTTTATTGTAATTTGATAGTAGGTGACCTGGACTTACTTGAAACTGAGAAACAAAAAGTGTAAAAAAAAAAAAAAAAAAAAAAAAAAAAAGCTTTGAAGCTTACCCACCACACATGAAAATCTGGGATTGAGCCTAGGTTCTTGCACATTGTAATATGTGCACTCTGTGACCCCTCTCCACTTTCAAATAGATTTTTTTGGATATATAATAGTTCATTCTTTTTCAGAAATTCTTAATATAGTTTTACTACAATAACTGAGAATTGTGTCAACTATACTGAGCATTTAAGTTGTATTCTAATAGAGGTTTTTAACAGGCATGATCTTTTAAATGTGAAATACTTTAGATTCTTAGAATTATTATTCTCAAAAACATCTAAAATAGCAATTTAAAAAGTCCAAGTCAATATTTTATCAACTGTATGATGTAGACATATTTTATCCTTTCGAAAGGGATAATAAAACATTTCTAGGAGCTAGAGGAGATAGCATAATAGTTTTGCAAATAGAATCTTATACCTGAGGCTCCCAGGTGCAAGGTGTGAAGTGCCAGGTTCAGTCCCCAGTACCACCATACGCCAGAGCTGAGCAGCACACTAGTTTTAAAAAAAAATGGAAGAAAGAACAACACATTTGAGAAATTATCTTTCAGGAACGTATTTCTCCTGTGAACATTGATTAACTGTGTGACTATGGGCCTCCAAGACAGTTCACTTTGATAATGAGCTTGCTTTGTCATAAGCACAACACAGGTTTGAGCCCAGCCCCCACTACACCGAAAGAAGTTATGGTGTGCTGTGTTGTCTTTTTCTCTTTCTATCTCTGTCTCTGTCTTTATATATGAAAACCTTGGTCTGGAGTAGTCAAGCTAAAGTAATGATAAAGAAAGAAAGAGAGAGAGAGAGGGAGGGAGGGAGGGAGGAAGGAAGGAAAGTAGGAAGGAAGGAAGGAAGGAAGGAAGAGAAAAGAAAAATGCAGCTACACGTTATTGAATATGTTCAACTACATATTTTAGAGTGGATTTGTTTTTACATAAGGTAGTTGGGTTTACATGTAAGTTAAATATTGCTTCTTGTGTTTGTCACTTTAGAAAAAAAAAAGGTAAAACATTTTAGCACTTCCTTAGAAAAAATGACACTTTTTTTTTTTTTTGCCTCCAGGGTTATCTCTGGGGCTCAGTGCCTGCACTACGAATCCATGGTTCCTAGAGCCCTTTTTTGTTTTCTCCCATTTTGCTGTTGCCCTTGTTATCATTATTATTTTTATTGTTGTCATTGTTGTTGTTGTTGAATAGAGAGAGATGGACAGAGAAGGGGAAGCCAGAGAGGGGTGGAGAAAGCTAAACACCTGCAGACCTGCTTCACCGCTTGGGAGGCAACCGACTTGCAGGTGGGAGTAGCTTGGGACTTGAACATGGATCCTTAAGCTGGTCCTTGCGCTTTGTGCCACGTGTGCTTAACCCCCTGTGCTACTAGTGACCCCCAGAAGAATGACACTTTTAATCTTTAGCAAGATAAAAATACTTTAAATCAACTAGTACAGTTTTTACATCACAAGGTATAGACTGCATAAGTGCTTATTATACATAAGAGAAGTCATATTTATATGAAATATTTCTATAAAAAATGTTACATAGATAATTTTGACAGTTTAGTGATCTGGTGAAGTAAAAGATGGTGAAGCTCTGTATAATAACAATAAAACTACATCATGAGCAATTCTCTTGCCTGGTTTATAATTAACAGGACAAACTCAAGGAACATTTTTTTCTGGAATGTAAACAAGCTACAACTAAGAGTAGACTACAAAGAAAAGCTTAAATAATATATAAAAAGCAATTTTTCACTTACATAAATGTATTCATTTTTTTCTTATTTTAAATCATTTTCAATATCTTTTTGAATTGGCTAGAGAACGTCGGAAATCGAGAGGGAAGGAAGCGGGAGATAAGAGGGAGACAGACAGACACCTGCAGCCCTGCTTCACCACTTGCAAAGCTTTCCCCCCAGCAGGTGGGGGCCAGGGGCTCAAACCCGGGTCCATGTGCATTGTAATATGTGTGCTCAACAAGGTGCGCCACCACCTGGTCCCTTCAAATTTCTTTACTTTAATAAACTAGACAGAAATCTGTGTCCTAAGTTAATTGATACCAAATTGATCCTGTTCCTCAGACACTAGCTAATAATGATTAGAGTACTGTACATTTTCTTTAGTTCCACTCCAAGTTTATTAAATAGACTTCCTTTTATAGGATCACCTCTAGCAATGTTACATTTTTCACATGTTGGCCCTTTTTACCCTTTCATCTAATGCTTTTGCCACTTTGAAATGGTTAATGTTTGTTTCTCATGGAAAACAGAGCCCAAGCAGTGGGCTTTCTTTTCTGTGAGTATGAAAAGTCCTATACAAATGGCAACTGGCAGAAATCAATACTTGTCAAGAAATATATGTGGCTTCATATTGGAAATAGTAAGAGTCACATAATGCCTACTGATGCTGTTGGAGGAAGAAAATGCCCGCATGCTCATGGGGAGTACAAATCTTCCACAGCAATTTTAATGTCAATTGAGTAATATTACACATAATCAAAGTTGCATAGAACCTGCTTTCCAGCAGTTTTCCCAAGACTCAACTTCCCTGCATAAATGCTTACATTTTGCCCGATGATGCCCAGGACAATGTTTAACACAGACTGGTTTCTCAATAAGTGAAGTCAAATAACTGAAAATCGTCTAAATCTCCACTGAAACCAACACAATGCAGGCAGACAGATCAGCCGTGATGAGTCTGACAAATTTAATGCCAAGAATCCAGAGGTTATGCCTTAAAAAAATACCTACAATATAAAAACCACTATTTTTAAATGCTTATTACATTCTCAATTTTAAAAGACATTTGATATAAAAAATAAACAAGTGTAGCCATTAAATATATAACTCAATTTCTGTGCCACACATTTTAATTGTATTATATTGTATGTCTTTTCCATCCTGAAAATTATAAATTTAATAGCATAAACTTAAAAAAATAGGCTTATATTTAATATCAATTTAAAAAATGTCATAAATCAGACAAGATATCTCACCTGTACAGTGCGCTTGCTTTATCATACATGAAACTTCAGTTCTGGTCTGGCCCCAAGGCATGGGGGAGACTTGTTCTTCCTCCTTTGTTTTTCTGTCATTGTCTTTTTCTCTCTATCCAAATAAGCCTGGTGTGGTGAAGCCCCAGCAACAACCACCAAAAATAAAAGTTTCATAAATATGTTATGTTGGACTAATTGCATGACTTCGGTGAATTTGAATTCCCTCATCTTTTTATTCCAATATATTGTTAAGCTAAAAGAAGAAAATATATGTAAGGCTGCTAATATAATGCTAACCTCAGAGCGGACACTTCCCTTTAAGATGTATTTATATTTATTCCATAGAAACAAAGTTTATGAGGTTGTATAAAAATTCAATTATGCAAGCTAGAAATTTCACATTTTCACATTTAATTTGAATACATTAATTTAAAATTAAGTGTGAATTTTCTTGCTTTAAAATATTTATTCATGGGAAAAATTGAATATGTAATTATTTATAATTAGATTTATTTCTTAATCTGAACTTTATGTCATTCTTTATTATGGCTCTTTGCAAGCAGAGAACTTTACTTTGTATCTTCAGCTCCACTTAAAGAAAATTGCTTCACTGTGCTTTCTTTGTTGAGAGAATATTGATTAAAAATAAAGGAATAAATAAATTTAAAAGTCTATACTTTTATAGCTTTGGTGACTTACTGAAAATTATCTCACATATTCCTTTATTCAGGCATTTAGATAATATGAGATGGTCTCCTATAAGTTTGGTGCAATATTAAATTCTACATAAGTTAGAAATATGAGTAAATCAAGTAGCATCTGCAAAAAAAGAAAAAGGGAAAAGGGAAAAGAAAACCTATGAACTGTTTTGAAGGGGCTGATATTTCTTAGAATTAACATCATCAAACTAATGCCTCAAATTAACGTAAATCATGAGTAGAAGATCATTTTGCATATAAAAAGTGATTATTACTATTAGATTCACAGTTCTCTGAGAATGTAGATTACATTTGTATTTATTCTAAGTTCTATTTAGGGATTTGTTCTGTCATTTTCTTGTCTGTCTTCTATGCCTTCAGTAGTATCTAGTATAGAATGAGTGAATAGATGGGTTCTGTCACTGTACTACCTGTTTGGAAGAGACTCCATGAAGCTCCAAACTCCAAGTTGTCAGGAGAAGCCTCAAATGAGATCGGCCATCCTAGCCTTTAATACATTAAACAGAGATGTCAGTCATGTCATGCCGGACTTGTGACCTGTGAAATGATAAGTGAATACTGTCTCATGCACTGCAGTCATGGTAATTGTGACCGAAGCAGTCAAAGATGTTAGTGTAGGTTTCTAGAGTAAATAAAAAACTGGAGCTGTAGCCTCTCATAGTGACAGTAAGCATTGCTGCCAAGTAGATTCTCTGGTGTTCTGTCTATAATTGTTCAGTATGACATTTTAACATTGACACTACCTTATTTATTGTGTAGTAACAACAGAGTAATAAAAAATAAGTGATGAGACACTTCATATTTTCCTGACAATAAGCACAATTTTTCTGTCTTTCGTAAGGTTAAGTAGTGTGTGTGTGTGTGTGTGTGTGTGTGTGTGTGTGTGTGTGTGTGTGTGTGTGTGATCATAGTGAATTACAAGACAAGGATCACAGAGTATAATGCCATATAGTACTCACCACCAAAGTTCTGTTTACATCAACCGCCACTTTCCAAAGATAACCACCAGAGTTTTCACAAGTCTCAGAAACAGCTTGCTTGCTCTCCATTACTTACTTACTTACTTATTTATTTATTTATTTATTATTTTTGCAAGCTCATGTGTTAAGTAAGGTCAAGTAAGTATTGATATGTGAAAGATGTATTCAATGAATAATAGCATTATTATCAAGAATTTAATCACAATCTCTTTTTTAGATTTTTCCACAAGGGTTATCACTGAAGCCCATTTCCTACACAATGACTCCACCACTCTCAGAGACCTTTCTTTTTCTATTTATCTTTTTCTTCCCTAGAGAGTGAGAGAGATAAGGGGAGTAGAAGATAGAAAGAAGGAGTAGGGACCAGGAGCTGGAACTGAGGTCTTCCTTCATACACGGTAACACCTGTGCCCTACCAGGTGCCCCACCACACAGTCTGTACTCACAGTCTCGTAAACATCAAAAGTGTTTTTGTACCTATGGAAATAGTCCAGTGATCCTTATTGTAATGTTATTAAAATGATTTTAAAAGGTGATCTTAATATATTTGTTTATTTATTGGATAGAGACAGAAATTGAGAGGACAGCAGAAGGTAGGAAGAGGGTGACCTGCAACATTGTTTCACTGCTTGTGAAGTTTCCCACATCCGCAAGTGCGGACTGGGGTCTTGAACCCAGGACCTTGCACATAGTAATATGTGCACTCACTTCAGTGCACCATCATCCAGCCCCACTGTTAAAATTATTTATGTTGATGTTTTTCCTTAAGGTCGAAGTACACCTGTCTTCTTTTAATGAAACAATAATTTTTATGACATACTGCTTTCTACTTTGTCATTGAATTTAATATGATTAGTACCTCACTGAGTATTTGCACATCTGTAGTGGTATAAGTGGTATATAAAATATACCTGTTGTTTTCTTTCTGAAAGTAAAAGTGCCTGCTACTGTTATCAGTTTTATGCCATACTTATATAAGCAATTACATTTTAAGTCTTTTTAATTAGAATCTACTTTTTTAATTTTTTATTTATATAAAGGAAACATTGACAAAACCATAGGATAAGAGGGATACAACTTTGCACAGTTCCCACCACCAGATCTCCGTATCTCATCCCCTTCCGTGATAGCTTTCCTATTCTTTACCCCTCTGGGAGTATGGGAGCAAGAGAGAGAATTCTACTTTTTATTTGTTATTTTACTTTAGGTTTTTTTTTTTTTTTCTCCTCCAGGGTTATTGCTGGGCTCGGTGCCTGCACCATGAATCCACCGCTCCTGGAGGCCATTTTTCCCCCTTTTGTTGCCCTTGTTGTTGTAGCCTTGTTGTGGTTATTATTATTGCCATTGTTGATGTTGTTCGTTGTTGGATAGGACAGAGAGAAATGGAAAGAGGAGGGGAAGACAGAGAGGGGGAGAGAAAGACACCCCGCAGACCTGATTCACCCCCTGTGAAGCGACGCCCCTGCAGGTGGAGCCGGGGGCTCGAACTGGGATCCTTACGCCGGTCCTTGCACCTTGTGCCACATGCGCTTAACCCACTGAGCCACCGCCCGACCCCCTACTTTAGTTTTTAACTCACTCCACTGGAGTAAATAGTGCTTTAAAGACAATTGTCACATGTGTACAACTTCATATTTCATAGCTATCAGTTTACCAGAAAGAGGGCAGAAAATGACACCATTAATTTTATGAAATGTTGGACTGATTACAGGACCTTACCCATGAAAGGCATATGCTCTACGTACCCAGCTGCCTCCCCGACCAAGTCAGGAATTATGTAGTCCTTTCTGTTTCCTATGTGTGGAATACCTGAAACTACAACTTTTACTCACTTTTAAAATATATTATTTTCAAATAAAATATATTCACCATAAAATTCTAGTTTACCTTCCCACCTGCAGGGAGGTCACTTCACAAGCAGTGCAGCAGGTCTGCAGGTGTCGATCTTTCTCTCCTCCTCTGTGTCTTCCCACCCTCTCTCAATTTCTCTCTGTCCTACCCAAAAATAACGACAGCAATAACAACAAGGACAACAAAAGGAAAAAAAATGGTTTCTAGGAGTAGTGGATTTGGGTGCAAGCACTGAGCCCCAGTAATTACCCTGGAGGCAAAAAAAAAATCTAGTTTACCTAACACTTTCAGATTTGCTAACAAAATGCATACAATTTGCATATTTTATTACCTCTGATAAAAAGCAAATATGTATATTTATAGCTGTATAAATTTTCTCCCCAAAAGTACTTTGAGTGCACCTATCACATTTTGCCATGACCCTTGTATCTAAACATTTGAGTTACTCTGTGTGTAGTACTGTTCTCATCTTGAACACCAAGTTATAAGAGATTCTAAGGAAATACACGTCTCTGGTCTCCTTGAAGAGTCCTAAGCGCAGGAGGGCTATAAATAACCCATTATAAATAAGCCCACAGTGGCACATATGGCTGGTAGTGAACACACATATCTACCTGCAGTCACATCTGGTCTGTACTGCTCTCTTGGCATCTTCTGTGGTTTCTTTTCTGCAACTGTCTTCCTTTTTGATCAAGAGGTGGGGATTCTCATCAGTCTTTCCCCTGAGGAGAAACTGAGAAAGCAGATGGATTTACTGTAGAACAGCTTCCTCGGGTTTTATAACTCAGGTTCAAGCTGCTGACTTTCAAAGTCACTCCTTTCCATTTTCATACTTCCACTATCATGTACACCTATAATACTTCTGTAGTGGGGAGACTGCTTTACCGTTGCTTTTTTTTGGTGGGGTGGGGGGTACGACATCCAGGGTTATCGCTGGGACTTGCTGCTGGCACTAAGAATTGACTGCTTCTGGTGGCCATTTTTCATTTTTATTGGACAGAGTGGAGAGAAACTGAAAGAAGGGGAAGATAAGGAGAAAGGCAGAAAGACACCTGCAGAGCTGCTTCCCCTGCAGGAGAGAAGCTGGGGACTTGAACCGGGATCCTTGCACAGGTCCTTGTGCTTCCATACTATGTGCACGTGACCCAGCACACCACCACACCACCACGTGGCCCTCACCTTTGCTTTTCACAAGTTCACTAATAACATTGTCTAACAGCTAATAACAAAAAGGTACTGCCTCAAGCAGCTGGGCAGTGGCACATCTGGTGGAGGGCACCCATTACCATGTCTGAGGACCTGGGTTCAAGACCCTGGTTCCCATCTGTAGGGGGAAAGCTTCACTAGGGATGAAACAAGTATTCTGCTCTCCTGTGCTCTCTCTCTCTACCAATCTCTCTATCTCCCTCCTCCCTTCTCTTTTCCTTCCCTCCCTCTCCCCACATTATTTCCCTCTGTCTCTATTAAATAAAAATATAATAGTAAAGAAATAATTAAACATGGGAAAAATGGCAGCTGGAAACAGTGGATTCATTATACAGGCACTGACCCCAATGATACCCCTGGTGACAAAAATAAAAACAAACAAATAAAAAAAAAAACTTTAAAGAAGGTGGAACTTCTTTTGCATAAAGACAGTTTGGGGGTGCATTAATTTTCTTAAATTTTTTAAATTGAAACCTTGTATAAGAAAGATATATAGGTCTATGCAGGTACATATCTGCCACAGATTTGTTTTTCATTGCCATTCAATTATGTATTTTTGAGTTAGAAAGGTTTTTATTTGTATTGTCACACTTTTTCGTTTTGTAAATGTCATGGATATTTAAAAGTATGTGCTCTCTGTGGAGTAACGGATTTATCTATCTGTCTACTGCTGCTTCTGGATAATTGTAAAGGAGGACTCAGAGGTAGAAATTAGGCAGTATTTACTTTTTAATATATGCGAGACTTGCACTGAGTTTATTTATTGAAATTACCTGCGGGCTCTACTTCATATCTCAATCAAAATCCACACTCTAGTAGTTTCTTCCAGCAGATCCTCCATCATCTGCCTCCCAGTTTCAGTCTTAGGAAAAACAGTGGGTTCAACTGGCCCAGGAACAGAGAATTATTGCAATTACTAACAGTGCTGAAAACCCATATCCTATCTGTTTTCCATATTCTTTGGCATCTGATGGCTTAAATATCCAGATGTTATCTTGTGATTTCTGCATGTTCTGTCATTGTCATCCTCATGTTCACCTTTGAAAGACGTTCAACATTTTCGTTTTTATCCTTTTATGTTTATCTAATTCTACTCTGTTTTTTGGCAGATTAATTTGGAAATGTTGCATTCCACTAATAACAGATTCCCTGGTTTACATCTTATTACCCTTATTTTTCAGTTATTGCTACAAGATTCAGTGAGCAAAGAGAAAGAAACATTTATTTACAGATCATGAACTAGAGTTCTGTTCTTGTATAAGATATTTTAGTGAAAAAAGCATTATAATTATATGTGAAATTATGTATGTGTAGATGTGATTATGCAAGTTATTCTGACAGGTGTCAAAGGAATTTATAACATTTAAAGGTACTAATAATAGAAACATAGTTGGTAAAATTAATTTCAAATTTTCTATCATCAGTAACATGCCACCCAGAGTAAAGTAAGTTATCTAAAATTTCAATATGATGAATAATTGTGTGGCAGAGAAATACACTCATATGACAATGTATAAATTACCACACTTCTCTTTCCATTGAATCTAAACTCTTCATTTACATGTATAAAGCTAGATTTTCAAACAGTCTTTAAATTTCTATTCTGTTCACATTAATGATCTTATTCCTTTTTTATTGGGTTGTCAGAAAAGTTATGACATATTTTTGCATGGGAAAACATAGAAAAAATAAGTTATAATTTTTCCAACAACCCAATAGTTGGTTTTTGGTTCAAAAAACCCATATGATAGCAATAAGCTAATAAACTACAGACTTTTTTTTTTCACAAAAAATCATATGAGCATTATACAGGGTTTTGTTAGTGTGTGTAAGTTAGAACTCAAAGGAGAAATATTTTAATCATTATATAGCAGCCATCCTCAAGACAATGGTCACAAAGACTTCTGCTTTCAAATGTGTATATTCAACAGGATAGAACATACTGGGGAGGTAATATCCCACAAAAGGAAGCTATTTATAGGGGGCCAGGTGGTAGCGCATCTGGCTAAGTGCTCACATTACAGCACACAAGGACCCAGGTTCAAGCCTCTGGTCCTCACCTGCAGGGAGGATGTTTCACGAGTGGTAAAGCAGGGCTGCGGGTGTCTCTCTGACTCTTCCTCTCCCTATTACTCCTCCCCTTTGAATTTCTCTCTGTCTCTATCCAATAATAACTAAAAACATTTTTTAAAAAGAGATTATTTAAAAAGAAAGAAACCAAGCTATTTGTATGTATGTTACATGACAAGATCTTTCTTGGAAGGGGCAATTAGACCTAGACCTGATGTTGTAATGACTTCACTGGCATTCCAATAGAGTCACTTCTAAGTGGAGGTAGGCTCACTTCTCCGCTATGCACGGGGTTGTTGAAATGTACAGGTCAGACCTGAGTTGTTTATTTCAGATACAGTTTCAAGATCACTGTGTTTTTCTCTCTGTTCTTTTATTGTGTGGTTTAAGCTGCATTCATTTAATCTAAGAAGATATATGTGGAGATTCATCCTTACCAAATGGAGTGTATGTGCTACAATGTACTATTCTGTACATGTTTCAACCCAGGTATTGCTGGGTTGAAAAAAAAAAATCCAAATACCATTAAAGAATACTATAACCTAACCAAAGTCTTTGATGAGTGTTAAATTATTCTACTTAATTATTATATTTTGCCAACTCTCTCCTCTAGTGTGGTATGACTTACTGGCCATTTTTGACATAGTTGAAGCTTTATTCTTATAACTGTTCCTTTAAGATTATTAGGTGTAGCTTCCTTCTTTTTCCTTACTTGATTCTAGTCTTATGCTTTAAATATCATTATTTTCTGTTTACTCCCAAGTTTCTATGTGAATCCTACCTGTTATCTGAACTCCAAAGTATATAACCTTAGGCCCACCAAGTAATTTCTCTTTAGTATGTTTACTAACAATTATTAGTCAACTGACCTCATCTTTCCCTGACATTTGCTTTGTTTTAGTCCTTACTAGTTGAAGTTTAGTCTTTAACCTGCCAAGGCAATCATCTTAAATTTATGCTTGGTGCCTTTCAGCAATCAAGTTGTAAATGCTGCTGTTATGATTCCATCCTGAATTCCCTGGGCAAACAACCTCACAGAACATCACCTCTCCAGAACCCTACCCAAAAAGGAAAGAGAATCATGCTGGGGTTATGGGGTGGCCTGCCAGTGTCCATTTCTAGCAGAGAAGCAATTATAGAAACTAGAAATCCCCCTTCTGTGTCCCATTAATTTCTCCCAATAGGGGAGATATGTTAAGGGAAGTTGACCAGAGGGCTCTGAACTCCAGTTCCATCAGGACCCAGAAATAGGAGAGGAAAAAAATTACATTCAGAAGTAGTAATAGGTGTGGGTATGACTTAGAAAGGAAGAGAAGGCAGAACCATAGAAATTGTGACCTTTGCTGAAATGTGTTACCAACTTCATCCTCTATCTGCTATCTTTCTGCTACAGATAATCAGATAATTCCATGATCAAATTCAGCTTACTTTTTATGGTCCAAACAATATAGTTTTATAAATTAGCAAAACTATGTTTTTATTTAGTATTTGTTTCAGAGTTGTGTTTGTCTATAGACATATTGCCATTTTCAAAACTCTACTTTTTTCAGATTCGGTTTAAAGTATCATGTGAGCATTCTCATTTGAATTTTATTCTTTTTTGATGATTATTTTTTTTATTTAAGAAAGGATTAATTAACAAAACCTTAGGGTAGGAGGGGTACAACTCCAAACAATTCCCACCACCCAATCTCCATATCCCACCCCCTCCCCTGATAGCTTTCCCATTCTCTATCCCTCTGGGAGCATGGACCCATAGTCACTGTGGGTTGCAGAAGGTAGAAGGTCTAGCTTCTGTAATTGCTTCCCCGCTGAACATGGGCGTTGACTGGTCGGTCCATACTCCCAGTCTGCCTCTCTCTTTCCCTAGTAGGGTGTGAATCTGGGGAACCTGAGCTCAAGGACACATTGGTGGGGTCTTCAGTCCAGAGGAGACTGGCCGGCATCCTGATGGCATCTGGAACCTGATGACTGAAAAGAGAGTTAACATACAAAGCCAAACAAATTATTGAGCACTCATGGACCCAAAGCTTGGAATAGTGGAGAGGAAGTGTTAGGGAGGTACTCACTGCAAACTCTAGTGTACTTCTGCTTTCAGGTATATATTTTGTAGTAGTTTATGGATACGTGTGAACATAAGCTCTCTCTCACAGAAACTGGTGTATATCTAGGTTTTGGGAATTTGTTAGAAAGTGAACCACCTGAGATGAAATTAGAGTATACTATGAAAGGAAAGGTCTCACCCAAGTAATGAAGCTGAAGGGTTGTCACTCCACACGTGAAGTCTCTGGACACAGTCTGAAGTGAAGCATGTTGAGGTGGCCATCGTTGCGTTGGTTAGGTTGTGATAGGTGGATGCAATATTATTTGATATGGATTGGGAGAGGCATATGGGAAAGTGGGCCCTATCCAAGGGTTCCAGGACTGGGGGAAGTAGGGGTCCTATAGTGGAGATGTGAGGTTCTTGCTGTCTTAGGATTCAAAAAGACAGTTGATAGTTAATGTTATCATCACATTACTTGTTAATTGGGTTAACTTTGAAAAGTCCTTTTGTTATGGTTTGCTGTACAGTACTCAGTATCTTGTATATAGCTATGCTATTGGATGCTTCTGATCTACTTGGTCTAGGCTTTTGAGAGAGTCCACGTATCAAATACACAGCCTATATATTAAAAAGATTCAGTTTGTGTTTTGAAAAACTTTGAGACATACAATTGATTTTCCCCCTCTCATATTAATCTACTACTGATTTATATGTCTACATTTTGCTAGGAGTGTACATAAACACCATTCCCACCACCAAAAGACTGTGACCCATCCCTCCCACCCACCACTGGCCCAGGAAGCTGCATGTCTACCCCTCACCACAGGGTTTTTACTTTGGTGCCCTACTTACAATTTGGTCAGGTCCTGCTTTTAGTTTCCCTTTCAGATCTTCTTCCTCAACTTCTGTTGATGAGTGGGATCATCCCATACTCATCTTTATCTTTCTGACTTAGCTCACTTAACATAATTCCTTCTAGCTCTGTCCAAGATGGGTCAGAGAAGGTGGGTTTATTGTTCTTGATAGCTGCATAGTATTCCATTGTGTATATATACTGCAGCAGCTTTCTCAGCCACTCATCTGTTGTTGGGCACCTGGGTTGCTTCCAGGTTTTAGCTATTATGAATTGTGCTGCTATGAACATAGGAGTACACACCTCTTTTTGGTTGGGTATTATGGAGACCTTGGGGTATAACCCCAGGAGAGGAATTACTGGATCATATGGAAGGTCCATGTCTATCCTTCTGAGAGTTTTCCAGACTGCTCTCCACAGAGGCTGGACCAATTTACATTCCCACCAGCAATGTAAAAGGGTTCCTCTGTCCCCACAACCTCTCCAGCATTTGTTGCTGCTGTCCTTTTTGATGTATGCCATTCTTACAGGAGTGAGGTTGTATCTTAGTGTTGTCTTAATTTGCATTTCTCTGACAATCAGTGACCTAGAGGAGTTTTTCATATGTTTGTTAGCCTTTTGGATCTCCTCTGTAGTGAATGTTTTGTTCATATCCTCTGCGCATTTTTGGATGGGGTCATTTGCTTTTTTGGTGCTAAGTTTGCTGAGCTCCTTATATATTTTGGTGATTATTTTCTTGTCTGATGTATGGCATGTGAAGATCTTCTCCCATTCTGTGAGTGGTCTCTCTGTTTGTTTAATAGTTTCTTTGGATGTGCAGAAGCTTTTCAATTTGATGTAGTCCCATTGGTTTGTTTCTGCTTTAGTCTTCCTTGCAATTGGGTTTGATTCATCAAAGATGTCCTTGAGGTGTAGGTGGGAAACTGTTTTACCAATGTTTTCCTCTAAGTATTTGATAGTTTCTGGTCTGACATCTAGGTCTTTGATCCATTTGGAGTTGATTTTTGTTTCTGGTGAGATAAAGTGGTTCAATTTCATTCTTCTGCATGTTTCAACCCAGTTTTCCCAGCACCATTTATTGAAGAGAGCCTCCTTTTTCCATTTAATCCTTTGGGCCCCCTTATCAAAGATTAGATGTCCATAGTTGTGGGGATTTATTTCTGGGCTTTCAATTCTGTTCCACTGGTCTGAGTGCCTATTTTTGTTCCAGTACCATGCTGTTTTGATTATGATGGCTTTATAATATAGTTTAAGGTCTGGGAGCGTGATGCCTCCGTTTCTGTTTCTTTCCTCAAGATGGTTTTGGCAATTCTAGGTGTTTTCAGGTTCCAGATAAATGATTGTAGTGTTTGTTCTATTCTCTTAAAGAAGCTTGGTGGAACTTTGATGGGTATTGCATTAAATTTGTATATGGCTCTGAAGAGAATATTCATTTTTATGATATTTATTCTTCCAATCCATGAGCATGGGATATCTTTCCATTTCGTGGTATCAGTTTCTATTTCCTTGAGTAGCAACTCATAGTTTTCAGCATACAAGTCTTTCACTTCTTTGGTCAACTTTATTCCTAGGTATTTGGTTGATTTTGCTGAAACAGTAAATAGGAGTGATTTCTGGATGTCTTCTTCTTCAGATTTAGTGTTTGCATAAAGAAATGCCACTGATTTTTGTACATTGATTTTGTAGCCAGATACCTTGCTATATTGCCTAATAACTTGCAGTAATTTTCTGCTGGATTCTTTAGGTTTTTCTATGTATACTATCATATCATCTGCAAATAGTGAGAGCTTGACTTCCTCCCTTCCTATCTGTATTCCTTTGATTTCTTTCTCTTGTCTGATTGCTATGGCAAGAACTTCCAATACTATTTTGAAGAGTAACGGTGACAGTGGACAGCCCTGTCTAGTCCCCAATCTGAGGGGGAATGCTTTCAGCTTCTGTCCATTGAGTATGATGTTGGCTGTAGGTTTGCTATATATAGACTCCACTATCTTGAGGAATTTCCCATCTATTCCCATTTTTTGTAGAGTTTTGAGCATGAATGGGTGTTGGATTTTGTCAAAGGCTTTCTCTGCATCTATTGAGATAATCATGTGGTTTTTGGCTTTGCTTTTATTTATGTGGTGAATGGCATTGATTGACTTACGGATGTTGAACCAGCCTTGTATTCCTGGGATGAATCCCACTTGGTCATGAGGAACAATCTTTTTGATATGTTGCTGTATCTGGTTGGCCAAGATCTTGTTTAATATTTTGGCATCTATGTTCATCAGCGATATTGGTCTGTAGTTTTCCTTTTTTGTTCTGTCCCTATCAACTTTTGGTATCAGGGTGATGTTGGCTTCATAGAAGGTGGAAGGGAGTATGCCTGTTTCTTCAATCTTATGGAAAAGCTTAAGAAGTATGGGTACTGTTTCCTGAAAGTTTTGTAGAATTCATTTGTGAAGCCATCTAGTCCTGGACTTTTGTTGTTTGGGAGATTCTTAATAATGGTTTCAATTTCTTTGTCTGTGATTTGTGCATTTAGATTTTGTAGTTCTTCTTGGTTCAGTTTTGGAAGAGCATATGCTTCTAGGAATTGTTTCATTTCTTCCAGATTCTCTAGCTTGGTGGCGTATAGTTCTTTATAGAAGTTTCGCAGGATTCTCTGGATTTCTGTGGTGTCAGTTGTGATATCTCCTCCATTGTTTACAATTCAATGAATTTGAGTCTTCTCTCTTTTTTGTTTGGTGAGTCTGGCTAGGGATTTGTCAATTTTGTTTAATCTTTCAAAGAACCAACATTTGGCTTTATTGATCTTTTGTATGGTTCTCTTATTTTCAATGTTGTTTATTTCTGCTCTAACTTTAGTGATTTCTGTCCTTCTGGTTGCTTTGGGTTCCTTTGTTCCTCTTCCTCTAAGTCCTTGAGGTGTGCAGTAAGATCATTCATTTGAGCTTCTTCTTGGTGTTTAATATGTGATTGTATGGCTATAAGTTTCCCTCTCAGTACTGCTTTAGCTGTGTCCCAAAATTTTGATAGGTTGTGTCTTCATTTTGTTTCCAGGAACATTTGAATTTCCTGCTTGAGTGAGTCTCTGACCCAGTGGTTCTTAAGGAGTATGTTGTTTAGTTTCCAAATTCTGTGACTTTTAATAATTTTCTGTTTGTTGTTAAATGTTAGTTTTACTCCACTGTGGTCTGAGAAGATACTTGGGATGATTTCAATGCTCTTGAATTTATTGATGCTGTCTTTGTGGCCTAACATGTGGTCTATCCTTGAGTATGTGTTATGTGGATTTGAAAAGAAGGTATATTCCAGTTTTTTGGGGTGGAGGAGTCTGAAAATGTCCAAGAGGTCTAGTCTGTCGATCTCTTCATTCAATTCTCTTGTACCTTAATTGTTCTCTGCTTTGTTGATCTGTCTAAGTGTGAGAGTTGGGTATTGAAGTCTCCCACTATTATTGTATTACTATTGATGAATTTTTGAAATTCTTTCAGTGGGTGCTTAATGTATTTAGATGGTCCCTCATTGGGTGTATAGATGTTAATAATTGCTAAGTCTTCTTAGCTGATTGATCCTCTAATCATTATGTAATGTCCTTGCCTATCTTTTATTACTTTATTTAATTTAAAATCTATCGTGTCTGAGATGAGAATGGCTGTTCCTGCCCTTTTTTGTGGTCCGTTAACCTGTATTATAGTTTTCCATCCTTTCACTTTAAGTCTGTGTTTATCTTTTTGTGACAGATGGGATTCTTGCAAGCAGCATATGGTTGGGTTATGTTTTCTGATCCATCCCCCCACCCTGCGCCTTTTGATGGGTGAGTTTAAGCCATTGACGTTTATTGATATTATGGATTTAATGTATTGTAGTGCCATTGTTCAAAAAAAAAGTTTGTTTGCTCTGATATATTGCAAGTATTATAGTGATGTTTTTGTTTATAAGAGGTCTTTTAGAGCCTCTTTCAGGGCCGGCTTGGTGATGGTTGCCTCCTTTAACTGTTGTTTGTCTAAGAAGGTTTTGATCCCTCCATCTAGCTGAATGAAAGTCTAGCAGGATATATTATCCTTGGTTGAAACCCT
This sequence comes from Erinaceus europaeus, assembly GCF_950295315.1. NCBI lineage: Eukaryota > Metazoa > Chordata > Mammalia > Eulipotyphla > Erinaceidae > Erinaceus > Erinaceus europaeus. The sequence continues at coordinate 14,638,835 of NC_080180.1, read as the reverse complement.
TTTTCAGTCAGGGCTCCATAGATATCTTGCCACTCCCTTCTGGCTTTTAGAGTTTGAGTGGAGAAATATGCAGATAATCTTATGGGTTTTCCCTTGTATGTGACTTTTTGTTTCTCTCTTGCAGCCTTTAGGATCCTTTCTTTATCCTTACTTCTTCTCATTGTGACTATGATGTGTCTTGGTGTCTTCAGGTCTGGGTTGATTCTGTTTGGTACTCTCTGGGCCTCTTGAACCTTGATATCCTTTCTGTTATTCAGGTCTTGGAAGTTTTCTTGTATTATTTCCTGTAGAATGTTTGCTTCCCCTTCCTCTCTTTCTTCCTCTGGAAGGCCAATTATACGAATGTTACTTCTTTTGATATCATCCCATATGTCTCTGTTGTTGTTTTCAGTGTCTTTCAATCTCTTTTTAAGCTCTTTTACCTCTTTCTTAGTTTTCTCTAACTCATCCTCTGTCTGACTAATTCTGTTTTCTGCTTCTGTTAGTCTGCTTTCCCTTGCCTCAGCTTCTTTCTTCATTACAGCTATTTCAGCTTTCAGTTCTCTAATTGCCTCAAGATAATCAGTATTTTCCTTGGGGGTCTCAACTGTTGTTTCCCTAATACTGCCATTCCTTTCCTACAATGTTGTTTTCATTTCTGTAATTAATAAGATTATTATTGCTTGCATACTTTTCTTATCTATGGTTACTTCTGGCTGACTTGTAGTTTCTTCTGGGCTCTTGTCTTCATTCATTGGAGTAGCAGTTTTATTTGTTTTTGATCTACCCATTTTTTTGATTTATGTGTTTTTTTAAATATTTATTTCATTTATTTATTCCCTTTTGTTGCCCTTGTTGTTTTATTGTTGTAGTTATTATTGTTGTCATTGTTGGATAAGACAGAGAGAAATGGAGAGAGGAGGGGAAGAGAGAGAGGAGGAGAGAAAGATAGACACCTGCAGACCTGCTTCACCGCCTGTGAAGCGACTCCCCTGCAGGTGGGGAGCCGGGGTTCGAACTGGGATCCTTATGCCGGTCCTTGTGCTTTGCGCCACCTGCGCTTAACCCGCTGCGCTACAGCCCGACTCCCAATGTGTTTCTTTTTTTATGCTCTGTTGTTCCTCAGTTGTTGTGTCTTGAGTACAAGCAACACTGTACTAAATACCTTTATGACAATTGCACTCACGTACCTCAGGAATTACAGTAGCAACTGAAGCAAGTATTGAAGCAGTTTAATCGTTACCAGTTAGCCAAACAATTTCTCCAGCCCGTGAAATAATAGTAACCAAATCCCTGTGAATGAGAAAGAGAAAAGAAAGAAGGGATAGCAAGAATAGACAGTTATGCAAATATACTATCCACTGTATATTCTAGGGGTAACAAGAGGGGAAAGGGAAGTAGAGCAGAGATACACACATGGAGAGTCCACTCTGAGTCAGATTTCGTCCCCAAAATAATTCACAAATTCAGAAAGGCAAAGAAGAAGGAAGAAGTGTATGACAAGATAAAAAAAAAAAAGAAAAAGAAGAGACAAGAGAGTAAAAGGGAAAATATAAGAAAAAGAGCTGTAATTAAAGAGCAGTGAAAGAAAAGGGTTTTTATATTTTTTATTTTATTTTATTTTATTTTTTTATTTAAGAAAGGATTAATTAACAAAACCATAGGTTAGGAGGGTTACAACTCCACACAATTCCCACCACCCAATCTCCATTTCCCACCCCCTCCCCTGATAGCTTTCCCATTCTCTATCCCTCTGGGAGCATGGAACCAGGGTCATTGTGGGTTTCAGAAGGTAGAAGGTCTGGCTTCTATAATTGCTTCCCCACTGAACATGGGCGTTGACCAGTCGGTCCATAATCCCAGCCTGCCTCTCTCTTTCCCTAGTAGAGTGGGTCTCTGGGGAAGCAGAGCTCCAGGACACATTGGTGGGGTCTTCTGTCTAGGGAAGCCTGGCTGGCATCCTGATGACATCTGGAACCTGGTGACTGAAAAGAGAGTTAACATACGAAGCCAAACAATTACTTTATTTTTAATTTAATTTAATTTTTTTATTAGCTAGGAGGGGGAGGGAGGGGAGAGTCTGTAGAGGAGGTAGGATTAAGGAGACAAGTTCCTCCCACAATAGATAAGATGCCCACTACCCCAGCACTGAAATATATGCTAAGAGTTAATTCTGATCAACCTAAAGGGGGGGAAGATATATGTCTTTATATAATATTAATAGTAAAATAGAGCAGGGTAAAAAAAAAAATAAAATAAAAACCCTGTCGCAGATTACCTCAAACCTTGTGATCAGAGGCAGCTGATTGTTAAGAATGAGGAAAAAAAAAAAAAGACCTCAGGACTAGACCAGGATAACTGAAATAGCCTCTTATGCAAATCTACTATCCACTGTGTATTCTAGGGGTGGCTAAAGGAGGAAGAGATGTTGAGCAGAGACACTCGCTGTGAGAGTCCACACTGAGTCAGAATTCTGCCCCAAAGCAATTCCCATATGTGTATCAGTGAATTCAAAAAAGCACACTGTTTGGTGGTGTGGGGGCTGGGGGCTGTGGCTTTGGAAGCTGTAGGATTAAGGAAGAAAGGATGACAAGAATGAGAAAAAGAAAAAAAAAGAGAGAAAAAAGAAAAAGATAAGAAAAAGAACAGTCATAAAAGAGCAGTGAAAGGAAAGGGTTTTTTTTAATTTATTTATTTTTAATTGTTTAATTAGCTATGTGGGGTGAGGTGGGGGGGTGTTGGCTACTTAGAAAGAAAAAAGACCAGAGGTTTCAGAAGGGTATAGACTTAGAATGAATGATACTCCCTGGTGGGACAGAAATTTGGTAAAGAAAGAAGCTCCTAGCAGGGGAGCCTGCTAGGAGCTGGTCCCCAGGGACTGGTTATGGGGGGGGGGATGGGGGAGAGGTATGCTTAAAAATTAAAAGGAAAAAAATATTTTCCCCTTTTTTCCTACTCTAATTCTTAACCCAAATTAAGTTATAGTCACCTCCTTGGTGTCACCGCTAGGACCCCTTATTGACTGGCCTACTAAAAGCAGAAAATCCTACCGTTTCCAGGAGATATGGTCAGAGCTCAAGCCACTAGCAGCTTCTCAGTCCGCCATCTTCTGGGAACCTCACTTTTTTGATGATTATTTAGAAGCTACTTTTATTGAAATCTTATATGTGTAGTATATTTTACCTTTTATATTTGCCTCTTGATATTAGCTTAATATATGAATTTTCTGGGGTTCTTATTTTTATTTGTTTTTTAATATTTGTTGCCCTTGTTGTTTTATTGTTGTCGTCATTGTTGTAGGACAGAGGGAAATGGAGAGAGGAGGGGAAGACAGAGAGGGGGAAAGAAAGCTAGACACCTGCAGATCTGCTTCACCGTTTGTGAGGCAACTCCCCTGCAGGTGGAGAGCCAGGGCTCAAACTGGGTTTCTTACACCAGTCCTTGCGCTTTGTGCCACATGCGATTAACCCACTGCGCTACCACCTGACTCCCTATTTTTATTTATTTTAATGAGAAAGATACAAAGAGAGAGACCAGAGCACTACTCAGCTCTGTTATGGTAGTACTAGGGGCTGAACCTGGGACTTCAGAGCCTCCAGCATTAGAATCTTTTGCATAACCATTATACTGTCTCCCTAGCCCTGAATTTTCTGTTTTTATTTTTCTTATTTAGAGACAAGAGGAAGGAAAGACAGAGACACACAAAGAGATATAAAAGCACATCTCCATTATCTGTAGAGCTTCCCCTCTGCCATGGTGTTCTGACTTTGTACCAGAACTTGGACCTACGGTCTCCTGCCACATAAGTCATGCACTGTACCAGGTGGGCTGTCTTCTAGTTCAACTTTAATATATTTCAATTTCTTATGTTATCTGTTTTAAAGATTATACACTCCCTTATATTTGACACAATGTTTTTAATATTATAGAAAAAGAAATAATATGGGTGGGGGAGACAGCATAATGGTTATGCAAACAGACTCTCATGCCTGAGGCTCCTAAGTCCCAGGTTCAATCCCCCGCACCACCATAAGCCTGAGCTGAGCAGTGCTCTGGTGTTTCTCTCTCTCTCTCCTCTCTTCATCTCTCAAAAATAAAATAAATTAAAAAAAAAAAGAAATAATAATACAAGTATATATAAATATATAAACATCTATATAAGTATATAATATATAAGCATATTTAAATATATAATAATAATATAAAGGTATACATCAAAATATTTTCACAATCTGCAAAATCCTACAGTGAGGATTATTTTATTTCAAGGGCAAATTATATAATTACTTAGTCTTCATGTTTACATGCATTTCTTTTTAAATTTTTATTTGTGAAAAAGGAAACACTTACCTATTCTTTAACCCTCTGGGAGTATGAATGCAGGGTCATTATGGAAGGTGGAAGGTCTGGCTTGTGTAACTGCTTCCCCACTGAACATGGGTGTTGGCAGGTTTATCCTTACTCCCAACCTGTCTCTCCCTAGTGGGGCAGGGGCTCTGGGGAGGCGGGGCTCCAGGACACATAGGTGAGGTCATCTGCCCAGAGAAGGCTGCTTGGCATCATGCTAGCATCTGGAATATGGTGGCTGAAAGAAGAGATAACATTTAAAGCCAAACAAATTCTTGACTAGTTAACATGTATTTTTTTAAGCGATAAAGTTTTACTTGCTCCTTTAAAAGGGAAGTATATCTTTCACTATGGAAACTATTCATAATTTTGTTTATCTTTGATTCCAGCAGTTTTCCAGCATGTGTTCTGTGTGGTTGTATTTGACTTTTTCATGTATTTAGTGTGAGGCTTACAAAGTCTTTTGAATGAATAGATCGATCTCCTACAACAGTTTAGAAAATTATCTGCACTTTTCTCTATTTACCTTAAATTGAAAGAAGGTTCTTTATCACATTCTAATGCTTTTACACATATGATTGGATGTAAAACCATAGTTTTCCCTCTATGCTTTCAATGAGTATTTTGTACTGACACAACTTTACTAATTCTCTTTGCCGAATCTACTCTATCTTCGATACCATCTATATAGCATTGAAGCTTAGCTCCTTTAGTTTTCACTGCTAGAATGTTTGTTTAATGATTCAAGTTCTCTAGTGAGAGATTATTATGGTGATTATACTTGGTGCTCCTTATGTCAGTATTGCTTACAAGTCAGAATCTAGTGTTTATTTTATAATTTGATTTTGTTTGTTGCTCTCTAACACAATGCCTAACTAAAATCCTAGGTGATCTTTGATGAAATAACACTTTGTGTGATAGCTGGTATATTCTATAGGGTTCCCTTGCAGAGAAAATTGATTATTTTTATAGACCCATATGCAAATACTCCATGACACAACAAGAGAAATAAGCCATGGATCTGAATAGACCTTCCTTTATTGTACTTGTCTTCCATTTGAGATCTCAGAACGTTGTATCATAGCTTATTTGTTTGATTTTCGCTATTTTATTATTTATTTATTTATTTGCCTCCAAGCTTGTCAGTCTCAGTGCCTTCACTACAAATCCACTGCTTCTGGATGACATTTTTTTCCCATTCTTTCTTGGATAGAACAGACAGAAATTAAGAGAGGAGGGGAAAACAGAGAGGGGTAGAGACAGACACCTGCAGACCTGCTTCGCAGCTTGTGAAGTGACCCTCCTGAAGGTAGGGAACCGGGGGCTCGAACCAGAATCCTTGTATGGGTCCTTGCACTTTGTAGTATGTGCACTTAACCAGGTGTGCTACCACCCAGTACCCTAAATTGATCTTTTTCATGCATTCTGATACGTCATTACTTCCACATCTAGAGATGTAGAAGTTAAATTTTGAGTGTTGTTCTGAATTTATTTGGTTCTTATTGACTTGCCATAGTTATTTTACATTTATTAATCTTGAAATGATTTACCATTTCTTTATCAAGATATATTTCTTTATTTATTGATGAAAGACTGAGAGAACCAGAACATCACTTTGGCATATATGGTATTAGATAGTGAACTCAGTACCTCACTTTCACAAGTCTTGTGTTCTGCCTATTATATACATTCTCACAGACTGCTACTTTATATGCGTAAGCAAGGAGAAAACCTTTTTAGAAGTGTATCACTTAGTTCACCTATCAATTTCTTCATTCCTATATAGTACCTGTAAACTTATGCTAATGATTGCCATGAATGGATTTTTAATCAGTTCAAAGCAATTCTTTAAACTGCTGATATAATATGTTATAAGATATCTTTATAGATATTACAGCAACTACATTTGTTGACTAAATCTGAGATACATTTCTTAGCATTTTTCTCCTAGGTTAAATTAGTCTCAACATATAGTAGTCAGAATTGTTCCCATTTTCATGATGAGTGGGTTTGAATCACTATATGAAGTATCACTCTTGTTTGTGAATTTTAACAACAACTAAATATTTACCCTTTGGAAGTAATCTGAAAAAGTCTTAACTAACTTGTTAGTGATACAAGTATAGTGGGAATTTAGTGTTTATCACTGTCAGCATTTACTCCTTTTTTTTTTTTTTTTTTGCCTCCAGAGTTATTGCTGGGGCTCGGTGCCTACACTGTGAATCCACTGCTCCTGGAGGCTAATTTTTTTCCTTTTGTTGCTTATTGTTGTTATTGTCATTGTAGTTGTTGGATAGGATAGAGAGAAATCGAGAGAGGAGGGAAGAGAGAGAGGGTTAGGGTTAGCTTCACTGCCTGTTAAGCAACCTCCCTGCAGGTGGGGGAGCCGGGGGTTCGAACCAGGATTCTTGTGCAAGTCCTTAAGCTTTGCGCCATGTGCACTTAACCCGCTGTACTACTTTCTGGCCCCCTTTACTCCTTTTTTAAAGCTACCAGTTTACTGCATTTCTAAACAAACACCTTGAACAGAAACACGACCATTATAAATGTTTATTTGTATTAAATATTTCAAATCATGTTAAGATTTACCACACTTTACTAAAAGTTTACCATGTAAAGTATACTTTTTCAAAATCGAGTATATAAGCACTGCTAAGAATGGCACAATGGGTTTGTGCTTAGAAGTGAAGATGTTGTATCACATAAGCCTTAGTTATCTAAGGTGGACTAGACCTCTAGGTTTTATGGTGCTCTTGACACCTTCTCACTCCCTGACATTTTGCTATTTCAAGAGAAGTCACAGAATGCAATTTTTTCAGAGTCAATTAAATATGAAAGGACACAGTTCTGAAAAAAATAAAATAAAATAACATTTAGGGAATAAATGTACTTCAATAAAATATTAATCAGGAATTCTTTGTAGTAAAAATATTTTGTAGAAGCAGGTACAAAACTGCTTTGACCTTTCACGTACAATACAGATTAAGTATTTGCATTTACAATAACATGCCTTGCCCATATTAGACAGAGGTTTGAATATCAAAAAGAACCTCCACTGAAAAGTTTTTAGGTCTGAACCGTGAATGCTAATTCTAGGTTAATGTTCATAGGAATTTTGCATAATATATGCATTTCATTAATCTAAAATAATAGGTAGCTTTCTAACACAATTATTTAAGTAGCAGAGAGAGCAGTGATGTCACTTTGCTATTCAGTTATTGAAGTTATACACGTGAGAGGACATCTTGATTTTTCACTTGATTTTTAAGGAATAGAATAAATACAGACTAGAAAAATGGAAGTGATTAAGGAAGGAGAGAGGATCTCCAAATATATATATATGGTTAGTTCCTTTTAACTAGGACTGACTTATGTTCCACTTACTTACTTTAATTTTCTTTTTTTATATTTTTGTTACTATTAGTTTGTTACAAGATTGTAAGATGCCAATGTAGAGTCATTGTACTACATCATTACTTCCACATCTACAGATGTAAAAATTAAACTATTTTTAGTGTTGTTCTGAATTCACTTGGTTCTTAGATTTGCCACAGTTATTTTACACTTAATAATTTTGAAATTATTTAATACTTCTTTTTAAAAATGCTTTATTTATTTATTTATGAAACACAGAACCAAGGCATCACTTAGGCATATGTCTGTCTCCCCACCCTCCAACCTCCTAAACCATCGTTCTCACTAGTCTTAGTTTGTTTCAGTTTTGTTTGGATTTTTTTTTTTTTTTTTTTGGCAAGTTCATGTAAATCAGATCTCTAGGTTTCGTATACGAGCGAAAGCATCTGGGCTTTCATCTCTTTACTTATTTCTCTAAGCAAAATCACCTCCAATTGCATCCATTTTGTCCCAAAGGACACAGTATCATCTTTTTTGATCTCAGAGTAATAGTCCATGAAATATATGTGCCATTGACCTCTTTAGCTAGTTATTTGTTGATGGACATATAGGCTGTTTCCAGTCTTTGGCTATTGTGAATAATGCAGCTATGAATTCAGGGGTGCATATGACCCTTCTAATTACTGTTTTAGTGTCCACTAGATAAAAGCCTAAGAGTGGTATTTATTGCTGGACCATAAGGAACTTCCATTTTTATTTGTTTAAGGACACTTCATACAGAAGTTTTTGGTGGAGTCCTTTCCTACTTTGGGAATCAGAGTAATATTAGTCTCATAAAATGTGTTTGTGAGTAGTCCCTCTTCTTCTATTTTCTAGAATAGTTTAGGGAGAATGAGTCTTTTAACTGTTTTTTGAATGTTTGATAGAATTCATTTATATAGTCATCTGTACCTGGGCTTTTGTTTTTGGAGAGGATTTGATTATTGTTCCAATTTCTTTACTAGTTATTGGCCTATTAAGTTTATGTACTTCCTCTTCCTCTTGTGTTAAGGTTGGCGGTTGATATGACTCTAAGAATGTACTCATTTCTTCTAAATTGTCTAATTTATTACCATGTAGATATCCATAATAATCTTGCATGATCTTTGTATCTCTGCCTCATCTTTTGTTGTATTTCCTCTTCCGTTTCTGAATGATTTTACCATATTTTCCTATCTTTTTTTCTTAGTGAGTGTAGCTAGTGGTTTATCCATTTTATTTATCCCTTCAGAGAACCAGCTCTGGGTTTCATTTATCTTCCTAATGTTCTTTTTGTTTTCTATTTCATTGATTTCTGCTTTAATTTTAACTTTGGAGTTCTTTGTTGTTCTGTTACTAGTTGGATTGTTAGATGGATTATTAGTAACTTTGCCTTTTTATTAATGCGGGCCTGTATTGTTATAAACTTCCCTCTCAGGACTGCTTTTGCTATGCCCCATGGGGTCTGATAACTGGTTTCTTCAATTTCATTGGTATCAAGGAAATTCTTAATTACATTTTTTATTTCTTCAATGACCCATGTGTTATTCAAAAGCGTGTTGATGGGAGCAGGTGGTAGTGCACTGGGTGAAGTGCACATAATATTAAGCACAAGGACCCACACAAGGATCCCAGTTCAAGCCCCCAGCTCCCCACCTGCAGGAGCATCAATTCACAAGTGGTGCAGTGGGTTTACAAGTGTCTATCTTTCTCTCCCACTGTCTTCCCTTCCTCTCTCAATTTCTGTCTGTCCTACCCAATTAAAAAAATGGGAAAAAAGTGACCTTCAGGTACAGTGGATTCAGAGTCACAGTGGTAACCCTGGATGAAATAAAAATAAATGAACAAATAAACATGTTGATAAGTCTCTAGACTTTGTAGGAGTTTCTTTTCTTTTTGTGGTTGATTTCTAACATCATGCCATCAAGTTCTTATAAAATGCATTTTATGATTTTAATATTAGCAAATTTCTGGCTGGAATTCCCTTTCCTTTAGAACTCTGAATATGCCATTCTACTCCCTCCTTGCCTCTAGGGTTTGTGATAAGAAATCTGATGGACGCCTGATGGTTCTGCCTTTGTATGTAACTTTCTTCCTTTCTCTGTCAGCCTGCAATATTTTGTCCTTATCCTTGATTTTTGGATAGTTTTACAATGGTATGTTTTGTGTGTCATTCTGGATTAAAAAAATTTAGGTATTTGTCCACCTTCTTGGATTTGTATGTTTTGGACATTGCTCACAATAGAAAATTTCTTGCTAAAATTCCTTTGAATGTTTTCTCTAGTCGTCTCTCCTTCTCCTATTCCTCAGGGATCCCAGTAACTCTGATGTCTGTTTTCCTGATGGAATGTGCTATTTCAGAGAGAAGTATTTCATTTTTCCTAAAGCTTTCTTCTCCAAGAGTTTTAAATTCACAGAGTATGGTGGATGTGTCTTCTAGTGTTGATATTATCTCCTCCATCTGATTAAGTCTCCTTCTGAGGCCTCTTACCTTCACTTGGACTGCATTCAAAATGTTGTTTAGGCCCTGAAGATCTGTTTGGAGTTTGCTCATTTGCTTTTTGTTTCATGCTTTTTGTTTGTTTCTGTACTTTGTAATTCTTTAGTAAAATGATCATCAAGTTCTTACATTTAACTTCAGTTTCTTAAAATGATTTCATAATTTTTCTGAACTCTATCTTTGTCATTTTTTCTGGATCTGTGTCTGTCTCATCAATTGGGTTTTCTGTTACTTCTCTCTGTGTATTTGTGTTTCTGAATTTAGTGTTGTTTTGTTGTGCCAGCAGAAGGCACTGTGGTTATAGTGTCAGATTTCCTTGTTTATGTATCTTGATTTGGGGGGGGGTGGGAATCCTGAGTCACCAGGCTGGGTCAATATAGGATCTCCCTGCTGCAGTCTCAGCCTCTGAGGGGCAATAACATTGGCAACTCATGAAGTCACAGTTGCAAATTTGTGAGTTTTAGGCAATTTTTCCTTTTTAACACTTTTTTTTAGTTATTTTATTATTTTATTTACTTACTGGATAGCCAGAAATTGAGAGGAAGGGGAGATAGAGAGCGAGAGAGAGAGAGAGAGAGACCTACAGCACTACTTCATCACTTTTGAAGCTTTCTCCCTGTAAGCAGGGATGGGGTCAGGGATGAGAAGTTGAACCTGGTTACTTGCACATTGTGACATGTGTGTTCAACCAGGTGTGCCTCCTCCAGGCCCCTTTAGCAATACTTGCTTAACAAAAACCTGGAAGTGGTGTGGCTCAGCCACCAATCTCCAGTTGGGTGCCTCCCATCCCTGAGCACCAGATTTTAGTCCTAGGAATCAACCCATCATACCCTTTTGTCCACAAATCACAAGTGTCTATACTCACCTGACTTGGTGAGTTTCTGAAGAAATGCTGGCTGTATTTTGTTAAATTTTCATGCTGTGGCTCCATCTTACCTTAGTTTTCTAATGTCAAATTGTGTAAGCATGCAACTTGAAATTCCAAGAAAACAATGAAGCAAGAGAAAAGCAGGGTGGTAAGTGAATGTATGCCAAAAGATAAATATAATTTAATATTTGATTTTCACACCAGTATGTTTGATTTTAAATTTTTTTCTACATTTCAGCTCAGTGGAAATAATTAGTCTTCCATATGTTCAGCTAGAAAATTTCATTTATGGACAGACACATTTTACTATTAACCTGTTTTGTTTTGATATCATGGGGGTCAGTTTGGGATACAACATCATATCAGCTTAAGGTGTGCAGCATAGTAATTTTGTATTTGTATATATTTACAAAAATGACCAATATGATAACTCCAGTTACCATGCATTTTCATTTAGTTACATTTTTTTTCTTGTGGTAAGAACTTTTAAGTCTTACCTCATTGATTTTCAAACATACAATATAATGTCACTAGGTATGATCTTTGTGTTGAATCTTATAGTCCTGGAATGTCTATGTTCTATAAAAGGGAGTTTGTGTCATTTGACCCTTTTTACCCATTTAACTTCCCAACTCCTTTGTTCAATATCAGTCTAATCTCTACAACTATAAACTTGATTTTTATCATGGGAGTACACAAATTAAAAATATTATGGTGTATGTCTTTCTCTGAATTACATCACTTTAACATAATGTCATCAAGATATCCTTGGTATCACGAATAGTAAGATTTTATTCTTTACTGATAAATAATATTGCATAGCATAAATATATATTGATATGCAACATCTTTGTTACAGTCTTAGTTATTGTTTGCTTTTTAAATATTTTTCTTTGTTTTTTTTATTTTTTATTTATAAAAAGGAAACATTGACTAAACCATAGGATAAGAGGGGTACAACTCCACGCAATTCCCATCACCAGAAATCCATATCCATCCCCTCCCCTGATAGCTTTCCTATTCTTTAAACCTCTGGGAGTATGGACCCAAGGTCCTTGTGGGATGCAGAAGGTGGAAGGTCTGGCTTCTGTAATTACTTCTTCCCTGAACGTGGGCATTGACAGGTTGATCCGTACTCCCAGCCTGCCTCTCTCTTTCCCTAGTGGGGAGGGGTTCTGGGGAATCGGAGCTCCAGGACACATTGGGGGGGATTGTCTGTCCAGGGAAGTCTGATTGGCATCATGCTAGTATCTGGAACCTGGTGGCTGAAAAGAGAGTTAACATACAAAGACAAATTGTTGAACAGTCATGAACCTAAAGACTGGAATAGTGCAGATGAAGACTTGGGGGGGTCCTCCATTTTATATATAGCTAGTAGACATATTTTAGTTATATTCCAAAGGGCCTGTGGCTATATGTTTTTGATTTTTATAAAAGCAATGCTTAGTCTGGTTTATGGTAGTGCTGAAGACTGAACCTGGTATCTCTGGTACCTCAGGCATAGAAGATTTTTGTATAACCGCTATGTTATCTCTCCAGTCCACAGCTATTGTTTGCCAAATGCCTTCTTGTTGGCCTTTAAGTTACTTATGAAATAGTATCTACTATCATTTTCAGGAAAACATGTTGAGAATATAATCTTTTCCTTTTTGAGAGTTTCCTGAAACTTGTGAAAGTTATTTTTAAGTTTAATCATAAGTTTTGAAAATTACAAAGTCCTGTGTCAGGTGTGTAAAGAAGGGGCAGAAGAAAGTTCTTCCTTAAATAATAGACTTCAAAGACTTTTGTCATTATATATATTTATTTTACTTCTTTATATTATGAGTAAAAATAGTAATTCATTAGCAATAATATTGTTAATAAAATATATTTAAAAATCGATAGCAAACAAAGATGCTGTATTTTTATAGTGAATGGATAACTCATACAAGATTTTCTGGTAAAAGGCCAATATCCAGCTCTAGTAATCATATTGTATCAACTTCTGTGATATTCACCAACTGTGACTGGTTCTTAACCATGATAACCTGAAGAATGCAACAACAAAAAAGAACAAATAACTATATAGAAAATCTTATTTAAAATCAGTGAAGGTTAAGTTTTAGAAATGCATACTCTTGTAGAAGAAATGGGAAACAGGAATTTAACAAATATTTTTGAGATTTTAATCATAAAGAAGAATGAGATAATTTAAGATTTTTCTGTCACATTTCAGAAAATATAAGTTCATACAACTGATAACATTCAGAATAAGAGGTGAATCTCCAAACAGTAAGGTTATGAAGAAATCCAAAACTTTCCTTGTTTTACTTTGCTATTTTTGCTATTTTCCTTATCTATTTACCATGTGTGGATCTATCTTAGCTGTTGGGCTAGCAACACGAGAGAGAGAGAGAGAGAGAGAGAGAGAGAGAGAGAGAGAGGGAGAGAGAGAGGGCGGGAGATGACCCAGGAACCAAGCTCATGGCAGCAAGGCAATTCAAATCTCTGTTCATTCAAGTGCCCCAGAGTCAGGTGGTAGCACAGGTGGTTAAGCCACGTGGCACAAACTGCAATGGCTGGCATCAGCCTCCGGGTCTGCCTGCCCGCGCTCCTCCAGGTCAGAACACAGAAGAGAGAAGTCCAAAATGGAAGTGGCTTGACAATACCATACATGGTTAGGAAAGGGGCAGAAAAAGGTGAAAAAGTAGGGACTTCCTTAGCAACTGTTGCTAGGTGTTTAACTGGTAGGATTACCCTCCAGGCTTGAGGGTAATAAAAGAATATATTAAATGAACAGAATGGGTGGGGGAATAGGGTGGAGGCCTTAAGTCATTTGTTAAACAAAGCAGAAGATTGATATGTAGATAGTAAAAGGACAGGCCATAGTATCAAGGAATGCAGGGTGGAGCAGGGGGAGCTGGCTTAATGTTTTAAGGAATACCAGGCTCCTGGAGGCAGAAAAATGCAGGGTGCTTTGTAAGGCAGGGAGTCTAATAAGAGGAGAGGATGAATGTCCCCTCAAGTGATGCCCTGCTGAGCTCAACCACATCCTCACAATTTCCCAACACTTAGCACAGTGGCATAGTGAAAAATGAGTATTTATGTATATTGGATTTAACATAAAAATCCTGATTCCCCATTGGTGAGAGGAAAGTAAAACAGAAATAAAGGAGGTCTCAAGTAACTTTCTGTTCTATTTTAGTTAGAAATCCTATACAAAGTCCAGAGTTATTAATTCATCACTATATATACGCTTATCTTAAGATTTAGCATAAAACTTAGAGAACGTGTGTATTAAGTCCTATTGAAATTTTTTGGCTTTATGTGCCTAACAAAATATTTAGCAAAACTTCTCAATTTCCAAATAGGGATGATTTTAATCCTTGTTTTGTCCTTTGAATCTTAATGCCTGGTCATATTCCAGCATTAATTGTTTTATCTCCAAACTAATGAGCTAATTTGCATTTGCTAGACAGAGCACTTGCTGTCAAAACACCCATATGAAACCCAAAATTTAGTCAATCATCCATATATGTGTTCTCATGCTTCTAAACATCTGGCTATTTAGAAATTGCAGGGTGTTTGAAATAACATTTTAGCATTCATCCTGAGTGTTGTTCATAAACTTTTAAGGTCAAAGGACTGCTTGGCAATAGATGATAACCATCAGCCTAATCACTAGGGGAAATGCTTCTTCACACACTCACAAGATTTTTCATGCAATTTCAGAGACTTAGATCATTTGAAGCCCATCCATAATTTCAAGTCTGATTATCCTTGATCTTGATGTTTACTGTTTTGTAGTCAATATTTTAGGATATATTATTTTGGTGTAAGCAGATTTTCATTGCCATATTATCTTATATTCCAGTCTCTCTTTTTTTTTAACTCTTCTTTTAATGTTTTCATTATTTTTAAAATTTATTTTAAGGAGAGAGAAAGACAGTGAAAGGCCAGAACACTACTCAGCTCTGGTTTATGGTGGTGCTAGGGATTAAACCTGGGACCTTGGAGCCTCAGGCATGAAAGCCTCTTTGCATATCCATAGTGTTGTCTCCCTAGCTCTCTTATACTCCAGTCTTTGCAAATATACACTATTACATATCTAGGAATATATTCGTGTCCTTATGTCATTCATATGTAACTCCTTCAGCAGTACATTCCTGCAGACCAGTTATTCTTTTTTAAAAAAAAAAAAATTTATAAGATGTAAATATTGACAAGACTATAGGATAAAAAGGGTACATTTCCACACAGTTCCCACCATCAGAACTCCATATCCCATCCCATCACCTGATAGCTTTCCTATCCTTTCTCCTTCTTGGAATATGAACTCAGGGTCATTCTGGGGAGCAGAAGGTTGCTTCCCTGCTAAACATGGACATTGACAGGTTGATCCATACTCCCAGCCTGTCTCTCTCTTTCCCTAGTGGGGCAGAGTTCTGGGAAAGCAGGGCTCCAGGACACATTGGTTGGAGTCGTCTGCCTATGGAAGTCAGGTTGGCATCATGGTAGCATCTGGAATCTGGTGGCTGAAAAAGAGTTACCCTTACATTTATTCATCAATTTAGCATCAGCTTTGAGTTATTTGTTGATCAGCCCAAGTAATTCCTAAAATAGCTGTCCAAAGTTAAAAACCTGAAACATTTTTTCTCTCCCTTCCTCCTCTGCTTTTTTCTCCTTCCCTCTCTCTCATGTCTTCTCTCCATCTGCCCCCTCCTCTCTTTTTAGATACACACTTTAAAACTAAACCTTGAGAATATCAGAGAAGAGAAACAGCAATCATTCAAATTCTTTACTTAGATTGTGAACTTGAAGCATAGAGGTTGTAGGATATGTATTTGCCCCCAAGAGGTTGAGATTTGAGAACTAGATACATCAGCTCTATGGTCTCCCTATTAATAATAGCTTTACTTAAGCATCATTTACTTTGATTACCAAAGTGACAGGAAAGATTCCCAATCTACATACACACTATTTCTTACCATCTAAAACAGTGTGGTATTCTTTCTTTTTCAATTTATTTCCTTTCCTTGATTTTATGGCTCTCACATCTTCCCTAACTCCTTGCTGTTCCAAGCTACTCTTCATTTCTTCTTCTCCCCCTCCTCCTAGTTCTCATCTCTTCCTCCTTCTCCTTTGCCATATTTATTTATTTATCTATTTACCTCGAGGGTTATATTACTGGGGCTCAGTGCCAGAGCTAAGTATCCACTACTGTCAGTGGCCATTTTTCCTTTTTTTTTTTTTTTCTTTTCTTTTCTATTACAGGACAGAGAGAAATTGAGAGGAGAGAGGGAAAGAGATGGAAAGAGAAATATAGACACCTGCAAACCTGCTTCACCACTTCTGAAGCATTTCCCCTGCAGGTAGAAAGCAGGGGCTCGAACCCCAGTCCTTGCCCATAGTACTATGTACTTTTAACTGGGTGCACTACTACCCCCAACCCCCTCCCTCCTTTTATTCCATGAATGTTAATATTGCAGTACATCAGAACTCAGTTATTCTTCTATTCTTTACCTTGCTTTTTTTCCCCTAATATTTTCCTACTCGTGAAATTTAAACGTGTCAGTTATTTGAGTACTTTAAAAGCACCTCTACTGCTGACATCATGATATCTAAGCCCAAATCTTTAAACTGCATTGCTAGAATGAGCAATTCCTAATTTAATACCTAAATTTATTTTTAACACTGGGGATAAAGTCATTAATTACTTAGAGCTATAGAGGCAGAGAAACAGAAAGAGAGTGAAAGACACCACAACACAGAAACTTCCTTCAATGAAGTGGGGGCTAGGATTGAGGCTGTGTCATACATGTGACAGTGAACTATACAAGTGAATAATTTATTTTAAAGTAGAAATGACATAATGCCATGTCACTGCTGTAATATAATGAAAAGAATTTTTAAAAGTTTAAACAATGACTAAATCCCCACATAAGCACACCTCTCATTCCATAACTGTATGCTTCTATCTTTATTTTTTTCATGGTCAGTTCCTTTTCGCTATGGTTTCCTTACTATTTATCAGAGATTCTGGTCAGAAATCTGACAAGAGCAATTATTTCATCCACTTATATTTTTGTGGCTGTCTCCAGAAATTTCTGCTCAATCCTTAACTACTCAGTAATTACCCCTTTTTAAAAAAAATCTAAAACATTTTCCATAGTGTTCTGCCCAGATACTCTTTTTTTAAAAATATTTATTTTATTTATTTATTCCCTTTTGTTGCCCTTGTTGTTTTTATTGTTGTAGTTATTGTTGTTGTTGTCGTTGTTGGATAGGACAGAGAGAAATGGACAGAGGAGGGAAAGACAGAGAGGAGGAGAGAAAGATAGATACCTGCAGACCTGCTTCACCGCCTGTAAAGCAACTCCCCTGCAGGTGGGGAGCCAGGGTTTGAACCGGGATCCTTACGCCAGTCCTTGTGCTTTGCGCCACCTGCACTTAACCCGCTGTGCTACAGCCCGACTCCCCCAAATACTCTTTATTCTCTTGTCCTACAGTTTTCTAACTTACCAGATAATTTAATCACAACATTTAATTCTGTACGTAATCTTCTCACATATGTAGATCTTGAGGATTTGTACCTGACCTCTGATAAATTATACCAGTGAGATTTTTGTCATCTGTCATTGTTCCTAGGAAAGCAATCAAATCAGTACACAACTTTACTTTTGTAGGATCTATATGTAAGAAACCAGCCAAAATTTGAATAGTATCTGTTTTCACTGCAAAATTATGTAAGAATTCAGTTGTAAGGGTGAACACACAAATGGTTCAAGGCTGGGCTGTAAAAGATTAAATGACAAGGAAAAACAAAGTGATAGAAAAGACAAAAAAGAAAGAGGAAATCAAGGTTCTAATTACATTAATTTTACCTAATTGAGTAATGAGAAAATGTTTTCAACTTTATATCTAGTTTTCCCCCCACAAAGAGTCACATGCGTAAATAAACCAGTTTTACTCTCTAAATTAGATTGAGTGCATTTCTTATAATGAAAACAGAAATGTAGTAGTCAGATATGACAATGAAAAAAAAATGGTACTATTAATCTAAAGGAGGAAAAAACTACATTTTTCTTTGAAATATGCCAAGATAAGTTTGTCCAGTGGAATGCATAGCTGTGTGAGTAGCTATTTGGTGACACACAGTAGCTTATATACGAACAGATGTTCCCTTATCCTATAGATATCCCAGTATTTCCAAACAAGCATTGCATTTTCCATTAAGAAATTAGTGGTGGGGGTTTGGAATAGGTGGCAGTGCACTGAATGGAATGCACACTGCCTTTTACCATATACAAGGACTCAGATTAAACTCCCCACATACCTGTGTGCAGGGGGAAACTTCATGAGTAGTGAAGCAGTGCTGTAGGTGTATCTCTTTCTCCCTCTATACTTCATCCCTTTCCTCTCAATTTCTCTTAGTTTCTATCGAGAGAGAGAGAGAGATAGAGAGAGGGAGAGAGGGAGAGAAATAGCAGAAATGGCTATGTGCGTGGTGTGCATGTGTGTCCATCCATAAAAGGGAATATTTACTATTTAGTATATAAGTCTTCAAGTCTTGCAGAAATATATGCCTAGAGAATTTGAAGATCTGAAATTATGAGAATATAGATTTAAACTCAAATTATAGTAATATGTATCTTATTTTTAGATCCATTTTAATATAAGAGCTAATTTTCTATTTAATTAGATAATCATAAAAGGAAGTTATTAGAATTGATTTCCTGGTTTCTAGATTCCTAATAGTCACTGCTTTTCAGTTAATGACAATGGTTATGATAGAAATGTGTGCACACACATAGATACTCTCCAAACATATAGTGTCTATTTCAATAAGAATTTATGTGAGGTTGGATGTTATTATTTATTTTTATCATGGGTTTATGATAAAATTGATATTTATTTTCAAAATTAATGTTGCATTTCACCATAAGATTCGTATGACACAATGGTGAGGTTTCCAGGAAGACAATTTGACAGAAGATGTAATTTAGGGTAGAGCTTCAGTGATGACCGACCTGGTTAGAAGCTTACCAATCTCTTCCCCCTCTGCAGGGATAAAAGAGACAAAATTATAGTCACCAGCAATGGAAAATCATATTTGGTTAATTATTTCTTGGTCAGTGCATGTAACAAATAAATTGCTTGTCAAAGAAGAGGGAAAAAATAAAAACTACTTAAACTTAATAAAAGCAGTGGCAATCACATACCAAATAAGGAGCACCATGGGACAGAACAACCTCAGTGGTGCTTGATAGGTTTCTCAATGGTCTGGAATATTGTACTCATGGTCAAGAATATAAACATTCAGGATAAAGAAAACAACTTGTGAAGCATTGAGCTTTCAACTCAACTCTTGATGAGCAGAGGACACTGTAAAGGGAGAAAATAAAACTGGAGAAGACTTTAAAATGATCTAAAATGCCAGTGCTTGATTCCTCATATCAAGGCAGAGAGACAGATAGGGCAGACTAAGGAATCAACGATTTCTGGTGGAACATAATATACAGATTTACAGAGAAAATACTGAACAAACCATTTTCAGTGATAGAAAATTATTGACTGTGCCATGATACAAAAGTGTGTGATTCAAACATAAGACAAAAGTATTCAAAAGATGGTGCTTCTGAAAGATCCAAATATTAAGTGTAGTCCACACAGACTCTATACTAATGACAATTACGTTTTAAAATATCAGAAGTTATCCTTGAAGAATTAAAATATGACATTAATGACTCCTCAAATATAGAATATCTGTAAAAAAAAGAATCAACTGGATATTCTGGAGTTGAGAACTGAATAAATTAAATAAAATAAATAAAATTTAATGGCTCAACTATACTTTTGAACAGTGAGGATAGAACAATCAACGAAGTTGAAAATGTATCAGTAAAAATTATCCACTCTAAAGAAAAACAAAGGAAACTGGGTAGAAACTCAGAGAAGCATCAGCTACCATACACATAATGAACAAATTAGTTGGTTAAGGGGTGAAATCATGTGAAAACCCAATGGTTTACAAATTAGATAAGAATAGTGAGGCAAGAAGCCTGGGTACTCAGTACCATTCAACCAGGATTAAACATGAATATTAATGTCTAAACTCAAAAGCAAACTCTTAAGAGTCTTCACTGTAACAGAAAAAATAACCACAAGCAAGTAAAGCTTGCATGTTAGGTGTGAGGACTGACTAATGAGGGACATGAAAATACTTCTGGGTAGACAGTAACTTGGATCCACCTGCATATCAGATTTCTGGGGGGAGGGGACGAGTATAGCCACAAGCCCTTTGGAATATAACTAAAATATGCCTACTATCTATCTAAAAAATGGAGGACCCCCCCTCCCCCAACTCTTCATCTGCACTACTTCAGCCTTTAGTTCATGATTAGCCAACAACTTGTTTGGCTTTGTATGTTAACTCTCTTTTCAGCCACCAGGTTCCAGATGCTACTAGCATGATGCCAATCAGAATTCCCTGGAACCCCTCCCCACTAGGGAAAGAGAGAGGCAGGCTGGGCGTATGGATCGACCTGTCAACGCCCATGTTCAGCGGGGAAGCAATTACAGAAGCCAGACCTTCCACCTTCTGCATCCCACAATGACCCTGGGTCCATACTCCCAGAGGGATAAAGAATAGGAAAGCTATCAAGGCAGGGGATGGGAAATGGAGTTCTGGTGGTGGGAACTGTGTGGAGTTGTACCCCTCTCATCCTATGGTTTTGTCAGTGTTTCCTTTTTATAAATAAAATAAAAATAGGGGGAAAAAGATAGAATGAAAGCAAACACTGCATTGAAACATCCTTCAGTGTTGTGAAGACTGGGCTAAATCTGGGTTGTTGGACATATAGAAATCAGCACACTATTCAACTAAGCTATTTCCTCCATTCCAATTAGGGTCTTGATATATGAAAATATCTAATTGTCAAAACTAATACAACAACACGTTTAAAATCTCCGGATTTTTGTATGTAAATATCACCTCACTGTGAGAAAAATAAATAGAAAAATACCTTTGGTGGATACAATCAAGTCATGTTACTTAGCCAAATATCTTCCACACATCATATCCTATAATATATTTACTTCCTAAATGCGTGCAGCATGAGTATGGAGAATGGAAAGTTGATAAAGTGTGTCTCTCTTAGTTGTCAGTATGTTTGTGATGACAGAATACATTATGATCTCAGAGGAATACTACAGCAAACTGATTTCTATTAGAACGTGTTGAGAGGATTACACAATAAATGAATGATCTGATGTCAGGATCTTGCTGAAGGATCTTTGTCACTATGTGAGGTCAGTCCAGGTTGTCATTTATCTCCAGGTCATATTAGCTTGATTAGTAAATGAGACTGTGTGCATAGTATTATTCTTCTTAGAACTCATTGTCTTAGGTACTGTCTATAGTATCTCCATTTGCAGTCAAATTATGCTCTGATTTTAGCTTGTCTTTGGATTTCCCTTGCAGTGTTCCTCACACATTTTATGTGTTTGGATGAACACATGAGTAAACGCATACTCTCTCCCTCTACCTGACTGAAGTCTGTCAGAGTGTTGACGCACAGTTGATGAGAAGTAAAATAATAATAATTACCATATTTTTCCATGCAAAAGTAGTTTGCTATTTCAAATTCCATCTAAATTCTATGTTGCTAAAGGAATGTATTTTCATTTTTCAGTAAAATCTATGCAGGGCATTGATCAGACTTTCACATTTTAGACAAAAATATACACTAGAATGCCCACTTGGCATGTAGAGCGTAACATTCTTGCAATAGAGACAATTATTAATCGGTATCACCAGCTTAACTGCGAATTATCCAGTTCAGTTTTTCTCAAAAAAAAATTCTTCTAATGAAACCCTGGCAACAATATTTGATAGATATATTAGGACCAAAATTCTCTAAGTAAAGCAGGGGTGTTCATATATTGAAAAATGATTTATGGCTTACAAGCCTACTAGAATTGTGCTTAAGTTTTTGAACTCAAACTGCATGATGAAGTTTGCACCCTACTGAACCTTTTCATGTGAGTCAAGTCCAGCCTTATATCCACTCTGCCACCTCAAAACCACTATAATTTTGTACTCATTTTATCTATTTTAACTACTAAATCAATAAGCAAAAGTTACAAGCCAACAGATGTAGACCCAACAAATTAAAAGAGATCTTTCTCTCATGATGGAGAATGTAGATCAGAATGCACAAAACTAACAAGTTGGGTTTTGTTTTTTTTGTCATTTGCTTATTTATTTATTGTCACCAGGATATATTTATTGTCACTCAGGATCTTGGTTCCTGCGTGATTCTACTATGCCTAGTGTCCATTTGTTTTTGTTTTTCTTTCATTTTTAATAGAGAATGAGAGACAGAAATAAAGAATGAAAGCAAGAGAGAGAGAGAGAGAGAAGGAGAGACAACTACAGCATCACTCCAGTGCTTGTGAAACCTCCCCTGTATAGGTGGTGGGTAACCAGAGGTTTGAACTCAGGCCTTTGTGCATGGCAGTATATGCATTCACTGGGTGAGCTACTTCCTGGGCCAAGTCATTTTTCAACATCAGCAGTGGTGACATATGAAATGAAAAAGAATAGTGGGGGGGAGGGGGAGGGAGCAGTTATTTATATTTTTAAATAGAACAGTGGAAAGGTCTTCCCAAGAATGCTGTTTTATTTTATTTTATTTTTTTACATTTAAACCTGTAAAAAAGGGGGCCAAGTAGTGGCACACCTGGTTGAGCACACATGTTGCATTGTTCAATGACCCAGGTTTAAGCCCCCAGTCCCTACCTGCAGGGGGAAATCTTTGCAAGTGGTGAAGCAGGTCTGCAGGTGTCTCTTTTTCACTCTCCCTCTCTCCTCTCTATCTCCCCCTACCCTCTTTATTTCTGGCTATCTCTACCCAATAAATAAAGATAATTTAAAAATTAGGGGAAAATAAGTCTGTGAAAAATGATTTTGTAAGCTGTCTTAAGTCTTTAAAATCCATAAATAAAATATTAGAACTATGTTCTAGCATAACTTGTTTATATATAGTCACTCATAATTTTAGACTTTTAGGAATTGTATTGGGTTTTGCTATTAGAAGTCTCATTACGATGGCAGATTCTCACCTTTTACAATGATGGTTGTTTCTTTCTTTTCTTTCCTTTTTTTTTTCTTTTTCTGATGGTTATTTCTTATAAATGCCATCTCTTAATGAAGGCTGGCCTACATTGTCATGCACAGGACCCAGGTGCAAGCCCAGCCCTCACTGTACTGAGGGAAACTTTAGTGCCACTAGTTTTTTCTTTTGTCTGTTTTTCTTTCTTTTTTTTTTTATCTTTACTTATTTTCTGGATAGAGACAGTCAGAAATCGAGAGGGAAGAGGTGATAGAGAGGGAGAGAGAAAGAGAGACACCTGCAGCCCTGCTTCACCACTTGTGAAGCTTTCCCCCTGCAGGTGGGGACTGGGGGCTCGAACCTAGGTCCTTGTGCACCGTAACATGTGCGCTCAACCAGGTGCAGTACCACCTGGCCCCTTGTCTGTCTTTCTATCAAAAAGTGTCAACCTGAACAGAAGAAGCCCCAGTGATGACATGTGTATGTAGATAGATAGATAGATAGATAGATAGATAGATAGATAGATAGGGTAATAGAAAGATAGATAGACAGAGACAGACAGACAGACATATAGATGAATAGAACAAACAGAGAGAAATTGAGATGGTCAGGGGTAGAAATAGAGTCCTGTAGCACTGCTTCACCACTGGTGAAGCTTCCCCCATGCAGGTGGGGACTAGGGGCCTTGAACCAGAGTCAAGTCTTTGTAAACTATACCATGTGTACTCAACCAGGTACACCTCTGACCGACCAGTCCCTGAAAGAATATATTTTATATAATATATACCCCAAAAATATACTCAAAATATACCCCAGTGCATTTAGTACAATTGATTTCATACTACATAAAGCTATTAAAAATTAATATATTTTGCTACAACAGGGAATAAATAAAGAAATATATATTTTTTAATTTGTATATTTTACCATGTACTTATCTAAAACAGTTCCATATGTTGAAATCTGTTGCTGCCTTAAAGATACAATCCTATTATATGTCTAGAAATTTTCTTTATTTTTTTACGATTTTATTAGGGAAATAATAATTTACAAGACACTTGTCACTTGAGTATGATTTCCTCTCTCATCATGACAGGCATCTGCATACCCTTCCCATCATCAGTTTAAGTCCCACCCCACCAATATGTGTTGGGGTCCCCAGTGCTCTCTCAACCACTATCCTCAAGCCCCCAGAACCTTTGGCTTTGTTGTCACAGTTCTTCAGAAGATTAGAAATGGACCTATCATATGATACTGCAATTCCTCTTCTATACAAAGAAAACAAAAGTAAAAACCTCTTCTAAAAGGCAGAGGGTATAACTTTTACCTCAAGTATTCTACCATTAGGTGGTCCAGGAGGTGACACAGTGGTTGAGGCATTAGACTCCCAAGCATGAGGTCCTGAGTTCAGTCCCTGGCAACACATGTACCAGAGTAATGTCTGGTTCTTTCTCTCTCTCCTCCAGTCTTTCTCATTAATCCATAAAGAAAGTATTTTTTAAAAGTGTCTATATTTAGAAAATTTTGTCATTAGTCATCTTTAAAATTTTTCCCACCATTTAGAAACATGGAAAGAACTTGCCTCCTCAAAGTTTTATTATGCGATCAGGTTTCTAATCTTATGGCATTTCTTTCTTTGCATTATCACTATTGTTGTCCCAGTTAAGTTTTTCTGAGTCCTTGAAAGGAGGTTAGAGTCTAGTGATTTTCCCTCTTAATGGTTACTAGCTAGAATTCAAGTCAACATTTTGTAGTGACTTGTGAGATTTGTAGCCAATAAATGTAATATCATTCTTCATAACTTTCAGCACTTCTATGGCTAAAATATAAAGATAAAAATGATTAGAAAGGGAGTTGGGCTGTAGCGCAGTGGGTTAAGCGCAGGTGACACAAAGCACAAGGACCGGCATAAGGATCCCGGTTCGAACCCCAGCTCCCCACCTGCAGGGGAGTGGCTTCACAGGTGGTGAAGCAGGTCTGCAGGTGTCTATCTTTCTCTCCTCTTCTCTGTCTTCCCCTCCTCTCTCTATTTCTCTCTGTCCTATCCAACAATGACAACAACAGTAATATCTACAACAATAAAACAACAAGGGCAACAAAAGGGAATAAATAAATAAAATTAAAAATATATATATATAAAATGGGAGAAGAAAAAAAATGATTAGAAAGTTGCCTTATAAAAAATCACTAAAATTCTTTGATTGAACATCTGAAATTTTCAGCAGCTTTAATGATTTGCCCCACCCTTATCAATTTTCATATTCTGATCATTGATATCTTTTTAAAAATAGTTCTTTATTTTATTCTCTACTCTAGAGTTTTAAGCTTCAATATATTTATTGCTTTCCTTACAAGTTACTATTTTTAATTTTTCATGAGAGGAAGAAAGGTAATTTCTGCCATTTATTATTTTCCATCTATTTTATCCTTCTCAGTGTTTGCTTCATATACAGTGCCAGTGATCAAATGCAAGTTCTTATATAAGCAGTGAATCTGTTCTTTAGCTGAAGCACCATGCAGTTTTATGAAACCCAGTATTAATGTATTCGCTATTTAGCTGGAAACATAAGTTTCCAGCATACAAAATGATGAATAAATTTATGACTCTAAATTTAATATTGTACCAAGGATTATTACTGATAATTTTCCTAAAATTATTTTACTTAATAATATCCCTTTGTTGTACATGAGTCTTATAAATGTATGCAAAATACTATGAACAGGAGGGGGTAAATAGCATAATGGTTATGCCAAGAGACTTTCATGACTGAGGCTCTAAAATCCCAGGTTCAGTCCTCCTCACTACCATAAACTGGAGCTGAACAGTGCTCTGGTAAAAAAAAAAAAAAAAAAAAAAGAAAGAAAAGTATAACAAAATACTATGAGCACAGTTTAATCAAGTCAACCTAGTTGCATCTTTATAATTAACAGTCTGTGATCAAATAAGTTCCCAAATCTAGTAATGATAAAAAATAATTTAAATGCATGCATATCAAGAATGAAAATTGTCTCTGTGATATTTCTGTTAAATTTTAATCTCAGTACAAGATTTGTTAAGTTGTTAATGTCACAATTTCTTGATCAACAGTTTTCTCAAGAGTAACGGGCCAAACAATAGACCTATTATTTATACACATTTAATCATTCTTCTTTAACCTGCTCTGTATTTTCCATCATTTCATCAATATTTTTCTTTTTTTATTTATAAAAAGAAACATTGTCAAAACCATAAGATAAGAGGGGTACAACTCCACACAGTTCCCACCATCAGAACTGTGCATATTATCCCCTCCCCTGATAGCTTTCCTATTCTTTATCCCTCTGGGTGTATGGACCCAGGGTCATTATGGGGTGCAGAAGGTGGAAAGTCTGGCTTCTGTAATTGCTTCCCCTCTGAATATGGGTGTTGGTAGTTAGTTCCATACTCCTAGACTGTCTCTCTCTTCCCTAGTGGAGTAGGGCTCTGCATAGGTGGGGTTCTAGGACATATTGATGAGATTATTTATCACGACCAAGTGGGATTTATCCCAAGAATGCAAGAGTGGTTCAACATACATAAGCCAATCAATGTCATTCACCACATCAATAAAAGCAAAGCCAAAAACCACATGATTATCTCAATAGATGCAGAAAAAGCCTTTGACAAAATCCAGCACCCATTAATGCTCAAAACTCTACAAAAAATGGGAATAGACAGGAAATATCTCAAGATAGTGGAATCCATATATAGCAAACCTACAGCCACCATCATACTCAATGGACAGAAGCTGAAAGTGTTTCTCCTCAGATCAGGGACTAGATAGGGCTGTCCATTATCACTATTACTCTTCTTCTTCTTCTTCTTCTACTTCAACATAGTATTGGAAGTTCTTGCCAGAGCAATCAAACAAGAGAAATAAATCAGAGGCATACAGATTGGAAGGGAAGAAGTCAAACTCTCACTATTTGCAGATGATATGATAGTATACATAGAAAACCCCAAGAATCCAGCAGAAAACTACTAGAAGCTATTAGGCAATATAGCAAGATGTCAGCTACAAAATCAATATATAAAAATCAGTGGCATTTCTTTATGCAAACACTAAATCTGAAGAAGAGGATATCCAGAAATCACTCCCATTCACTGTTGCAGCAAAATCAATCAAATACCTAGGAGTAAAGCTGACCAAAGAAGTGAAAGACTTGTATACTGAAAAGTATAAGTCACTATTCAAGGAAATAAAAAATGATACCAAGAAATGGAAAGACATCCCATGCTCATGGATTGGAAGAATTATCATCAAAATGAATATTCTCCCCAGAGCCATATACAAATTTAATGCAATACCCATCAAAGTTCCACCAAGCTTCTTTAAGAGAATAGAACAAAAACTGCAATCATTTATCTGGAACCAGAAAACACCTAGAATCACCAAAACAACCTTGAGGAAAAGAAATAGAAATGGAGACATCACACTTCAGATCTCAAGCTATATAATAAGGCCATCATCATCAAAACAGCCTGGTACTAGAACAAAAATAGGCACACAGACCAGTGGAACAGAATTGAAAGCCCAGAACTAAACCCCCACATCTATGGACATCTAATCTTTGATAAGGGGGCCCAAAGTATTAAATGGAGGAAGGAGACTCTCTTCAATAAATGGTGCTGGAAAAACTGAGTTATAACATGCAGAAGAGTGAAACTGAACCATTTTATCTCACTAGAAACAAAAATCAACTCCAAATGGATCAAGGACTGGATGTTAGACCAGAAACTAACTATACTTAAGAGGAAAACACTGGTGGAACACTTTCCCACCTAAACCTCAAGGGCATCTTTGATGAAACAAACCCAATTGCAAGGAAGACTAAAGCAAAAACAAACCAATGGGACTATATCAAATTGAAAAGCTTCTGCACAGCCGAAGAAGCCATCACACAAACCCCCTCACAGAATGGGAGAAGATCTTCACATACCATACATCAATATATTTTTAACAACCTTCACAACTAACCTTTGAATTTGTCTAATGTTGCATAGTAAACTAGAAATAGTCCCCAGATTCTTATCCAGCCTCTAAAATGCTCCTTACTAGCTTGAGTCTGTAAGTGGAAAGATTCCTATAGAAAAAAAAATTGAGACTGGGAGATAGCATAATTGTTTTGCAAATGGATTTTAAACTGGAAGCTTTAAGGACCCAATTCAGTCTGCAGCACCACTATAAACCAGAGCTCAGCAGAGCTCTGATTATAAAAATAAAAAAAAAGGGGGGTGGGGGTATAGCATAATGGTTATGCAAAGAGACTTTCATGCCTGAGGCTCTCAAGTCCCAGGTTCAATCCCCCACACTGCCATAAGCAAGAGCTGAGCAGTGCTCTGGGAAAAAAAAAAAAAAAAAAAAAAAAAAAAAAAAAAAACCCTAAAACAAAGCTTATAGAAATAATTGGAAAATCAGATTAAAGTTTTTCTTCTTAAAATCTTTAAAAATAAAAATTTGTTTTCAAAAGTATGGAGAAAAAAACCTTCCTTTTTTCCTTCCTCTCTTGCTTGCTTTCTTTCTTTCTTTCTTTCTCTTTCTTTCTTCCTTTCTTTCTTTTTCAAATTTTTATTTATTTATTTTGCCTCCAGGGTTATTGCTGGGGCTTGGTAACTGCACTAGGAATCCACTGCTCCTGGAGGCCTTTTTCCCACTTTGTTGCCCTTGTTGTTGTTACAGTTATTGTTGCCATTGCTGTTCCTGTTATTATTGTTGGATAGGACAGAGACAAATCGAGAGAGGAGGCAAGACAGAGAGAGGGAGAGAAAGATAGACACCTGAAGACCTGCTTCACTGCTTGTGAAGTGACCCTCATGCAGTTGGGCGGCCTGGGGCTAGAACTGGGCTCCTTATGCCTGTCCTTGAGCTTTGCTTCATGTGCACTGCTATGCTACTGCCCAACCCCTTCCTTCCTTCCTTCCTTCCTTCCTTTCTTTCCTTCTTTCTCTTATTCCTAGTTGGTAAGATAAGAATATCTAGCAGTTTGAATGGGTGGTTGTAAATAACTGATGAGTCAGAAGAAGAAAACTGTAAATGAAAGCATATTTCGATAAAAATAAAAGAACTCCTTCAAAATAGGAAGTCACAGTAAGCAATTAGTGAAGAAGTGCAGAAATGTTCTCCCTGTAATGAGATAGATTATGATAAATTCAAAAAGTATCAATATTTCTAATAAGTGTTCATGGAAACTTTATAGTTTGTATTAAAAGACGTTATTGTTAACTGAGATGATTTCAAACCCATGTCTGCCCTCAGTTTTCTCCTTCTCTGGGATAAAGAAGCTATTTTTTTTTTTTAATTATCTTTATTTTTACTGGCTAGAGACAGCCAGAAATTGAGAGGAATGGGGAGATAGAGACAGAGAGAGACTTGCAGTCCTGCTCCACCACTTGTGAAGCTTTCCCTCTGCAGGTGGAGACTGGGGGCTTGGACCCAGGACCTTATGCACTGTAACATGTGTGCTCAACCAGGTGCTCCACCACCTGGCCCCAAAGAAGCTATTTCAGTTGGAGAATTGTAAAAACTTGTTTTCCAAAAGAGTTTAAATTAAAAATTGTCTTTCCTTTATTTCCATAAATATAAGGATATTTTTTTAAATCTGAAATATGTCAGTGATTAATGATAGGTGCACTCAGAGTCATGAGGGATATTCTTTTCCTTCCAATTTTATCTATTCCTTTGGAGCTGTGTGTTTCTGACTTTCAGAGGAAAATGTACTTAACTTCTACCCCAACTGGGTATGTGGAGGCATCAGAGAGCTAACCCAGGGCTTATGCCTGTACAACACCAACTCTGAGTAGGGCCTATTTTTCATTCATTTTGAGACAAGATACACACAGACAGAGAGAGACTGTCATGCTACCTCATTATCCATGGTATTCTCATGTAGTACCAAAGCTCAAATCCCAAAACTTGCCAATGGCAAGGCATTCACTCTACTACGTGAGCTCTTCTCAGTCCCTTCTCTCTCCCTCCCCCTCCACCCTCCATTTTTTTAAATTTGCATAAGCCATGTTGATCAGTGTAGAAAAAAATGAAAAAATGTACATGACAATAGAGAATAAATTACCACAAACTAAATTTGTTTTCACATTAATATGTATATTATTTTAAGCCAAAGTAAGTGAAACTCTGAAGACTTGTAAAAATGTCACCAATATCTTAATACATAAATTATGAAATATAATGTTGTTACATAGTAGTAGGGTTATTGTGGCCTGGAAGGTGGCATAGTGGATAAATTATTGACCCCTCAAACATAAGGTCCCACTTAATCCCCAGCATTACATATGCTAGAGGGATGATAGCTTCTTTTTTTATTTTTTAAAAGTTTATTTCCATTTTATTTACTTGAATTTTTGGGGGTTTGTTTGGTTTGGCTTTTAAAATATATTTAGAGAAAGTAGAGTCTTTTAAAAAATATTTTATTTACTTATTTTTAATGAAAGAGACAGAGAAAGAAAGATACATACAGAGAGCTACCAGAGCACTGCTCAACTCTGGTTTAAGATGGGACTAGGGATTAAACCTGGGAATTTGGGGGATGGGGTAGCACAGCAGGTTAAGCTCAGCAGGTTAAGCACAGCAGGTTAAGTGCATGTGGCACAAAGCGCAAGGACCAGCGTAAGGATCCTGGTTCAAGCCCCGGCTCCCCACCTGCAGGGGAGTCGCTTCACAGGCTGTGAAGCAGGTCTGTAGGTGTCTATCTTTCTCTCCCCCTCTGTCTTCCCCTCCTCCCTCCATTTCTCTCTGTCCTATCCAACAACGAATGACATCAACAACAACAATAACCACAACAAGGCTACAGCAACAAGGGCAACAAAAGGGGGAAAAATGGCCTCCAGGAACAGTGGATTCATGGTATAGTCACTGAGCCCCAGCAATAACCCTGGAGGCAAAAAAAAAAAAATCCCTGGGACTTTGAAGCCTCAGGCATGAAAGTCTTTTGCATAACCATTATGCTGTCTCCCCAGACCATGATGATAGATTCTCTCTCCTTTTCCTCTCTGTCCCTAATGAATAAATATTTTTTAAAGACTAGGGCTATTAGAGAATTAATTTATTGCCATCAGGGTTGTCACTGGGTTTTAGTGAATGCATAACAAATCTATTGATCTCAACTGCCGTTTTTTTTTTTCTATTTTATTTCATAGGATAGAGAGAAACTAAGAAGAGAGGGGGAGATAGAACGAGAGAGAGAGATAAACACCTGCAAATTTGATTCATCTCACTTGAATAGTCACTCTCTCCTCATTATGTGAGTCTCAGATCTCTTCCCTAGACCACTGTCCCATTCCTTAGCTCAAGATATCCCTATGTTGCTTCTCTGTATGCCTGTTTAAATTCTTTACATTTATAGAATGAAATTTTGCTTAGAATCTGCCTGATATAGATTCAATTACTTCACTAATCTGAGAAGAACCCAGATGTATAGGGGATTTTTTTCCCCCTCTCTACCCTGCTGTCATTTTAAAGTCTAATCAGTGAAAATATACATCCTTAGACTGATATATTTGCTAGAAAATTTTATTCTAATACTTGATGGTTTGTGTTTCTAGTCAACTGATAAAAATTTTGAATCATTCTACTCATTTTTAAAACAATGACACTGGTGCCTTCTGGACAGAGTTTTAATGTCTATAATTGTATCATGGTGTGTGTATATATAGATAGCATAATGTAAATATTCAGTTGATGAGAATGTGGTGATTAAATTTCCCCTCAATGTCATATGATAGGCAGTAAACATTATTTTTAAAATGTAGTTGACGACATTCTAAAATGTTTCCTCTTGCTTTCACTCACACATAAAATTATCATAATTAATTAAGATAATATTACAAATAATTATCCCTATTTTAAAAACTGTGCCAATAATTTAATTTTTTGATCACAATACAAAACTGCTAGTACTTCCTCTAAGGGGCTATACTGCATCTTGAAAAAAATAAGAATACTTAAGTTGACATTAATTTCGCTGAAATACAGTAATATAATTTGGGAGACTCAAATACAGATATCACTTGTATGAGAAATAATATAGATAGAGAACCAAAAGCAAATGAACTTCCAAAAGAAAAATTAACAACAAAACACAGTTTATGAGCATTATGGTGAGTGGGGGAAAGGAGGAGGCAGGAGTTTGGTTATGGGTACAGTGACTTACACACATATAAATGTGGGCGTGAATGTGTCTTGGGGCTCTGATTCCCCAGAACCCCACCCTACTAGGTTAAGAGAGAGGCAGGGTGGAAGTATGGATCCACCTGTCAACGCCCATGTTCAGTGGGGAAGCAATTACAGAAGCCAGACTTTCACCCTTTCTGCATCCCACAATGACCTTGGGTCCATGCTCCCAGAGGGGTAAAGAATAGAAAAGCTATCAGGGGAGGGGATGGGATACCGAAATCTGGTGGTGGGAACTGTGTGGAGTTGTACCCCTCTTATCCTATGGTTTTGTCAATGTTTCCTTTTTATAAATAAAAAATAATAATAAAATAAATAAAATAAATGTGGGTGTGAACCTATATCACTAAAATGTGATTTTGTAAATGACTTTAAAATTACTAATAATGAAAATTTTAAGAAAGAATACTGCAATTTAAAAATGGTACATATTTAATGATATATATTTTGAGATATAGCAAAAAAATATTGAACAAGCTAGTCAAGTGAGAACTAGAAGAGAAAGAGAAACAAAGATATGAGAGACGTTTATTTGGGATCAAACTGGAATATAAGTCATGTTGTTTCAGCTCTTGTGTACTACATTATATTTATGTGTGTGTGTGTCCTGATAATTTGACAATTGAAAAAAATCAAAAATAAATAAAATATTTTAAGACATATAGATTATCTTAGTGTACTGTGCTTTTTTATGGTTTTCTTTACTATTATTTATTAATTTCCATATAAATTTGGTTTGATAAATAATGTTATAACATAAGTTACAAGAATCTGTGATAAATTTGCATCTTTAAATTGTTTGGGTTTTAAATAATGAAAAAATTTCTGTACCTATGGATTTTTATATAATCTTTTCTTTTCTAAATAATTTGTGAACATCATCTGTTAAAATATTGCATATAAGAGGCCAAGCAGTGGCACACGTGGTAGAGCACATATGTTATCATGTACAAGGGCTGGGGCTTAAGACCCAGGTCCCCACCTGTAAGAAGAAAGCTTCAGGATCAGTAAAGCAGTGCTACAGGTGTATCTTTTTAAAATATTATATTTATTTACTGTATAGACATAGAGAGAAACTGATATGGAAAAGGGAGGGAGGGAGAGAGAGAGAGAGAGAGAGCGATAACTGCAGCACTGTTTTATCACTTGTGAAACATCCTCATTGCAGGTGGAGACAGAGGGCTTGAATCGAAGTCTTTGTGCATGGTGCCATATATGCCCAACCAAATATGTCACCACCTGGCCTGGCCGCTGCACGTGTAATTTTTTCTTGCTCCTTTTCAATCTCTCCCTTCCCTATCTAGTTCACTCTGTCTTTATCCAATTAATTAAATACTCATGCCTGTATAATTGTGATGTGACTACTAATGGCATCTCAGTTAATAAAGTATTTCTTAATTTTACAGTACTACAATATAGTTTTATATGTATTATAACTAATACTATATTAGTAGAGTCATTTATTCTAACATTGTTATTTAAGTTTCTTTATATTTTCTGTGTACATAAGCATTTGAAGAGTGGCATTTATTTCCTCCTTTTTTAAAAAATTTTCTCCTACTCGTATTTATTTTAGTTCTTTTTTGAGTTTAATTTTGTGAGTTAGATAATCTAGTACAATGATGAATGGAAATGGTGATAGTGACCTTTCTTGTTTCCAATTTCAACATTTCACAATTCTGTAGAGATTGACAGAAAAATCTTAAGTAATTAACTTCCATTCTCTTCTAAATGGACATTGAGCTGTTTAAATACTTATTACATTGATAAGATCTTTCAGCCTCATTCACTGAATGTGGTTAGTTGTATTGCATTGTTTTGAAATGTTAAAACAAATATAATCTCTTAGCATAAGCATCCTTTGATTATAAGGTATTTCACTTCCTACCTAATACTTGATTCAGTTTGTTTGTTTTAATGATATCTGCATCTAAGTCTTGAGAATTTGTAATTTTCTTTATCTTAGTTTACTTATCTTTGTGCATCTGCTGGATCCAACTGAATTATATAATAACCATTTCTTATCTTACGAAAGATTATCCTGGAAAACTGTGACAGAAATTCAATATATATGGGTAGGAGCTTATGAGGTATTTGTTTAGGGGATTTCAAGCCAAAGATTCATATTAATCTAAGGGAAGGTGCTATTTAAGCAATTGGAGATGTAAGCCTGAAGTGTAGATATGGTCTGGCATTTCATATTTGAAGTCAGAACATTGGTAAGTTGTGGGGAGGTATAGTATTTAATGCTAGGAGACTCAGTTTACTAGCATCATAGTTGAAGAGAATGCATCTCAGCACACACAGTCGGATAACATTTCAAGTTCAATTGCAGAGGCAGATAAAAATTTTCCTTACCCATTGAGATTCTTCCAGAGCGGACTGAGCAATCAAGTTTGCTATAGAGATTTTTTGAAGAATTACTATAGCTGTAAGGAAAATCCACATGATGCAGAATCTAAAGATAATGGGGCCAAAGAAGGATTATACGGCCTGAACTAAGAAATAGAATAGAGGGTCAAGACTTCAGTAAGAGGGTGCTGACATCCCAAGCATGGCGTCCCAAGCTCAATCCCTACCACCACCAAAAGTCACAACTGAGTTGTGGTAGAAAATATCAAGAGAAATAAGAGTGGCCTTATATGATGAGAGCCAAATGTCTATAGTTGGATGATTGCTCTGCCATGATGGATAGGTTTCTTGGATAGAAAGATTGTTTCTGGTAATAACCCTAATTCTGGGAAATGCCCTCAATTTTCATTCTGGGTATTTGAAAGAATGGTAAAACTTTACATGAGCTTGTGGGGGCTTCCATTGTACTTAACTCGAAATAATCCACATGATAAGTGACACATCTTGAAGTGGCCTATGATGACCATCATAGCAAGGTCATATCTGAACATGGGGAGAAATGTCCTTCACAATGAAAGGCTGACGAACCATAAAAGGAATTGCCAACATAATAAGGGGAAAACAAGATGGAGCGGTGATCTGAAGTCAAAGAAAAGGAAATAGAACATGCTTATGCTTCCAGGAGGCACACGTGCATGAGAATTGAGAATTAACCTAGCAACTGGCAGCATCCAAGCCAGCAGTACCATCAGAGGAAAAAAATGATTTAGGATAGAGACAGAAATTGAGAGGAAAGGAAAAAAAGAGAAACACTTTCAGCTGTGTTTCACCAGTCATGAAGCTTCACTCTAAATGGTG
The DNA here is from genome assembly GCF_950295315.1 of Erinaceus europaeus. Classification (NCBI taxonomy): domain Eukaryota; kingdom Metazoa; phylum Chordata; class Mammalia; order Eulipotyphla; family Erinaceidae; genus Erinaceus; species Erinaceus europaeus. Next base: position 14,603,258 of record NC_080180.1, on the reverse strand, counting down.
AGGAATAAGTATCCGATAAGAAAAATATGAAACGGGGACTCAGGCGGTAGCGCAGCAGGTTAAGCCATGTGGCGAGAAGCTCAAGGACCAGAGTAAGAATCCTGTTTGAGCCCCCCACCCCACCCCCCGGCTCCCCACCTTCAGGGGAGTTGCTTCACAGGCGCTGAAGCAGGTCTGTAGGTGTCTGTCTTTCTCTCCTGCTCTCTGTCTTCCCCTCCTCTCTCCATGTCTCTCTGTCCTATCCAACTTCGATAAATTCAATAATAACTACAATAATACAACAAAAAGGGTAACAAAAGGAAGTTAATAAATATTTTTTAAAAATTAAAATAAAAAATATGAAAGAGTATAAGTCAAAGAAGATTGTCTTTATGGTCCCTCAAAATAAGTACTTTATAATTAGAATCAGTTGTTTAAAAGTATTCATATGATACTAGGAACAAAAACCATGATTGATTTTGTGTGCCTTATTATTACATGCAATATCAGTTTTAGTGACCAGAAGTTATGTGGAGATTACAAGAAGTAGGTAAGGTGTCTGTGTATTGCAAAAGAGCAAAGGAGTCTGTGGAAAGAGAGAGAGATTGGGTAAAGTGGGCTTTGGGGTCTTAGTGCTTGATGGTGGGAAATGAAGTGACTTGGTGGGGAGATTGTTTTGCAGACATCTATCACAGGGACTGGGAAATGCATATTCGTATGTCAGTATCCCCCCCTCCAATGTAGTGATTTGTGTAGAAAGTATTTACATTGGAAGAGCTCATAGGTATGTGCTATATTTACTAAGGTCTAAGCTAGCTTATTACTAGGACCTTATAATGACACTGATATTCTTAGAATCTCCATGTAGTGAACATCAGTTTGTAGAGAAATTCAAATGAGGCTTCACAAAAAGAAAGATAATTGATCCTTTAGCTTATATTTTGGCAGTGACTGGGTTATAGAGGAGGGGGCACTCTAGTTGTTAGGAGTGATGTCATGAAAGTCACCCACCGGTAGGGATGTGCTGGTGTTTTTTTGTTTTGTTTTGTTTTGTTTTGTTGTGGGGATTTTTTGTTGTTGTTTGTTTTTTTTTGCTTCCAGGGTTATTGCTGGGGCTCGTTGCCTGCACCACGAATCTGCTGCTTCTGGAGGCCATTTTATCCCATTTGTTGCTCTTGTTGTCATTATTGTTGCCATTGATGTTGTTGGATAGGACAGAGAGGAATCGAGAGAGATGGGGAGATCTAGAGGGTGAGAGACACCTGAAGAACCGCTTATCCTTTGTGAAGCAAGCACCCTGCAGGTGGGGAGCAGAGGGGGGCAGGGCTCCAACCGGTATCCATAAGCCAGTCGCTTTTATTATTTTTTTTTTATTTAAGAAAGGAGACATTAACAAAACCATAGAATAAGAGGGGTAAAGTTCCGCACAATTCCCATAACCTGATCTCCATATCCCATCCCCTCCCCTTATAGCCTTCCCATTCTCTATCTCTCTGGGAGTGTGGATCCAGGGTCATTGTGGGTTGTAGAGGGTAGAAGGTCTGGCTTCTGTAATTGCTTCACAGCTTCTTCTTCTAGCATTTGCCCTTCTTCCATAGCCAGTCAACAGGTCAGGTTGAAAGCTGTCAAGAGCTGCTTGTTGCTGGCTTTGAAAGTGACTGGGATCCATGTGGATTCAGTTGGCTAGGAAGGATCGTCAGTTTCCCCAATGAATGGGTACTCACGGGATGCACCACGAGAAGGTCGATCCAATGCATCCCGTGCTTCCCAGCTGAACATGGGTGTTGACTGGTTGATCCATACTCCCAGTCTGCCTCTCTCATTCCCTAGTAGGGTGGGGCTCTGGGGAAGCAGAGCTCCAGGACACATTGATGGGGTCCTCTGTCCAGGGAAGTCTGGTCGGCAGTGTGCTGGCATCCAGAACCTGGTGGCTGAAAAAAGAGTTAACATACAAAGCCAAACAAATTGTTGAACAATCATTGACCTAAAGACTGGAATAGGGCAAATGAAGTGTTGGGGGTTATTCCCTGCATGCTCTTGTGTACTTTTGCTTTCAGGTATATATTTTTCCCTTAGTTTATGAGCACGGGTGAACCTATGCCCTATCTCAGGGGACCTGGACTATATCTAGGTTTGGGGACTTTGATAGGAGGTGAACCACCTGGGATGGAATTAGAGAATACTATGAAAGGAAAGGTCTCACCCGAGTAATGAAGCTGAAGGGTTGTCATTCCACACCTGAAGTCTCTGGTGACAGTCTGAAGTGAAGCATATTGTGGTGGCACTCATTGAGTTGATTAGGTTGCGATCCCCAGATGCAATATTATTTTATTTGAATTGAGAGAAGCATGCAGGAAAGTGGGCCCCACCCTAAGGTTCCAGGACTGGGGGAAATATAGGCTCTATAGTGGAAATGTGAGGTTCCTGCTGTCTTAGGGTTCAAGAAGACAATGGATAGTTGTTGTTATCATCTCATTATTTGGTTATAGGGTTAACTTTGGAAAGTCTCTTTGTTAGGGTGTGGGGTATAATACCCAGCATCTTGTATATAGCTGTGCTACCAATTGCTTCTGTTCTCCCTGGTCTAGGCATTTGAGAGAGTCCACATATCAAAGACTCAGTCTGTGTTCTTGACATATGTTCTTGACATAGAAGTTCTAGACATATGATCAATTTTTCCCCTCTCATATTAATTAAATAGTGCGTTGTGTGTTTACACTTTAACAGGAATGTACATAAACATCATTCCCACCACCAAAAGACTGTGTCCCATCCCCACCCACCCTCCACCACACCCTCCACCCCCCATCAAGCCAGGAAGCCCAATGACCACTCTCCTCTTCACCACAGGGATTTTACATTGGTGCCCTGCTCTCAATTTAATCAGATTCTGCTTTTAGTTTCCTTTTCTGTTCTTCTTTTTCAACTTCTGTTGATGAGTGGGGACATCCCATACTCATCTTTATCTTTCTGACTTAGCTCACTTAACATAATTCCTTCTAGCTCTGTCCAAGATGGGTCAGAGAAGGTGGGCTCATTGTTCTTAATAGCTGCATAGTATTCCATTGTGTATATGTACCACAGCTTTCTCAGCCACTCATCTGCTGTTGAGCACCTGGGTTGCTTCCAGGTTTTAGCTATTATGAATTGTGCTGCTATGAACATAGATGTACACATATCTTTTTGGTTGGGCGTTATGGAGTCCTTGGGGTAGATCCCTAGGAGAGGAATTACTGGGTCATATGGAAGGTCCATGTCTAGCCTTTTGAGAGTTCTACAGAGAGGCTGGACCAATTTACATTCCCACCAGCAGTGCAGAAGGGTTCCTCTGTCCCCACAGCCTCTTCAACATTTGTTGCTGCTGTCCTTTTTGACGTATGCCATTCTCACAGGAGTGAAGTGGTATCTCAATGTTGTCTTTATTTGCATTTCTCTGACAATCAGTGACCTGGAGCAGTTTTTCATATGTTTGTTAGCCTTTTGGATCTCCTCTGAAGAGAATGCTCTGTTCATATCCTCTGCCCATTTTTGGATGGGGTCATTTGCTTTTTTGGTGCTAAGTTTGTTGAGTTCTTTGTATATTTTGGTGATTAGTCTCTTGTCTGATGTTTGGCATGTGAAGATTTTCACCCATACTGTTAGAGGTTTCTTTGTTTGTGTGATAGTTTCTTCAGCTGTGCAGAAGCTTTTCAATTTGATGTAGTCCCATTGGTTTGTTTCTGCTTTAGTCTTCCTTGCAATTGGGTTTGTTTCATCAAAGATGTCCTTGAGGTTTATGTGGGAAAGTGTTTCACCAGTGTTTTCCTCTAAGAATTTGATAGTTTCAGGTCTGACATCCAGGTCTTTGATCCATTTGGAGTTGATTTTTGTTTCTGGTGTGATAAGGTGGTTCAATTTCATTCTTCTTCATGTTACAACCCAGTTTTCCCAGCACCATTTATTGAAGAGAGCCTCCTTTTTCCATTTAATCCTTTGGGCCCCCATTATCAAAGATTAGATGTCCATAGGTGTGGGGGTTTAGGTCTGGGCTTTCAATTCTGTTCCATTGGTCTGTGTGCCTATTTTTGTTCCAGTACCATGCTGTTGTGATGATGATGGCCTTATTATATAGTTTGAGATCTGGGAGTGTGATGCCTCCGTTTCTGTTTCTTTTCCTCAAGGTTCTTTTGGCAATTCTAGGTGTTTTCTGGTTCCAGATAAATGACTGTAGTTTTAGTTGTATTTTCTTAAAGAAGCTTGGTGGAAATTTGATGGGTATTGCATTAAATTTGTATATGGCTCTGGGGAGAATATTCATTTTGATAATATTTATTCTTCCGATTCATGAGCATGGGATATCTTTCCATTTCTTGGTATCAGTTTCTATTTCCTTAAAGAGTGACTCATAGTTTTCAGTATACAAGTCTTTCACCAATTTGGTCAGCTTTACTCCTAGGTATTTTATTGATTTTGTTGCAACAGTAAATGGGAGTGATTTCTGGATGTCTTTTTCTTCAGATTTAGTGTTTGCATAGAGAAATATCACTGACTGTTGTTGAGGTGGTCTGGTGTCGGGCTGCACCGCGGAGAAGAGAGCGGACGTCCAGAGCAAAGGGGTACACAGATCTTTATTATAGGATGGGGGGGGAGGTTTGGTTCAGACCATGTGGAGCCAGCCAGCAATGGCCGACCACGGGGGGAGAGCAGGGAGCGAGACCTCAGAGAGGGAGAGCCGAGAACCCAGAGAGAGAGAAGGGAGGGGTGAGGGGGCTTTTTATTGGGCGACAACCAGGGGTGACGTGTAGGGCCAGGATTGGTTGAAAGGGGGCACTCTAGGATTTAGCGGAGCATAGAAAAACCTGGGGGCGGAGACTGCATCAGAATAAGTCCTCAGCAACATCTCCTCCTATCCCTTTATATCTAAATGGACACAGTAAAGAAAAATGAAGCATGCTTAAATGTTTTAGAGGAATGCCATGCTCAGGTGGGAAGATGTAGGACTTTCTGTGGAGGAGGGAAGGCTTAAATGGCTGCCAACCTTGTGAGATTTAAATGTCCTCCTGTGCTCAACCCCTCTTCAGAGAGAGAGACTTACCTGGAGAGACTCATCTCATAGGTTTAAGCGCAGCCTGCTCAACCATCTCTTCACAATATCTCTACATCTTTTCTATCTTTCTACCTAGTAATAGCATAAGATGTACAAAGTCTATAAAAGACTATCATGGGGCAGAAACCTTTTGGGCATAAGCCTACATGACATAACAAAATAGGAAGGGACACGAAGGGGAGAAGTAAAAGCCAGTGTGGTGTGAAGGGAAGGATTGGTGTGTAAAGGAGCATTCCCTGTTTGGGTGGGGAAAGGGGCAAGGGTACATAATGAGGGGGAGGCGGGAGGCATGACCCACCAAACAGAGGGGCTATTTGGCATTGTATAGTCCTCAAGGCAACAGTCTGTAAAGTCTATGAATTACTCAGGATCAGTCTATGAAAAACCAGCAACGTGAAGGGAAGGAAGCTGCTGTAAAATTGTCTAAAGTGTCCAAAGGGTATACCAGCAAGTCCGATAGAAGTCTCAGTCCAAAGTAGGCGACTAGGGGGAGAAATGGCAGGGGATGAAATGCTGCATGAGGAAGGTCAGCCTCTGGAATTCTGCTTTTCTGTAGATTGTGAGCTGGAACCGCCAAAACGTGACAGGTCAAAGCAAAAGCAGGAAAGGCAGACAGGCAGTAAAAAGGTTCTGTCCTTGGAGTCTGCGAATCAGATTCTTCAGATCGCGTTGAGTGACATCTAGGGTTTCGGGGGGTGTGCCACGGTAGTCGTGCCATCTAGTGAGTGACGTCAGGGTGTGCAGGGGTTCAGATGGTTTTTCCGGGATTCCTGTAAAGAAACACAAACAATCTGCTTCTCGTGGTTAGCAGGGCATCTGATTTGAATGCTTTATAGAAGAAGAGGTTTGGTGCCTTGACCAACTGAGTATTGGGGGATGTATCTTTCCTATTCATTTATGATTATATTTTATATTATTTGTCATGGTAGGCAGCCGTTTATCTGGAAGGTCCTGGGTGATTCATGGGGAAAAAGACCTTATCTTTTAACAAAGACTCTAAGGTGTAGGGAGGCGGGAACTATCTTATCCCTTTTTTTTTTTTTTTTTTTTTTGTATCTTGTATCTTGCCTTTTGTTGCCCTAGTTGTTCTTGTTGTAATTATATTGTTGTTATTGCTGATATTGTGGTTGTTGGATAGAACAGAGAGAAATGGAGAGAGGAGGGAAAGACAGAGGGAGATAAAGATACCTGTAGACCTGCTTCACCGCCTGTGAAGTGATTCCCCTGCAGGTGAGGAGCCGGGGGCTCAAACTGGGATCCTCAAGCCAGTTCTTGCTAAACTCACTGCGCCACCACCCAATTCCCAGGAACTATCTTTTAACATAAACTCTATGGCCATGCCAATAGCAACCTTGAGGGCACATGTGGCTCCCCACATGTCCCCCTGTCTTATATCATGTTTTGATGTTTGGCGGACTTTGTTTTGTGGCAGGGTGGACTGTGCCTGTCTTAGGTTGGGGATCAGCCTTCCGTCTTACCCGTCATTGGAACACCTGGTCATTTTTGCCCAGTAGTACCAGATGCCCTGTCTTAGGTTGACTGGATAGCGCTAGTTTCCTCTTACCCGTCATTGGCTAGCCAGCCCTCTACATGGTGGACGTTCTGATGGAGGGGGGCAAATCCTCCACAGCAACTCAATATTCTGCCATGTCCAGCCTATGATAGTGACTTTGTATAGGTTGCATCTTTATGGCATCAATCTGTTGCTGCAAAAGGCCATGAGCTTGTTAAGAATTATAGGACTGTGGTCCGGGAGGTGATGCAGTGACTAAAGCCTTGGACTCTTAAGCATGAGGTCCTGAGTTCGATCCCTGGCAGCACATGTACCAGAGTGAGTCTGGTTCTTTCTCTCTTTCTCATTAATAAATAAATTTAAAATGTGAAAAAAAAAAGAATTATAGGACCTATTGTGAGCAGAAGAAGTAAAACAAGCTAGGGTCCCACAACTAAGGGTATACAGGTAAGGAAGGGGGAATGTATCCATTGATATGAAGAAGTAGGAGCATATCTCAAGTCTAAGGGAAGCAGTCAGTGAATGTGATGTCCAGGGGAACAGCCATTTGTCTTTGGGGGTAGTAAAGGAGGTCCGTGGCATGGGTGATGTTATAAAGAGAAACATCTTTAAATTGTTGGCTGACAAAGGCAGGCCTATGGTGGCAAGACAAGATACACCAGTTAAGTTTACAAGAATATGTGAATGTTGCTAATTCACATAGGTTGGATATGGAGGAACTTCTTACAGTTTAATACCTTACCGTATGAACAGATGATTCCTCATATGAAGGCTTGATAGCTGTAATCACTTACTTGTGAAAAACAATAAAACTTGTAACAAGTTAGAGGTTTACTATAATTGACTTTGGACTATAAGCAGACTCAGGTTACTTAGAGAGTTAATGCATGTTAGTAACAATGGTTTTAACATTTAGAGTACTTCTGAGCAGATGGGTCATACAAAAAATTTTTGGTCATTCAGCACACTCACTCAAAACACAACTGGCCATTCATAACATAAGACATTCAGGGAAGGGGTAGGAGAGAGGGCTCTGTGAGCCAACTTTTGTAGGTTCTGCCATGCCATATTATGGATCCTGGGATGTATCCTGCATCTGGTCCTCTTGTGTTATTTCTTGTTCTTCAGGAATAACAGCGCCATCCTGAGGGTATTGTCGGACATGGCGGGCAGGAACCCAGACAGGTTTAGAGAAATTTTGAGGGAAAATGCATGCGAAACCCCTTCCCATGGTCAATAATGGGTCAGGCCCTTTCCAAACTTTATCGAGTGGGTCTCTCCATTTGACCTTAATAGATGGGAGGGTAGATGGTGTTTGCCAGTGAAGAATAATAGGGGGTAAGGCTGAGTTATTGTAAATATTAAAGAGATTTAACGTAGTTAAGGCTTTTGCTAGCTGGATATTTGGGGGATATGTTCCTCCTTTATCTTTATTTAGTTGAGCCTTCAGAGTTTGATGGGCCCTCTCGACAATGCCTTGTCCCTGTGGATTGTAGGGAATGCCCGTGGTATGAGTAATATTCCAGAGGGAACACAAATCTTTAAATTGTTTACTTGTAAACATAGGTGCATTGTCTGTTTTCAAAAATAATGGGACCCCCCATAACGGCAAAACAAGAGAGCATATGGCTTACAAGCTTTTTAGCACTTTCTCCTGTCTGAGCTGTAGCCCACATAAATTTAGAAAAGGTATCAATTGAGACAAACACATATTTTTGTTTGCCAAAGTTTGGTATGTGGGTGACATCAATTTGCCAAATAGCATTAGCTTTTAAACCTCGGGGATTAACCCCAAGGGTCTGGATAGCAGGTGTCTTTATGAGACTTGCACAAGAAGAGCATGTAGCGAGGATATGTTTTAACTGTAATACAGGAACATCAGGGAATCGAGCTTGAAGGCCTTTAAGATTAACATGGGTTAGAGAGTGAAAATTAGCAGGATCAGAGACAGAGACTGGGAAAGTTCCTGTGGAGGCAAGGCGGTCAACTGCGGCATTCCCTTCGGACAGGGAACCAGGAAGAGGGCTGTGGGAGCGAAGGTGTTGAATATACAGTGGTTGGGTTCGAGAACAGAGCACAGAGGCGATTTGAATCAAGAGAGGGGAAAGTGGGTTGTCATCAATTTTCACATAAGAACGAGCAAGCCATGGAAGTAAGTTAACAGTATACACACTGTCAGAAAAAAGGTTGAAGGATTCTGGTACAGCTTTTAGTGCAAAGAAAAACAGCATAAAGTTCTTTGTACTGAGGGGAATTATCAGGAAGCTCAGTAAAGAGAGGTTTAGGAGATTGTTTGTCTGGGTAATATATAAGGGCAGCAGCTCCCCTTTTTCCGCCATCAGTAAAGATTGTAGGAGCAGAGGGAATGGGATCCCGAGAGAAAAGTTTAGGTGCTAGTACAGGCAGAAGAGGTAAAGAAGCTATCAATTTATTAGAAGGAAAATGGTTATCTATTTGTCCTGGAAACCCCACGAAGCTTATGGCAAAGCGGGAATGATGGCGTATAAGCCACTCTGTATCTGTGAGAGAAAAGGGCAGAATGATTAAATCCGGTTCTTTCCCTAAGACCTGCACAGACCTATTTCTCCCTTGGCGAACCATGAATGCTAACGCATCTATCTCAGTGAGGAGTCTTGGAGCTCCTCCTACTGGCGTGTGAAGCCATTCGAGAACCCCATGGTCTTGCCACAGTGCCCCTACTACTGTGGGGGTGGAGTTGAAGATTAGAAGGTTTACCGGAGAGGAGGGGGAGAATCGAACAAGGTGCATGTCCTGGAGGGCCTGGTTAACCCTTTCCAGTGCCAAGGAGGCCTCAGGAGTTAATTTACGTTTTGAAGAGGGCTGTTTGTTTCCTTTCAACAGGTCAAACAGTGGTTGGAGGCAGCTTGTGGGCAGATAGAGATACTGCCTAAGCCAATTTAAATTTCCTAGAAAACTTTGTAAAGAAGCAAGAGTAAGGTTAGAAGGGAAGGTAACATTAGGTTTTAAGGGACGAATTTGCGTTAGAGAAATCTCTGAACCTAGGAAGGATATTGGAGGGATTAGCTGTATCTTCTCAGGGGCTACATTAAGGCCGCTTTTCTTTAATGCAGGAATGAGAAAATCACGTAAGGCATAGAGATCTGTATCTGATTTTCCCCATATTAAAATATCATCTGTATAATGAAAAATATTAAGGCCCTTATGAATATATGGGACAAGGGCAGATTTAACAGCCTCCTGACAAATCGTAGGACTATTGGCCATACCCTGGGGCAGCACCACCCATTCAAATCTATCAGCGAGGCTGGCATTATTAATAGACGGAACAGAGAAGGCAAAACGTTTACAATCTCGCGGATGCAAGGGGATAGAGAAAAAACAATCTTGTAGATCAATAGCTATGATTGGAATTCCCGTGGGAATTGCAGAAGCAAGAGGCAAACCCCTTTGGGGGGAGCCCCAGACCTGCATGGTTTTATTTACTGCACGGAGATCTTGAAGGAGGCGCCATTTTCCCGAGCGCTTTTTAATCACAAAGACAGGAGTATTCCATGGGCTTCGAGAATGACGAATGTGTCCCAAGGACAACTGCTCTCGGACGAGCTCTTTTAAAATTTTTAGCTTATCCCTAGGTAAAGGCCACTGTTCCACCCAGACAGGCTCATTAGAAAGGTTTTGTTTAGAAGGGGCCAAGTTTACCGGGAATGTGTGGATTTGGTCCGATGGCGCGGGAGAGGGAGCTACAGAAGTGGAAAGTTCAGTAGAAACTGCTGTAGTGGCTGCAGGGGAGACTAAACGCATATTTACGGGGACGGAGCTCCCGGGGTGGACTGCACATGGTTTAAAATCCTTAAATGCTGAAAAAATATCCTTTAGCTCTCGTATCTCAGCCACTAGGTCCCTTAATGGTGACGTATCAGCAGGGGGCGGGGTCAGGGACGAGGAAGCCTCAGGCGGAGCTGAAACCGCGGCGGCAGGGGCCAGGGGCGGAGCTGAAACCGGAACGGCAGGGGGAGGGGCTAGAGAACCGGAAGCCTCACGGGAAGTGGGGGGCGGGGCCAGAGAAGCAGAAGGAACTGAACTGAGACTGCATCAGAATAAGTCCTCAGCAACAACTGACTTTTGTACATTGATTTTGTAGCCTGACAACTTGCTATATTGCCTAACAACTTCCAGTAGTTTTCTACTGGATTCTTTAGGGTTTTCTGTGTATGCTATCATATCATCTGTAAATAGTGAGAGCTTGACTTCTTCCCTTCCAATCTGTATTCCTTTGATTTCTTTCTCTTGCCTGATTGCTATGGCAAGAACTTCCAATACTATGTTGAAGACTAATGGTGATAGTGGACATCCCTATCTAGTCCCTGATGTGAGGGGAAATGCTTTCAGCTTCTGTCCATTGAGTATGATATTGGTTGTAGATGTGCTATATATGGATTCCACTATCTTGAGGAATTTCCCATCTATTCACATTTTTTGTAGAGTTTTGAGCATGAATAGGCATTGGATTTTGTCAAAGGCTTTCTCTGCATCTATTGAGGTAATCATGTGGTTTTTGGCTTTGCTTTTATTGATGTGGTGAATGACATTGATAGACTTACGTATGTTGAACCAGCCTTGCATTCCTGGGATAAATCCCACTTGGTTGTGATGAACCATCTTTTTGATATGCTGCTGTATCGGTTGGCCAAGATCTTGTTTAATATTTTGGCATCTATGTTCATCAGAGATTTCGGTCTGTAGTGTTCCTTTTTTGTTGTATCTCTCTGCTTTTGGTATCAGGGTGATGTTGGCTTCATAGAAGGTAGAAGGGAGTGTTCCTGTTTCTTTGATCTTATGGAAAAGCTTTAGGAGTATGGGTATTAACTGTTTCCTGAAAGTTTTGTAGAATTCATTTGTGAAGCCATCTGGTCCAGGAATTTTGTTTTTGGGGAGATTCTTAATAACAGTTTCAATTTCTTTGTCTGTGATGGGTGCATTTAGGTTTTGTAGTTCTTTTTGGTTCCATTTTGGATGGGCATATGCTACTAGAAATTCTTCCATTTCTTCCAGATTCTCTAGCTTGGTGGCATATAGTTCTTCATAGAAGTTTCGCATGATTTTCTGGATTTCTGTGGTGTCAGTTGTGATATCTTCTCTATCATTTACAATTCTATGAATTTGAGTCTTCTCCCTTTTTTGTTTAGTGAGTCTGGCTAGGGGTTTGTCAATCTTGTTTAATTTTTCAAAGAACCAACATTTGGCTTCATTGATCTTTTGTATGGTTCTCTTATTTTCAATGTTGTTTATTTCTGCTCTAATTTTAGTGATTTCTGTCCTTCTGGTTGCTTTAGGGTTCCTTTGTTCCTCTTCCTCTAAGTCCTTAAGGTGTGCAGTAAGGTTGTTTATTTGGGTTTTTTCTTGTTGTTTAGTATGTGATTGTATGGCTATGAATTTCCCTCTCAGTACTGCTTTGGCTGTCTCCCAAATATTTTGATAGCTTGTGTCTTCATTTTCATTTGTTTTCCAGAAACATTTGAATTTCCTGCTTGAGTGTCTCACTGGCCCAGTGGTTCTTAAGAAGCATGTTGTTTAGTTTCCAAATTCTGTGACTTTTAATAGTTTTCTGTCTGTTGTTAAATATTAGCTTTACTCCATTGTGATCTGAGAAGATATTTAGGATGATTTCAATGTTCTTGAATTTGTTGATGCTATCTTTGTGTCCTAACATGTGGTCTATCCTTGAGTATGTGTTGTGTAGATTTGAAAAGAATGTTATTCCAATTTTGCGGGGTGAAGAACTCTGAAAATGTCCAAGAGGTCTAGTCTTTCCATCTCTTCATTTAATTGTCTCGTTTCTTTGTTGATTCTGTGCTTTGTTGATCTGTCTAAGTGTGAGAGTGGGGTGTTAAAGTCTCCCACTATTATTGTATTACTATTGATGTATTTCTGAAGTTCTTTGAGTAGGTGCTTGATGTATTTAGGTGGTCCCTCATTGGCTGCATAGATGTTAATAATGGTTAAATCTTCTCGTCTGATTGATCCTTTAATCATTATGTAATGACCTTGCCTATCTTTTATTACTTTATTTAATTTAAAATCTATTGTGCGCCATGTGTGTTTAACCCGCTGCACTATGTCCCAATCCCCGCAGGTGTCTTCTTAATCAGTCTAATTTTCCTACTAGTTAGATTATGTGCACTGTCAGATATTCATCCTTTTCCTAAAGTTACTTTACCATTTTTATATTTCTTTACTTCTATTCACTCACTAGATCCATAAGCATCTATTTTCTACTATATAGCTGATAAGGCCATACCACCTAAGACTACATAGGTTAAGAAAATACCACTTGGGAGTTGGGTGGTGCCACAGTGGGTTAAGCGCACGTGGCACAAAGCACTGGTGTAAGGATCCTGGTTCGAGCCCCTGGCTCCCCACTTGTAGGGAAGTTGCTTCACAGGCAGTGAAGCAGGTCTGCAGGTGTCTATTTTTCTCTCCCCCTCTCTGTATTCCCCTCCTCTCTCCATTTCTCTCTGTCCTATCCACCAATAATGGCATCAATAACCACAACAATGTTAAACAACAAGGGCAACAAAAGGGGAAGTAAATTAAAAGAAGAGAAAAGAAAATGCCGCTTATTACAAAGAAACATAGTATAGTAAGAAAATGTCTCATCTACAACTTATGGATTTATTGTGAGATAATTATCTGGAAAATACTTTTTTTGGATTGTACATTATTTGAAATATACATTATAGGCATATATATTACCCAAATATAGAATAACTAAACTGGACTTGGAAGCCCACAACTCAAATTAGTGTATTGTTCATTTATCAATCAAATGAACTCAGCCTACTGTGTCTAATTGAGAGTCCAAGAAGTCCAAAGTCTAGAGTACCTATTTCATCAAATCAGCAATGAGAATCTTCAGACTGCACGGTAAACAAAGGCATATAGAACCCATTCACAGAATCCCTGAGGGCATAGTATATATCAGCCAGAAATGCATGCTATCTTTAATTACATCACACATGACACTTCTGGTTTCTACGGTTTTTACAGAACCTTATTTTTAATCTCTACAATTTGAAATTGTGTGATAAAATCAACTGAGCACTTTTTGTGACAGTTTAAATGTTGTAGTTCTGGATATTGAATTTTAGAAACTGTTTTAAGATTAATATTTAAAGGCACAATTATATTATGCCCAAATGATATAATATTGTACCAGGATTGTACTTATTTTCAGAAAACTCAAATATTAATAATGTAACAGTCATAAAACAGAACTTATTTAAAATTGTGACCCTCTTAAAAATATTTTTGTTTATTTATTTGATAGAGACAGTGAAATTGAGGAGGGAGGGAGAGATAGGAAAATAGAGAGAAACCTGCAGCCCTGTTTCTTCACTCATGAAGCTTACCCCCTGCAGGTGGGGACCAGGGGCTTGAATCTTGGTCCTTGCACACTGTAATGTGAGTACTTAACCAGGTGTACCACCACATGCCCTCTCACTCTCTCACTTTTCCATAAAATAATTGGAATCAAGTAACTTCCTGTTGGATAGTATACCAGCTCCCCCCGGCTTAAACACCAGTATGTCTGTATGAGATTAGTTTGATCCCACTCAAAGCTGCAGTCTATTTACATAAATCACTTTTACATTTACATAAAGCACCACCTTCCCTCCAGGGCATTGGTGGTTCAGTGGTAGAATTCTCACCTGCTCTGCCCCCTCTCCTTGTCACACCCTGATCTTCCACCAGTCACTTTTCACTTCACCCTCTCTATGTCACATCCTGTTTCCACCCTACTTGGAGAGTATAAATACAGCTGCTCTTCTGATTAAAGACACTTGGAAATTTCTTTCCGGCTCCGAGAGTTCCAGAGTGTATCTCCTGCGAAGTTAGTGCGGCACGAGTTCCTGATCCTTCTCCCACGCAGCAGCCTAGATCGGCTCCAGTTGAGTTCTCTCCAACCCAGAGAGCACTACCTCGGGAAGAAGTACCCTCAGGCTATCCCAGCATCTGGTGCCCGAACAGGGACACGTAAGCAGCAGATTTACAAGAAGACATCCTAGATAAGTACACACCTTTTGGGTATCTGCATATTGTGTTAAGGCACTGTGATTTTTTTCTTTCTTATTGTTTTCCTGAGACCTCTCCACCATGGAAAATCTTTTCCAAATTCTGCATTCTTTTTTCTGTATACAATTTTTATATATCTGGGACATTTTTCTCGGGTCTGCACCTTATATCCTGTTGATCATCATAGCAGCTTTTAAGGGATATATAGGGCAACCTCTCAAAAGGCTTAGGGACCTAGAGGCTGAGGTCCAAGAGATAAAGGAAGGAAGGATCATAGAACTTAACCAGCAAGAAGAATCAAAGGCCTGTTGTGATCCTGACCTACCCTAATTCCTCTGCATCTTGCCCTGAGGCCCCTATTTTGGCAGATACATGTCTGAATTCTCCTTTGGACTCCACAGCCACTTCTTCGGCCACCCCCATTTTGGCAGACACGTGTCCAGAACCTCCTGCTGCCTCCACGGCTGCTTCTTCGCCCACCCCTGTTTTGACAGACACATGTCCGAATTCTCCTGTAGCCTCCAAAACCACTTCTTCAGCCACTTGTCCAGAAGCTTCCACTTTGGTGACTCCTCCTACCGCTGCTGCACACTTATCAGAGCAAGTCCACACATTTTCGGTCAATGTCGCCCCCAGTAGACAAAAACCTCAGGCCTGGTATCCTTATTCTGCCACAGACCTGAAGGAACTACGTCAGGCTATCAAAGATGACAGTATTCATGCCCCAAGGACCAGGTCCATTTTACAAGGCCTGCTTCAGAACGTTAATAGCCCCCAAGATTGGAGGGATGTAACTCGCGCTACACTCCCAGGCCCCCTCTTCCTGCAATGGGAGGCATTTTTTCGCGACGAATGTTTACAGCAATCGTGGAAAAATATTCAAAATCAGCCAGAGGGGAATTTTGATGCATTGTTTGGAACAGGCCAATTAGAAACAGGGATTCAACAGCAGAAGCCAAGTTTCCACCTGGGTATTTTGATCAGGTATGCCTGTGCTCATTAAGAGCATGGGAGCGATTAACACCACCCATGGGAGTGGCCTCAGCCTCCATTCTCTCCCTTCAACAAGAACCTGATGAATCCCTTGCTAAATTCATTGCCAGGGTCCAGTCGAGTTTGGAAAGGAAGATTTATAATCCTGATGCTCACTTTCTCCTCCTGCGATCCATAGTCTGGGATGGAATGCTTCCGCATTTTCGACAGGCCTGTATCACTCTTAAAAACGAACACCCAGATACTTGGATTATAGATACACAGGATCTCAGATCAAGCTCTTTTCAAGGACATATGTTACAGGCCTATGCAGCTACCTTACATAAGCAAAAAGGGGCTTGCTTTCAGTGCGGTCACCAAGGGCATTGGCATAACCAATGTCCAGAAAATAGACTTCGACCCCTCCTCCAGTCAGGGCAACCCCGCCTCCAGACAGGGAACCAGAGACCATGAATGCCTTGTCCCATATGCCTGGATAGCCTGAGGGTACTTCTTCCCGAGCTAGTGCTCTCTGGGTTGGAGAGAACTCAACTGGAGCCGATCTAGGCTGCTGCGTGGGAGAGGGATCAGGAACTTGTGCTGCACTAACTTCGCAGGAGATACACTCTGGAACTCTCGGAGCCGGAAAGCAATTTCCAAGTGTCTTTAATCAGAAGAGCAGCTGTATTTATACTCTCCAAGTAGGGTGGAAACAGGATGTGACATAGAGAGGGTGAAGCGAAAAGTGACTGGTGGAAGATCAGGGTGTGACAAGGAGAGGGGGCAGAGCAGGTGAGAATTCTACCACTGAACCACCAATGCCCTGGAGGGAAGGTGGTGCTTTATGTAAATGTAAAAGTGATTTATGTAAATAGACCGCAGCTTTGAGTGGGATCAAACTAATCTCATACAGACATACTGGTGTTTAAGCCGGGGGAGCTGGCATACTATCCAACAACTTCCGTTAAAGTTTTATTTCAAATTTATATCCTAAAATAACATTGTAGGAAACGATTATTTCCATCACTAAATTTAATGTGTGCCTATAAAATATATATTTTATGTAATAACAAATGATTCCATTGCAAATATATATTTTTAAACATTTTGTTTGAAAGCCTATACAAAAATCAAGATTTAAAAAAATTATTAGTGATTTAGTAATGATTAAAAAATTGTAATATAACAGGGGTATAATTCTATAGTTCCCACCACTAGAGTTCCATGTCCCACCACCTCTACTGGAAACTTTCCTATTTTTTATTTATTACTATTATTTTTTTTTAATCCCTTTGGGTGTATGGACCAAAATTCTTTACAGGGTGCAGAAGGTGAAAGGTCTGGCTTCTATAATTGCTTCTCCGCTGGACATGGACACAACATGAAGATTTTATTCCCCAAGGTATTGCTTCTATTAGAGAAATCCTCATCATTCAATTTCTGTGAGCTGTTTTCCCACCACCCACTGAAATGTCATTATCACTAAAGAGACATCAGGAGAGGTGCATAGTCACCTATACAGTCCCTAAATGTACAAACAAAAAAAAAAGGATACTTAGGATTGTAGTATTTCAAATTTGTTTTGTTATTGTGAAACTGGAGTCGTTCAAGACCTCTTGACATTCAGTGAGGCAGAGAACAGGAGAGACAAGGGAGCACAGCACCAAAACTTCCTTTAGTGACAGCTTCCACTATCTGGTCTTAAGGCTCAAACTTAGGTCCTGGGCTTGGCGAAGCAGGAACCCTACCTACCTCAGGCCTTCAAATCACAAGCATTTTGAAAATCATCACTTATTATCCATTTGTAATTTTATTTGGTGACAGAAATGAAGATTCATAAAAACAAATATCAAAGATTATATGTTCTACTTATGCTTTTAGTTGACTGCTAACTGGTAAATTCTTCTCTCTGTGTGTTAGTGAATTATTTTACTGTTTCAGTACCTTTCTCTAAAGAAGGTAACATTCTGTTTGTCACTGACTTTCAAAGTTTGCTCTCTGCCAACGGAACAAAACAAAACCATTTTGCTTCTCTTTGTTTCTGCACCTACGTCCCTGGAGACTGCCTGCAGCATTTGATCACTCAGGCCCTAACCAGAAGGTGGCATAAAGCACATTCATGTTGTCATTATTTCACTCTTTCACCCACGGGACATGGAAAGGAATACAAATTCCATTCCTCACCTTATTCGATTGTGAGAATCAGATGATCAGATGAAATAATATTTGAAAGTGCTTTGAAATCTATCAAGTAGGAGAAGGGCATGTTTCAATCTATTATTTTCCTTTTCATCTGGAAAAGTTAATGTTTCAAATTGTATTCTCACACCCCTGATTTCTGTTCATCTTTGAAAATACACACTGGATTGCGATCAAGTTTTAGAAAGGCAAACACTCAATGGGCTCCTTTATTTTCAGTTTCAGATTCAGTATATATAGAAATTTTGCATACCTCAGTCAAGAAAGAGTAATAGAAATATGATGTACTTTACTCTGTTTGATCATTCTGATTTAGTAGTCTCTACAGAATGTGATCTTTTTCTTATTTGCTTATACTACAAAACCCTGTACCCCTCGAAGCTATGCTGAATTGAATTGTCAAGAGATATGGACAAAAATTGATATACATTTTTTTTGGTTTCCCAGGTGTTTTCATTTTCACAAAGCTTAGGAACTTTTGTGCTAGAGCAAGTTACTATTGGACAGTATGTAAATAATAAGTATACAGGCGATGGATAAGAGGCCAGGCAATGGTGTACCCAGTTAAGTGCATGTAGTACTGAGTTCAAGGATACAGATTATTGTAAATAATCTGCCATTATATTCTGCTTAGATAAATTCTAATGGAAAAATATGCTGAAGTTTTGTGGTTTAAATAATAGTAAGTCAAAATATATTCACTAAAAAACAAATTCCATCCTATTAGACTGGTAAAAGGAATTACTACAATTCCTCAGATTTTTATTATTGAAATATAGTCACTGATATACCAAGTCATACTTGAATGTTATATTTTAAGGACTGCCTATACAGCAAGGAAGGATTTAGTGATTCCACTGTAATATTATAGCAGCAATGTGCTTAATGTTACTTTAATAACAATATCATAACCATGACTATAGAATGATGCAAGTCCTAGAAACCACTGTCTATAAAATGTATGTTTTACCTTTCTCTTCCCACTACAACACAGAACTATAGCATTTAGAGCTGACATGCTTTAGAAACCTAGTGAGAGAGGGTCCTGGCCATGGTGCACTGGGCTGAACACACGCATCACCATGTACAAGGATCTGGGTTCAAGTTCCTGATCTCCATTTGCAGGGTGGGAAGCTTCATAAGCAGTGAAACAATGCTGCAGCTGTCTCTCTTTGTCTCTGTCTCCTCTTCCCAATCAATGTCTCTCCTATAAAATTTAAAACTTATAAATAAATATTAAAAAGGAAATACAATGAGCAATTAAAATTGGACATAGTACTTATTGTATGATCAGAGATTCAAAATCACTTAGAAGGATGAGGGATGAGGAGTCCATTTGCTTAATGGGTCACGTGGGTTCAAGATCACCAAATTATGATATATGATGAGGGTTTCCCCATACTAGAGATGGTTATGAAAGGAAGTTGGGGTTTCTTTTTTTTTTTCTATTTTTATTTATTTATTATTAGATAGATACAGAGAGAAATTGAGAGGGGAGGGGAGATAGAGAGGGAGGGAGACAGAGAGACACCTGCAGCCCTGCTTTACCACTCATGAAGCTTTCCCCCTGAAGGTAGGGACCAAGGGCTAGAACCATGGTCCTTGCACACTGTCATATGAGTGCTGAACCAGGTGCGCCACTTCCTGGCCTCAAAGTTGGGATTTCTTTATTGTTTTCTTTATTTTTTTCTTTTACCAGAACACAGCTCAGCTTTGGCTTATGGTGGTGTGAGGGACTGAACCTGGGACTTTGGAGATTATGGTACGAGAGTCTCTTTTCATAACCACTATACTATCCCCCTGCTTATTATTTTTATTATTATTACTATTACTTTATTGCCACCAGGGTCAGTGCTTGCACAATATATCCACCCCTCTAAGAGCCCGCTTTTTTTTTTCCTTTTTCTCTCTTTGTTCGTTTTTTTATAGAAATGGAGAAAATTGACCAGGGAATAGGGAAATGTACAAGGAGAAAGACACCTGCAGTACTGCTTTACTGTTTATAAGACTTACTCACCTGCAGGTGGATACTGGGTGCTTGAACCTGGTGCAGGTTTTCAGATTCCCAGTGACTTAATTGGCATGTGATTGGCATGATGGAGAACCAGACTCTATCCTTAGATACTTCATAAGTCATCTCATTAGTCCAACAAAAGACACCTTATCACTTTAAAGTCTTAAATTCTTTAATGAGGGTTGGACAGAAACGCAGCAGGTTAAGCGCATGTGGTGTGAAGCAAAAGGACAGGAGTAAGGATCCTGGTTCGAGCCCCGGCTCCCCACCCGCAGGGAAGGGTCCCTTCACAAGTGGTGAAGCAGGTCTGCAGGTGTCTATCTTTCTCTCCCCCTCTCTGTCTTCCCCTCCCCTCTCCATTTCTTTCTGTCCTATCCAACAGCGACAACATCAATAATAGCTACAACAATAAAACAAGGACAACACACAACAAAAGGGAATAAATAAATATTTTTTAAAAATTTAATTTAAAAATAAATAAATAAATAAATTTCTTGGTTATGGCCAGGAACTGTGGATAAAGACCAATGACAGATGAGATAGATTTTGCTTATCTGAGTGGTAAAAAAAAATATATATATATACATATATATAAAAATAAGTATATATATATATAAGTATATATATATATATATATATATGCTTTTCTTTTGTGGTTTGTGATTATTAGTATTTTACAAGATTATAAAATTAAAGGGTATAGTTCCACTACCCTCACCGTCTCAATGATACCTGTCATTGATCTCACATCTTAGAGACAGTTGGTTTGCTCCTTTTTTGTTTGTTTGTTTGCTTGCTTGTTTGTTGTGTGTGTGAGTTAATATGCATTCATATATCTTAGAAGTCACAATATTGTGATAATAGCTTTTCTGTTTGGTGCTGAGCTTGAGTCAAACAGAAACAACTGTCGTAAAGGGAAGGTGGGCAGAAAAAGTGAAGAATAAAGCTCTACTGGAATTCTCAGTGAAAATCTGGAAATAAAAGGAACAGGTGTAAATGTGTGCCTGTCTCTGACCACCTTCAACCCTTTTGGGACAGGAAACTTATAAATGAAGCAGGCAGAGGCTGGACAGTGGCACACCCAGTGAAGTGCACCTCACCACGCCCAAGGGAAGCAGGCAGAGGCTGGACAGTGGCACACCCAGTGAAGTGCACCTCACCACGCCCAAGGGCTTCCTCTCCTTCAGAGGGAGAGATTCACAAGTGATGAATAAGTGCTGCAGGTGACTTTGTTTCTCTCTCTCTCTTTCTCTCCCTTTCTACCGCCTTTCATCTCAACTTCTCTCTATCTCTATATTTAGAAAAAATAGTATTTAATAAAAAAATATTTAATCCTAAAATATTGATAAGCGTGTATTATAAGTTCGCCTTGGTTTTAGCAGTAGTATTGTGTCAGAGAAGGCAAATCTATAACCAGGGTGAAGTGCCTGTTACAGAGAGAACAATGTTTTCTGTCCCCTCCATTATAGAACCAAACTACTGTTATCCACCTGCCACTAGAAACCCGGCAGAAATAAGTCATGGGAACTCGGTGTTGTTGACTGATATTGGCAGGTTGAGACAGAGCAGTGATTATAATTGAGAAGTCATTTTAGTCACTATGTAACAACTGGTCCTGCAAAAGAGTTGTTTCACACTATGCAGGAGCAGGGATGGCTAGAGGAAATCTTTCATTCACAGAATGATTTTATTTTTAATCGTTTTTGAGCATTTACATGGAGCACCAAGGTCTGTATGTTCACTGCCACTTCTGAATGCCCACTTCATATTCACCAGGCCTTTATGTTACTGAGTTTCCTCCAAGTCCCTGCCAAATCATCAAATTCCTAACTCTGGACTCTGGCATTCTGTTATTTTGGAAAAATGAACAACCAGATGCATCACCCAAACTCTTGTCCACAGGGAGGGATAGGCTAGTGCCTTTCAGTGTGGAGCTCCACACATGCCTGGCTCAGTGTTTAGAAGGGCTGATGGAGAAGACTGGCCGGTCTGGAGAAGCTACAGACCAGCTGCTTCCCACACCGACCAACATGGAGAGCTAGCAGATCAGTAATAATGTGCGAGTCCAAAGCGCTTGGCATAACACTGACCTTCAGAGCATAAAAAGAGATGCTTTCCACTTCTGCTTTCCAAATCTCACAGAAAAAGTTCTTGTGGGCAAGCCTAACTTGGAAACATTCAATAGAGAGATTTCTGAGAAATATCGTTCAGCTTAGTTCATCAACTTGAAAACTGTTACATAGGTCAGTGATATTGAGGATGGGAAATGTACCACATCTGGAAAATCTGAATAAATTAAAGGTAAATGGTATAGAAAATATCATGTTCCTGTGTTTCACAGATGGAGGTATCATCCACTGTAAGGGGAAACAAGGAGCCTAGAGATGCCTAGCACAGCTCTGATGATTTAGTTTCCATTACAGGTTGAACTCAAGTTCTTCCTATTGTGACCAGGGAATCTTTCCACTGCATCTCTACCTTCCCCTCCCCTATTCAGAAGGCAACCCCCTGGGGCAGGGGAGTCAGCATAATGGTTATGCAAAAGACTTTCATGCCTGAGACTATCAAGTCCCAGGTTCAGTCCCCTGCACCACCATACACCAGAGCTGAGCAAATGCTCTGACAAACAAACAAAAGGTAACCCCAGCAGAGATTTTGAAGGGAACCAGTGTGCTTCTTGCTAGTTAATTCTTAATCACTTAGTCTAAGGAACTGTCTCTGGGGCCACCCTTTGGGAGAAGAAGGTAGCTGAACAGTTTGATTATAGTAGATTTACACCTGAAATTTCATCAGAGCATGCAGATACCTTTTTAAGAAAATGTTTATCTACTGTGCCACCTCCTGGGTCTACAGACTCCTTTTTGGGAAAGGGTATCAAGAATGAATTTCCTGGTGCCATGTAACAACAAATGCACAAACTATCTTAAAACAGCACACATTTGTTATTTCAGAATTTCTATGAGATAGGAATAGTGACTTGAATTGACTGGTTCCTCTGTTTAGGATTTCAAGGACTTGAAAGTAAAGTGTAAAGTGTTTATTATAATGACAATTAAACTGAAATTCAAATGGGAAGTAATCCACTTCCAAGATCAACAAGCTCAGAATAGTTTCAGTTTCGAATGGTTAAAGAACTAAGAGATTCACTTCTTTATTTTCTTGTCAGAAGCTGCCCATTCTTCCCAACACATAGGCTTCACAAAAGTAGACAATTGCTTATTTAAAGATCGAGAGAACTCTCCAGGAAGATGGATGTTAAATTATCATGTAACAGTGAAATCACAGATACATAGACATGTACATCTTGTCACTTTTGCCATAGTCCCTTGGTGACAAATAATTCACATGTCTCATCTATACTCAAGGATTAGAGATCACAGCTATGAACAAGAAGAATGAGTAATCATGACGCTATACTGAGAGTCCAGATGACACAGGAAGTTATTTCTCTGCTTCCAAGTTAACTTCAGTGACTATAGATCATCATTATGAGTTGATTTTGTGACTCCTGTTCAGGGCCTCCATGATGACTCTGTCGCTCCTGGTGGTCTTCCCCCACCCCACCTCTTTTTTTTTCCTTTCATTGTTTATAGAAATTTGCAACCACATTGCCTTGACTATACCTGATCCTGTCTAATCTGATAGAGACATAGAGATAAATGGGGGGAGATACTCATAGCACTGCTTCACAATTGTGAAGCTTCCCCCACCCACAGCCCCAGCATGTAGGGACCAGGGGCTTGAACCCAGGTCCTGGAATACGGCCATATGTGTACACTCTACTTGGTGCACCACAGTCCTGCCCTGAGTTATTATTATTATTTTCTTTTTTCATTTCATAATTCATGAAACAGGTCGAGAGCAAGAGTTAGAGAAAGAGATAGAGAGGTGTCAGAGCATAACCCCGGCATTTGCAGTGTCAAGCATCAAAACTCCGAACCTCATGCTTGTAAGTCTAGTGGTTTAGTCTTTGTGCCACCTCTGGGCCTACTATGTGTTGATTTTGATTAGCCAACCTAGAAGACTGTGGCTGTCTTAAGTACTCAGACAAAAATACTAAATCCTTAATGTTTGAAACAGTGTTTTCTTTTTAATAAATTCAATCCAATAAAAACTTATCTTTTATCTACTATGATCTTGGACATAGAGACTCTAGTGAAAAAGTCAATTAGAAATTATATACTGTGTGATATCAGGGACTAGCCAAGGATAACATTTACCTGAAGGGCTTCTCATATTCCTTAAAAGTTTTCCCACCAATGTTGATTGAAGAGGTTAATCAATTTTTTAATATTTTTTTATTTATTTTAAAAATATTTTTACTTATTATTGGATAGAGACAGAGAGAAATTGAGAGGGAGAAATAGAGAGGGAAAGAGACAGAGAACACCTGCAGACCTGCTTCACTACTTATGAAGCTTAACCTTCCTGCAGGTGGGAACATGAGCATTTAACCACCACCTGTCCCTGAGGGTAACCAATTTGTATATCACAAAAAGAAATGCCATGGAGAAGTTTAAGTAGAATTCATCTGAAATCTGCTGGTGCCACTAAGTAGTCATATGTGACAGCCACAGATCTCAGTGGTTCACCTGAGGGAAAGTAACTGCTAGATTTTCCTTTTTTTCCTTTTTTTAAATCAGAGAATAAACATTGAATTCTTCCAAAAATATATTCTTTATTCTTAGTCTGATTTTCAGTGATGTACTAGTTTACATGACGGTAAGATTGCAGGAGTATAATTTCACACCATTCTACTACCCACATTGTGTGCCCTCCACATCTCTGATAACTCCCATAAATTCTTGAAAAGTCCATAGTTCTCACAAAGAGAGAGGTAATTTCATTACTCTGTTTATTTTGCAAGTTCATATGCTTTCTTCTCTGTATTTCCCTTATGAGCAAAGCCATCCAGTAGATATCTTCCACCTCTTGACGTATTTCATCATGTTTCATCCATCTTGTCCTGAAGAATACAAGATCATCTATTTTAATTGCAGAGTAGCATTACATTGAGTATTTATCTTATAGTTTACAAAAATGTATCATTTTAAAGTTTAGAAAGGATAGTGACTTTGTTTTAGAGTGGTTGTTTGACACAATTTTCTTCTATATTTCTTTTTATATGGATCTCTACAGCTACTTCTTATTATATTTTAGAGTATGTTGGACCATTTCTTAACTTACCTGGTTTTGATAGGGATTCTTGAAGAGGTAAGGATTGTATTTTTTCCTTTGAAATCAAAATAAAATGCAGATGCTTACCTTTGCAAACAAATCTCAATATGACCTCAACCTTACTATGTTTAAGAGTTCATAATCACTCATTTTCCCTTGCTGACTGTTGTTCAATTGCACAAATCTTATGTTTCTTTCTAGAGCAAATTCAGATCATTTCTACTTCATCACCTTTTGTACATCTCCATGCCCTTTATTCAGTTGGCTGTATCTCTACTTTTAGTCCTTACCTAAAATGTCACTCCATTAGAGAATATACTCTTGGCTAATCCATAAGTTATTTTCTACCACATTAAGCTGTTTATTTCATTTATGACATTCATAAAGCAATTAATACATCTTTGGTTTTGTATTTTCATTTCTTGGTTTGTGTTGCTCAAAAATGTGTAGACACATTGAAGTGAGGCAACTTGTATTATTTTTTGCAACTCCAATTTCAGCACAAGCACACTGTTGAATTTCAATAAATTCTTATTTAATGAAAGAGTAATCATATTTGCCAGCAGTATGAAAAAGAAAGTTTCTCCAAAACAACTAAATTATGTAATAAATACTTATTTTTATTTTGGCAGATAGTAAAGATTGCTATCTTCATTATATCCACTTACAGTAGAAATTCTAGCAAGTTACTCTTGTAATAAAGTTACACTTGTGAGAGACAGTTGAATAGATATTAACTGGGACAAGTGAGATTAAAAATTAGAACCCCTGAGATCTATACACAACATTGATTTTTAAATGGCGCCTAAACTACATGCAATTCTCCTTCACAGGTAATTATTCAGACTGAGTGATTGTTCACTGAATCAAAGTCTATTCATCTGTTCCAAAGTCATTGACTTTAGAAATGATTTTGAACATAAGAGTTATGGGGGAAAGCAAGCATAATTTCTATCTTAATGTTCAAGGTACTCATACCTATACCTAGTCACCTGGCCCCATCCTCCATTTAAAAGGAAAAGGGAAGCTCCAGACTGGAAGTATAAATTTTCATCAGTTCTCAGCAACCAAGAGAAACACTTAAGAATCAGTTGTGGTTGGATTTTTTTTTTCTGCATAAAACAAATTGACAAATTATATGGATTGTTTTTGATACTGCTTTTGAGTAATTCATAGTAGCAACATGTGGTAGAGCTACCAAGATTTAGAGTTTCCTCTGGGCCACTAACTTTTCTCATTTAATCCTGACAATTGCTTAATAACATCATTAGAATACTGTAATAAGCTTTTACAAATGAGACTCTGAGGTATAAAAAAAGTCAGGCAAGTCATTCAAGGTTACATAACTGAGTCAGAGCGATGAAACTTATCTTCCAGTTTCTATCACTATGAAGTCTTCATCTTTTTCTTAAGTAATTGTCACAGATATTTATTTTAATTTCTTTATTGGAGGATTTATGGTTTACAATCGGCAGTAAAATACAATAGTTTGTACATGCACAACATTTTCACATAACAGTTCAACCCCCACTAGGTCCACCTCTGCCATCATGTTCCAGGACCTGAACCCTCTCCCCCTCCCCCCCCCCCCACAGTTTTTTGTTTTTTTACTTTGGTGCAATAAACCAACTATAGTCCAAGTTCTGCTTACTATTTATCATTTCCTCACTTTCTTTAATATTAAGCATCCTATTGTTCTGAAAAGCTATTGTTGTTAAATGTCAGAAGCAGCTTTAGAATTACATAATGTTAGAGTTGGAAGTTGAATATTAGAATTAAAAATGTTAGAGTTGAAAAAGGACTTTCAAAATAGTCTTACTATAGTTTTGTAATGAGAATATACATTAGTAGGGCTATGTGGGAAAAAATATATATATATTAGGAACTTTAAATACATATATTTATGTATGTATACACCAGTGCAACAGTCCCAGCAACTAACCATATATTTTTTTATTTCTTTACTGGGGAATTAATGTTTTACATTCAACAGTGAATATAATAGTTTGTACATGCATAATAAGTAAGTTTTTAAAACCTCAGTATGTGAGGGAGTTGGGCGGGTAGTGTAGCAGGTTAAGCACATGTGGTGCAAAGTGCAAGGAATAGACCTGGATTCTGGTTCAAGCCCTGGGCTCCCCACCTGCAGTGGAGTCCCTTCACAGGCAGTGAAGCAGGTCTGCAGGTGTCTATCTTTCTCTCCCTCTCTCTGTCTTCCCCTCCTCTCTCCATTTCTTTCTATCTTACCCAACAACAATAATAACTACAACAGTAAAACAACAAGGGCAACAAAAGGGAATAAATAAATTTAAAATAAAAAAGTAAAAAAAAAAAACAAAAAAACCTCAGTATGTGGAATGTGATGGCAGAGGAGGGCCTAGTGAGGGTTGTATTGTTATGTTGAAAACTGGGAAGTGTTATGCATACACAAACAATTGTATTTTACTGTGGATGGTAAACCATTAATCCCCCAATAAATAAATTAAAAAAATCTCAGTATATATTAGTTGTCACAGTATATGTATTTCAGGAAACATAGTCTTAAAATATTGGACACATGGGGCCAGGCGGTGGCATACCTAGTTAAGTGCATGCATTACCCAGACTTAAGCCTCTGTTCCCCAACTGCTGGGAAAAGCTTCATGAGCAGTGAATCAAGGCTCTGTCTCTTTCTCTATCTCCCCCACCCCTCTTAATTTATCTGTCTCTATCCAATAATAAATAAATAAACTGGACATAAGGGTGGGGGAGATGGCATATGGTTATGCAAAATATTGGACACATATTGATTCTAATGTTGTTGTATTACTGGAAATAAGAAAATTCAAGCCAGTGCTGGAAAAGGTGATAAAAGTTGGAATATTACAAAGCCCTGACTGTTGTTCTGAAGAGCACTTAGTGTTTTACTAAAGATGAACACAAAATAATTATCGGAGAAAAATCTCGGTTTTAGTATTACAAGTAGAACTACATACTGGGATGGAATCAAATAAAATACTGTTGAAAAAGAATATTCTCATCCAAAAGAGAGTTTAACACATTGCATGTGTATATATGTCAGTCTGTTGGTTTATTTTGACATGAATGAAGCTTTGCATAGTTATAGAATCACTGATTTAGGGAAAGGAAGATAGCAGAATGGTTATGCAAACAGACTCTCATGCCTGAGGCTCCAAGGTCCCAGGTATAAACCAGAGCTGATTAGTGCTCTGGTAAAAAGAGATAGATAGATAGATAGATAGATAGATAGATAGATAGATAGATAGATAGATAGAGAACCACTTCTTCTTCTAGCGTTTGCCCTTCTTCCGTAGCCAGTCAACAGGTCAGGTTGAAAGCTGTCAGGAGCTGCTTGTTGCTGGCTTTGAAAGTGACTGGGATCCATGTGGATTCAGTCGGCTAGGAAGGATCCTCAGTTTCCCCAATAAATGGGTACTCACAGGATGCACCACGAGAAGGTCGATCCAATGCATCCCAGAGAACCACTGACAGACTTTGTCAGAAACATAAGTAAGCTTTATATTGCCTTAAGGATTCTGATACCAAGTGTAGAAGTCTTGAGATAAATCTTCAGTGAAAAAGAAGAGTTGAGTTTCTAATCACTAAACAGATTCTAGCACCTACTTAAACCTGAGAAGGGTGACTAGGCATTGGTGTTCAAATAAGAACTTGTTTAAAATCAGAAATTATCTACTGAATCAGGGGCAATTTCTTCCATCATTACATTTAAGCAAACTGAAGAGAGAAAGCAAGTCCAGATAAATGAGAAAAGGGAAAGACATTGAGTCCCCATTCCATCCCATTCCATTCTCACTCTTTCCCGAACACCAGACAAATAAACTAAATAGACCAGCTGAGTGTATTTTGATCCTTCCCAAAATGTGCATACTTTTAGGGAGAGTGGACACCTTCATACCATAAGGAATGACTGTATATGTCACGCAAAGGGTTTCTGAGTGTTTCAATGTTTGTTAACAATAACCCCAGGATAGGTCAAGGCAGAATCTTCTTCTATTTACATCTCTGGAGAAGAGCAAACCACATAGGATCACACAGGAGCTTCCTCTAAGGAAAGGATCAAAAGTAAATAGAAACTGTAGGAGACTATGTTTTGCTAACTGGCTTTCTGTGGTTTAGGTATTTGAATAATTCCTTGGGCCTGGGAAGGAAATGTCTGCTCCTAGATAGCTGGCATCTGGGGATTTTGGCAGCTGGTACACCTATGGTAATTCAGGAGTTAAAAAGTCTGATGAAGGAAATGTTTGGGCTATGGTTTAGAAAATTGCATGCACACTGGGACTGAGAGATTTTAGCCATGATCTTAGAACAGGTGAATATTGTTATGGTCTTTCCAGCAAAAATCTTATTTTAATAGTATCCCAAACATATGATAGACTCCTAAATTTTAACTGTTAGATAGCAAGTAATTTGCACCTGCAGATGTGTGTACCTGTGTTTGGGAGAGAGATCCTTTATTTATTTATTTATTTTTCTGTCAGCACTGAGCTTCACTCCAGGAGATAATTTCAGATGGAGAAACAGTGAGAGTTAAAGTCAGAGAGGAGCGAGGGGCTGGTGAAACATCTCATTTGAATAGTGTGTTGCTTTGCCATGTATATTACCCAGGCCCATTTTGAAGGTTTCCTTCTCTCTGCCTGTGTTTTTCTAAGAAATTAAAAGGTCACAGATAAAGATAATAAAGTCCCTCCAGTGTGGGGCAGCCTAGTTTGAACATGGGTCATGGCCATTCAGCGGAAGCATACTATTCAAGTAGACTATTTTGCAGTCCTAATCCTTAATTTCTTTTTTGCCTCCAGGGTTATCGCTGGAGTTCAGTGCCAGCACTACTAATCTATCGCTCCTGGTAGCCATTTTTCCTCCCCCCCCCCATTTTTTCCAAGAGGACAGAGAGAAATTGAGAGGGGACAGGAGGATAAAGACAAGTGCAGACCTGCTTCACTGCTCATGAAGCATCTCAGCGGCAGGTGGGGAGTGGGGAGCTCGAACCCATGTCCTTACATGGGTCCTTCTACATAGTATTAGGTGCATTTAACCAGGTACATCTCCGACTGGCCCCCACATCTTTATTTTCTTAAGTCAGTTATCAGAAGGTATCAAATTGGTTTTCAAATAAGTTACTGGGAAGAAATAGGTTAGGTCCTAGAAGTTGATTGTCTTAATGTTTCCATGTGAAGCCATTCACTGACATTGTAAAGCTA
Source organism: Erinaceus europaeus (assembly GCF_950295315.1). NCBI lineage: Eukaryota > Metazoa > Chordata > Mammalia > Eulipotyphla > Erinaceidae > Erinaceus > Erinaceus europaeus. Next base: position 14,573,043 of record NC_080180.1, on the reverse strand, counting down.
TTAACACTGGTTATCTTGCATGTATGATTTGTATTTTCTTTCTTACAAATACTTATTTTTATATTTTTGTAATGTATATACTTAGTTCTTATAATAAACCAATGTAATCATAGAAAATCATCCAATTTAAAATGTCATCATACTTAGATATACTCTGAATACTCTACTAAATATTAATTTTTCTCATATCACATTAAAACCTTAATGTTTTCTGAAAGACTATGCTTATATTTTATGAGATCTTTTGACATTTCAAACATCCTCATTATCATGCTCTTTATTAAACATTTTCTATTGTCAGAAAACTCTGCTCAAGTGGACAAAAATAAAATTACTTTTTGGAGCTTACTTGAAGGAGCTTTGACCTTTCTTTTTTATGAAAGTGTATTTATCATGTGGGCTTCCATGTGTATTTTTCAGTTGATCTGATTGTGTGATGACCTTTAAGATTTTGTTGATTATAAATCTGAGTCATCACAATTCCATGTGGTTCTTTTCCCCAGGAGAAGCATCAATATAAATGGGTAATAGAGTATAAAGAGAATAGTGAGTTTTTACTGCTCCTTCAATTAATATAGGTGAAGATTTAGAAAATGTATATATTTACCAAATTAGGTTTCAGCATAAAAATTGTGTTAATTGGAGAATTTGAAACAGAAAGAATTGACTCACAGAACTGTCACCTCTTCCACAAAAAAAGAAAGGTTATAAGTTGCATGATTACCACTCAAGTACTTTCCTTTAAGAATTCTTACATTGAGAAAAAAAAAAAAAAAGAATTCTTACATTGGAGAGAAAGTCAGCAGATTTTAAAATCCACCAGCTTAAAAAATGTAAAAGTAAAAATATTTTTCCTATAGAAACTGATTTTTTTTTCACTAGGATTTAAGCATAGATTCAGCTCATTGGACTTTTTATGCTTATATATTTTAACCTTGGTTATTTATGATGGCAATGTTCTTATCTATACAAAGATATAAAAAATAGTAATAATAATTATATCAACTTAAAAGAGCACTCAAGAAACCAAATATTATTTCTTTATTGGCTCACCACCTGATTCATTTTGAGTTAAGCACTGTTGTTTTGATTATTATTGTTAATGTCCTTTTTTCTTGTGATATATTCACATGATGAGATATCTTATTCATTAAAGTGTCTATTCATGTCCACTTACCTGCAATGACATGTTTATATTTTATCAAATTTCTATACAAGAAAATGTTCTATTTCAGCGTTGTCCTGGTAGGCCATTTATTAGATCTGGTCCTACATGCTCAACTTTTTTTCAATGTTTTGTATTTTAACTTTATTAGCGGTTTAATATTGAACTACAAAATCATAACAAACATGACAAAGGTATAATTCTGAATCATTCCTACCACCAGAGTTCTGTAACCCCAGCCTACAGCAGTTCTCCCCAGGTTGCAGATATGGGTCAACTATTATTTCTGTAACTCTCTGTCCACATATATTTGTCCATTTTTTTTCACTTCCTTTCCAAATCACACATCTGTTACGACTTCCAGATGTCCTTCCTTTCCTCCTCTTCTTTCCCCAGGTCCTGATGGAGTTGGAATTCAGAGCACTCTGGTCTTCTTTTTTCTAATTAACATATTTTTAAATATTTATTTATTCCCTTTTGTTGCCCTTGTTGTTTTTACTATTGTTGTAGTTGTTATTATTGTTGTTACTGATGTCGTTGTTGGATAGGACAGAGAGAAATGGAGAGCGGAGGGGAGACAGAGATGGGGAGAGAAAGATAAACACCTGAAGACCTGCTTCACTGATTGTGAAGTGACTCCCCTGCAGTGGGGAGCCAGGGGCTCAAACCCGGATCATTACGGGGGTTCCTTGAGCTTTGTGCCACGTGCGCTTAACCCACTGCACTACCACCCGAGTTCCAGCCCTCTGGTATTCTACCCCTATCATTTCTTCCTCACTGGGATTAAGAACCAAACTTCTTTTTGGTGTGCAGAAGGTGGGAGATCTTTATTCTGTAATTGCTTTTCTGCTGGACATGGGCATTGGAAGACTGATCTGCATCCCCAGCTTGTCTCTATCTTTCCCAAGTGGAGTGGGACTCTGGGGGAAGTGAGATTCTAGGAGGGGGGGGCTGATGGTGGCACACCTGTTTGAGCACACATGTTACAATGCACAAGGACCCAGGTTTGAGCCCTCAGTCTACACCTGCTTTTCAAGTGGTGAAGCAACGTTCCAAGTGTCTCTCTGTTTCTCTCTCTTCCTCTCTATCACCCCTTTCTCCCTCAATTTCTGGATGAAGCTATGCAGTAAATAAATAAAGATAGTTTTTTTAAAAAAAGAAAGTAAGGAAGAAAGAAAAAAAAATTTTTTTTAAAGTGAGATTCTGGGTCCTCTGCCTGGGGAAGACAGGATGAAATCATTATAGCATCTGCAAGTTCGTGGCTGAAAGGCAGTAAGCTATAAAGCAGGACAAAATGATTAATGAACAGGAGCCAAAAAATAAGAATAGAGCAGATGAGAATAGGGATCTTAGGATAGAAAGGAGGAAGTCTATTTTAGATATGTTCCTAGGGGCCTATGACTTTCATAGTTTTTGCTTGGTTTTGATAGTTAACATGAAATTGGACCAAAATATTTTTTGAGAAAATGGTATCAGAGTTGAGAATAGGGCTACAAAGTTGTATTAAGGGGGTGGGGTGCCCCGGCCTGCGGGGTTATCGATGGAAACCTAGGGTAGGGGGCAAGAGAATGGAGGGGACAAGAGACACGAAGAACGAGAGCATGACAGGAGGTCTGATCAAGCTCTGAAAATTTTATTTTGCAGCCACAATTTATGCACAAAGAGGAAGTTCTGCTAAGGTAGTGGGTGAGCAACTTTCCAAACAGCTAGATGGTAATCTCAGTTCCAATGATTGGAATGTCCTCTCACCGGCTATATGAGAGTCTTAGCTAAGGCCTTGGCTCCCAGCAGTCGGGGTCACTGGTGGTACACCCAGTTAAGTACACATAATGTGAAGTGCAAGGACCCACACAAGGATCCGATCCTGTGGCTCCCCACCTTCAGTAGGGTAATGCTTGTCCCCCCTCTTTACCTCTTCCTCTTCTCTCAATCTCTCTCTGTCCTAGCCAATAATAACATGGAAAAATTGGCCACCAGGAGCAGTGGATTTGTAGTGCAGGCACAAAACCCCAGTAATAACCCTGGAAGTGAGAGAGAGAGATATATTAAGACGAGAGTAGCTCCCAATCTTGAAGAAAATTTCCGAATGAGAAAAATTAACCCTATCCACCTGACCTAGGTCCCATATATATATTTATATTTAGCACAGCAGCCTGTGTAACCTTTGATTCCCTCTTGGTCTGAGTCCCTGTCATGGTCACAGCTGGGAATGTTCTTTTTTTTTTTTTCTTTCCCCCCCCTCAGCTAGGAATATTCTAGGCTGCACTTGTTTCAGGACCAGTCTTCTTAAAGTGGCAGAGAAGGATGACCTAGCCTCCCTTTGAAAAGCGGGGCAGTTCCTACCATTGCAAGTTTATAGTAAGGACAAGGACCTGGATTGGCTCATGAGAGGGCGTATGTAGATGTTTCAGATGGAAGTGACCAGTGGTGGTGGAGAGAGGGATTTATTATAGGTTTTGGCCTATCATATCTGTGTGGGAATCCAAGGATTCCCTAAGTAAGGCCTCAGATGATGGGGTGCCCTGTTATTAATCAAAAAAGCCATTATTAAGCAAGCTAGTCTCATGCCCTGATCCAGTTTTTGTAGTCCCTTCTTTATGTGATTAAGTTTAGACTTTCTCCCAGCTGTTAGAGCATTGGGTATCATTTATTGTATCCAACCAGTATTAGCTTTATGGGGTCTTTCTTCTCTAGGCCTTTCTGCTAGATTGCCAAGTTTCTTTGGTGTAGATCTGTTCAATTAGAGAATTCGTGATGCCTTCTTTAGGTTCTTCTGCTAGCACCCCAGGCTTACCAGGTCTAAGTCTAATCATTTATTAGATCTGTTCCTATCTTAGGCTATCTTATTTTTCGAATTTTGGTAGTTTGTTGAAATCTGATAAAACTGCATGTTCACTTTTTCCTCTTCATTTTTTTGTGTATATGTAATCATCTCAAATCATTTATTTACAGCCCCTTTTTGAGAATTTCCAGATTGTTTCTTGTGTTATGAAAATATTTTTACCAAACATGAGAGAGACCAGTAAACACAGAAATCCTTCATATGTTAACTGATAGAAAAAAGAATAGGGATTCAAGATGTAGATGGGGAGAGAGACATGTACCTCTAACAGCCAAGGCAAGTTTATTGAAATAAACCTGAGAGGGACTGCCAGACTCTCCCAGACTAAGAAGCTTTATACCTGCATAAAAGGGTGGAAGGGAATAAAAGGATGGGATTTGTATGCAGATAGAGTGGGTGCTCAGGTGTTGTAATTTGGGTGGGAGCGGAGGTATGTCTAGTTGGCACCAGTGCATCTTGTTTTGCCCTGGGTACTAGGTGCAATAAAGTCACTTTACTCTTACTACATCCTGTTTTGTTTTGAGACACCCCCCACCCCCCCACCCCCAAGTCTGGTGCTGCCTACAGCTTATTTTTGTGTCAGTCAGTTTAGGGAAAGCAGAACCCTTCCCCCTGCACCTTTCAGGAAGCCAGGACAAGGGACCAGAGGCAGGGTGAGCACACCAATGTGTCTACATATTCTGCACAGGCAGTCCCTCCCTACACAACTGCTAGAGCCACAACATGCAGATGAAGGCAGGTGTGAGCACCTGAAGAACAAAGGCTGAAGCCTATCCCCTGAGTGTTCTGTCCTTCCCCCAGGGAACTATGAAACTTGGAAGACCAGGAAGCTCAGGGCCTTTGTGTGTGCCCAAAACCAGGTGTGGCACCACCCAGCCCCACAGCTTAAATTCAAACATAATTATCTAAAAGATTTTAAGGGGTTGAAGAGGCAAAACAGATTATCAAAAGGGTCCGCCTACCTCCTTATCTCTTGTAACTGGCCATGTAGTTTCACACTGTGGATTGATTGCCTGCCACAGGCAAGGGTCTCACAGGTGGTGGCTTTCAAATAATCCAACATATGTCTCTTCTTATGCAAATTTCAACACCCAATGACACATGCCTGCCTCTGTCTACTCTAACACCTATACTGTTCAGATAGTGTGATGTCATTTTGTTAAATTCTATGAAGAAGTATATTTCAAATTTGTCTAAAATTAAAGCAAAGGTTTAGATTGATTTGGATAGAATGAGCTATTTTTTTTAAAGGTTTTCTTTGTGTATTTATTTACTAATGAGAGAGGAGCAAAGAGGAGAGAAAGAGAGCTAGAGCATCACTCTAGTCGTATGATGCTGGGATTTAACTTATACTTGAGAATTCAGTGCTTTATCCACTGTGCCATATGACATTGTATTTGGAAGAGAGTCTAATCATTGGAATTTCTGGATTTTCCTGCCAATGGCCCCATAAAAGCCCCAGTTTTATTTTGATAGGAAATATACTTTATTAAAATAAAAAAGATAACAAAGAAGTGAGGGTAGATAGCAAAGAGACTCTCATGCATGGGGCTCCAAAGTCCCAGGTTCAATTCCCCACACAACCATAAACTTAGAGCTGAGCAGTGCTCTGGTATTTCTCTCTGTCTCTCTCTCTCTGCATTTCTCTGAAAAGTAAATAAAATAAAATAATAAAATAGATAACAAAGACATTCACTGTACAGTGGGGGTGGAGATATTCCATTCTAGATCTCACCCCCTCACCCACCCCCCGTTAAAGTTTCTCAGTCTCTCTCCTGCATGTAGTCTGGCAGGTCACACTGCTCAATTCCATGACCCTATGGAAATGGTTTCTTATGGTTTTTGGGTGTGGAGGTTGGGGTTGGACTCTGGGGACCAGGGCCACCTGAAGAGGAGGTCCTTTTAATTCTTTCAGATGTTCATTTCAAAGTTTATGTGTCCCTCTAGGTTTGGTTTTGTTTTAGTATCCAGTTTTCTTTGGCACTGTCAGATGGGCTCCTCTTTCACAGATTGTTTATCCGGGAGCCTGAATGAGGGTGGAAGCCAGTTCTCAAGCCACAAACTGGCTAATCTTATGTAAATCACTTTCCATTGTTTTTTAGATGTGAAGGTTGGGAAAACCACTTATTCAGTCTGGGGTCTGACTTGCTTCATTGCATATTCATATGCAAAATCTAGCTTCTCATTTAAAGAGTCTGTTTAATTAAAGGGAAATCTCTTTTCTCTGTAAAGGTATTGTGGATATATTCTTCAGCAGATTATAGGTTTTGCTGCTACTTTAAACACTATTTTTAACAATATTCTTTTTTTTTTTTTACAGCTGTCTCTTGCTTTTATAAATCAAGCAATCCTGCTGAACTTAGTAAGAATGTTATACATTTAGAATGTGTTTTTTAGATATTTCAAGTAGACAGTCACAGTCTAAATAATGACAGAATTGTTCTTTTTTAAGTACTAATTAGGTCTTATGATTTTTCTTGATTCACTGAACTGCATAGGCCTCCAGAATGTGCCAAAAACAATTAGTGACTCCTTAAAAGAAATAGTCTTTAAGTTGGTCTTCCGTAAGTGGTATTGTTGACGGAACATTCAGGACACAGGGGCTCCTGGGGAGTACACCCTTTCTTTTCTAGGTTTGCACACGTGGAGCTGGGATGCACGCTACACACTTCTAGCATATAGTTCTCATTAAATTTGCACATGTGAAAGGTTCCCCTTACCTTTTGCACCCCCAAGGGGGGGGAGCTTACTCCATCGGGCCAATGAAAAGTGAGCTCCAAGGTGATGTAAGCAGGGCTATAACAGTGGTCCTTGAACAAGGAAGGGCCTTGCACCTTGGTCACTGACCTTGGGTTTCTTGAGCCTGTGATTTTTGGACCCAAAGACCCTCAGGAAGTCTATCTCCCAAGCCCCGCCTCCCCTTTTTTCTCCTAAACTTTTACTTTGCACATCTAAGTAAAGAATTTGGAAATCATACACCTGAACTCTTGTCCCCTAAAAATTCTTTTTCATCGGAATCACGACGGACCCAGGAGGACCCCGCTCCCACGCGTGACTATGTGTGCCCCCCAACAGTATTGTTTGATATATATATATATATATATATATATATATATATATATATATATATATATATATATATGTTTGCATTCATTTTCATTGCTGTGTGGCAAATTACCACAAACTCAGTGGTTTCCTACCTGGTCCTCTATGGAGGATCTCATAAAACTAAAATCAAAGTATGAACTGAGCCCATCCTCACTTGAAAACTCCACTGAAGAAAAAAATGTCTATGCTCATTTAGGTAATTGGCAGGATTCAGTTGCAAGCAGTTGTGCACCAAACCAGAAATCCAAGAATTTGCTTCAGTTTTGCTTTAGATGTGGACTGTCTTTAAAACAACTAAGCAGTAATACCCTGAAGATTCTGACATATTGGAGACTCTTGGCAGAGTGTTATGCAACTAAATGAGGTAGATCATTGTATCTGATAGTTAATTTTCATTATATTTTGATACTGCTAATTTGTGCTTTGGGGCTCATAAAACGGAGGCACCTCAGTAACTGGGTTAAGGTCACAAATCAAAAGTTGTAAGTGAGCTTGTTCTTCCTGGAAGTGCCTTAGCATCAAAGAAACCTAACACAATCACAGTACTCCAATCAATTTTATCTAGTGTATCTTTCCCTAAAAAATATGGCCTGCTAACCTTCACAAGTCCTGGCCTCCCAGTGGATCATATCCTTTTTCTGGTTGTCTCTATAAAACTTGCTCTTACCCACAGTCCCTCAAAGTAAGTGTGGCATTACTTGTGAGTTACTATTCTTACCTACCCATGAATTGCTTTTCTTTGAATGAAAGATATTGAACTTGTTCAGTTGTAGTTTTACAATCTGATGCTTTTTTTTTAGATACATAAAACATATAACACCTTTTGAATTGTAATAAGGGATTGTAGAGGAATAATCAAAAGATTTAAAATAAGAAAGCTTGAGAACACAGGAATTAAACCAAATTCTAGAAGTTCTTAAGAAAATCAATATTTGAATGCCATGATAAGCAAGTAGACAGATGTTCACAATACATATGTCAATATTTTTTAATATTTTTTTCTATAATCAATTAGTTTTTTGCTTTTTAGTTACATGGATTTTTTTTTTAAAGTAACTTACCTATATATTTTTTTCAAATAGAGACAGGGAGAGAAAGACAGGAAGAAATCACAAGATGGAAGCTTTCTTCTATACAGTGGGGGCTGGACTTCAACTTGTTTATGTTGCATGCATGACAAAGCAGTTTACTATGCAAGAAGGCTATTTTTCCAGACCTTACTTAGATGGGATATATATATATATATATATATATATATATATATATATATATTTGCTTGGTTTGTATATATATATCTAAACTTCATGTAAAATTATTGCATACGCCACCAGTAGCATCTTTACTACATACTGTGAAATGATAATTATAGTTAGAAACAGCAAATGTACATTATAATTATAATTGTAATGTACATAACCATGCAATCTTAAATACCATGCTAAAGGGCATGTTCTTATTCCAACAACACATACAGAGTCATGGAACTTTCTCAATGGGGGATTTTTGCATTATCAGAAGTATGCTTTACCGACTGAGGCTGCAAGAATATATCAGAAGACTAACAGGATAATGACAATACCGACAGACATGGGGTTATGAAGCTGTAATCATGGCATAGTTGATTGTAAATTTCTGTTAGCCTTTGTCCTTTTATAGCAGGTTTTAATTGATTTGTTGATTAAATGAGCAGCCAAAATCAGTTTACTTAGATTTAGATTTGTTTACTGCAAGACAAAAAAATTTAATGGTAGATTGTTATGTTATTTGTACAAGATTTCTTTACAAATCTGACACATGACCTAAGGGACAAATCAGTAAATAGAATGGATGTTCTTTTATGGCAGGCTCTCAGTTCAGAACAACAGTTATCAAAATTTTCCATTTAGCAAGTCTATTCATTCAGTCCAGGGATCATCTCTTAAATCATAATTAATGTCATTACGAACTTAAAAGTGTTGAATAATAATCCTAAACAGAGTAAACAGGCCTGACACAACAGCTCATCTGGGTGGTGCAGATCCTTTGCCAAAAACACAAAAAACAGTCCCAAGCCCAGATCCCACCACATTGGAGGAAGCTCTCTTTTCTTTCTCTCTCATTCTCTTACTCTCTGTATAGCTTTTCCTATCTCTCTATCTGAAAAATACTGGCACGGATTGATGAAACACTAGCAATAACAAACAAACAACAACAACAAAAAGAAAATAATTTATGGCAAAAAGTAACTCATTGCAGGATTAGAAATGTTTTTTTTAAGAAGTGCATTATTATTATTATTATTATTATTATTATTATTATAAAGAATGCATAGAAGTTTGCCTAGTCTTAAAACAGATTTGAATAGTCATATTTCTGAAGTGATCTTTTAAAATTGTTGTTGCTGTTATTATTGTTGTTGCTATAGATGTCCTCCTTGCTGGATAGGACAGAGAGAAATGGAGAGAGGAGGGGAAGACAGACAGGGAGAGAGAAAGATAAACAACCGCAGACCTATTTCACCTCCTGTGAAGCCTGGGGCTCAACCCCTCAAACCAGGATCCTTAAGCTGGTCCTTGCACTTTGCACCACCTGTGAATACAGGACTTTATAAAGGCAGAGTCAGTTTGAAACAATATTAATGCTATTGAATGTGAGTGACAAATGAAAGCTTCCAATTTAAATGAACGTAAGACAAAAACTCTGAAAGAATATCTATGGCATAGGCCAGAGATGAATCAGGAACAAAATTGCTGTATAGAGGAACAAATTAATAGTGAATTAAGAAGCTTTACTTATTCTGTTGGAAAGCATGGGATTAAATCCTAGCAACTGTAAAACAAACTATGAAAGAGAGAGTATTAAAGAAAATAAATAAATGGATAAATAGGGAGTTGGGCGGTAGCACAGCGGGTTAAAGTGCAGGTGGCAAAGCTCAAGGACCGGCATAAGGATCCCGGTTCAACCCCCGGCTCCCCACCTGCAGGGGAGTCGCTTCACAAGCGGTGAAGCAAGTCTGCAGGTGTCTTTCTCTCCCTCTCTCTGTCTTCCCTTCCTCTCTCCATTTATCTCTGTCCTATGCAACAACAACGACATCAACAATAACTACAACAAGGGCAACAAAAGGGAATAAATATTTTTAAAAAATAAAAATAAAAAATAAAATAAATGGGTAAATAAATTACTAGGGAGTCGGGCGATAGTGCAACGGGTTAAGCGCACGTGGCATAAAGCGCAAGGACCGGCCTAAGGATCCAGGTTGGAGCCCCCAGCTCCCCACCTGCAGGGGAGTGGCTTCACAAGCGGTGAAGCAGGTCTGCAGGTGTCTATTTTTCTCTCCCTGTCTCTGTCTTCCCCTCCTCTCTCCATTTCTCTCTGTCCTATCCAACAATGATGAGATCAATAACAACAATAATAACTAAAACAATAAAAAACAAGGGCAACAAAACAGAATAAATAAATATTTTAAAAATAAATAAATAAAAGAGAATTTATTATGTGAAGACAATGATATGACCAGGGCGACCATTAATAGTATAAATTATGGTGGCCAGGAAACTTTAATTGTGAGTAGGAGGTCCAGAGTTCAGTCCTGGAATTGCATCTGTTAAGAGAGATGCTCTGTCTCTTTACCTCTCTCATAAATTAATTAATTTTTTTCCTCCACAAGAGTTATTACTGGGGTTCTTTGCCTGCATGCTTACACTACTTGCAGAGGATCTTTTAAAAAAAAAACCAAAAAACAGAGTATGAGACAGAGAGGAAAAGAAAGAGCTGGAAAGAAAGACAGCAGGGGCCAGTTGATGGGCCACACCAGGTTAAGCACACATAGTACAAAACTCAAGGACCCCCACAAGGATCCCAGTCTGAGCTTCAGACCCTGCCCCCATGCAGGTGGCTTCACAAGCAGATGAAGCAGGTCTGCAGGTTTTTATCTTTCTCTCCCTTTGTCTATCTTCCCCTCCTCTCTCAATTTCTCTGTTCTGTTCAATAAAAAATGGGGAAAATGTCTGACAGAAGCAGTAGATTGGTAGTGCAGACGCTGAGCCCCAGTGATAACCCTGGAGGGAGAAAGAGAAAGAAAGAAAGAAAGAAAGAAAGAAAGAAAGAAAGAAAGAAAGAAAGAAAGAAAGATAGATAGATGGATAGAAAACTACTCCACCATTTGTGAAGGTGCTTCTACTTGGTAGCTAGTCCCAGGTCCTCAAGCATGGTAGAATGTGTGCTCTGTTGGATTGACTTTGCTATTGGACTAAAGTTTTTTTTTTTTTTAATCTTTATTTATTAGATAGAGACAGCCAGAAATTGAGAGGGAAGGCAGTGTTAAAGAGGGAGAGACAGAGAGACACCTGCAACCCTGCTTCACCATTCGCAAAGCTTTCCCCATGCAGGTGGGGACCAGGGGCTCGAACCCGGGTCCTTGCGCATTGCAACATGTGCACTCAACCAGGTGCGCCACCGCCCGGCCCCTGGACTAAAGTTTTAAAAAACATTTCCCAAAGCATAGGCTGTGAAGTGTTGTGTCAGATTTTCCTATACGTATTAGATGGTTTCTAGTCTAATGTCCATGTCTTTGATCCATTTGAAGTTGACTTTCATGCATGGTGATATGGGATAGTACATTTTCATTCTTCTGCACCTCCCAACCCCATTTCTTCAACACTATCTTTTGAAGAGACTCTCCTTTCTCCGTTTACTGTTTTGAGCTCTCCTGTCCAAACTTTGCTCATAGGTATGGAAGATTTACTTCTGGGCTTTCAGTTCTATTGTCCTGGTCTCTGTATCTGGTTTTGTTCCAAAGCCAGGTAGTTTTGATTAGAATAGACCTGCAATTTAATTTCATGTCAGAAAATATGATCAAAAGTCTTGTTCTTTTTCTCAAGTTTTCTCTGGCAATCCTAGGCTTTTTCTCATTCCAGATAAACTTTTAATCTGTCCTCTTAAAGAAAACTGATGGAGCTTTAGGAGGAATGGTAATAATCTCCGTATGACTCTGAGTAGATGGTCGTTTTGGCAATGTTACTTTTTTCCCATCCAGAAGCATGTTTTATCTTTCCATTTCTTTGTATTTCTTTCTATTTCCTTGAGTAGTGACTTGTTATTTTTGGGTGAAGATTTCTTAAAACACTGAAAACATGAGAAGTATTTTTTTTTTCGAATTAAATGAGACCACCTCACCTAAAATTCAAAGCTTTAGAAATGCTATCTGGGGCTGGGTTGGTGCTGCATCTCATAGAGTTCACATGTTACAGTGTGCAAGGGCCTGGTCCAAGCCCCCCAGTGTTCATCTCCAGGGGAAAGCTTCATTAGCAGTGAAACAGTGTCATGGTGGGTGTTTCTCCTTTTCCCTCTTTATCCTATCACTTTCCTATTGATTTCTCTGTCTGTTTCTATTAAATAAATAAATAAAATACTCACAAATGTTATCTATTGGGGTTTGGCAATGGCACACCTGGTAAACTTCACATATTACCGTTTGCTAGGACTCAAGTTCAAGACCCTGGCCCCCATGTGCAGAGTGGGGAGCTTCAGGAGAGGTAGAACAGTGAGGCAAGTGTTATTTTTTTCCCTACTCCCCCTCTCGATTTCTGTCTCTGTAAGGAGAAACAGAAAAAGAGAAGAGAGAAAAAGGAAGAAAAGAAAAGAAAAGAAAGAAATAAGAAAGAGAAAGAAAGAAGAAAAAGAGAAAGAAGGAAGGAAGGAAGGAAGGAAGGAAGGAAGGAAGGAAGGAAGGAAGGAAGGAAGGAAGGAAGAAAGGAAGGAAGAAAAATTGACCACCAGTAGCAATAGGATCACTTGTGGGCACCAAGTCCCAGAGACAAATCTGGTGGGGAAAAAAAGAAGAAGAAAGTAAAGAAAAAAGAGCAATGCTATCTGTCAACTATACTTTAATTTCTGTTTAAACACCATATAAACTGCTTAATCAAAAATGTTTAAACATGGAATTCAAGTGAAATATTACTTTCAGCCTAAAACGAATAATGCCTAGTTCTACTTTAGTTTGTGGGGGAAAACAAAAGTATGCAAAGTGCAAGAAAAGAAATTGTAAGGAAATTTGGCATCTGCAGTGGCAGCTGCTGTTTCTGCTTGCCCAAAATACATTCTTCCTTCTTTGAGAAGCATCAAGCTGTTCCATGTAATTGAACTCTGGAAAAATTCAGGCAGTTTGCAATTTGAGGAAGCTGGAAAAGTAGAATTCAGAGCTTGAGTGAGAATCCAGTCATTTGAATTTCTCAGTAAGTGGCCCCTGGGAATTATTCTTAACCTTGGATTTTTATTTTATTTTATTAGTGAATAGTATTTGAATCAGATAAGCAAATATATTTGTCATTTTTTAAAGGGGTAGCACAATAGTTAGAACTTAGTAACTGAAATTAAGTTGAAATTAACAATAAAGACAAAAAAATTGGAAATTTTGAACCCAGAGAATAAAGATACACTATGCTGATTGAGAATTTGGTGATTAAAGAATTTTTAATTGAGGTTTGCAAAGTATATGCCACAGTAAGTTTTATCTTGGGACACTGAAAGTATCTCTTAGTTTGACATAATGAAAGATATTGTAGGAAAAGGCTTTTATTTGCTTTGTGTATGTTATATCTGTATCCTATTTGCATAACTTCCTATTCTCATAACTGTAAATTCATTCATAAAATATTTCGGTATAGGTTAATGTGATCTGGGAAAAGGTAGATAGTTTAACAGGCTTTGAAATCAAAGTAAAAACATCCCTCTCTAAAATTAAAATCATGCAGTAAATAACAATTTTAATATTGTCTCTGATAACTAGTCAATTTTATTTGGTCTTAACACTATAAAATGAAAATTTTTCCCCACCTACAGGTATTTAGACTTTAGCATTCAGTTTTGTATAATTATTTTATAAACACAAGCTGTTTATAAAAGTTAAGCATGTCATGTATTTTTAAAAGATATAGAGATGCATATATAATAGAAACATTTATAACGCTATATCATTTACATTTATTAGTGTGTCATAGTCCAGGATAGATGAAATATCCCAGTTCAATATATTTAAAGAAACTAAAATAGTCTATTTATTTTTAATAAAGGCTAGTTTGTGTAAAAACTGTTTAAATCCTAGATTCCATATTAATCTGTGAAGAATTTAGTTGTTGGCTGGGCAGTGGCGCACCTGGTTAAGTGCTCACATTACAGTTGTCAAAGCCCCTGGTCCTGCAGTGGGAAAGCTTCACTAGTGGTGAAACAGGGCTGCAGGTGTCTCGCTCTCTCCCTCCATGTCTCTCCCTCCTCTCTTTATTTCTCTTTGTCTCTACCCAGTAACAAGTAAATAAATAATAATTATAATAACAAATTTCTAAAATGTAGCTGCTCAGATCAATAACTTGTGAGTGAAAAAGCTCTATAGCTTAGTTGAATGAACTTTGGTTTGGAAAATTAACATCTATCCTTAGCTTGACAAGCTGTCCGATAGTTTATTAACCACATTTTTTTGGCATTTACTCCACTGCAACCACTTTTTCTCTTCTTTGCTGTTAAACAAAATTTGAGTTTTCAACCCATTCCTACAGTGGATTATATTATTTTTATATCATCAATTATTTTATTTTATTTCATTAAAAAAATTTTTTTTATCTATTTATTTATTGGATAGAGACAGCCAGAAGTTAAGAGGAAGGGGGAGATAAAGAGGGAGAGAGACAGACACCTGCAGCCCTGCTTCACCACTTGTAAAGCTTTCCCCCTGCAGGCGGGGACTGGGGGCTTGAATTTGGGTCCCTGTGCATTGTAACATGTGTGCTCAACCAGGTGCACCACCACCCGGGCCCTATATCATTAATTCTAATTAAACGGTCAACATAATCAGATATACATGTCCTTACTACTACCAGCAAGCTTTCAGCAGTAAAAAGTGACCATATATATTAATAAATTATGTCTACTTTTGTGCTTGCTTAATTATTAGTTGTGACCCATAGTGAAGATAAATGACAGTCACCTTCAAATAAACAGTATCCATGGAAGGCAATATTATTTAATTGTCATTAACGATTTCATCCTGCAACTTCCATATGGAAAGAACTTCAATTGCTAATACAGATTTGTAAGACCAACAGAATGTGTAAACTCATTCAAGCTCAGATTCATATACAAATCATTGGTTTTCTTTATTGTCCTCTTAGTACACACAAAGTGACTTTCTCATGTAAAATTCAGTCAAGCAACAACACCTGTGGTACTGTGTTGACACTGTGAGGAAGACATTCTCTATTTTTCCCATTTGCCCCCAGGACTTCCACAAGAAATTTTGCATCACATATTCATTTTACTCTATTTATTTATTTATTTTTATTTAATTTATTTATTTTACCAGAGCACTGTTCAGCTCTGGCTTATGGTGGTGCAGGGAACTGAACCTGGGAATTGAACTTTGGAGCCTTAGGCGTGAGAGTCTATTTGCATAACCATTATACTATCTACACTCTGCCCCACTTTATTTTTAAATGAGAGTAATACAAATACAAAATATTTTTGTTGAGAGCTCCTTGTGTCCCCAACCTTTCTGACAGAAGTCCCTGGAACTCTTTAATGAATATTTATCATTTATGTTGCATGCCATATTAAAAGAAAAATAATTGAAATATGCCTATAAAACTTGATGAATGCCTGTCTTAAATTTACCTGGCACTAGAGAATGACTGCCCACTTGTAAGATATATTGTCTTGTAGGCCTGAAGTAAATGTTAGGGTTATTACATCATATAATTTTCAAGAAAAAAATATTCTGAAAACTCAATCTTAAAGTGACTTAAGCAATCCTGAAGGTGGCAAATAGATAAAACTTTAGACCCTCAAACATGAGGTCTGGACTTCAGTCCCCAGATACCATGTGCCGGGCAAATCTGCTGGTGTTCTCTCTCTCTCTCCTCTCTCTTTCTCTCTCTCTCTCCCTCCCTTTCCCACTTCATAGATAACAGATGGTTTTAAATTCATCTAGTTATTTTTTATGTAATGTAGATGAAATTTCCTTTTATTTCTAACTATAAATTTCAAATAGGAAGTTTAAACCAAAAAGAAAACAAGTCCTAACGCTACCTTAAAAAAATGAGGTTACATGATCAAATCATATAGGTTTTCTTCTTTCTCTTTTTAAACACCAAGTTATTTATTTATGAGAGAGATGGGAAGAGAGAGAAATGGGACGAGGGAGAGAGCACATCAGAGAATCATTCTCACAACTTCCTTGAGCTCTTAACCTTCTATTCTTTTCTGAAACTCATGAAGAACAAATGATCCTTTCATATCTTCTCCAGGGTGCCTGCTTTTCTTTCTCCTTTGGTAACTTTCATTTGATTGCTATTTATTTCAACATTTATTTACCCCTCCAAACTGAAGAGGAGTTAGACAGGAGGCAATAAGAATGTCTGCTAGTGCTGGTAAGGCAAGGACAGGAGAGCACAAAAATGCCCTCCACCAGGAAAAACAAACAAAAATGTTTTCTTCTTCTATTTTTTTTTTTTTGCCTCCAGGGTTATCGCTGGGGCTCAGGCCTGCACTATGAATCCACTGCTCCTGGAGATTATTTTTTCCCTTTTGTTGTCCTTGTCCATCATTGTTGTTGTTGTTGGGTAGAACAGAGAAAAACTGAGAGAGGAGAGGAAGACAGAGAGGGGGAGAGAAAGATAGACACCTGCAGACCCCCACTGCAGGTGGGGAGCTGGGGGCTCGAACCAGGATCTATTTTCCTTTTTTAAAGCAGATTATATCTATCTATCTATCTATATATGTATTCACCATCTTCTATTTTTCTTTCATTGGACATTTGTTTTAGTATGTTGATAATTATGAATAATTCTTCAGTGAACATGGATGGTCAAATATCTCATAAAACTGACCTCATAGTTTACTAATAATTAAGTTACTATCTCCTGCATGACTCCACCATTCCCAGTGGTTATTATTTTTTTCAAAAGTGTGCAACAGAGAGATATAGAGGGAGATGTAGGAGAGAGAGAGAGAGAGAGAGAGAGAGAGAAAGACATCTGCAGCAGTGCTCCAGCTTTTATGAAGCTTCCCTCTGGCAAGTGGGGACAGAAACTTGAGCCCAGGCCTTTGTATGCTCTACCACCCAGACCCCATTATTTTGTCCTCATACTTTCTTTTTTCTGATCATTTTTTTACGTTGTGCTGATGAAATGATAGGTCCTTACAATATAGCAAACCATAAAATTATTGCCATAGTACTGCTTGCTAATTTAAGAAATACCTTTAAAATACAAAAAGAGGAACCCATAAAAATAAAGTCCATCACTCTGGTCCAAGCAGACAGATGCTGTTGTTGTTCAGTGTAGTTTAAAGTGTGGATAAATACTCAGCATCGACCGCATTCATCTCCTGTTGGAATTCTTTAGCATTTCTCTTGTCTGTCTTTCTAGAGTAATTGGTGAATGAATACCTGAACATGTATGGCCCAAATCAATTGACAAGAACAGGGAATTTTCAGTTAAAGACATTTTTAGTGATGTTTGTATGATGATTTATGTCAGACATGCCTTTTTTAAATTTCAGATTTACGTTGTAATGCAGTCAAGTTTTGGACACAGCTAAAAATGCATTGCATTTCTAGAATGAGCTTTTATTTTCTGCAATATTTTTAATTTTATTTATATTACCACTGCCACCAAAGTGAGGGATTCAAATAGTTACTGTTTTCATAATATGAACTCTTTTTAAAAAATATTTATTCCCTTTTGTTGCCTCTGTTGTTTTATTATTGTAGTTATTATTGTTGTTGTTATTGATGTCGTCGTCATTGTTAGGACAGAGAGAAATGGAGAGAAGAGCGGAAGACAGAGAGGGGAGAGAGAGACAGACACCTGCAGACCTGCTTCACTGCTTGTGAAGGGACCCCCTGCAGGTGGGGAGCCAGGGCTCTAACAGGGATCCTTATGCTAGTCCTTGTGCTTTGAGTCTCCTGCACTTACCTGCTGCACTTCTGCCTGACTCCCAATATGAACTCTTGTTATTGTTAGCTATTAAATTTTTTGAATAATGTGAAGATGTGTTCATTTTCCATGGTCTTGCTAAATACTGTTTTGACCAAAATAATGGGTCAAATAATTTAATTACTTAAAATTTTAAGGTAATCGAGTTATCTTTTTAAAATAAAACTGTTATTAAAGCATAACTTTCCAAAGTAGGATGCATAAGTATATGTAATTACATTGTCCATTTGATATTGAACAAATGGAAGATGAGTCTCACCAAGAATGTAATTCATAAATCTTCCAAGATGTACCTGAGTCTAGTAATCCATGTCACAGTAATGCCATTTTAGAATTTCTGTTACTGTTATCAATACTATCTCATTATCAATACTACTTAGCAATAAAAGTTAAGTTACAGAAATACTTTCATAGTACTGAGAGGTACTTAGCAATACTTAGAAGTATTTACCTACATGTTTTTTTAATATGAAACTCATAAAAGTGCTAGAAATTTGATTAAAGTCAAAACTAAAGTACAGATATTACCATGCAAATATATCACAAAATGATTGCAAAGCAGTTTGCTGATTTTATATGCTTTAGATTTTTTTATTCCTTAAAGATAAGGCATAGAATGTCAGTATTTTGTATTTTAAATTCTATAATTTTAATCCTAAAGTTCTAACTGAAATTAAAAATATTGTTGTTAGTACACTTCAAATACCAATAATATAAATAAATGAACATTAATGTAAAAATAAATGAGTACAGGGCCTGAGAGGTGATACAGTGAGGAAGGCACTTGGAGTGGAAACAGGACGTCCTGAATTTGATCCCCAGAAACTCAGGTACCAGAGTGATGTTCTGGTATTCTCTCTCTCTGCCTCTGTCTTGTGATAATAAATAAAATATCAAAAAAGGTAAGAATACAGAACTTTTATAGGAAAATCAAATGTACAGTTATATTTTTAAAAGGAACCAGAACTGGTGGAAATTTCTCTCTCTCGCTTTTTTAAAATTTATTTTCCCTTTTGTGGCCCTTGTTTTTTAATTGTTGTTGTAGTTATTATTGTTATTGATGTCGTTGTTGTTGGATAGGACAGAGAGAAATGGAAAGAGGAGGGAAAGATATAGAAAGATTACCCCCTGCAGACCTGCTTCACAAGTGGTGAAGCGACTTCCCTGCAGGTGGGAAGCCAGGGGCTAGAATCAGGATCCTTATACTACATGCACTTAACCCGCTGTGCTACCGCCTGACTCCCGAAATTTCTCTTTTTTTACGGATTCTTCTTTTTATTTTCCCCACAGTATTAGAAAGAAAAAAAACCACCTCTTTCTATTAGCATGTGTTTATGCTTTCGAAAGTGAAGTGTATGTGGCTTTCACTAGTTCCTGTATCATTCTGGATTCCCATTTGCACAAGGAAAGAACACACTGACTTACTAAAAGCGAAAAGATTCTTTGTAGAAGCTATAGAAAATGCAGTTGGGTGCTCAGAAAACAAACAAGAATAAACACAGGACACAGATACACAATCACAGCAGTAGAGAACTGAACTGATTAGGTGAGATTATCACTGCTGTTGCCATTTGATATTGGATCTTACACCTTGAACACCACCAGTAATAGACACTGAATATTTGCTACATCACTCTTGTTTACTCTTGTTTTTAATAGTGGACGTGAAAATATTACAACGCTCCTTAATTCTGGGTTCAAAAATGGTCATGCATGTATATATCTCTTACTGCTTTAATATCATATGTCTAATAGTACTATCAGTGAACTTACCAATAATGCATATTTTCACGCCCCTCTCCCCTCCTCTCCCCTCCTCTCCCCTCCTCTCCCCTCCTCTCCCCTCCTCTCCCCTCCTCTCCCCTCCTCTCCCCTCCTTTCCCCACTCTCCTTCTCCTCCTTCTTTCTCTCTCACTGCCTCTCTGATGAAAAAAGAAAGAAAAGAACACATGTGAATCTTATATATAGCAAGGACTCACAACTTTGAAAATACACAATTAAGAAATAGGGCACTGTAGTTTGAGAACTGATTCAGTGGTCCTGTGAGGTTCTAGGTTTGATGCCCAGTATATTGCATATATCAGAGCAAAACTGTTGAAAACTCCATGAAATAGGTAAATGAATTTAAAGAATCACTTAAAGAGACAACACATGGTAAAAAGTTAGAACGGCTGAGATGTATTGCATCAAGCAAAAGACTGGGGAAGAGGGGACATGGAGGAGGCAGAGAGGATATTGGGATTCAGTGGAAAAGGACCTAAGTTGAGAGTGAGAGTGTTTGGTACCTGCCACAAGGAGATGAGAAATTGTACCTGTGTGTAAACAACTGGACTATACACCTTCTCTTCCCCTTTCCCTCACAATTTCTGTCTCTAACCAATAAATAAATAAATAATATTTTAAGTGAAAGGCAATACTGGCAATAAAATAGACTTAGAAATATAATGGATTCTCTAAAGTTGTCTCTGGGTAAATTCCCTAAACTCATATAAGTGGAATATCTTTCAAATTCATATCTAAATCAGTAATTCATGTATACACACATATATTTGAGAAAATAGCCCCATGTTATGACCTGTTCTATTCCTAAGCTTTCATACCTTAATATGTATACATGCATACACACATATAATTCTAATGATTCATCAAAGAGAGATACAAGATTTTCTATAAAAGATATTTTTTCTAAAACTAAACCATTCTTGAGAATTCATAATAGTTTGTCTTTTTTCTAATGTACCTAATTAAAACCCTTTAATATATACATGCTTTTTAAGGTATGCATCATTTGAAACAAGAAGTTACCAAGAAATTTGTCAAACTCTATTTTTATTTTAAATTTTTATTTGCAATACTGTCTAGTTAATGATTTGAAAAAAAAAAATCTCTCTGCCCCATTTGAGAAAGGGTGATGCAACACTGTCATACTTCACTGCATTCAAACCCCAAGACATGTCAAATTCTTTTGAGATAAACACTGACTGATTATTTTTTGCAGATTTGATTAATTTTTTTTGCAGAAATAATTTTCTGATATCTATTATTCTTATTATAGAATAAACAACATTTTCACTACAAAATAATTCTGGAAACATAGATATGGAACTTCCATTTTCTAACATACCTTATGTTCTTGTTCTTATCATATTGTTTTATACTATTATTATTATTATTATTATTATTATTATTATTATTATTATTCTGCCACCAGGGTAATACTTGGGGCTTTGTGCCAGCACAATGAATCCTCTGTTCCCAGTAACCAAATTTTCCTTTCATTTTTCTATTTTTTTATTGGATAGGACAGAAAAGAATAACAACAACAATAATAAAAACAATGATAAACAAAAAGGGCAAAAGGGGAAAAAATTAGCCTTCCAGAGCAGTGGATTCATAGTGCAGGCACCGAGTCCCAGTGATAACCCTGGAGACAAAAGAAAAAAAAATCCATATTGTTATTATATAATGCCAAACTGAAACAGTGTTTCTCTAAGTGCTAATTTTATAACCAATCCATTGTATTTCATGACCTTTGTGGCAATGAATACAAACTTTATCTATTTAGACTTTTGCCTCCATATTTTATCCTGGAAAAGCATAGAGTTTGGCTAAGAGTAAGTTTTTTTATAGACAAATAGAAAGGTCCTTTTGAATAATTTTGTGTATCAAGAAATCTAAGTCTTTGAGAACACCAAGGTTATAAAACATAGACTTGAATAGTTAATGAACATGCATTGTAGTCCTGTGGTCCTTGGTCATTGTATTCTAGTCAGATCACCCTTCCCTCTGTAATCATAGAGCTAATTCAATTTCATGGCCAGGCCCTAGTGGAGATCTGAATAAAATAAAATTCTTTAAGGACTGAACGATTTTTAACATTGACCAAGTTGGAATATGTTATACTGAATAGAAAACATTTCAGTGGATTAAATCTATGGAATGAGATGTGGTAGGGTTCTAACTAACATTAAAAGCTCATGTTAGTCACTGCAATTCCCTGTGCATATTTTTAAGAACAGAAACACTGCTCTATTGTTCTGCCTGTATTGGACACTATTGCGTTTATGTTATAGAAAATAAAACTACATGTGGGTTTTCCTATAAAAGAAGTAAGAGGCATTGCATGGGAGCCTCTCAAGAAAGTTCTTACCTTATAATAATAACTCATTGGTTTACAGAAATAAACTGAAATTTCATTAATCTCTTAAGTAGTAGCTATATTTTTCAAGAAAAGATTGTTCATTCTAGCAGTCCTTGTTTCGTTTACTTCCATTTGATGAGTCTACTGACAAGTAATTGAATTAGAGACTTGTCAATAAAATTATTATCTGTTCTCTAAAAGTATTATACATCAGATAAGAAATTGGTACACACAGCACTTAAACCATTATCAATTAAGAGAAGTACTTTCTTCTATTTCAGTGATCAAACATTCTTATTGTATTCAAATTTGCTATTATTCAGAGCTAAACTTAAAAAAATGATTAAAATGTTTCTGACTTTTAAAAACTGACACACGTTTGCCTAATAGAAAATTTAGAGGGGTCTGTGTGGTAGCACAAAGGGTTAAGCACACATGGAGCTAATTTCAAGGATCAACTGGCTTCCCCCCTGCATGGAGTGTTGCTTCACAGGTGGTGAAGCAGCTCTGCAGGTGTCTGTCTTTCTCCTGCCTTCTCTGTCTTCCCCCTCTTTTCTCCATTTCCCTCTGTCTTGTCCAACAACAGCAGCAATAGCAACAACAACAAGAGCAACAAAATGGGAAAAAATGGCCTCCAGGAACAGTGGATTAGTGGTGCAGGAACCAAGTCCCAGTGATAACCCTGGAGGAAAAGAAAGAAAAAGAAAAAGAAAGAAAAGAAAATTTAGAATGTGTATATATGTGAAATCAATGTAGATTATCCTATCATGATAGCCAGTTATTACATTTTTTATAAATTTCTATGGATGTATTTTTAACATTTTTAAATAAAATTTCTCTAAGTAAACTCCAACTATAACATAACTAAAAATGATGCATTAAGTAAAATTCTAAATTTATTCCCAAAAATGTCATTTTGTAAACCCTTTTATTGGGAGTTTAGTGGTCACAGTACTTTTGTGAAAAGATGGGTACAGTTTCTCATCTCACCATGGAAGATGTGTGCACAACCCTCTGTTTTTAAAACTATTATCCTCCTCTGTAGCCAATTACATAGGCTACAGAAAAAAAAAGGATGAATTTAATAATGTTTCAGCATCTAATTCTGAATTTTTAAGCTGTTGATTTTAAGGAATAAAGGCAAATGGAAGTTAGCCAGCATAATTTAAGTAATAATAATAGAAGGAAATTAAATCGCTTAATGTAGCATAATAAGTTGAAGCAAACTTTCTTGAAACAGCTCCAAGTGTCATTCTTACCCTTCACTTGCTGGATATCAGATCTAAATTGCTTGACATCTCTGAGCTTCATTCTCCCCACCCTCATCCCCATCAATAGATGCTAATAGGGGATTGCCAAGGTCAAGGGAGCCCAATGGACTTGTGGAGAGATGGTCATGATGTGGTAGCAATTGTGGTATGCTTAGTGTATTTTGAAGATGTGTGACATTGTATTTCTAAAACATTTATTCTTGTAAACAAGTTTGCCTCAAAACAAATAAATAAGAGGAAAAACATACAATAAAATAGAGGCAACAATAATTCCTAAGTCAGTATGGTTTTATTATCTGATCTACAAATATAGATTAAATTTTAGTTATTGACATTATTATTCTTGTCATTACACTTGGGTGAGTCATTTGTTCAAAATATTTAAATCAGTCAACTTTAAAATTGCCTGTACAGTTTAAAGCTAGGAAGAATACAAAAAAGAAACATGAAAAACAGAGATAATAAAGCCAGTGAGATAACACAGCTATTCACAAAACAGAATTTCATGACTGAGATTTGGACCCAAGTTCAAATTTTTCTACCACCATTAGTCAGAGAATTACACACACACACACACACACACACACACACACACACACACATACACCCCAAAAAAATTAGGCATGGGAAAGATTTAGCCCATTTTTTTCTTTAGCTTTGTTTAGATTTTTTTTTTTATAATTAAAGAAGTTGCTGTATTTCCATTTAAAAAGATATCCTAACCATATTTTATGTCAAACTATCAGCTTAATGTTGATTATTAGATATCCAGAAATTATTTGTGCTTTACTTTTCAAACAATATGACTGGAAAATATACATATTAATATTTTAATATAGCTATCATTAAGAATGTATTTCAACAGACTAAAATAATTTTTTTTAAGTCCAGTATCAGGATTTGATCATCTTACACATCTGAAACATTAACTATTTAGGCTAAAAAACTTTATTTATTTATAATTTTATTAGTGATGTAATGTTGATTTACAAGATTACAGGGGTATAAGAACGCATTTGGCAAAGGACAACCCCTCAACATTAAGTTGGAGGACTCGAAGAGCAGGACCAACAGCTTGAAAGCTGTCAGGAGCTGCCTGTTGCTGGCTTTGAAAGTGACTGGGATCCATGTGGATTCAGTCGGCTAGGAAGGATCCTCAGTTTCCCCAATGAATGGGTACTCACGGGATGCACCACAGGAAGGTCGATCCAATGCATCCCAGACTAAAATAATTTGATATGAAATTATTTCTTTATTTTCAAACATAGAGCCATCAGCAATCACTTTGTCAATTTTCTTTCTGTATCTAAGTCATAACTTCCTATGTTTTCTCAATTTTAATGCTATTCACCCTTAAAGCTATTTCGAAGTAAAAGTAAATAACACTTTCATATTAGCTCTTTATAAGACTCTGACCACTACATTGCTGCAAGTATAATAACATCTATTTTGGCTGTGGTGAACAATTCAGTTCAAAGGATTCATGAATATAAATCAGTTATTTGGTGCTTGCTTAGCAGGATATATATACATTTGCTTGAACATTTCAAATCTATAACTTGCTACATTGTAAAGAAAATTCTATATTTACATAAAACAGTTCTAGCTTCAAAATTTAGTCATTTTTTGGTTATATATGATCTAATCACATTCTTATGCAGTGAAGCTATTCAGCTGGTTCATATTTGTCTCTTTCTTTGTAGGATACAGAATGCAATATCAGACTGATTTTATAATTGGTACTATGACTGTGTTAGGAGTCCAGGCTTGTCCATTTAACATAGCTTCCATAAACTGGCAAAATGTAATACTATTATTATTATACTTATTAATTATTCTATATATCACTACAAGGTATGATATATTTGTTGAATCTCATTGGTTCCTTTTCTTTTTTTTATTTTTTAATGTTTATTTATTTTCCCTTTTGTTGCCCTTGTTTTTTATTGTTGTTGTAGTTATTATTGTTGTTGTTACTGATGTCATCATTGTTAGATATACAGAGAGAAATGGAGAGAGGAGGGGGAGAAAGAAAGGGAGATAGAAACATAGACACCTGCAGACCTGCGTCACCACCTGTAAAACGACTAGCCTGCAGGGGGGGAGATGGGGGCTCGAACCGGTATTCTTATGCCAGTCCTTGCACTTCGCGCCACGTGCGCTTAACCCGCTGTGCTACCGCCGGAGTCCCGGATCATTTATTTTCCTTAGTGTGCAAACTATTTTAAATTAATTTCTGCTTTACTTACAAGATTCTATATTATATCATATTATATTATACTATATTATTATTTCAGGACATTATATTTAAGATTTATATCATTTGCTAAATATAAATACTGAGTAAGTGATTGTTTTTATTGTATTACAAAAGGAACAAATTACAAAACATATACCTGCTTAGGAAATTCATAGTTTTAATTTTATTATTTTTAATACTTATTTGATAGAGCAGAGATAAATTGAAAGGGAAAGCAGAGATAGGGAGAGAGACAGAGTGATTCCTCCAGCACTGCTTCACCATTTTTAAAGCTTTCCCTTCCAACAAGTGGGAACTGGGGACTTGAACCCACGTCCTTGTGCATAATATTGTGTGTACCACCACCCAGCCCCTGGAAATTATTTTTTATCATTCATTAAAAGAATCGTTTTTCTGCTAATAGTGAGTAAGATGAGTTAAAAAAAAGTACTTTGTTTTTAGAGTGTACATTATCATTTCTTCTTTGCTCTTTTAATTGAAGTATCACCGCACTGTAGCATCAGATTTCAGATACGTATCATCAAAAATCAACAGCTGGTATATTCTTTTTGCCTGCTGTATGCCCTCCCAGACTTGTCCCTTTCTCCCTTCTTGGTAGTAACCATAATTTAACTTAGAGTCAAGAAGTTTTTATTGTTGAATTTAGTTCATCTGCAGGATTTTCTCTAGATATCATGCAAAAATGAAGTCATAGGATGCTTGTTTTTTTTTTGCCTGGCTTATTTTACTTATCCTGTAGGTACACTTGTATATTTGTAAATGCGAAGATTCCATCTTCTTTACAGCTGAATAGTATTCCATTGTTTGTATAAGTTGCATCATCTACTTACTTGTCAGTGATTTGGCACTTAGGGTGTTTTCAGATCTTGTCTATTATAAATAATGCTTCATTAATCATTGCAGTACATATGTATATATACACATAGAAGCGCACATGCAAATATGTGTGCATATACACATATGTATACATACAACATACGCATATACTAATATATATATATATATAAAATATTTTATACCAAACAAATTTGAGCTGTAGGATGGATAAGCCAATAATTGATTTTAATTGGTTAGTTTATCCATGGATGTCTTCATATTTGTTTATCTTGCACGAATAATTGTAGCTATCAATATTTAGCACAAAAGTCATTAATATTATATATGAAAAGAAATTTTATAGAAGCCTAGAAAGATTACTCATTGAGTAGGGTACATACCTTGTCAAGGATAAGGCCTGCATTCAAGACCTAGCACCACATGGGAGAACCATATTAACTGAGGGACACTCTGGTGCTATGGTCTATTTCCTCTCTGGCTCTTCCCACCTGTCTAAATGAGAGTTGGCATGAGAATGATGAAAATATTTATTAGCAAGATGCAGGGCACACTCACACACACACACACACACACACACACACACACACACACACACACACAAAAGGATATTTCAGGGTTTTTAAAATAATATTTATTCCCTTTTGTTGCCCTTGTTGTTTTATTGTTGAAGTCATCATTATTATTGATGTCATCATCATTGTTGCATAGGACAAAGAGAAATGGAGAGAGGAGGGGAAGACGGAGGGGGAGAGAAAGACAGACACCTGCAGACCTGCTTCACCACTTGTGAATGGACTCTACTGCAGGTGGGGAGCTGGGGGCTCGAACAGTAATCCTTATGCCGGTCCTTGCGCTTTGTGCCATGTGCACTTAACCCGCTGTGCTACCGCTGGACTCCGGACATTTTAGGTTTGACGGTACAGACACAATGTCCATGGTGATACATCAAACCATTGCTGTGGCAAGAGATCTAACAGTTACACTTTGTGATCAAAGGAGTACCACTCTTTTTCTCTGTAAATTAAATGAATTTTAATAAAAATGAATATTAATTAAGCAGACAAATAAATAATGGGCTGGAAAGACAGCATAATGTTTATGCAAAAGGCCTTTGTACCTGAGGCTTTGAGGTCCTAGGTTCAATCCCCAGCACCACTGTAAACCAGAACTGAACAGTGCTCTGGTTTCTCTCCCCCACCTCCATATATGTAATTAAAAATAAAATATTTACAAAAACAAATAGAAAACTAAATATATAATAAGTAATGAAGTGCTTTTTGATATTATATTTTAGATTATAGTACCTATGCAAATTTTTATTTTGTTTTGTATTGCTAAAGCTCAGTGTTCTTTTCTTTTTCTTTTTGATAAAGAGGAATAGAGAGAAAGAAGGAAGACAGAGAAAGAGATATCTGAGCCCTGCTTCTACACATAGGAAACTTCTCCCCTCCAGGTGGGGACCAGGGACCTGAACCGGGCTCCTGGTTCATGGTAATATCTGTGCTGTACTGGATGAGATACCGCCAGCCCCCAAATTTGATATTTAAGCCTCTTATTGTCTCATGTTCTACCTTTTAGCCTTCATAACAAATGGCATTGCACTGATTGTGTACATATATTTAAACTGACCACTTGCCTCTCAATATCAGAATGCAATCTCTATTTGTCTTTTTAAATATATTATTTATTTATTATTAGAGACAAAGAGAAATTTAATGGGGAGGGAAAGAGACAGAGAAACATCTGCAGCCCTGCTTCACCACTTGTGAAGCTCGCCTCCTGTAAGTGGAGACTGGGGGCTTGAACCTGGGTTCTTTTTTGTTGTTGTTGTTAATATCTTATTTATTATTGGATAGAAACAGAGAAATTGAAAGGGGAGGACGTAGAGAGGGAGAGAGACACTTGTAGCCCTGCTTTACCACTTGTAAAGCTTTCCCTCTGCAGGTGGGGACCAGGGGCTTGAACCTGGGTCCTTGTGCACTGTAATGTGTGTGCTTAACCAGGTGCACCACCGCCTGGCCCCTGAACATGGATTCTTATGCACTGTAATGTATGCAGTTAACTAGGTGTGCCACCACCTGGTCTCTGAAATCTCTATTTGTAGAAGAATTTTGTTCACATAACTTTCATTTCATAATTTCCTAGAGCTTGAATACTGCCTGTAGCAAATAGAAATTTAAAATTATAACCTGAATAAATTAACTATAAAAATAGTCTTCCTTTGAACTATTTAAAGATGTTACACTACCTTCCTTGTAAGAAAAACACTAGCATATTTTCAAGACTATGTACATGTGTGATTGAGTCAAAATGATCACAAGAGCTAAAACCTACATCTTCCTTTAGATTTATGTCTATGTCCCATTTCCTTCTTTTTAAAAATTATTTATAAAAAGTGAAACACTGACAAAAAGCATAGGATAAGAGAGGTACAACTCCACATAATCCCCACCACCAGAACTCCTTATCCCATCCCCTCCCCAGATAGCTTTCCTATTCTTTATCCCTCTGGGAGTATGGACCCAAGGTCCTTGTGGGATGCAGAAGGTGAAAGGTCTGGCTTCTGTAATTGCTTCCCCACTGAACATGGGCATTGACAGG
Organism: Erinaceus europaeus; assembly: GCF_950295315.1. Classification (NCBI taxonomy): domain Eukaryota; kingdom Metazoa; phylum Chordata; class Mammalia; order Eulipotyphla; family Erinaceidae; genus Erinaceus; species Erinaceus europaeus. The sequence goes on along the minus strand of NC_080180.1, from coordinate 14,543,854 downwards.
TCGATCCATACGCCCAGCCTGCCTCTCTCTTTCCCTAGGGAAGCGGGGCTCTGGGGAAGCAGCGCTCTAGGACATATTGGTGGGGTCGTCTGCCCAGGGAAGTCTGGTTGGCATCATCTGGAACCTGGTGGCTGAAAAAGAGTTAACATATAAAGCCAAACAAATTGTTGACTATTCTTGAACTTAAAGGCTAGAATAGTTCAGATGAAGAGTTGGGACGTCTCCATTTTGTAGATAATTAGTAGGCCTATTTATTCCAAAGAGCCCATGACTATACTAGTTTTTTTTGGTCGTTGTTATTATTTTGCTGAGCTTGACATCTGATATGCAATTCAGTAGTCCTTGAAAGTTCTTTTTTTATCTCTGAGTTTATATTGCAATATGAAATAATGTGCACACATTTATATTTCAAGATAATTTTTAGTAACTAAAGATAGAAGAAAAATCTAAGTATTCACTTTTTTAGTCATGATTAATTATATGATTTTCTACTTTAGAAATTTCCGGCAGAGAATATGAAGAATATTGCATGTGTATTTTATTTATTTGTTTGCTTGCTTATTGTTGCCTCCAGGGTTATCACTGGGGTTCAGTGCCTGGACTATGAATCCACTGCACCTGAAGGCCATCTTTTCCCATTTTTGTTGTTGCTATTGTTGTTGGATAGGAGAGAGAGAAATTGAGAGGGGAGGGGAGGACAGAGAGGGGAAGAGAAAGATAAACACCTGCAGACCTACTTCACTGCTTGTGAAGCAACACCTCCTCACCCCACCCCTGCCAGCAGGTGGAAAGCCTTGAAGGTCCGTCCTTGAACTTCACATTATGTGCACTACTGCCTGCCCCCTGGAGTATTGCATTAACCTTTTTTATTATCTTTATTCATTTATTTATTGGATAGAGACAGCCAGAAACCTGAGAGGGAAGGGGGAGATAGAGAGGGAGAAAGAAAGACATCTGCAGCACTGCTTCACCACTCAGAAAGCTTTCCCCCTGCAGGTGGAGACCCAGGCTCAAACCCCAATTCCTGCACATTGTAACCTGTGCTCAGCCAGGTGCACTGCCACCTACCCCCTTGCATTTTTTTTTTAAAGAATGATCTATCTTATCTAGCCATATAGTTTCATTGCTGTAATAAGGTGAATACATTAAATCTGAGGAGAATGATCTTTACTAAAAAAGTTATTTACTAAAATAATAATATCAGAGGACCAGATGGTGGTGCACCAGGTTAAGCACACAGATTACAATGCACCCATGTTCAAGCCCCTGATCCCCACCTGCAGAGGTAAAGTTTCACAAGTGGTGAAGCAGGGCATCAGTTGTCACTCTACCTCGCCCTCTGTATTTCTCTTCTTCCTGTCTCAATTTCTGTCTCTATTCCAATAAATAAGTAAAAATATAAAAATAAAATATCTTTATATGTGAAAACTGTAGTTAGAAATGATTTAATTTACAGTAAAAGATAAAAGATTTTTTTAATTCATTTTTATTGTGAAAATGTTTACCAGAGGGTGATCGTCTCAGAAGTACAATTTCATAGCTTCCTAAATTGGGCGCAGCAAATTACTTGGCTTGGAAGTTACCTGCTTTGCTCTGCACATGGCCTGGGCTTGAACCTCTGCTCATCCACAGCACTAAGGGCAACTTACAGCTAAAAATGTCAGCCTGGAGTAGTGAAGCTCCAGCAATGATTAAAAAAAAAGGACTGTTGTTTTTAGCAAAATCAATCCTATATCACATCAAGTGTGGATAATTAAAAAGATAGCAAAACACATTATTTATATTCTATACCAGTAAAAGATAAACCACAACTTTAAAAAAATTGTTTATTGGGGGATTAATGAAAACTACAACTTTTATAGCTTGATATTTGAAAACAGTCTTTTAAAAATGATTACCTTTGGGAGTCTGGCGGTAGCACAGCAGGTTAAGCACACATGGCACAAAGCACAAGGACTGGCATAAGGAGTCACTTCACAAGCGGTGAAGGTCTGTAGGTGTCTCTCTCCCCCTCTCTGTCTTCCCCATCTCTCTCTATTTCTCTCTGTCCTATCCAACAATGACACCAATAACAACAAAATAATAATAATTACAACAATAAAACAAGGGCAACAAAGAGAATAAATAAATAAATAATTAAAAAAAAAAAAGATTACCTTCCACCCACTAGAAATGACAGACAGGATAAATGTCTGTCTCTGTAGAATAAGGATGTTGGCCCTCTATTGTTTCTTCATATCATAACCTAATTAAGCAATCCTTATACAATCTCCCCATATATAAGGAGATCTGGGATGAGAGTAGAGTGACTGACTATACAGCATGCAAATGGATGTAATTAAAACAGAAAATCTTTAGGTACTTTAAGCATATGCATGTCACCTCTGTCCTTTCAAGTGTTCTTACATGCCAATTCACCTACAATAATATGGCAGAATTAATTAAATCATTGTTTTTGCTGAATAATGGTTTGTAAGTAGAAAACTTCAGCAGATGCTCCCCTTGATTTCTCTTGTACCAAACCCCAAGTTTGACCTTGACTTTTAAATTCTTGAGCTGTGCATCTCAGAAATCCACTTAATGAAGATAAATCTTGCTGCATTTTATCTGAGTACTTTCAGTATTTCCATATATTAATAAAAATGTTATTGAAATAATATGAAAATGATATAATCTTGAAATAAATCATAACACACAACCTTTGGTAAATAAAGCATAAATAAAGCTTTATAAAGAAGAAAAGCACTGGCCAATGGAGAGAAGAGAGATATAATTCTCAAATCTTTTCCCCTACCCTCCTTGTTTTTCTCAATTTTATCATTTTTCTCCTCTTGTCTACATATATAGCTTCAAGTTCTCATATGTAAAACAAACAAACAAACAACAATGAAAAAGACCAAAGTGATGCCAAGTTTTTTATGGATAACCATTGTTTTCTTCCAATGTCCAAACTACAGTAAATACTCATACATATTCAGAGTATAATTTCTTTGCCACCACTAATGTTAACAGATATAAATTAAAATCTCTTTCTGACGTCCAAAATTTTGATTTTTATCTTTTTTTATTGGGGGGAACTAAAGGTTCACAGTAGATACAGTCATTGATACATATGTAAAAGTTCTCAATTTTCTGCAAAGCATTCTCACCCTCAGTTTCCTCTTCCTCCATTATCATGCACCAGCACCTGGAAGTACCCCCTTCCCTCCTTTTCCCCTTGCAGAAAACCCAGTCCAAGTTTGGTGCTGTTTCTGTTCTCTGTTTTTACTACACTTGCTGGGTTACATTGTAGGGTGACACTATCCTTTTGTTTTTGATATATGATGTTTACTTTTGCTGATCTTTTTGAAGGTAAGCAAAATGACTTAATCTTCTCACACGTCTATTTTAACTTCATAAAGTAATTATTTGAATCATGTCCTTTTAGTTCAGTGTACCCACCTATTGCATTCTTTACCATTCCTCATTACAAAAGTCTGTATTTTGACCCAATACTTCTATTATTTGATTAGCCTAGGGATTTTGACTGAAATTTTATTTTGTATTATAGTAGTTGCCTTCATTTTGTTAAAAATAAACTTCTAGACCTATAATAGAGCTGCTCCTGCCCCAGTGCCATGTTACCAAACTGGAACTTAGGTAACTTTTGTTCTTCTATGTGCTTTGCTTGACTAGAAACAATACACTCTCTCTGTAAATGCTAACCTAGTGCTGGGCTTTCCCAGCTACCCCCTAGCACTCTTTCCCCAACCCACACCCACTCTCATCCTGTTCCAAGAAAACTTGACTATATGACCACAGTCAATCTTGTATTTTCTATTTCTCTCTTCTTTATTCTTTTTCCTTTCTTCTTTATCCTTACATGAACTTTGTACCTGTAGCGCCATTATGCAGTTCTCTAGGAGACTGCCCGGGAAGTGTTAGTTTCTATCACCTAAATATTAGTCTTCTTTAATCGCCTTTAAATACATCCAATGATTCAGAGAACAGAAAGTCTTGAACTTTTTACTATCAAATAAGCAAGTAACAAATGATTTATATCAATCTCTTCACTTTCAACTGAATTCCTCCAGGTAAGAAGACAGTGTAATTTCCCAGATTTCCTCATCACCTTTGGTTAATTCCTTTTAATTGTTTTTACTAGCATTCCTTCTGCATGTCTGTTAACTAGGAATTCTCTAGTAATCTCTTATGTGTATATTCTTTTCTCTCTTTGTATATTATCATTAAGTGACTATTGACTCCCAAGATGCCAGTTTTCTTCTTAGTCTCCTCTCAACTTCAGATTTGCATACCTAACTTGACATCAGATAGCTCAACTTTGAGAGGGGCATCTCATACGTTCCAGATTTACAGGTAAAAACATTTCTTGAGTGCCAAAATGTCCTTATTCTGAATTTCAGTGAATTTCCAAAATTTCCCATAATGATGTCAAAAGAGTAAACAAATTAGCTGCATTTTCAATAAATATTCTCTTTCTAAATATGAATAGTCAATGAGTCTCTATTTTTAAACAATTCTACATATGTCTCTTTTGCTTTGCCACTACTGCAGATCACATCACTACTGTAGATCACACCAAAACCAACTTGAACTAATGAAGAAACTTGTAATCTCTCAATGAGATCTTTATTGCCAACAATTTTATGCTGAAACTTAAAGGAATATTATTTTGAAATTCAAAATAAGTTTCTTTTTTTAATATTTATTTATTTAGTCCCTTTTGTTGCCCTTGTTTTTTCATTGTTGTAGTTATTGTTGTTGGATAGGACAGAGAGAAATGGAGAGAGACGGGAAGAGAGAGGGGGAGAGAAAGACAGACACCTACAGACCTGCTTCACCGCTTGTGAAGTGACCCCCCCACCGCAGGTGGGGAGCCAGGGGCTCGAACCAGGATCCTTACCCCAGTGCTTGCACGTTGTGCTACCTGTGCTTAACCTTCTGTGCTACCGCCCAGCTCCCTCAAAATAAGTTTCTAAACCTGCTTACAGTAACACCTTTTTGCTTCACATGATCCCTAAACCCTGCATGATTCTATTTATTTCTGTCTGTTTAGTCTCAATTCTATTTGCAATACCTCAAGCTGTTTTTGTTTCAGCATTATGGAATTGCATTAAATTCTTTAAAGATTGTGCTTTGTCCTTCTTTATAGCTTTAATAATGCCACTTTTGCTGTTTTCCTTTTTCTCCATTACATTACTTAATTCATTTTGTCTGTTATGGCTCATTTAAAATGCTGCCATGCCGGACTAGGCTCAGTCATTCATGTAGTTGCTCCATGGCTCTCTGTAGTTCTCTTTATGATATTGATAATGCTGAAGTTATTTGTTTTGTTACCAGATGGTGAATACCTTGTTGCACAGGAATGCACTTCTCTTATTCATGTCAGTGCTTCCAGCATCTGTTGCATTAAAATAATATTGAATGGTACATCTCTTGTAATGATGTATACTTTTAATTTTGTTTGCTTCTAGTGTGTGTCTATGTGTGTGTGTGTGTGTATAGCCTAACGTGTGCATTATTAGAGTTGCAGCAATTTATGGTCTAATTTAGCTTCATGGGAAAGACCAAGTCTTGCTTTTGAATATTTTCTAATTATTTTGTATCCATAGGAAAAACATTTAAATGGTTCATGTAAACTGTTACTTAAAATTACTTCTTAGAAGTTCATACATATATATATAATACATAATATATATGTATATATATGTGTATATGTATGTGTATATGTATGTATAAATATGAAAAGATGCTTTTAGTACCTATATATATAGTTACTAAAGCATCTTTACATATTTGGGATTACTTATTGGATTGCTAAATCAAATGTGATGTGCCTGTGACAGATAGACAGATGTTGGGGGATAATCTCCCATTCTCCATTGGGGTTTCTCTCAGCCTGATGAATAAAATCAACTTCAGACAAATTAATAAGAGAAAAAAGTAAAATTAACTATATACATATGGAGTGCCTACATATTAATGTTGAGTCTAAAGCGAAGGGACAAGATAATATTTATACTAACATCTACATAATGGAATAAGAGAGAGGAATTGAGTCTCCAAGGAGGGAGAATGGAAGTTGACATTAGGGGAAGGCAACTCATGCAGTGAAGACCAGGTGCTCTAGAATTACATGTTTCTCTCATGCCATAGAGCTACTTTTCTCTAAACTTTTCTAACTTTCCTAGTTAAAATACTAAATTTTCATTCTTCTGGGTATTTGTGGGAGTGCTAAGTATTTCTTGTGAACCTGTAAGGTCTTATTTAATTTTAAGTTAAAATAATCTGCATGACAAAGTGGAAAAATTTATCTGAAGAACTTGAAGAGGATTTCATCCTGTGTGTGTGTGTATGTCTGTGTGTGCGTGTGTGTATGTGTGAATATGTATTATGTATGCAAATGCACCATGAATATATGTGTGTGTAACATTGATATGACATTATGAGTAGTTAAATGCACATAGTATAAAATATTGTGATATTTAATTAATCTATAGATTTCTGTGAGAATGCTTGTGAGCAAGATAGTATACATGACTTTATGCTGGGTGGAATAATGACAGTTAGAGGCTCCTAAGATTCAAATGAACCATATAGCTCATTTCAGATTATTAAATCACTTTTAAATAAACATAACTGGGGGGAGAGGACACGGGTCCAAAAAGGATGACAGAGGACCTAGTCGGAAATGTTATACATGTACAAACTATTGTATTTATTGTCGAACATAAAACATTAATTCCCCAATGAAATAAAAAAATAAAAAAGAAATAAACATAACTAAACTAATTTTTATCACACAGATATTACAAGTTGTTTGTTAACAGTAATCTACAGAGCCACTTTAAATGTTACCTAGTCTCCTATAAAAGAATAGACTTTAGCTTTTGAAACTGATTGACTAGCAAATGTAGAACAAGTAGATGATTTTAATTATCTTCATTTCATATGTGAAAATGCCTGTGTAAAAAACTCTCAGTCAAACAATTTCTTAACAGTTTTCCAAGGAAACGCCTTATGAATTCAGAATATGATGTTTTTCAAATATACTATCTTTATGCTATATTTAAAATATAATTAGTCTCATAGTCAAATTCAGGACACTTAGAGCAAAATGTAATATATTCTTATCTGTTGAACTACCAAATATTAAAAATGAACTGTATTGCTGGTGCATTGTCTTAATAAATTTGTTTCTTTAAATCAGCAAAATGTTGGTATCTCAATAATATCTGACTGCCAGTCCCCATTCAGGGCGCCATTTTCTGGGCTGAGCTAGCTTCACTGGCAGTCGAGAGAGACCACCAGGGACTCACGGCTGAGTGGTACGCAGTTCAGTCTTTATTCAAGTGGAATGCAGCGCAATCTAAGCTATCTCTAATCACAATCCTGTCCTTATATATCCTGAGGCGGAATTGTGAGGTCCGAAGAGGATGTACATAGGATAGGGGGTGGGGAGAAGGAAAAAGTGTGCAAAACAGTGAGAGTTAAACCAATGCCCTGGAGGCAGGGCAGTGCTTAGTTAACAGTGGTTATATAAATAGAATACAGTGTTAATCAGGGGAGATTAAACCAATGAAACAGAAGGGGTCTTAGAAGCAGACCAATATCTGACCTTGCTCAACTGAAGGTAGTAAGACCACTTCCAGTTTCATATTCACACTTATCTAGTCGTTGAAGTTCTCATATGTATTCATCCTTCTCTTTCAAGACTAATGTTTTTATCTTAACAATATGCAACAATATGGATGCTAATTAGTTTCCTGCTCCCCAGGTCTACTTGTTTGATTACATTGCCATCTGAATATTGCAGATAAAAGCATTTATTAGTTTGTGATATATGAAATATGATTACTGATTGATGTATAGTACTTGATACATTTGAGATAAAACCAAATTAAATGTACACACACTACGTTATTTTTCTAGTCCACAGAATAGATTCAAATATTTGTTTCTTGATTTTTAATTCTTATAATTTCTAATATTTAAATAATTTGATTTATTTGTTGGTTAGAGACAGAGAGAAATGGAGAGGTAAGGGAGTGGGGGAGAGAACAAGAGACATCTGCAGCACTGCTTCACCACTCATGAAGTTTTCAGCCTATAGGTAAGGAATGGGGATTTGAACTTGCTTCCTTGCACTTTATAGCTTGTGCACTCAACAGGGTGAGTCACTTTCTGGTGTCTAAATTTTTATCTTAAGTAATATACTTATGGAGGAATTTACTTTAACATTTCCTGCCCACCATATAAAATTAAGTTTATTTTTTTCCAGAAAAATATTAGGGTCAAATAACCCCCTGGAATCATTATGATGAATATCAATTGTGTTTCATGCCTTAGAAAATTACAGTAGTGGGAGTTGGATGGTAGAACAGCGGGTTAAGTGCAGGTGGTGCAAAAAAGAACTAGCAAAAGGATCCTGGTTCGAGCCCCTGGCTCCCCACCTGTAGGGGAGTTGCTTCACAAGCTGTGAAGCAGGTCTGCAGGTGCATATCTTTCTCTCCCCCTCTCTGTCTTCCCCTCCTCTCTTGATTTCTCTCTGTCCTATCCAGCAATGACAACATCAATAACAATAACAATAATAACTACAACAAGCAAGGGCAGCGAAAGGGAATAAATAAATAAATAAATATTTTTAAAAATTACAGTAGTTAAGTCTCAGTAACTTGATTACATATTTTTCTGCCTACATTTGCACATTCTGCTCTTTTGTGTGAAAACTATGTTTAAAAAAACTAGAACCATCTAGAATAATGATAATGTCTCCAATAATTCTTAATGCAAATTAGAATGTATTTTGTAAGTTCTTCTGGTCAATACTGGAAAGTTCTACACCATTTCCATTTCCCTTTGTACCATAACTATCTGATGCCTCTTAGATTCCCTCGTGGGTACAGACAGATAATATACCTCTAATCAATGAGTACATAATGCATTGTCTTTAGAGTAGGTTCTGAAAAAAATCTCTGACAGCATTCATATACTGTTTCTTCCATATCAGTGAAATATAACTGAGTATCTTAATAAAAATTATTTTGAAATTTATGTTGGTTAAACAAAAGAAATCTGTTAGTGTCAGTTTCTTTGATAAATCATTAACTAATTTTTATTTTCCTCAATTCCTTTGTGTTGTTCCCCACTGGGCAGGTACCTTTCCTAGTTTCCATGGACTAGTCTCACATATGAGATTACTTTCATCAATCAACCTGTCCCTTTATCATCTCCCTTTATTTCTTCAGGTGGATGTAGTTTTGTTTTTTGTTTTTTTGTTTCTTTATTTATTGATCCATACTTAGTAAGCAGAAGACTCTGTGGCGTTTATAAATCCTACTATAATCTCTATTTTCCTGAAGTTAGCTAGATTGTATAAAACATCACAAGTCTCTAGGGTTTTTTTTTTCTTTTTTTTTTTTTCTCCAGGGTTATTGCTGGGCTCGGTGCCTGGACCATGAATCCATTGCTCCTGGAGGCCATTTTTTCCCCCTTTTTGTTGTAGCCTCATTGTGGTTATTATTATTGCCATTGTTGATGTTGTTCATTGTTGGATAGGACAGAGAGAAATGGAGAGAAGAGGGGAAGACAGAGAGGGGGAGAGAAAGATAGACACCTGCAGACCTGCTTCACTGCCTGTAAACAGCAGTTTAGGCCACGTGGAGCTTGCAAAATGGCCGCCTTCCACTATACCCACCAGCTCTTCTCCAGGTCTTCTCTGGGTCAGGATGTGGAAGAGAAAAAGGGGCAAAACCGGAGCAGCAGCAGGATTTATCGGGTAAAGACAGAAGTGGCATGTCGGGAACAGGCTTGTCTAGGAAAGGGGGTTGAGAGAGGCAAAAGGCATGCTAGGATGTGTCCTTAGCAACTGTTGTGATGGTTTTAACTGAATTAGCAATACCCTGAGGGGATAACGTGATGGTGAGGATCTTTCAGGCAAAACAATGGTTATGTAAGCAGAGGAGGGGGGGCTTATTTTAAGGCCCAATGTCTCCCTTTATCTTTTTATCTAATGGCCATAGTATCAGGAATGAGGGGTGCTTTGTGAGGCAGGGAGTCTGATAGGAAGAGGCACACCTTTGGGGTTACTACTGTCCCTCTTTGCTCAACCTCTCAATAGAGAGACTTAACAGGATTGACACACTCCTCAGGTTCAAGCCCTGCCACGCTCAGCCACATCCTTACAATTTCCTGACATCTCCCTCTTTCCAATGGCCATATTTAAATGGGTCAATGTCTGTAAAAGACTCCATCTCTGACAGAGAAATAGTAGTGTAGAGGTGAACAGAAACCTGTTGAGCAGAAACCTAAATGATATCATGCAGACATTTTTAAAAGAACTGGAATAAGACAGGGAGCAGTAAGTAAGAGTAGCAAGGGACAGTGTGAGACTGAAGAGAGGCTTGGTAGACAGAGAGGGGCTGCCTGATGGGCAGAAAGGGGGCACTGCCTGTTAGGTGGAGGTGTGGGGGCATGATAGGCCGAGGGGCGAGAGGGGTGATCTGGCGTTGCAAAGTCCCAAGACAGCTGGCTGCAAGGCCCATGGACTGCTACAGTCAGTCCTCGAGAAGTCCAGCAGTGTAAAGGGAGTGTCCAAAGATGTACCAGCAAGTCCCATAGACGTGTCAGTCCAATGCCAACAACCAGGGAAAGAAATGCAGCACATCTGTCTCAATGGTGGAGAACAGCCACTAGAACTTTGCTTCTCTGTAGAGAGTGGGCTGGAACCGCCAAATGGTGACAGATGAATCAGAAGCAGGAAGGGCATACAGCAATGAGCAAGAGAAAGGCAGTAAAAAAGTTCTGTCCTTGGAGTCTGTGAATTAGGTTCTTCAGATAATGTCAGGTCACATCATGGGTTTCAGGGGGTGTGCTGCTGTGGTTGTGCCATCTAGTGGGTGATGTCAGAGTGTACAGGGTTCCAGATGGTTTTCCGATGATTCCTGTGAAGGAAACACAAACAAATCTGCTTTCCATGGTTATCAGGGTGTCTGGTTCGAATGTTCATAGATATTAAAAGAGGTTTAATGTAGTTGGTGCTTTAGCCAACTGAATATTGGGGGGATGTATCCCCTTTTTTCTTTACTTAATTGGGCCTAGGTGTTTAGTGGGCCTTCTCAACAACCATTTGTCTTTGGGGGTTGTAAGGGATGTCTGTGGTATGGGTGATGTTATAAAGGAAAAAATCTTTAAATTGTTGGCTGACAAAGGCAGGCCTATAGTGGCAAAACAAGATACACCAGCTGAGTATAGAAAAATGTGTGAATGTTGTTGTTAATTTACATAAGTTATATATGGGGGACTTCTTATATAGTTTAATATCTTATCATATGAGCAGATGCTTTTTCATGTGAAGGCTTTGACATAGTTGTGGTCAAGTACTTGTGAAGAAAAAAACTTTTAACAAGTTAGAAGTCTACTATAATTGATAACTCGATGATTATAATTGGTTTAAGTATCTTTATAATTTTGTTTAAAGGTCATCTTATGTGACCTCATGTAGCAGTCTCTGTACAGCAGGATCTTCAGACCAAATTTAGTTAAAATATACATTGATTTTTAACTGTTTTTTACTTTGGACTTTAAACAACTCAGATTACTTAGAGAGTTAACACATGCTAGTGACAATGTTTTTTTTTTTTTTTTTTCTGGAACATTTACAATGTCAGATTGATGCCAGATTTGTTGTGGATTAATTTCTACAAGATTAGTTTACAGGGCACTTTTGGGGGCCCTCCAAAAATGTCCTGAATAGAGAATTTGTATTTTAATTTTGGAGATGAATTGTCACATTAAATATTTAAACTTTACCTTAAATACTCTGTTACTTTAGCAAATTAATTTTACCTTTTTAAGAATCGTGTTGAAAACTCCTTCATTTAACTCTGCCTGGTAAGAATGTAGCTTCAAAGTTACACTTTTAACCATTAAGTTAATGTTTACCAAACTTGAAACACACACATAAACATGTAGTTTATGTAATTATAACACACAGGAGGAGAAAAACTTTTGTTACGAAGACATCATTTCAAACACAAATTTAGATCTGTACTGTCTTAGTTTAACCAGCTCTACTCACACAGTTTAAGACTAAACATTTCACATTTATACCAAGACTTAAAAATAATCAAAATAAGAGAAAAACATTTTTTGGACTATTTCTGGATGTCTCCAGAAACCATAGGTGCGTCCAGCATTTTTATATAAAGTCAATTAAGTTTCAGAGTACTCTGAGCAAAATGAGTTGTACAAAAAATTTTGGTTATTCAACTCACTTAATTTTTTTTTTTTTTTGTCATTCAACTAACTCACAAAACACAACTGGCCAGTCATATATTTGGGGGGAGGGGGAGAGGGCTCTGTGAACCAGATTTTTCAGATTCCACCATGTCTTATTATGGGTCCTGGGGTGCATCATGCAGCCAGTCCTCTTGCAGTGTTTCTTGTTCCTCAGGGATAGCAGCACCATCATGCGGGTATTGCCGGACATGGCAGACAGGAAGCCAGACAGGTTTTGAGTAATTCTGCAGAAACACACATGCAAAACCCCTCCCCATGGTCAATAGGGGGTCAGGCCCTTTCCAGATTTTACCGAGTGGGTCTTTCCATTTAACCTTAATAGCTGGGAGGGTGGATGGTGTTTTCCATTGAAGACTAATAGGAGGTTGGTTCAAGTTTTTGTAAATATTAAAGAGATTTAATGTAGTATTTCCTAAACATAAACTGAGAGCTTTTGTTATTGTTTTTTTTTTTTCTAACTTGTTCATTCTGCTCTGGATATGAGAGAGATTTCTTTTCTTTTCTTTTCTTTTTGCCTCCAGGGTTATTGCTGGGGCTCAGTACCTGCACTATGAATCCACTGCTCCTGAAGGCCATTTTTTTCCTTTTTGTTTTCCCTTTTGTTGTCGTTACTATTATTGTTGTCATTGCTGTCATTGTTGTTGGGTAGGACAGAGAGAAATGGAGAGAGGAGGGGAAGACAGAGAAGGGGAGAGAAAGATAGACACCTGCAGACCTGCTTCACTATCCGTGAAGCAATGCCCCTGCAGGTGGTGAACTGGGATCATTAGGCTAGTCCCTTAGCTTTGTGCCAGGTGCACTTAACCCACTGCACTACATCCCAGTCCCCAAGATTTTTTTTTATTGAGAATGCTAAGGATATTATGTGTATTTTTTCTTTTTTACATTAATTTTCTTATACAAATTAGAACTATCAGGAATATTGAAGATAGTATATGTTTTTATCTTTATTACAAAGCCAGAAATTGTGGTGCATCTCCAGATAACCTACTTTGTAATATATTTCTTTGTATCTAAAAATCTCATTATGATTCTTTTTCATATATTTCTCATTCACTCAACTATAGTGTTGGTGACTGTGAAAGATATTGTATTTCAAATCCAGCAGTACATGGAAAATAAACTTACTGACAGTCAGCTCTCACAGCCAAGGTGCTTGTACAGTGTACTTGATAATAACTGTCAGTATTCTGTACCAGAGGAGTATGTGATTGTGCACTGAAACAAAGATGCTACTTGCATTGGAAAATTAAGCTCATAAATATAAATCATCACAAGGCCTTAGATGTAGAACTAGCAAAATTAGAAACTTTGTGTTAGACAGTGTTCATACACTGGAAGATTGTCATTGAAAAAGGAAGTAACCATTCTAAGTACTTAAAAAAAAAAGAATGTGACTGAATTAACCAAATGAGAGATGAAATAGTTTACAGAATGTAAGACTATTTACAGTTGCCCAAGAAATATACCATAGTAAACTTGAAACTAGTAATGGTCTTGTGTTTTCCTTTCAGATTTACTTTATTTATAACATATGAGAGAGTGAATTTTACAGACGGCAAAAAGAGAGACACAAGAAAAACAGAGCATCTCTTGGTACTCTGGTATTTACTTTCTATGTTTATTACACAAGAATTTACTGAATTTTGGGCCAGGTGGTGGCACACCTGGTTAAGCACACATATTACAGCACCTAAGGACCCAGGTTCAAGCCCCTGGTCCCCACCTAGGGGGGAAAGCCTCAGGAGTGGTGAAGCAGGGCTGCAGGTGTCTTTCTGTCTCTTTTCCACTCTTATCTCCCACTCCCTTCTCAATTCTTTCTGTCTCTATCTAATATAAATAAATACATAAAATATTTTTAAAAGAATTTACTGAATTCACATATGATTAAGCAACATTCAAACACTGACATACATTATGTTCTTATTTTCATTATAAACATGCTATTAAAATAATTATCTTATGCAAAGTGATGAAGGTAAAACAAGAATCTGCCTTTTAAATGGAAATTACCATAATATATTTATAGAAATAACCACATAAGTTTTATAATGAATAATATCATAACAATAAAAATTTCATGGTCAGTAAACTATAATGTGTATAAAGGTGCATACACCAGTTAACTTACCTCTCTTCAGGTCTTTTTTATGAGATTATCTGATTATCTTTATTAAATACTTATGTTCCATGGAATTTGAAGCTAAAGGTTATTTTAGGTCATGCATATTTCTATTAGAAAATGAATAACTGGAGTATCTCTACAAACAACAGAATTTGTTCCTCATAGTTCTGGAGCCGGTGAAGGTCAGAATCAAGTTGCTAGTATATCACATTCTGGTGAAAGACTCCTGAGTTCACACCTACTTCTTGCTGTGCTCACTGTAGAAGCAGCATTTGTGATATGAAGTTTCATGTATAAAAGTAGTAATCTAATTCATGAGAGCCCTAGGAAGAAGCCTTCTCATGGGTACAAAATAATTCCTCAGATAATCAGTGATTTTAAGCCAATGGCCAAGAAGCATGAAAAAGCTCAAAGATATCGACTATCTGAAGAATCTCAATAGAGTCAACAGTGAGATATGAAAAATAGGTATTTAATAAAGATAATCATTAAAAAGATCAAGGAATTTAGTTGTAGTAGGATAGTGGGAAAAGGAGAGGCCACAATTTAGCAAAGAGGGCAAAAAAAAAGATACAGCTTCTTAAGTATTAAGATTTTATTTACACCTGTTAGTGGGGAAGGATAAGAATTCTAGTCTAAATAACATTATTGTTAAGGAAAAAGATAAGAGCTAGAGGGCTGGATGGTTTCCTCTTCTTCTAGCGTTTGCCCTTCTTCCGTAGCCAGTCAACAGCGTCAGGTTGAGCCTGATGTAAAGTTTCGAGACCTCCTTTGAATCTGGAGAGGTGGCAGTCGTTGACTATGTGGGTCATAGTCTGTCTGGAGCCGCAGGGGCAGTTCGGGTTGTCTCTGGCTCCCCAGCGATGGAACATAGCGGCGCACCGGCCATGGCCTGTTCGATAGGGATTGAGGAGGGCCCAATCATAATGTGCTAGGTCAAAGCCGGGTTGACGCTTGCAGGGGTCTGTGATGAGGTGTTTGTTCTTTACCTCAGCTGACTGCCAGCTCTGTTTCCAAGAGTCTGGAACAGAGAAGTTCAGTGTAGGCATAGGGGACCAGATTGGGTGACTAGACATCAAGCGTTGGACAGGGTGGGCGAAGATATCCGCGTATATTGGAAGGTCCGGTCGAGCGTAGATGTGGGAAATGAACTTAGATGATGCCGCATCCCAATGAATATCTGGTGGGGCGATGTTGCTAAGAACTGGCAGCCATGGAACCGGGGTGGAACGGATGGTTCCAGAAATTATCCTCATTGAGGAATATAATTTGGAATCGACCAAGTGGACATGGGGGCTACGGAACCATACTGGGGCACAGTATTCTGCAGTGGAATAGCATAATGCCAGAGATGATGATCGTAGTGTGGAAGCGCTCGCGCCCCATGAGGAGCTGGCCAGTCTTGCAATGATGTTATTCCTCGCGCCCACCTTTGCTGCAGTTTTTATGAGATGTTCGTGAAATGACAGGGTGCGATCGAGAGTAACGCCAAGATAGACTGGCTGGGCTTCATGCCGGATTCTCGTATCGTCAAGCTGCACATTAAGCTTATGCGAGGCCGAGGCATGGTATAGATGGAAAACAGACGATACCGTTTTTGCAGTGCTAGGGATCAGTCGCCATTTTTTACAGTAATCAGATATCAGAGACATGTCTTTCGTGAGTGTTTCCTCGAGGATGTCGAATTTTGATGCCTGAGTTGCACAGCAGATGTCATCGGCATAGATGAACTTCTTGAAGAAGTTTCTGGGAGGTCATTGATGTAAATATTAAATAGCGTAGGAACCAGAACAGAGTCCTGGGGGAGGCCACTTGAGACAAGTCTCCATCTGCTAGACTTGTCACCCAGATGCACACGGAATCTTCTGTTTTGGAGAAGAAACGATATAGTGTTGGCCACCCATGGAGGCAGGCATCTTGAGATCTTGACTAGGAGACCACGGTGCCAGACCATGTCATAGGCTGCTGTGAGATCAACAAAAACAGCACCAGTCTTTAAATTCTTCTGGAATCCATTTTCAATGTAAGTTGAGAGGGCCAGGGCTTGTTTGCAGGTAGATCTTCCTGGGCGGAAACCAGCTTGGGTGGGTGATAGGAATTTCTCTGTAAGAGGAGAAATACATGACAGAAGCAGCCTCTCAAGGAGTTTGTAACACACGGAGAGGAGAGAAACTCGTCTATAGCTGGCGGCCAGTGTTGGGTCTTTCTTTGGTTTCAAAACTGCTATTATCTTTGCACGACGCCAAATTTTGGGCATAGATTCAGATTCCAAGATGTGGGACAGGAATGAAGTGAGCCACTTCTTTGCCGCGGGTCCCAAGTTAAGCATGAGTTCTGGGGTGATGTTATCATAGCCAGCAGCTGTTCCCGGTTTAACCCTCTTCAAAGTGTCTTCCAGTTCAGACAGTGTAAAGGGAGAGAGTTTTGGAGATGGACAAGATAACCGGAAGTGGGATGACCACTCATGGGAAATTTCTCTTTTCCAGACTGGGTCAATCTTAGCATGTCCAACTTGAGTTAGGTGACTGGCCACTGAGTTTGGAGATACAGGAGGATGGGAGACGGGAGAGGGTTGGCTACCGGCACCCAGACTATGAAGAAGCTTCCAGGCCTTCCTACTTGAGTGGGTGAAGTTCAGACTTTCTGTGAGTTGTTGCCAGCGGGCTTGGCGTGCTGCATCCAGGGAGGCAATGAGATGGTCGGCCACATCTGGGTCGCCCGACTCATCATACTGCTTTAGTAGTTGCTCGCATTCAGCATCAAGACAAGGCATATAGTTAGCACGTCTCCCACAAGGAATGGCTAGATGGTGGCACACCCAGTTAAGCACACATATCACAATGTGCAAGGACCAGAGTTTGATCCCCCATTCCGCACCTGCAAGGGGAACGTTTTATGAGTAG
Source organism: Erinaceus europaeus (assembly GCF_950295315.1). Taxonomy (NCBI): domain Eukaryota; kingdom Metazoa; phylum Chordata; class Mammalia; order Eulipotyphla; family Erinaceidae; genus Erinaceus; species Erinaceus europaeus. The sequence continues at coordinate 14,526,526 of NC_080180.1, read as the reverse complement.
TGAAGCAGGTCTGCAAATGTCTGTCTTTCTTTCCTCCTCTCTGTCTCCCTTTTCTCAATTTCTCTGTCCTATCAAATAAAATAGAAAGAAAAAAGAAAAAATGTCTGCCAGGAGCAGTGGATTTATAGTTTAGGCACAGAGCCCTAGCAATAACTGGTGGCAAATAAATAATAAACAAACCAAAAAAGTGTTTGAATGTCTATTAGGGCTGGAATTCTAAAGAAACTCTAGAGAAAAGAGCTGTTGTTTAAAATACCTATTGGTACCAGGAAGAAGACAATAGTTAACAAAGCATTTTCAGGAAGAAAAATTCTGGTTTAAGAACTCTAGCTACTCCTTTTTATATATCCTATACTGAAAATGAGGCCCAAGCTTTGCAAATGGGCCTTTTGGCATATAAGTGACTGGAGACCAAAGTCCAACACATAGGCAACAGGAAGGAGATTTTATTAAACATGAACACTGAATGAGATAATTTAGATTTTAGAAATGATTGCTAATACTGCCCCCCACTCCCACCCCCACTCCTCCGGGGGAGGGACTAATTAGAGTTAATGTTTTTCTCCTTTTTTTCTTTTAAATTTTCACATTTTTTCCTTACCAACGTATTTGTGTGCTACTGATTTTTAATTTAAAATATGATTTTCAGACTTTCATATCTATATGCTTATGTATGTGTATGTGTGTGAACATACCTATCATGTATGTTCTGTTCTTAGTGGAGGAAAGTTTTGTAATATTTAAAAGTGTATGCTATTTTTATTTGTTGGTATCGGACCAGTAATTTTCAATATAAAGAGCCAGTGTTATGGAATACTCTTATATATTCCATTCTTCTTTCTATTGGGTTGTTATGACATATGAAAGTTATGACATATTTTTCTTTCTATGCATAAATGCATCATGACTCTTCAGACAGCCTATAGATGAGTTTTCTAGCACTTAAATCATAGAAACAGCTGCATAGAAAAAAAATGGGGGTTATTGTCTTGAAGCCAGGAAATTTTATTATTAAGTCCTTAAATTGGGATATAATCTCTAGAGATTTAGAACATAGAGTGTAAATGGAAATTATTTAAGATGAGGAAACACACACACACTTGCAAAGTTACTTCTTTTGACCTTTAAAAACTCTTTGTAGCTTGCATAATGAAGTCTATTATAAAATGAACAACAGTTAAAAGGGCACTTATGATCCCAAGTGACTTCTTTTGTAAAGGGAATTCCACTGCCTGTTCTATGTTAATTACTCTTTGATTCGCCTACTGCATCGAAGAAGATGTGCTTTCTTATTCTGTATAATGTCTTAGCTTAAGGCTGAATATTTAAAAAAAACTGGGTTTTAAATATATTTGGATTAAAAAACGCTAAAAATTGTTGTATACAAAGGCCTTTGAGGTAGCTCACCTGGATATTGTGCCTGCTTTTATCACATGCATCACTCAAGTTAGCTCCAGTGACATCTTTCCCTCTCTGTTTCTGTCTCTCTATTGGAAAATAAAAGTCTACCCAGAGATGTAAAGCCTCAGAGACAACAACAAAAGAATGTTAAGTAATAAAGATTATATCTACCTTATATTTTTTATTTTTTCTAGTACTTGCTTAGTACAGCTATTTATTTTTTCTTTGGTTTTTTTGTTTTTACCAGAGCACTACTCTGCTCTGGTTTATGGTGGTGTAGGGGGTTGAACCTGGGACTTCAGAGCCTCAGGCATGAGAGTCTCTTTGCATAACCATTATGCTTTCTACCCACACCCAGAAGTCAACCATTTTCGACATTTGCCTCAAAGATATTATAGGAACAGATGAATGGGAAAGGAGGGGCTTATTGGCTTGAAAGAGACTCAAGTTGTTAAGCAAGAGCACACTTCCCAGGGAGATTTCTTTGTAGGAGATAGGGAGGTTTAAAGTATCATTTCTCAATCTGTTGTCTCTCCTTCAGTTTTCAAAGTAATAAATATGCCACTTTGACACTTCTGGTAACCCGCACTGAACTTTGATACTTTTCTTCTAGGGACTTAAAATTTGTTTTTATTTTTTAAATTTACTTTATCTTAAGAGAAGCCAGGGCACCCCTAGAGTACATGCAACTCTGGGGATTGAACTAGGAATGTCAGGCAAACCGGTTCTGTGCTCTAACAGCTGAGCTATTTCCCTGGCCTCAGCACTTACATTTTAAATAAGACATTAACCTAATAATTCAGTTTTATTATTTTTAAATTTTCTCCTAACATTTATGAAATTGAGTGTTTAATTGAAAAACAGTTGGGAAAATATGTTCATAAAAATGAATTTGTTGCTTGATAATGTGGAGCCCAGTGGATAGTCTTACTAACTTAGAAGAAACATCATTGACACAAGTAATTTCCTTAGTAGAGATGTCATTGGAATATTAGGAATTTTATGGATTTAAGGACTTTCTATATTAAGCAGGCATATAATAAAATTAGAATAAGTACAAGGGAAATATTTTTTAGTTATTATATTAATATTTTAACAAAGATTTAATATTAAGTTTACAACTAATTTTCATGTCAATTATGAAATAGAGTCCAATGAAAAAACATAATAATAAACATATAATCCAGATACTTGTAATACGGAAGTATGAGATGACAATATAATTTAGAAGTGGTTATCTTGTAATTTTGACTTTCTTGAAGCATTATTTTCACTATGAAAGGGAGACAGTTTACCCCTATATGGTAATATTTCAAGGGGACTAAAGAGGCTTTATTCCAGCCTTTTTGTGTATACACACAATAGAGACATAGGTAAAACTATGTTGACAGGAACATCCGAGCTATGTGTAGTAAATCAATGATACTGATTCATTTCTGCATGATTTTTGCTTTGGGATTAGCAGTTTAGAAATAGGACCCAAGTTAGCCATTTAATAAAATTTCATGGCTTTTCACTCATTTTTGTTTCTTACATGATTCCCATTCTACAACTTTTATTTCATTGATTCTATAGAATATTTGGTTAGCTGAGTTATTCCTATTGAACATGGGAAACAAATATCCCATGGGCATACTGACCTTGTTTAAATGAGATTTATATAAAATAAGTTTGGTTAAAAGAAAATATCCCATAACATCTGTCTTCTCTAAAGTATCTAAAATGCACAATTCAGGGAATATTTCAGAAGAAACGAACTTTCTTCCTTGCATTGAAGATTATTCTGTTGTGAACTGGTCTGAATCAATATAAGTAATTGAGTACCGATGTTTTTGTTTTTTAAAATATTTTATTTTAGTTATTCTAATGAGAGAGAAAGAGATACAGAGATACAGAGAGAAAGACCAGAACACGGCTCAACTCTGGCTGAGGTGGTGCTGGCAGCCTGTAAGTTCTGGTGTCTTAGGCATCTAAGTTATTTTGTATAACTATTATGCTGTCTCCCCAGCCCCCATGATTAAAACTATCGTTCACCACAATCTCTTTCAAATATTAATAAAGTTGGAGATCAAATCTTTTCATAGCGCTAATATGTATTAAGAACACCTTAACTTAATCTTTCAGCAAGTTAATGTGAAGTACTGTCTGCATGTTGTTCTGCTGACTTGATCAGAACTTGCTCTGTGGATGTAGCATATACTAAGAAGAGCAAATTTTTCTAGAGGCAGAATCTAACCCACAATCTTGGTGTTTCATTCCAAAAGTCTTAAGATACATAGCTTAGATGTAAGGAAGCTTTCCAGATGTTTAACTAGTTCAAGTAAATGGCCAGCCTCAACATGCCCCGGCCAGCGGGGCGGTGAACAGGGGCTAGGAACCTCGGGACCTGGAATCACAGGGACAAGAGACGCTAAAGAACGACAGCAAGACAGGATTCTGATCAAACTGCAAAATTTTATTGTGTTCACAGGCATTATAAGGCTTTGGGGAAGGGGGGAGTGCTGGAGGAGGAGGAGGAGGGGGAGCAATCATCAAAGTGGAATGTTCCTTGCAACATACAATGGCCGAAACCATGTTTGTTACCACAACTATGTGTTGTGTCACTTGATTTCTGATAAATGGTCTACCTGAGGGGAAATGGTCTGCCCAGGGGGAAATGAAAACTTGTCTTGAGGGCTTCCATTGTTTCAAAGCTTATCAGGCAGAGAAATGGCTCCTGGAATCTCCTTTCGTTATAATTTAACTGAGGCAGGAAATCGGGGGGGGAGGGATAGAGACCTTAACAGCAGTTTTGGTGGGCATTAACCAGAGGGGAAAGTATTGACCTGATTCCTCCCGTGGGGTGAATGTAAAACCAATCTTCCCGCATCTTATAAGGCTCTTGGTGTCTTTTTGGGGAGGGGAGGCAGAGCCACAGTTTCCAGGGAAACAATTTTTGTTGCTGACACCAACCTCCATGCAAATCAGGTTTGCTTCACGGGGGACTCAGAGGTGGACTATAGGGTCCTCTCCCTGCAGTGCTTTGCCTCGCACCCCTTACTGGCATCCTTGCCCTGCCAAGGTTGGATTTCTCAAGCATAATTCTGAGTTTTATGCCATCCGAAAAGGAGGTCTGTCATCCTCAGGTTCAGCCAGGCCTCTATCAGCCAAATCAAGTCTGTGATAATGTATTTGCAAAGGTTTTGATGTCAAAGAGTCAATCTGCCGTTTTATAAAATCAGTAATCTTATTAAAAATAAAGGGTCCTAAGGTAATCATTAACAAAAGACTAATCAAGGGTCTCATAAGGGGCTCTGTAGTGACTCAAGACTATTTGTGGTGGAGTCTATCACCTGTTGTCATTTGTCAGAAAATTCATGGGAGGAATATATAGAGTGTCCTAGCATGCCACCAGCAAGTCTAAGGGAAGCAATCAGTGGATGTGATGTCCAGGAGAAGAAACACAGCATGTCTGGTCCTCTGGTGGTCGTCAGCGCCAACTGATGAAATTTTTCTTCTTCATAGAGGGTCAGCTGTGGAACAAGCAAAACTAGGAGGCAAGGACCAGGTAGAGAAGAATTGACATGAAAATATAGGATGGTGTTGTACCAAAACACAGAGGAGGTGCATACACATTAGGTGAGGTTCCTTGAACATGAGGAATATTTTGAGAAAAGTGAGCAGTCAATGAACATGCAAAGATGAAGTCAGCAGTGGTAGGTCAGCAGAAAGAGAAGACTTGAATAGGCTGGTGAGGTTAGCTGGAGTATATACTGCCATGGCGTCCTTTGTGGTAAGGACTTGCCAACAGGGACTCTGTGGATTTTGCAAGAGCAATAATGTCATCCACCATAATAAAAGGAAAACAAACATGGACATCCAGTGTTGAAAAAGGAAAAAGAATATGTCTCTATGACTGGAAAAGTGGGTGGCTTTGTCAATGAGATACAATAAATGGACAATTCGAATATTTGTAAATATTAAAAAGCTTTAGTATAGTTACTTCATTGAGACTTTAGCCAACTGAGTACTGGGAGGTGCATTCCCCTTCTTTTTTTATTAATTGAGCTTAAGGGTTTTAGTTTTTATTGTTTGAGCCATAGCCCACATAAATTTGGAAAAAATACCAACTGAGAAAAAAAAAAGTTTTTGTTTACTAAACATGGGCAGGTGAATTACATCAATCTGCCAGAGAGCATTGGCTTTTATCAGTGGAGATTAATCTTAAAAGTCTGAATAGCAGGATCTTAATTAAACAATGCAGGAGCCAGTAAAGTGCTCTCACTATGGCAGGTCAAGCGTTAAAATTTTAAGAGGCTTAAAAAATGAGAAAAATTTTAGGATATGAGTGACTTTAGGAGTCATCACACACCCATAAATAAAAAATGAAAAATGTTTAGTTTTAAATCTTACCATATGAGCAGTCAGTTCTTCATGTGCAGATGTACCTATAATTATTTACTTAGGGAGAGAACTTGTACCAACTTAATTGATGATCTAATGGTTAGAATTGGCTTGAGTTCTTTCATATGATTTTAGAAGGCTCTTTATTAAAATATACCAATATGTTATAGAAAGTCAATACCTAATGTGTTGACATGATAAAATGTTTACCATTTTTTAGAATTATTTTAAACTGATTAGACAGTTTAAGCACACTATTATAACTTAAGTTTACTAAGATCTTTACTCATCACAAGGTTATCATGAGTAAGCATAGATATAAAACTCTTAATAGATTTTGCTCCTTAGAACTCTAATATGGCAACTTAAAAGGCTAAAATAAAACCTCATAGCTTAAATGTTCAAAATATTAATTTTGTTAAATCAGGATTTGCCAAAACAAATCTTCTATCAGACCAAAAACACCATTTGCCAAGAATAAATCTCTGACAGCGTCTTAACACAAACCAGATAATTTTTAAAAGCAGAAAGATATAAAGAGGAAAACCAGAGCAAAAGCCTCTGGCATGTAAATAATTAACATAACCATTGTGTTATCTTTTACTAACCCAAGCCAGTCTTAAACAATTTTAAGTAAAATGTTAAACTTTGTTTGTTAGGATCTTTGCTTATCACAAAGCTATCACACCCTTAGGGCAGCTATGAACAAGGGTGGGTACACAACTTAATTTATCTTTCACTTTGATTTGGATAGGTAACTTAAAAAGCTAAAATAAACCTTATAGCTGAAATGTTCAAAATAAATTTTTACTGTTGACATTTCTTTTAGATGACCATTTTACACTAAATAATTTTGTTCAATCACATCTGCCGAATAAAAATTTCTATCAGGCCAGGAATACCACATTTAACCCTTTTTTCTTGGCAAGGCCACTGCTTTACCTGGACTGGGTTATTAGAAAGCCAGTTCAAGCATGGAATTTGTTACGAATAGTGGCAGTTGGTATTGAGGTGCTGATAAGGTTTACAATTCTCACAAGAGTGAGAGAGACTGCCGGGGCATTTTACCATGTCTAGAGATCTCAGAAAATCTTTTAACTAATGAATTGATGCCGATATTAGCTATCAGAAAGACGAAACTGTCCTATATTTTACTTTGGTAAAGGTGTACCAACTCTATGAGTCGGGATCTTTAAAACCACAGTTGGCTTAACTAAATCTTATTTAAAACTTAAAACAAACTTTAGTTACTTAGGGGTTAACACACATTAATGGAAACAAGGTTAGCACACAGACTTAAAACAGACATTCTTGGTGAAAGGAAAAATTTTCCCTTTGGAAAGCGGCTTTTGGATTTCTAACTCACAGCCTCCCAGGAGGGGCGTTTGTGGCTAAGAATGATTGACTGAAGTCTTTGCCAATCTGTGGAGCAGGAGCTCTGTGCCATGATTGACTGCGCAGACAGAACAGGCGGGCTTAGTTTACCACCGCGCATGGAGAAGCGCGGAGAAAAATCTTTGAAAGTTCTTTTTCTGGGCTAAGGTACATTTTACAGTTTTAAAGAAACAAATCTTAAATGTCTATCAAAAGTGTGTACTGGTTCTCTGATTAATAGCTTTTAAGTTAAAGAGAACATCTTGTTTGATTGATTTCATTCTTTCTTTAAAGAATAGCTTGCTAGCCAGATAAGATCTCACTCAGAATTGGTTTAATGCTTTCTGAGAGTAGAGGGGAAAAAGCTGGATCTTTTTGGCTGGCTAATTTTAAGATAATGCCAAATCAAGAGCCCAAAGTTCTTTAACTAATTGTAAATGCTCTCTCTCTCTCTTTTTTTTTTTTTTTACTAATTTTCTAAGGGAAGCTGTTTTTTGTGCTAGTTGCAGGGGGTCTTAAAGTTGTCAAAGAGGGGTAAATCTTAACAGGAAGGCACTTAGCAGGCGGCCTCAGGGGTGGGGTCTCCTGAATCAGGCATTGGAATAGAGACAGACTCACAAACAGAAGGTGGCCAGGAGTGTCCCTGTAAGACTTTTTCTCCCTCTCTCATGACTCACTGTACATCAGGACAATGTTTATAGACTTTGAGTATATCATTTACTAAATTCCAATAAGAAAAAGCCTGGACTGGAATCTTTTCTGGACCAAAGGTCTCATAAAAATCTCTTAAACAATTTCCTACTCTAGCCTATCTTTTTTCATCAATAGTCCCCTCTAAGGGAAAACATGGACAAACATCACTCACAAAATAAAAAAAACTTCTTGAAATCCTTTTTCTTAAGCCTTACTCCTCGTGTCTTGAGGGACTCCTTGAGTCCTTTAATAAACAAGTCTTGTTTACCAAATTCATGTCCCATGGTAGTGCTTACCTCGCCGCTGTGACACTCCTCCAGATGTGACTCATGGCCGGGCAGTTCCGTGGCGATCTATGCGAGCCTTTGCGTTATCCCGTCGGCCGTAGTGGCTCAGTGAATTCGGATAGGCCTATCCTCTCGATCAGCGGTATTCCTAGGTCCAGAAGGCTTCTTCGCCCCACGTTCGGGCGCCAGATGCCCCGGCCAGCAGGGCGGTGAACAGGGGCTAGGAACCTCGGGACCTGGTATGACTGGGACAAGAGACGTGAAAGAACGACAGCAAGACAGGATTCTGGTCAAACTGCAAAATTTTATTGTGTTCACAGGCATTATAAGGCTTTGGGGAAGGGGGGAGTGCTGGAGGAGGAGGAGGAGGGGGAGCAATCATCAAAGTGGAATGTTCCTTGCAACATACAGTGGCCGAAACCATGTTTGTTACCACAACTATGTGTTGTGTCACTTGATTTCTGATAAATGGTCTACCTGGGGAAATGGTTTGCCCATGGGGGAAATGAAAACTTGTCTTGAGGGCTTCCATTGTTTCAAAGCTTATCAAGCAGAGAAATGGCTCCTGGCATCAACAAATGGATTTTTATAATCCATATTGTTATTTATCAGTGTAAAAATATAATAACATAACACTACTCACTATACTTTGTATCATCCATGTCTTATTTCAGAATGAGGCTATTTATAAAACAGGTTAGTTAAAACTACCAGCACATGACTTAAGCAGAGATGAAGCTAATTATTTCCACTAAGTTTCAGAAAAAGTCTTCTAAGGACAGATAGGTCTTCCTTTAAAAATGTGTTTTCCTTTTATTTCTGTCAATAACCAAAGCAAAATTCCTAGTGTAGGGAATAGGGAAATTTGCATTTTAGAGAGATTAAAGCATTAAATGTTAGGTCCCTTTATGTGTGGATAGTCTAGCTTATTAGTTTAAGGAAATAAGCATGGTTTTATATTCCAAAAACATTTGAGTAACACATAAATGGAGGTACATAATAATAGCCAATTCTCTGTATCATTATAGAAATTAAGCATACCTCCAGGACTTGTAGCAGATACAGGAAGAGGAAACTTGCCAATAAGGCAACAGTACCAATTCATTTTTACATATAAATAAATATGGAACATGTATATTAATTTCGTGTATTTGAACACATACACACATTAATGTACCTATCTGCCTACCTATCATTTCCCCCCCCCTGAAAACTAGGTGCATTTACGAAACACTGGAAGAGGACTGCAGAATCCTGAAGACATTGGGGGCCAGTCAATAGTGCAACTGGTTAAGCAGAGATAGCATGAAGTGCAAGGACCTGGAGTAGAGATCCTGGTTCAAGCCCCAGGTTCCCCACCTGCAGGGGGGTCACTACACAAGTGGTGAAGCAGGTCTGCAGATGTCTATCTTTCTCTCCCCTCTCTGTCTTCCCCTCCTCTCTCCATTTCTGTCTGTCCTATCCAATAACAACAAAAGCAGTAACAACAATAACAAGGGCAACGGAGGCAACAAAATGAGAAAAATGACCTCCAGGAGCAGCAGTGACCCCCAGAGATAACTCTGGAAAGAAAAAAGAGAGAGAGAGAATCCTGAAGACATTACTTGACTTTGCCAATATGTTTTGGCTGTTTTACCTCAAGCAAGTTATTTATAAGTCGTGGAAGTTGTATTTCAGTAAGATAGCAGAAGAGAAAATAAGGGTCACTCAATTTCTAGTATTCTTTGATTCTCTTTATTGAATATTTAAAACTAAAAAACTTGCTTTAAACTTTTTCCTTTCTATAGATTATCATCAGTGGCTAAAACCATGAGAAAAATAAAGCTCAGAAGGCTAGAATCCCTTGATACTTTTGAGCGTCTTGGAGAGCTGTTTTTCCAGAAAACACAGCAATAAAAGATTATGCTTTTGGTCCTGCCTTAAAGCAAGATAACACAGGACTACTCTGAAAAGGTAAGAAAATGACATAGATATATATGATTTTTCCTGTGTTCCCATCCTCAGTGGCAAATGAAATCTTTGTAAGGTAATAATTTTAACTTTTTATTGACTATAGTGTGTATGGTTTTCTGTGTGTAGGAGCTTGTAATTTTCGTGATTTTGCCTTCTAGTAACTGGTGATATTTTAGAACATTTAAGGATTAGACTAATGAAAAATGAACACACAGAAATGAAAAAATTTACAAACTGATCTATAACTACACTTCATATTATATATATATAAAACTATAGTTCATATATATATATGTATATATAGTTCATATTTATTTATTTATTTTGCCTCCAAGGTTATTTTTAGGGCTCAGTGCCTGCACCATGAATCCACTGCTCCTTGAGGCCATTTTTTCCCCTTTTGTTGCCCTTGTTGTAGCCTTGTTGTGGTAATGTGTAATGTAGTACTTTGATTGTGGTATATGTCTTACATATATACTTGTTTGGCACACTGGCATTGTATTATGATCCTGATTGTTTCTGCTTAAGGATTCCTTTTAAAGAGATTATAATAACCTCCTATGAAATGAAAGTGGGACATGGACATTTAAGTATCAAGCAACTTTGATTCAGAATAAACACATAACTTGTAGTTCATTTGAAAGTAAGACATGGACAAATTGGTCATAATCAATAAATAATTTATCATAAAATGAGATAGCAATTAACATTTTGTAATTAAACCTATATATACATTTTAAAGACTTAACCCTGCAATAACCCTGGCACACCCCAGCAATAACCCTGGCAGCAAAAGAAAAATATGTAAATTCATATTCATGTGCATAACAACATGGACTAATTTTTCAAAACATGTCAATTTCACAGTACTTTTGACTAACTTCTGATAGTCTCAAAAATTTTAATGAATTATTTTGACAAATGTACTCACATTCAGAGATGGTCAAATTAATTTATTTTCATGTTGTAAGGATAGTTTATTCATAGGTATTAAACAATGCAGAGTTTTTGTAAGCTCACCAAAAATGAGGAACTTAAAGATGGACAATTAAATCAAACCTGTGATACAGTACTTCAAAGCTTTACCTAAAGCCTTATAAAATGATAATTAGATAATAAATATTTAGTTAGTTGAAATAGTTCAAGAATTAAATTCCATTTCATCATACTATAATTCTTACGTTTTATCAGAAAAGAAAAAGTCTATGAGGACAGGTTCTCAAACTGGAGATCATTGGAAGGAACAGCAAATCTATCAATACTGGGCAGTTAAGTTATTTCCTCAGTATAGCTGTCAGTATGAAATAGATGGATTTCCTGCTCTGGGTATTCTAGGCTGAAACCAAAATATTGGCTTACCTTCATTTGCATGCAAATATAAGTAAACTTTCCCAGACTATTCGGTCTGCTAGTAGAATAATTTAACTGTGATTGCAGGTCGAAGTTCTCATTCATTTACTGGTTGTTGGCCAGGATTTGCCTTTGTTTCTTTGTGAACCTGCTCAAGCCCTAGCCAAGAACTCAGGGTCCTAGCCACTTATCCCATTTACAAAATTCCAGAACACTTGTGTTACCTTTTCTATATTTCTTTCTCTCTTTCTTCTTTTTTATATTTTAATTTTTTTATTAGTGATTGTGGGATAAGGACCCAAGTGATCTAATCATGATTGACAAGATTGTGGGATAACAGCAGTACAATTCCATATGGTGCCCAACACTAGAGTTCCATATATCCTCTCCCCTCTATTGGAAGCTTTCCTATTCTTTTTATTATTATTATTTTTATTTATAAAAAGGAAACACTGACAAAAAACTTAGGATAAGAGGAGTACAACTCCACACAATTGCCACCACCAGAACTCCGTATCCCATCCCCTCTCCTGATAGCTTCCTTATTTTTATCAGTCTGGGATTATGAGCCCCGGGTCATTATGGGGTGCAGAAGGTGGAAGGCCTGGCTTCTGTAATTTCTTCCCCACTGAACATGGGTGTTGGCAGGTCGATCCATACTCCCAGCCTGTCTTTCTCTTTCCCTAGTAGGGTAGGGCTCTGTGTAGGTGGGTTTCCAGGACACATGGGTGAGGTCGTCTGCCCAGGGGAAGTCAGGTTGGTGTCATGGTAGCATCTGCAATTTGGTGGCTGAAAAGCATTAAGATATAAAGCAAAACAAACTGTTTAATAATCAGGAACCTAAAGGTAAGAGTATAGCAGATGAAATTTGGCATCTTCATGTTGGAAGAAGCTAGGAAGTCTGTTTTAGCTATACTTTTAAGACAAGAGAAGAAGTTCCCTGGAGAAGACCAAAATGGAATAGTATGCAACTTCTTTAATCATAGAAGGAACATTTTCATCACTTTTTTCTATATAATTTAACTAAAGCAAAATATGATTTCAAAAAGATTCACAATTCCATGAAAGCTCAATGGAACAAAATTATACATATGGTCAAATCAATAATATTTCTCTTTAGAATTTGTCTTCTCTTCATATTGTTTTATATTATGTCCAGTTTTCTTCTAATATGCTTCAAGTTTTGCTTTTCCACTTAAGGTATTTTTCACTTTGTTTCATGTGTGATGTTTAAAGAGAGTCACTTTAATTCCATATAGAAAATCAATTTCTGTTCATCATTTATTGAATAAGGCATAAGTGCACTATCTGTAATTTAAACTCTTATTTATGAGACGCTTGTGAGTTCTTTTTATTGTTTCACTTATTCATTTCTCTACCCCTTTCCCAATAACATACCTTATTTGAAAAAATATTATCTATTAGACTTGTTCAAACTGTATTTTAATTCTTTGATTTTATTCTGTTTTTTTATTCCTCGGGGTCTTTAACAAGTATATTTTACAAATTGTCATGCTTGACCAAACATAAGCTATGACTTTGCTTAGAAGCACATTAAGTCTATGAAGTAAGTGTAACAGAATCAGTTTTATAGTGACATTAGCACACTCATCTGTGGGGTGTTTCCCTTCATTTATTATAGCTACTGCAATATAAGCTGAAAGTACTTTATTATGTTTTATAAATTCTTTGTACATATTTTATTATTTTTTTCTATCTACTACATTAACCTTGACATTAGTATACAGTTTGAACTCAACATATTCTATTATGAGAGAAAACAAATCCAAAAAACAAACTGGAAATTTTAATGGACTAAAGTAATTTAGCAGCAGAGCTTGTGTACAAGGCATTTATAAAATAAGTATATTTTCCATCATCTTCTTCCAGTTCTATATACTATGGATCCAGGATTAATTTTCATCAGTTTTGACAAATATATCCTTCATATTTTTTAAATGTATTAGGTGAGGAAATAGAAAAATATTAATATATTTATATGGATGTGTATATTGATATATAATTAAATGAAAATACAAGTTACACTTATAAATACAAATATTCCTAAGAAACTAAAGCATAGATATACAACACTTGCAACATTATTGTGAGAAATTTAATGTAGGTATGAGGTCATGGGAAAAATTTGTATATTAGATTTTAGAATGATACATCACATTATTTTAGTTGGTCAAACCTTTAAAAGGGAGTTCTATAATTGCTATTTTGCAAGACTACAAATTGTATCAGCAGCTGCAGTGTGATCTGTGGCCATTTCTTCAAATGTTTTAACTCACAGAGGTTTGCTCACACCAAAGTTTAACATTTTTAATATTTTATAAATTAAATTACCTGACACATATGTTTACAAATAGATACCAATATAAATCTATACTTAAAAAAAAAATGACGCATTAGGTTAAGAGTAACATAAGATTCAGAAAAGCAACCTTCCAGTACATCATAAAAACAAGAATAATGGGGGTTCCAACAGTGGTTCAACCACCTGAGCTCACATGTTACTGTGCTTAAGCTGTGGAATTCAAGCGCCATCTCCCCTCCTGCAGGGAGGAAGCATCACTTGCTGTGTAGCAGGTCTGTGAGGGTTTCTCTCTCTCTCTTTTTATATTTGTGTTCCCTTTTATTATTGTTGTTGTTGTAATTGATGTCGTCTCTGTTAGATAGGACAGAGACAAATGGAGAGGGGAGGGGAAGACAGAGGGGGAGAAAAAGATAGACACCTGCAGACCTGCCTAACCTGCTGTGAAGGGTAGCCCCTGCAGGTGGTGAGCTGGAGGCTCGAACTAGGATCCTTGAGCTGGTCCTTGTGCTTCGCACCACATGCACTTAACCCACTGCAGTACTGCCCGACTCCCTGTTTTTTTCTTTTTTTATCAAATAAAACAGAAAGAAAAATGGCTGCCAGAATTGGTGGCTTCACTACTGGTGGCACCCAGCCCCAGTGATAACCCTGGTGGCAATTTAAATAAGAAAGATACAAGAGTAATAATAACCATGCTGACAGTCCTATTGAGTGCTTAGCACAAAAAATTCAGTTCAATATGTTTACAGATTTATCTGCAATGTGGAAGTGACTAGTATAATACTTGTTATTTCCTCAAAATAATGGGAATTGTTTTATCTTTTTTTATGTAGAAGGGGTAATTTAGAGTCAGAGCTGTGGAGTATTTTGGTCAAAGTCTCTAGCTCTATAAAGTAGTTGCTCATAATAAAAGCTTTCTAGCCAGAAAAAAAATATTTTGTGTTCATATTTTCAGTTGTTTTTTAACTGGGAGGGTTAATGATTTATAGTATAGTCTTTAGCATATAAGCATAGCCTCCCATATCCTCTTGAGTGGCATCTAGGAAACACACCAGGAACCCAATGTTACTTCATCCCATCTTTTTAGATCTTTCCCCATTCTCTTTTTTTTTTTTTGGTGCAATGCTTTTAATATTTGCAAGTTAAAAGGTGAAATCTTTTTTTTTAATTATTATCTTTATTTGTTGGATAGAGACAGTCAGAAATTGAGAGGAAGGGGGAGACAGACAGGGAGAAAGACAAGACACCTGCAGCCCTGATTCAACACTCACAAAGTTTTCCCCCTGCAGGTGGGGATGGGCTGGAACCTGGCTCTTTGTGCATTGTAACATAGGCACATTTGCACTCAATGTGTGCGCCTCCACTCGGCCCCAGGTGAAATCTTTAAAAGAGCTCACAGGGAAATGGATAAATGGGTTGAGTTCAAAACTTGGGGAAATGGATAAATGGGTTGAGTTCAAAACTTGTTCTGTTCCACTATTTGCATAAAAAGACTCCATGGGAGGGGGTAGGTAACATAATGGTTATGCAAAGATTCTCATGCCTAAGGCTCCTAAGACTCCAGGTTCAATCCCACACCAGTGCTGATCAGTGCTCTGGTAAAAAATAAAAATTAAAATAAAAAATAAAACAAAAGATGTGAGTTCAGGAGGCAGTTTAATTATCATCCATGTATTGATAATTTATATGGATACATTTATAAATATAACATTTTAATGAATAATATATACTAGCATAATTATGAAAGCATAGCTATGTATATATATGTATATTACATCACAGATAATATACATTAAAGATAATATAATGTAGATTACATTATATTATCTAATATCAGTTGCTAATTTTCATATTATTAGTGTTCAGATGTAATTTTTGTATTGCCATAAAATTGGTATTTTCATAACACTATAACTCTAAAGCAGTCTGACAAATGTTTTAAACTTTTTTTCATTTACTTTTTCCATATTTGACATGATACAGATTATCACTAAAGCTATTAAGTATGTTGGTGATTTTATGCAAAGATAACACATTTGATGTGCTTATATTCAGTATTTTTAAGGTTTTCTATTTAATCATTTAACTTACAATACAAATTGATTTTTAGATATGATTTTTTAAGTTCAATTTTATTTTTGATATAAAGTGTGTTTGATAAATCTCATATTTACACTATATCCTGGAAAAATTGACTGTTTGTAAATCAATATTTTCTTTAAAAAATGTAAACAAGTTATATATTAACATGAGAGAGAATGAGAACAAAAGAATTACTCTGCCATATGTTATCTGATGACAGAACTCAGGCATCCTGCCTGCAAGATTGGACCTCTACCCACTGAGTTACTTCTTAGGGCACATAGTCATAATATATTCAGTATTCCTATTTTTTTTTTGAAGGACTATATTATGTATCTTGTACTCCATGTTGAAACCTTTAGTAATACTTTGTAGATTTGAGTCAATGAAATAATGAATTTTGAATTCACATGTGCAGTATTAAAGCTAACTTTATAACCTATAAAATGTGCTAAGGAATAAAGTCTCATGAGATATTCACCTCATGTCTCAAAGGTTATATCTTGTGTTTCGAATTTATTTTTTATTCAGGGCATCTATGCAAAGTTTAAATGTTCTTTTCAAGAGCTGTCCATCATTTGCATTTACATGAACTGATAAATAAACATAAATCCCCAAAATGTACAAAATCAATTAACCAAAGAAGTCATGCATATGACTCAAAATGTAAATTCTAAATGTTAAAAATGCATTCAACTAAAAATTCCTGCAGTGAATTGCTTATTTTTATTGGCTAGATCTTACTTTTGCCACCTTTTGGCCTATGTGTCAGAGGTCACAAATATGAGAGCATTCTGGTTTATAATATCTAATTTTTTCTTTAGTTTTTAAAAGCAAAAAGCACAAGACCTAAATCAGTATCTTTAGTATTGTGAAATTCAAATCTCTGAATTATTAGGGTAAAATCATGCTAGAATGAATAAAGTGAAAATGAACTTGAGTTTCAATATAACTGAAGCTTTATAAAACATTTACACATTAAGTGGTTAATTCAAAAAATTATCAGTGCATTTTTTATGGCATTGTTTTTGTACTACAATTTTGTCTCACCCATCTAGCTGGTAAATTTTAAAAATGAATAGGGAAAAACAGACTCAGCTCTGACATAAAAATAACAGTTTTTCCAGTTAGCAAACTGTAGCTCAATCTTACTTTGTGTAAGAGCAGTATTAATATTTCAGCTGTTCTTAATCTTCAATCTTTTTTGAGCTGATTATATCCACCTCAGCTGTGAATTTACTGATACACCCTATAAATTAGGGTCTTGAATAAGTATTTTTCATCTTAACTCTCCTCTCAGATAACTTGCTCAGCAATTAGTAAGTGGCTTCTACTTCCAGCTGACTTAGAGCTTAAGTGGCCATGAACCTAGGAAGATGCCAACAAAAATCTCCAAAACACTCTTGAGAACTTGTTCCTCAACTGGACTGGGATTTGAGTTTTTAAATAATACAGTAAGCTCTCAGTCCAATAAATTATTAATAGGGACATCTTACTACTACTACTAATATCATACTAGAAGCCTCTTTCAGTCAACATAGAAATAAGTTCCAACTAAAAAGTACAATAGTTTCAACAGACATGTATTCCATGTTTTATTTAAACTTAGTAAATATTAAAGAAAGGTAAGTATCTTTCTTTAAGATTTTAATTTTTTTTATATTATGACTAAACCAAACAGTTTCAATGACTGAAATTAACATATTCAAATTGTTTCTCTAGTGCATTTGTTGAATTTTCTTATACAGGTTTTTCTCTACTCATCATACAATATTAACTTTTACTGCCGTCACATATGTTCAACATTTGAACATAAATGAAGACTTCTAAAATAGTACCTGAGAGATTAATCCCACTGAGGTTTCTAAGCTTCGTTTGCAGGTGGAAGAACATTTGCCAGAGAGATGAAAAATAGATCTTACAATTTGGAATTCTTTTGTTTGAATACTTTCAGTTTTACTCTTTGTGTGTTGTTACCATTGTTTGTTGTAGATTTAGATCTAGTTGTATACATTTGCTTAGTTTTTAAAACCAAATTTCTTCCATCTACACTTACTATTTTATTTTATAAAAATATTTTTATTAATTTATTATTGGATAGAGACAGACAGAAATTGAGAGGGGAGGGAAAGATAAAGAGGGACAGACACATCTGCAGCCTTCCTTCACCACTCATGAAGCCTTCCCCCTGCAGATAGGGGCCAGGGGCTTGAACCTGGGTCCTTGTGCACTGTAATGTGTGCGCTTAACCAGGTGTGCCACTTCCTGGCCTCTGCACTTGCTATTTTATTTTTAATGAAATTATTTACTTTAACTAGTGATTTGATAATAGTTTACAATATTATAAGATTTCTTTTTTTTCCCCTTTTGTTGCCCTTGTTGTTTAACATTGTTGTGGTTATTGATGTCATTGTTGTTGGATAGGACAGAGAGAAATGGAGAGAGGAGGGGAAGACAGAAAGGGGGTGAGAAAGACAGACACCTGCAAACCTGCTTCACTACCTGTGAAGCGACTCCCCTGCAGGTGGAGAGCCGGGGGCTCGAACCGGGATCCTTATGCCGGTCCTTGTGCTTTGCGCCACGTGCGCTTAACCCGCTGAGCCACCCAATATTATACGATTTCACAGTGCACCGACCAAGTTCTGTGCCACCCCACCCCATAATTAATATTCACAAACTCTGAGAGGCAGTTGGGACTGACTACCGTTTTCTTTTTGTGCAGGTTTATTTATGTACTTCACTTAGTGTAAGCATCTCTGTTTTTACCAAGCATGTCCTGAAGGATATAATACCATCTTTTTTTAAATAAGTCTTTTGTTTATTTTGATAGGACAGAGGGATACATACAGGGGAAGGGGAGATAGAAGGGGAGAGAGGCGAGACACCTGTGGCACTGTTTCACCACTTCTGAAGCTCCCTGATTGCAGGTTGGAACTGTGGGCTTGAACCCTGGTCCTTGTCACATGCTAACATATGTGCTCAGCCAGGTCTGCCACCACCCAGGCTCAATATCAACTTTAAGAAGACTTCAACTTCAGTTTATTATATTTTATTAGTAATTTTATAATGATTAAGATTGTAGGACAAAAGGGATATAATTCCACATAATTCCCAGCACCAGAGTTCCCCTGTCCCATCCCTTCCATTGGAAGATTCCCTGTTCTTTATTCCTCTGGGAGTATGGACCAAAAGTCTTGATGGGGTAAAGAAGCTCGAAGGTCTGGCTTCTATAATTGCTTCTCCACTAAGCATGGACACTGGAATTTATTCTTTTGAATCAACTACAATGCTAATTCCTGTAGGCATATTCTTCTTTTTTTTAAATCATTTTATTGGGAGGTTTAATGGTTTGCATTAAAGTTGTTGATACATGGATATGATTTCTCATCTCCTGGTGATAGCTATCTGTACAACATGGAACCTGAGAAACAAGAACAGAAAGGAAAAGCAAAAAGTGAAACTTGGACTGGCCGTGGGCAAGAAGGGAACGGGAATAGTTGAGGGCTTAGTGCACAGTGGGGGAAAAGGACTTGAATTGGGTGTCAGAGTGTTCTGCAGACAGTATCATCATCATCTTTTTTTTTTTTTTCAATTGCATGGTATTATGCCATCGAGTATAGACCTCACAGTTTCATCAGTTAGTTGTCCCTCAGTGGATTTTTGGTTGTTTCAGTACCTTGGCTATTGTGAATGATACAACTATAAAAACAGGAGTGCTAATTTCTTGAATTAATGTTTTCATAGCCATTGAATATGTGCCTATGAATGGTATGACCGCATCAGACAGTATTTGCATTTGTGTTTTCTAAGGACTGTCCATTATAGTTTGACTGGGGCCAGACTGTTGGGTTGTCAGAACAGTCATGATGTATTTTTTTTCTCATTTTCTATGCAGAAATGTCTTGATTTTCCCATAAGCCCATAGTTTGCCCACCACAACCCAGCAGCAGTGTTCCAGAGTTAATTTTTCTCCACATCCTTGCCACTAACACTCACCATTCTCTTTTGCTGATGTAGGCCATTTGCACATGTGTGTATGTGGTTTTTAATTTGCATTTCTCAGTGTGGTTTTAATTTGCATTTCTCTAAGAATTGATGTGGAATTATCATCATCACTGTCCTTATTATTTATACTGTTTTGCCACCAGCATTATTGCTGGGGCTCCCTGCCTGTTGAAGGACTGACTCCACTGCTACCAGTGGATATATATATATGTTTTCTTTTTGTCTTCCTTTTTGATAGAGGGTAAGAGACAGAACTAAGGGTAAGAGGAGAAACAACTGCAGCACTACTCTACAACATATGAAGCTTTCCCTGCTGCATGTGGTATCAGGGAACTTGAGCCAGGGTCCTCTTACATCGTGACTTGTGCACTCTATCATGTGACCATGTGTGCCACTGCCTTCCCCAATATGAAGCTTTTTTGTTTGTTTGTTTGTTTATCCTGGGATTCTTTGTATGTCCTCTTTAGTGGTTTCTCTCTTCAGATTTGTTGCCCACTATATATATATATATATATGTATATATATATATATATATATATATATATATATACATATATATATATATATGCCCTTTGTCAGTTGTATAACTTGAAAATACCTTCTTCTATTACTGGGATACCTTTGGTCCTTGGAGAATTTTCTTTTGCTGTGTAAAATCTTTAATTCATAATTCCATTTACTTGTTCTTGCTTTATTTTCCCTTGCTGATGGGATTGAGTCTTCACCTACATCTTTGATTCTGAGGTCCTGAAGTGTTTTTTTTGTTTGTTTGTTTTGTCATCACTAGGGCTTCATCACTATAGGTTGACTTTTGAGATAAACAAATACAAAGATAGAGAGACAGAGAGACATGTCAGCACCAAAGCTTTCCTCAATATGGTGATGGGCCGGGCATGAAACCAGGTTGTGCCCATAAGAAAGCAAGTGCACTGTTTAAGTGAGCTATCTTTCCAGCCTGATATTTCCAGTTCTGGTATTTCTTTCCAATGCTTTTTTTCTACGTATTCTATAGGTTCAGGTGTGATACTCACAGCAGTAATCCATTATAATATTGCATTTTATCCTCGACATCTAAGTGTTGGTATTATATTCCATTTTTCTTGTTGCCCACATAAAGCCCGCCTTTTAACTGACTGTTTTTAATTTAGCATTATTCAAACCATGTAGCAATTTGTTAATTACTAACATCAAGAACTGTCGCTTGGGGTTAAGTGCATGTGGCACAAAGTGCAAGGACCTGCATAAGGATCCGGGTTTAAGCCCCTGGCTCTCCACCTGCAGGGGGCTCTCTTCACAGGCAGTGAAGCAGGTCTGCAGGTGTCTGTCTTTCTCTCCCCCTCTCTATCTTCCCTTTCTCTCTCCATTTCTCTGTGTCCTACCCAACAACAACAACATCAATAACCACAACAATGTTAAACAACAAGGGCAACAAAGGGGAAAATATATAAATATTAAAAAAAAGTCTTTAAAAAAAACTGTCAGTCTAATCATTTAAAATTACCTTGGTATACCATGTTTGATCAGTTTACTCAATTCCTCCAAATTCAGTAGCAATTGCTAGCCAGAACTTCACCAAATAACTGTACCACATTTTATCTTTTATCTAGAACTTTGACTAATAGGCTGTCCAGATTCTGTGAAACAATTTCCTTTATATTTAAAATTTTCCACTTACTATTAATTTATTTTGCCATTAAGGTTATTGCGGAGATTCTTTGACTATACAGCAATCCTGTGGCTCCCAGTGGTCATTTGTCACTTCTTTTTATCTCTTTTACTTGATAGACCAGAGAAATATGATGAAGGAAGGGGAGAGAAACAATATGTATATAAATAAGAATCCCTTTCTGGAGTTACTTTCAAATTCACTCAGAAATTGACCAGATTCCATTGTATTTGGCTTTGTGTTGCACTTAGCCTTGCCAGCCAGCGTCTTCTCCCTCTAGTGGTCATGAGCACTGCCTTTCAAAGCCCTCTTTTCAAGAACATTTGTACGGTTTAAATTTCTCCACTGTCTCCTTCTTTCATTGTCTCTGAGTCTATCTTGAAAGGTATACTTTTGCTTTTAAACAGTTGGCACAGAGTAAGGAGGTTAAAATTCATTAAGGGAAGAGATGGAGAGACAGCATTATGGTTATGCAAAAGGCTTTCATGGCAGATGCTCTGAGATCCCAGGTTCAAACTCCAGCACCAATAAAGACAGAGCTCAGCAGTGTCTCTCTCTCTGTGTATCTTTATCTCTGTATCTCGGTCTTCTTAATCTAAAATAAAATGGTAAAAAATTAAAAAATTCAAGTTTGCATCTATTGCAGTTAAGGCAGGAACTCTAGTTTGCATATAGTTCATCTGGTTCATATCTGTTATTGCTAAGAAAGAAACTTTACTTTGATCCTCTCTATGTATGCTGTGCTGAAAAGAAACACTCAGATTTATAGGATGGACTTTTAGCATATGACTCTGAAAGTGTGAACTCCTGCACTTATGTGAAGGAGATAGATATATAAGAGGAAGAAGACAATGAAGAAGAGAATGATTTGAGAAATTTACCTCCTGTCCTCCTATTGGTCAGTGATTCTTTTTTTTTTATTTCTTTATTGGGGAATTAATGTTTTACATTCAATAGTAAATACAAGAGTTTGTCAGTGATTCTTGTTAAATAAAGTTTAAGATTTTTATTTCCAAGAGGCCTGTGCTATTGTTTATTTATGAGTAAAACCATCGATTATGTTTTGTTTCCTACTTTGTTTTAGCTTTGACTTTGAGGTGCTCTTTCAGGGTTTTCTCCCATATCCTATTTGTCATGCTATCCCTTTTTAAGCCACTCTGAAACTTTAAGATATTACTTTATGAACCAAACTCACCTAGCGTTGTTCCTACTTAGTGCTAGAGTAAGAAATACTTAATTTTTTTCTTTACTGGGGGATTAATGGTTTATAGTCAACAGTAAAATAAAATAGTTTGTACATGTGTAACATTTCTACATAACAATACAACCCCCATGGGTGGGATAAATAGCATAATGATTATGCAAAGAGATTCTCCTGTCTGAAGCTTCAAAGTCCCAGGTTCAATCCCATACACCACCATAAGCCAGAGCTGAGCAGTGCTCTGGTTAAAAAAATAAATAAATAAAAGACAAAAAATGTTACAATGCCCACTAGGTCCTCCACTGTCATCATGTTCCAGGATTTGAACCTTCTCCCCTACCCCAGAGTCTCTTACTTTGGTGCAATACACCATCTCCAGTCTAAGATCTGCTTAGTGTTTTCCCATCTGACCTTGTTATTCAACTTCTGTCTATGAGTGAAATCATCCCATATTTATCTTTATGTTTCTAACTTATTTCACTTAACATGATTTCTTCAAGCTCCATCCAACACGGGGTAAAGAAGGTGAATTCACCATTTTTAATAGCTGAGTAATATTCCATTGTGTATATATACCACAACTATTTCAACTACTCATCTGTTGTTGGGCACCTGGGTTGCTTCCAGGTTTTATTACAGATTGTGCTGCTATGAAAATAGGTATACACAAATCTTTTTGGATGAATGTGTTTGGTTCCTTAGGATATATGCCAGAAGAGAAATTGCAGGGTGATAGGGTAGGTCCACTTCTAGTCTTTTGAGAGTTCCCCAGATTACTTTACACAGGGGTTGGACCAACTTACATCCCCACCAGCAGTGCAGGAAAGTTCCTTTGTCCCCACAACCTCTCCAGCATTTGTTGTTGCTATAGTTTCTGATATATGACATTCTCACAGGAGTGAAGTGGTATCTCGTCTTAATTTGCATTTCTCTAATCAATCACTTGAAGCATTTTTTCATATGTTTATTGGACTTTTGGATCTCTTCTATGGAGAATACTGTGTTCATATCCTCTGCCTATTTTTGGGTGGGGTTATTTGTTTTCTTATTTCTGAGTTTGGTGAGCTCTTTATATATGTTGGTTATTAGCCTCTTGTCTGATATATGGCATGTAAAGATTGTCTCCCATTCTGTGGGAGGCCTCTTTGGGTGGTAGATTCATTTGCTGTGCAGAAGCCTTTTAATTTTATGTAGTCCCATTGGTTTATTTTTTATTTAGTTTTCTTTGTAATTGGATTTGTTTCCTTGAAGATGGAATATGGAGAAGAGTTCTGCCAGTAATTTCCTCTAAGTATTTGATAGTTTCTTGTCTAGTAGCCAAGTCCTTGATCCATTTGGAATTTACTTTTGTATTTGGTGAAATGTAGTGGTTCAGTTTCATTCTTCTGCATGTTTCAACCCAATTTTTCCAATACCATTTGTTGAAGAGTAGATTAAGAATTTTTTATAGGAGTCCTGTATTCTTTTATTCTGAATTTCCTAACATATGAAAAAAGAATCAGAGCAATCATGAGATGAGAGGTAAAATCTAGGACTTCTATCTTACACACAATTAGAATATAAAACATATTGGAATTTACATTGCATTAAGACAGGTAAATAAACTCTAATCATCCTTCAAAGTTGGCTATGAAGTCCACAACTAACTGGTAATTTTGGGACCTAAATTTGACTGTTGTTACCTCATGATATCTGTAAAATCTTATTTGACACTATGCCCTTGAATATTACATTATCTCCTGTTTTCTTGATTGTTACCTGTGGGTGGTAACCTCATAAGTGGTGAAGTAGTGATGCGTCTCTCTCTCTCTTTCTCTTTTGTCTCTCTTCCATCTCTCCCTCTTTCCCTCCCTCCTTATTTCTCTGCCAAGGACGAGAAAGGAAAGGAAAAAGAAATAAATAACTGGCCACTGGGAAATAGTGGTAGAGTCATGCAGGCAACAAGCCCCAAAAAGAACACTGGTAGAATGAAAAAAAAAAAAAGTAAAACGTTAAAATTAGTATTTAAGTTCTATGATAATCTAATCATGAAATCTGCGTTTCTAATCAATGTCAATTACTATTACCTTTGCAGTGAAAAGCACTGAGAACTTGTCCTGGACTGTGCTTCATCTGAAAATGTCAGTGTGTTCCAAAGTGAACACAGGAAATAAAGCATTCTATTTAGGTTATTCCTGTCAATATATACTTGATTTTAATCAAATAATAATAACAATAACCAAATGAAATATAAAGAACATACCATGCCATATAAATAATAGAAAGATAGAGATAAAATTATTTCAAGAAGTTTATAGTGGAAGATTATGTAATGTACTTACAACCTTGAGAGGCAGAATGGCATTTGATTTTAATCAAATAATAATAACAATAACCAAATGAAATATAAAGAACATACCATACCATATAAATAATAGAAAGATAGAGATAAAATTATTTCAAGAAGTTTATAGTGGAAGATTATGTAATGTACTTACAACCTTGAGAGGCAAAAATACAGATTTTTCTGTTTCTATTTTTTCAGGTATTAATTTAACATCTCTGCACTTTCTTTTTCTGCAGCTGCCTGGCAAAAATTGTGAGGAATTCATGCAAATTATAATCTCATAGAATCTCTCAACTCAGTTTATTTACCAATATTATGTCAATATGTTTGATTCTAAATATTTATTCCCTCAATTTTACTAATAGAACACATCAGTAGGAATACATTTATGATAATATTTATTTTTATATCTTTTCTCATCACATTTTATGGTAATAAAATTATTACTTCAAAATTACTACTTCAAAAATAAAAAATTAAAACCACTAAATCACAACTTACATAATGTCACATGTGAAAAACCAAATGGATTATAATGCTTAAATAATTTTCCACACTTCTATGTAAGGCTTTGTTTTCCATAATTAGACTTATTTTTATTTATTAAACGTGGAATAATAATCACTAACTCAGAATACCAGTATAAAAATAGTGCTTCTAAAATCTATTGTTAAACCAATCTTTTTTTTTTTATAGTTGATCTTTTAATTCAGAACCACAGAACAAAGAGCTTAGTACTCTTTAATTTTACAAATGCAATGAAAACTTTGTGTAGAGGGTGCTGAGTATATTTGAGATGAGTATAACTTGACTTATGTCATCTGACCCTAATAATTTTCATGGGCTAAACCGTAATGTTTTGCTTTCATTTTATTCTTCCTACTGTTATTTAATGATCAATTTCTGTGGTGAAGAACAATCATTTCACTTAAAAAAAAATATGAATGACAAATCCACTGGATAAGAGGTCTACAATTCTACACAATTCCACCACCAGGGTTCTGTATCACACCCCTGCCATTGGTAGCTTTCTTATTCTTTATCTCTCTGGGAGTATGAACTCAGGATCATTTGAATACTTAACAATAGACTCCTCTTATACTAGTATAAATGAAATGGAGGAAAATTGTAATGTATGAGGCTGTTCTTGCATTTAGGATTATTTTCATGAGTTAGATTCCCATCATTTTAATTACCAGAGCTGAATGAGAACTTTGTAATATTGAAATATGATAATTTTCAGATTATAGGAAAGGCTTTCTACCGGCACCTCACATGTAATATTAGTTAGACAGTTAAGGTCTGTCATTATAGCATTTTGCCATAGGCTACAAGAGATTGTTTTTTTTAAATTTTTTTATCTTTATTTATTAGATAGAGACAGCCAGTAATCAAGGGGGTGATAAAGAGGGAGAGAGACAGACACCTGCCACACTACTTCACCACTCGCAAAGCTTTCCTCCTGCGGGGACCAGGGACTCAAACCTGGGTCCTTGCACATTGTAACATGTGCGCTCAACCAGGTGCGCCACCACCGGCCCCCAAGGAAATGTTTTATTGGAGATATTTATTTTCTAAATATATTTATTTCTTGTTTCTGAATGGAATAGAAAAACTTTACACATATTCTATTATTTGAAAAAGCAGTTAGTTTAAAAGAAGAATATTTCCCGTTTCATTATATGCAATAATGATGTGAACAGCTATTCAAGTTCCTATTACTGTGTTTCTTGAATTGTTCTTGAAGCACAACAAAGTTTATCTTGGAAGGAAAATGCTAAATCTGGGAGTCCAATAGTTATGTCTTTAAAACTCACATTATTTTTTCTAATTCTTTCATGCATGGGTTTTGCCTGTGTACATCAATATAAATATCAATAAACAGGAAGACAACACGATGGCTATACAAAAATAAAAATAAGCCAGAGCTGAGCAGCGCTCTGGTCTTACTCTCCGTGTCTGTCATTAAAATAAAATAAAATAAATAAAATATTAATAATTAAAAAAGGAAACATGAATACAATCTTATCAAAAGTAAAAAAAAAAAATGAAGCTACTGTAGAGAAGTGCAAGTGTTACAAAATCAATGGATGGTTTGCCAGAGTGACAATTTAGATTTATTACTGGAATGACTGATGTAAAGTAAAAAGTCACAAAACAATGAACACACTAGAAAGATCCATGTTTTCAGGGGTGAAGGAGATGAAGAGGAATAGGCAGAAAAGAATTCTGGTCTTTCTTAAGATAGTGAAAATACCCTGAATTCTACTATGAGATTGTTGTCCAAAACCCGTACATTTCACACGAATGCCAAGAGAGGACATTTAAATACTCTAAGAACTTTGGGTGATGTTGCTGTGTCAGTACAGGTTCATTCTTACTAAAAGTGTACTACTCTGGTGAGCTGTGCTGATAAGTGAGAAGGCTGCACATATGTAGGGACAAGGAGTGTAAGAGAAATCTTTGTACTTTGTTCTCAGTTTTGCTGTTAATGTAAAACTGCTTTGAAATATTAAGCCTTAAAGAAACAGAAAAACTTGTCTAGGGATCACAGCTGCTTGCAAATAAACAAATAGTAATTCACTGAAACAGCAGATGACTCCACTGCTTCAAGATTTCCTCTAGGGTGTTGGATGGTTGAGTATAGGCTACCATGAGCAAGTTGCCCTTGTTCAGGCCCCAGCCCCACCTGTGGGGGTGGGGATTCACTTGAACTTGTGGTGAGGAAGTGCTACAGGTATTTTTCTCCCTCTCTATCCCCTGTCCCTCTCAACTTCTCTCTGTCTCTATCATACCAACACACACACACACACACACACACACACACACACACACACCATACACAAGGCACAGTAAAAACTTTCATAAGCGATATCCTCATGTCCTTTTTAGTCACCTTCTCTATGTGTGGTTGGTTATTAATATTTTAATTTCATTATCAGTATACAATCTGTAGCATATGAGCCCCTCATGGAGATGTAAGTGAAATAGATGATTGCTCTAGTCTTCATTTCTGTAACTGGAATAAATTAGTATCAGAATTAACTAGGTATACTGAACATATTTTCTTCACTACATTTCTAGGTTTTATTTGTTTTTGAGATGTTTTTTTTTTTTTTTTTTGGAGGGCTTGGGGGAAGAAGAGAGCAGAATCTTTTTTTTTTCTTTTCAAGAGTTTTTATTAGTGGTTTACTATTTACAAAATTAAAAGATAACAGGGGTACAATTCTGCACCATTCCCACCACCAGAGTTCTAGATTCCCAATCCCTTCATTGTAAGCTACAGAAGTTTTCCCAAGGTTTCACATATATGTTAACTATTATTTCTACAACTATCTGTCTATAATTGTTTTATTTATTTATTTATTTATTTATTTATTTATTTATTTATTTATTTATGTTTTTATAAAAAGGAAACACTGACAGAACCATAGGATAAGAGGGGTACAACTCCACAAAATTCCCACCACTAGAATTCCATTATCCCATCCCCTCCCCTGATAGCTTTCCTGTTCTTTAACCCTCTAGGAGTATGGACCCAAGGTCTTTGTGGGATGTAGAAGGTGGAAGGTCTGGTTTCTGTAATTGCTTTTTCGCTGAACATGGGCTTCCTGGAGCTACAATTCCCCAGAATCCCAACCCAGTGGGGAAAAAGAGAGGCAGGCAGAATCTTTTTTTCTAGAGTCATAGCCCTTGCTTTTCTGCCCCTGTTAAGAGTTCTGTAACCAGCCATGTACTTTTAGCACTGGGCATGGAAGCTATTAGGAAACACTTTACATTAGTGGCCAGCAAGCATTGTTGCCTAGATACATTGTTTAAGAAAATATCTCATACTTTCTTAAACAATGTGCCCTTTTAAATTTGACATGTAAAGCTTTTCATAGTTAATGGTTTCATTGTATGTGATTTTAAGGGGCTATAAATGTTAACAATTTAAAACAAAACTGGTTTTGCTTAGAATGTAGTCATAAGAGAATTCTCTTCTAACAACATGAACAAAACTGAAGTGTTTAGCTGGCAAAGATTTTAATTAGCTAAAATTCAAAAAGTGACAAGCCCATCTTGGGGGAGAAAAGACCCTCAACACCTCTTATTCTTGGCAAAGCAGCAGGAAGTAAAAAGCAACTGCCATAAATTTCAGTTAGAAGACTGATGAAATTGATCAAATTTGTAAAGCCTGTTCTGGCACAATGGTTTAGAATCCCTGGGAGGCCAGTCAGAACAGGAATCCCCCTGCAATTCCAACTTTATTTATTTATTTATTTTTAAGATTTCCACAGAGAGCGTGTGAGAATGATTGGCAGCATAGTAGGAGACTGAAGAACTTTGAAGAAAAAGGGCTGAAGTCTGAGTATGATTGGTAACAGTATGCCTTCATTCAGTCTTGATTGCAATGATTAAGGCTTTTCCACTTGGTCAGAAAACATTTTATAAATGTTAAATTTCTAAAAATACTGAATTTTGATTTTTTTTTTTACATTTATTTTCACTCTAATATTTATGTCCTTCCCTTTTCTTGCTTTTTTTTTTCTAGTTTTTTCCATATTCTCACGGCAGGTGGTTATAGTACTTAAGGACTTCTTCTGAATATAGATCTTTATAGTTACTCACCCACTTGTGAGTACCGCTTAGGATGCATCCCATACTGTTTGAATATCATTGTACTTCTGTGACTCTAAGCAGGTTCTGACCTCTCTTACTCCCTGCCTTTTTTCAACTCAACAATAACAGTATCACTGTTGAGCTTCCACTTC
The DNA here is from genome assembly GCF_950295315.1 of Erinaceus europaeus. Taxonomy (NCBI): domain Eukaryota; kingdom Metazoa; phylum Chordata; class Mammalia; order Eulipotyphla; family Erinaceidae; genus Erinaceus; species Erinaceus europaeus. The sequence continues at coordinate 14,496,728 of NC_080180.1, read as the reverse complement.
TTTGTGAATTTCCTAAATTGCTCTGTTTTACCTGTCAAATGTTTTCCAGTTTTATTAACTACATTATGTACATTTTCAGTTTCCCATATGAATATACTTACATATCACAAGTGGTTTTGCCAACATAAAATAAATGTGATATCTAATATTGTGCATAAATGCCTTTGTGGTTGGTGGTAATTGTGGAGAGAATATTGAAAATCCACTCTCTTGCAAATTTCTGGGATATTATACACTGTTATTATCTACCATGACCATGATAAACATAATTTGGTAATCTAATAACAATATTTGTAGCCTTATTGACCAATATCATTTTACTTTGCAAACTGGTACTCATCTAGTCTTGTTTCTCTAAGTTGAACTACAGGCTGAAGAAAGTAGAGACTTGACTATTGTCTGGTCAGTAAAACAGTCAGTAGGCTGATTTGCCTTGTGCATGCATGATCCAGGCCTCAGCTCAATTCACACTGCATTGAAGTAAGCTTCAGCATTGTGGGGCCTCTCTCTCTCTTCCCCTCTCTCTCTCTCTCTCTCTGAAATAGTGAAAAAGAAAAGAAAAAATAAACTAGACCAGTGTTATAGCACTGCACGTAAACATTAATTTAAAATGATTAAAAACTTGAATTGTGTATAAACTGGGTGTAAGACCTAAAACCATGAAGCATATAGAAGAAAACTTGAGTGATGATAGCCCTACTACCTTGATATCATTCAGAGATGTTCAGAAATTTGACTTCTCCAAGCATGTAGAGAAAAGCAAAAATAAACAAATGGGACTGCATGAAATGTAAAAGCTCTGTACAGTGAAAGAAGATTTCATCTAATTGTAAGAACAATCTAATGGGAGGAGATATTTACATACCCTGCATCCAACAAGAGTTAGTTATATAGATAATATATGTATATATAATATTACTCTATATGTGTGTATATATATATACATATATATATATAATTTTTTAAGTCCACCAGTCATCCAGTTACTGGAACTGTAAATCAGCCTGTATGGAGGATAGAGTTTCTCAGGGAGCTGAAGAGATATTATAATAGCTACATAAAAAGACTTTCATGCCTGAGATACTGAGAGTCCCAAGTTCAATCTCCAGCGCTACCATAAGCTAGAGCTCAGAAGTGATCTGTGGGGGAAAAAAATCAAGCAAAACTTAAGTGAATTTATTGCAGCTATACCTGCTACACAAGTATTTCTCAAAAGACTCATTAGCAAAACACTCCATACCATTGTGAAATAATGGCTGTGAAATCTTTTTACCAAATCCATCATTTTACCAAATGATAATGACCATTTTACCAAATGACAATGACCTACCTCCTTTGCAGTCATCATGACAACTTGGTATCTGAAAACTCTGGAGGAAAAAAGTGAAAAATCTGTGTTCTTGTCTGTATCTTAGAACTCAGAATGGGATTTAGAACTTAAGAGTAGGATTCAGAAAGATGAGCTTGGACAGAAGCCATGAGGTGGTGGCAAGCATATTTGGATCTCACTGCAGATACTGAGACTCAGTTGATTCTCCTGAATCTACCTGTGTGCTCTTGGAACAATCTCTTGAGACTTCCATTTTAGGTCTCTGTGATTTTCACCTCTTAAATAGTCTTCTTGCTGTGAACCACCTCATTTGTCATTCTGAAAAGCTTTTGTCTTTTTCCCTGTAATCTGCCCCATTATATTCACAAGCAAAATCACTGCTATCTTGGTGCTTTCTTACCTATTACATTTTGCTTCGTTGTCAGATGATTGGCCTCAAAATATCAGAAAATGACAAAAAGCTGTTGGAGGAAGTTAAGGCAGCATCAGGCTCACTTTCAGAGGCTCCCACTTTTCTGGCATGTTGACCCCTAAAGTCCAAAGCACTTTTGTATCCCCGATCTTCAGTGTTTGTTCAGCCGCATGTGGCTATGATAGCTCTGTCTTCTTTTTCTTGACCTCTAAACTGAATAGCAATTAAGAACCAGCAAGTGCCTCAAAGCAGAAAATACCAGGCTCAGCTCACAATGTTTTCTTGGTGCTACATTGACCCTTAAATCTTACCTGTCTTGCATGCTTTCTGAAGTCTTCAAATGTCAGCATGTTTGTATTTCATCTACCTTGTACAATTGTTCCCATTGTTGTGTTTGTGTGCTGCTCAGTGAATAGACAGGATTCACTGTCCAAAAAATTTTAAGTTGAAAACAGTACTTTGAAGCATGTCATGGTAAAAAATATCTGAACTACATCTTGTCAATTCTGTTAATCTATGACAGTATTGGAACAGAGGTTTTCCTCCTTATGGGCATTTTATATTTAAAAGCAAAGCTTGATGTTTAGTGGAGAATTGTTTGAATGGTCACTTGCTGTTTCTGGTAAGTTCTTAGATGTGTGACAGCTAGTGTTATGAGTATATCAGGTGATTGGGGCGTATCAGAATTTGAAATAGATATAGCAGGAAACAGATATTCTGTATATACTAGTTTTACTTTTATGTAGAAAATAAGTCATGAATAAATTCTGCTAGAGCTGTTTCCAGTGCTATGTTTAAATTGCATGGATTTTCTGTCAATGAATGTGTTAACTGTAGCTGTCAGGGCTCATGGAAGTACAGCTGAGAGAGCGCATGCAGCACAGAGAACAAGGATCTAGGTTCCAGGTCCCAGTCCTCACCTGCACTGGGGAAGCTTCACAAGTGGTGAAGCAGTGTTGCAGGGATCTCTATTTCCTCATCCCTCTGAGTTTCTCTCCTAAATAAATATTTTTAAAAATAGAAATAATTGCAATTTAGTATTTCAAAATATTATATTTTAAATTTATCATAGAAATGTATCATTATATCCTGGGGTCAGGGAGATTGCATAATGGTTATGCAAAAACACTGAATTGTAAGGCTCAGAAGTCCTAGGTTTAGTTTCCTGTAGGACCATAAGCCAAAGCTGAGCCGTGCTTTAGTCTGTTTCTTTCTGTACCTTTTTGTCTGCATCTCACTCTAGCTTATTAAAATAAAAAGTATATTAAAACAAGGAGACGTACTGTATCCAACATTAGGGAAACAGCAGAGGTATAATTTGATATAATTGAAGCAAATATCATTTGAAAGAAAGTGACTAGAATCCCACCCATTTTTTTTTAATGCAAGCAGCAAGACACAGTGACCAAAGATTACACTCAGAGGTAGTGGATTATGCTTTGTTACTGATATACATGTGCAGATGTGGTCTGTCATGTGAACAGTATAAACAAAGCAAGATGAATGAGAAAGTCTATGAAAAATTGGAGTGACTCATTGTATAGCATTCTTTGTAAGGTATACTTAATTTTTCCTTTCTAAGTTATATAAATGCAACACTGCATCTTAACAACTGATGGTATCTTCAAATAATTGAAATGTAGTATCGATATATATTTTATTCTGTGTTTTTAGTACCCAGTGCCTTATATACAACCTATACGAAAGATCAGAAGAGACTGGGTATGTTTAAGGTGGTCTGACTGTAGACTTATACCAAAGTAATGTCTATGCATATTTAAATTTTGAGGCTTCTTTTTTATACAAAATAATACAAAACTATGACTTTATATAATAATATTAACTATATCATAAACTATGAAATATCAAATAATGCAAAATTAAGTTTTTCTCTTTTTAATACTTTTAGAAAGGATTTACTTTATAATTATGCTTTCATTTGAAAATTTTGGATAGCTATAGATGTATATTTTATGTGATTTATATACTCTACTTAGGAATGTCTAATATGTTGGAACTTAATGGGACTAGGTTAAGTAATAGATCACATTTGATATTTTTAAAATTATTAAGCTTTTTTGCTATTCTTGTAGTAGAAACATATGTATAGAATTTTCTTTACATCTTCAGTGATAAAATACTGAAATGGAAACTTGATTTCCTGGGATCCATTAGTTGACACATTATCATTTTAGAAAACAATGTATTTTCTCTTCACATTTATTGTAAATGAATTATTACTCTATGATATTTCTTTGTATCCTTTTTTAGAGAAATTCAGTAAGTGTGACAGTATTTTTCTCAGGTCACCATTTGGACAGCATGGCCTTATAAAATACAGGGAGATAACAGTCCTAGGACTAAAAAGGATGAGGTGAAATTTTAGGTTATCCAGTTATTAGTGAGGTAATTTAAAAAAGGAAAAAAGAAAAAAAAAACTTTTCAAATTTTGCTGGTAAGCGAGATAACTCATGACAGAGCTAGACAATATTCTGGTTTCTCATTCCCCTTTTTTAAAAAAAAACTTTATTGGGAAGCTTAATCATTTGTAGTCATCAGCAAAATACAGTAATTAGTACATGCATAACATTTACATATAACAATACAACCCCCACTAGGTCCTCCTCTGCAATCGTGTTCCAGGACCTGAACTCCCCCCCCCAACCCCATTACTTTGGTGCAATACACCACCTCCAGTCTGAGTTCTGCTCAGTGTTTCCCCTTCCGATCTTATTTTTCAACTTCTGCCTGTGAGTGAGATTATCCCATATTCATCCTTCTCTTTCTGGATGATCTCACTTAACATGGTTCATTCAGGCTTCATCCAAGATGAGATGAGGAAGGTTAGTTCACCTTTTTAATAGCTGAGTAATATTCCACTGTATATATAGACCACAACTGAGGAAGGTTAGTTCACCTTTTTAATAGCTGAGTAATATTCCACTGTATATATAGACTACAACTTAATCAGTCACTCACCTGCTGTTGGGCACCTGGGTTGCTTCTAGTTTTTGGCTATTACAAATGATGTTGCTGTAAACATAGGTGTACACAAATCTTTTTGGATAGTTGTGTTTGGTTCTTTGGGACATATGCCCAGAAGAGGAATTGCAGGGTCATAGGGTAGGTCCACTTCTACCCTCTGAGAGTTCTCCAGACTGCTCTCCACAGGGGTTGGACCAACTGACATTTCCACCAGGAAGGTTCCTTTGTTCACACAACTTCAGCATTTGTTCTCACCCGCCTTTTACACAAAATCTTAAAAAGTGAAAATAAAAAGTTAAGAATTAGTAAATGCTATTTGCTACTCTTTTTACTTAGATCAGAAAACAAAATAGTTAGGATTAATACTTTATATTCAAAAAACTGTATTGACATTTTACCAGTTTTACATATAATAGATCATGTATAATGATATATAATAATATAACTATATGATAATATATAATATTACATATATATTCTCAGAACACTGCTCACCTCTAACTCATGGTGGTTAAAGGGATAGTATCTTCATGCCTCAAATGTGAAAGCCTATTATATAAACTACAGGGCTAACTTCCCAGTCATTTAAAAACGTTTTTTTTCACCACATCACTGCGCATTTCTAGTTTCTGGTGATGCCTGGAATTAAATCGGAGACGTACAGTGTCTCATGTATGAAAATCTGCTGTGTGACTGAGGAGATAGCATAGTAGTATGTCTGAGACTCTGAGGTGCCCAGGTTCAATTCCAAGCACCACTGGAAGCCAGAGCTAAGCAGTGCTCTGGGCTCTCTCTCTCTCTCTCTGTATCTATAAATCATTAAAATGAATAAATAAAATAATAATTTAAAAAATCTGTTGTGCTGCCAATGGCAGTGACCTGGGTTACTGCTGGTGCTTGGTGTTGGCTCTATGAATCTCCTGCTCCTGGTGGTCATTTCTGCTTTCTTTTCCTTTCCTTATTTTCCGTTCTTTGCTCTTTTTTTCTTTCCTATTTTATTTTAGAAGTCAGAGAGAAATGTAGATGGGAAGGTGAGATAGAGAGGGAGAGAGAAAGATAGACACCTGCGGACTTGCTCCACTGCTCCTGAGGTGTTCCCCCTGCAGGTGGAGGGCTGGGGCTTGAAGCAGGTCCTCAAACGTGGTAATTAGTGTGTGCTCTCAACCAGGTACACTATCCCCCACCCCTCCGGTAGGTTTTGATAAACTGTAATAACATTTAAAATTTAAAAAAACTATTTCATGGGACCAGGTGGTGGCACACCTGATAAGCACACACATTACAGTGCTCAAGGATCCAGGTTCAAGCCACTGGTCTCCACCTGCAGGAGGAAAGCTTCATGAGTGTTGAAGCAGTGCTGCAGGTGTCTCTGTCTCTTCCTCTATCTCCACCACTCCTCTCAATTTCTCTCTGTCTCTAGCCAATGATAAATATTTTTTTAAAAGATTGTTTCACCAATAATGTATTAAGCATGTTACCTATTACATTTCTCCACATAAAAATAAAATGTTTGCTCAAAATTCTCAACAAAACCCATTTTAGTAGGTTTTTTTTAATTTATTTTACTTATTTTGAATATCCTAACACATACCTTTGTTACTGTAGAAAACTGGTAAGATCATCTAGGATCTGTCTTACAATGTACATTCACCTTATTGCATTTATATTTGACGTAGAATTATAAAACACACATCGCTTTTGAACCTATGCATGTCAATCTGTAGGAACCAGCACATTGTGTTAGACTGGCTGCTCTTTCAAGCTAAAACTCATTTTCCTGCAATCCCTAAAACAAGTTGTGTCCACTCACACTAAACAAACCAGATACTTTAAAGAAATATTAGGCTGAAACTAGTTTTTCATTGCGTTCTCTTTCACCCTGTTTCCTATCAGGAGATGTAATATATGCCTTTTGCTCCCTCCATTTTCATCTGTATTTAATGCACTTTGAATCCAGAAGATCTAATTTGAATAATTTGCCTCTTGTCCAGCTTAAATGAAATGACTGTTTGATAAAATAAGAACATAATTCCTTAATCATTAGTGCATGTAGCTGAACATGCTACAATGATTCTGAAATATCTAATTATGTTCCACTTGCATGATGTAGTGAATAAAATTTTTAAAATGTGGTTTTTAATCCTTTGGAAATTAGAAGTTTGTTACTCTGCAATAAAAAAGGAATGTGCTGTTATTTTAATATGTTTAGCTTAATGTAATTTATTTTTTTTTGGTAAATGGAAAATGTAATTCTTTGTTACTACCAAGTGCTTGATTCATTTTCATCAAAATATGTTCCTTAGTGACTTCAAATCTATACTTCCCATAATGTAAAAGTGAAGAGTAAACAATTAAAATAGCATATAATTAAAAAATATGATAGTCTGTAAACCACAATTTATCTGTATTTACTATATGTCTCTAATTAATACCTCTAATTGGAAATGGTAATACATGATGAATAAAAGTAACAAAAATCACCTGCCTTTTTAAGTGAAAACTTTCAAGTATTTAAACCAGTTTTCGATGGCTTATAATATAACTTTAATATACAGTCAGACATTAAATTCTGTATTGTTTCTAGTGAAACATTGTCATGTACCAACAATTATATAAGAGTTTCTCCCATCATTTATTGTAAACACTAGAAAAGATGTTAAATGAATCTGCACTGAGCATACTAATAATTGCGAAACCAATGACTTCACAATGTCGGGCTTCCATCTATACATCCATGGCATGGCAACTGCTTTACTTTCTCTCATTTCTCAACAAAGGATAAATATGTAAGGGACTAGAGGTGAAAAAAGTGGATTTTTTTTTCCTTTTGAAAGATGTAGACAGCGCACCTGGTAGAGTGTACACATTGCTATTTACAAGGACCTCGATTGGAGCCCTGACTCGCCTCCTTAAATGGAGGATGCCTCAGGAGTGGTGAATTAGGTCTTCATGTGTCTATCTTTCTCTATCCCTCTGTCTCTTTTTTCAATTTTATTTTTTGCCTCCAGTGTTATTGTTGGGGTACGGTGCCTGTACCATGAATCCGCTTCTCCTGAAGGCTATTTTTTTTTTTCCCTTTTGTTGCTCTGGTTGTTTTAGCGTTGTTGTGGTTATTATTATTGTTGTTATTGATGTCGTTTTGGATAAGACAGTGAGAAATAGAGAGAGGAGGGGAAGACGGGAGGGGGGGAAGATAGACATCTACAGACCTGCTTCACCGCTAGTGAATCTAACCCCCGTCCCAGCCCAGGGCTCGAACCGGGATACTTCCGTTGGTCCTTGCGTTTTTGCACCAAGTGCTCTTAACCTGCTGCGCTACTGCCTGACCCCCTCACTAGTCCTCTCTCTCTAGCCCTCTCCCTCTCTACCCCTCTCCGTCTCTAGCCCTCTCTCTCTAGCCCTCTCCCTCTCTATCCCTCTCTAGCCCCCTCTCTCTCTAGCCCTCTCTAGCCCATCACCCTTTACATCTCTCAGTTTCTCTCTGTCCTGTCATGGACAATAGGAAAAAAAAAAAAAAACTGGCAACTATCTCCCTCACTCTACACAGGCTATACAGTTGTATTAAAATATTTCCTCTATAATCATAAATTCATAAAAATGTAATGCTTCAAAGTTAACGGTTTTTTTTTTCTCAATAGCTTGTTATTTGCCAGAATTGATTTGGAAAATGAGTAAACAACAAAAATTTAACTTGTAATAAACATCAGTAGGAAAAAGTCAAACATTTTATCAGTGGGAACAGTAGGTTTTCCACTCCAGTATTCTGTATTTTTGCCAAATAACCTTATTAATGTATGTACTTATATTTTTTCAATCTTTTTAAAAAAAGAATACAACTGAAATTTCAAATAGTGTGTAATTATAATGTGATAGCGAAGAATTAGATGCCAGTGACCCAAAGCATTATCACAATACAGTTGAGATCCTGGTGCTTTATGTTTTTTAAGAAAAATAATCCAATAAAGTTCATTTTTTGCTTAGATCAGATATCCATTTATTATTGAAGTTTTTTTTTTTTTCTCGTGATCTTTAGGGATTAAATGTCAAAGATACTGAAAGCAATCACCTTAGAGATTCCTTACATCTCTTACTGCTTGACTGAGCACAGAAGGCTTAGGAGTAACCCTGGGGGATCCACTGTCTCACTATGTACTTAAAAATCTTTCATGTTGCCTGGATTCAGCACTCAAGGAGCCCATGCTACAAGAGCAATGCAATTAACCTTTCCTATAAATTATATGTGCAAATGCTCCATGCAGTAATTGGACAGAATCATTTTCCATCATTTGCAGAATGTTAGGAAAATAATGTTGATCATTTTACTAGGCAATTTGAAGATTACAGATTTATTTTGTATTTTTAACAAGTTAAATGCTTTGAGAGACAAGAAAATAGCATCATTTATGTATGTATATGTATTACTGTTTCTCTTCTTTATAACATCCCTTCTCAAGAAAATGAGACAGGAAGCGGCCGGGTTGTAGCCACCTAGTTGAGTGCACATGTCATAGTGCTCAAGGACCCAGGTTGGAGCCTCTGGTCCCCACCTTCAGGGGGAAGCTTTGCAAGTGGTGAAGCAGTGCTGAAGGTGTCTCTCTGTCTCTTTCCCTCTCTATCACCCACTTCCCTTTCGATTTCTGTCTTTATCCGGTAAGTAAATAAAGATATGGAGTTGGGCCTTAGTGCAGCAGTTTAAGAGCAGGTGGCGCGAAGTGCAATGACCAGCGTAAGGATCCGGGTTCGAGCCCTCTGGCTCCCCAACTGCAGGGGGGTCACTTCACAAGCTGTGAAGCAGGTCTGCAGGTGTCTATCTTTCTCTCCCCTCTCCGTCTCCCCTCCTCTCTCCAGTTCTCTCTGCCCTATCCAACAATGACAACAACAACAATAATAACTACAATAATAAAAAAACAAGGGCAACAAAAAGGAGTAAATATTAAAAAAAAGAAATAAAGATAATGGAAAAAATTGTAAAAAAAGAAAATGAGACTGGAAAATGTATCACCATATGCTTATGTTTTAATGATAGTTTAATGTTATTTTCAGTGTAATATTCATTCATTCACTGAACATATCTTATTTTTATTTATTTACTTTTTATTATTGAATAGATACAGAGCTAAATTAAGAGGGCAGGAGCTGATAGAGAGAGACAGAGAGCTACCTACAGCCCTACTTCACCACTCCTGAAGCTTTCCCCCATAGGTAAGTACCAGGGGTTTTGAACCTTGGTCATTGTGCACATAATGTGTATATTTAACCAGGTGTACCACCGCCTCACTCTTTGATTGTGAGAGGAGAACAACATAAGATCAGTTCTTTTAACAAAGTCATAAGTATATAATACAATAAAGTATTGGCAATAAAAAGCATTGTTACATTGCAGAATCTCCAGAATTATTAACCATGCTTAGTTGGAACTGCCTGGATCTTAGTCATTTTCTAACCCTCCCCTCTGTAGATGCTAGCAACCACCATTATCCTCTTTGTTTTTATTAATTTTTAATGTCCCTGTATAAGTGAGATCATGCAGTATTTGTTCTTTCATGGCTCCTCTATTTCCCATATTGTAATGTCTTCAAAGTATATAGCATTCTGCATGGTTTCCTTATTTCAAAGGCTAAATAATATTATATCCTATTATAGGGGAGAATTCCTGTCTTTTGACTATAGCTTAACAATTATATTTTTATAAGACAGATAACCTTACTAAATTAAAAACGAAATATATTTTACAGGATATGAAGATCCACAGACAGATGATTGAGATTTAGATGATAACCCGAGCTTAGGAGAAAGGAGTGTTTGTATCTTCATATGGGTAGGAGAGGGTCTATAAGATGGGAGAGGCAAATGCTTGGTAAAACAAAATTGTCCTGAGAAATTGAAACAAAGAGACCTAAATAGGACTCTGAATAGACCGGCTTGCTAACTTCCTTCCAATCTATTGTGCATACCTCACTCTCGGGTAGCTATCTCTCAGAGATAGTTCTATTCCTGCAACAGATGCTCTGTCTACATATCTTAAGGCATAAATGTGCAGATAATATATGTAAGTACTTTCTTATGAGTACTTTGGATCTTGATTGTCTTCAGATAAAATTAACCCCTACACCAAGCTGGTACTTCTTGAGATTCCCTCTCTTTCACCTGAACATTACATGTCCTGTGTGCATTTACCCATCAATGGGCATTTTAGCTGTTTCAGCATTTTGATTTTTGTGACTAATATGTCAATGAGCATAGAAGTACCAGTGTATCTGGGATTCTGATTTAATTTTGGTCACAGAGCTGAGATCAGTGGATTATTTAGATTATTTTTTTGAAGGACTCTATCTTGCTTTTCATGATTACTTAACACCATTTTATTTTACCACCAATAGTGTACAAGGGTTTGAATCACCAGTAATTTGTTATCTTTAAAAAAAATTATTTATTCCCTTTTGTTGCCCTTGTTGTTTGAGTGTTGTAGTTATTATTGATGTCGTTGCTGTTGGATGGGACAGAGAGAAATGGAGAGAGGCGGGGAGAGAAAGACAGACACCTGCAGATGTGCTTCACCACTTGTGAAGCGACTCCCCTGCCGGTGGGGAGCCGGGGGCTCAAACCAGGATCCTTACGCCAGTCCTTGCTTTGCACCACCTGCACTTAACCCACTGTGCTACAGCCCGACTCCCTGTTATGTTGTTTTTTAAATAATAACTATCCTAACAAGTGTGAACTACTATTTACTTGCAATTTTGATTTGTATTGCTCAGTGATTAGTAACATCAGACACCTAGTATAATTGAAAAATATGGTGCTGCTGACCAAAGGGCAGACAGAAATAAAGCTAAAGTGGGCATTTTAGAATAGAATTGAAGGTAGTGAGATAGAATGAGGTATTTCATTATTGTATTTGCTGTAAAATTTATGGTAATTTGACTCTTCTCCACTTTTTTAATATATGCATGTATCTATTTAAAATCATCTTTATTGGATAGAGAGAGCCAGATATGGAGAGGGAAGGGTGGATGAAGAGAGAGACAAAGAGACACCTGCAGCCCTGCCTCACCTCTTACAAAACTTTCCCCCTGCAGGTAGGGACCAGGGGCTTGAACCCAGGTCCTTGCACTTTGTAACATGTGTGCTCAAACCAGGTGTGCCACCACCCCTCAGTTCAACTCTACCTGCATTAGCTCACTAACAGTGTTTTGCTGTTTGTTACTCTATATACTGCCTTTAACTATTGAATTTATTTAACTTTTTTATTTAACTTTTATTTATTTAACTTTTCAATAAGTTAAATAAAATTTATTTAAATTTTTTATTTATTTAACTTTTTAATTTAACTTTATTTATTTAACTTTTCAATAAGTTAAATAAAATTTATTTAACTTTTTAATTTATTTAACTTTTCAATAAGTTATATAGTTGATATGATTCTTTCAAACAAGGCTCTATTAAAATGTAGTAAGTAGATAACTAGATAACTTGGGTTCATATTGTTGGCGAAGAAACTTAGCTTTGTGCACATAGAACAGAGTTCAAGGACCTGCACAAGGATCCTGGTTCGAGCCCCTGGTTCTCCATCTGAAGGGGGGGGGTCACTTCATAAGCAGGTCTGCAGTTGTCTTTCTCTTTCCCTCTCTATCTTCCCTTCCTTTCTTAATTTCCCTCTGTTCTATCCAATGGAAAAAATGGCCTCCAGGAGATGTGGATTTGTAGCACAAGGCACTAAGCCCTAGCTATAAGCCTGGAGGCAAAAAACAAACAACAAAAACCATTAGCTAATCTTTCTTTCCTTTTCTAGATCCGTATGGCTGGAAATAGTGAATCTGACATAGACAGATGAACAGGAAAACAAGACAAAATCCAATTTCAGTCATTTAGAGGAGAGTTATCATTATGAATGAATCTGTCAAAACAACATATTTAAATATATTTTAGGCAAAAGAATTCTTGATTTCTTTCCCATTTTTTCCTTATATTTGGACACTAACTTTATAAGAAGAAAGAAGTCCTAGATACTTCCCTCCAGATAGAAGAAAGCATTTATCACAGAAAGTATTTATTTCCCGCTTTTTGTGAGGCAGAAGGGATTAGAGAAATTCCTGTTTCTGATATTTCTCAAGAAATTTTATACTAACCAGTGTACTGATTTTACATACAGTCTGACTCCAAGTCCTTAGAATATGAAGAAGCATTGCTCTAGATAGGCTAAAAAAAATGATGATGGAAGTATTAACACCTCAGTGATCTAGGAAGACCTATCTATACATGTAATATTTCTGAATATACATGTGGCAGCAAAATTAATATCATTAGGTAAAACATAGAAGTTACGTAGTTTTATTTCAGTTGATAAAAAAGCTTTTGTGCTATAAAGCCAAGGCAACGTATCTTTTAAATATAGTGTAGTACAAATAAATCCATTAAATCCACTGACATTAATACAAAAAAAATTTTGATATGAAGAAAAATTTATGAATTCCATCAGTTCACAATTTTTTGTGAAAAATTTTTATATACTATTACATTAGAGGAAAATTATGGAAGTTAGTACTTTTTTATTTAAGAAAGGATTAATTAACAAAAACATAGGGTAGGAGGGGTACAACTCTACACAATTCCCACCACCCAATCTCCATATCCCACCCCCTCCCATGATAGCTTTCCCATTCTCTATCCCTCTGGGAGCATGGACCCAGGGTCATTGTGGGTTGTAGAAGGTAGAAGGTCTGGCTTCTGGAATTGCTTCCCCACTGAAGACGGGCGTTGACTGGTTGGTCCATACTCCCAGTCTGCCTCTCTCTTTCCCTAGTAGGGTGGGTCTCTGGGGAAGCTGAGCTCCAGGACATATTGGTGGGGTCTTCAGTCTAGGGAAGCCTGACCGGCATCCTGATTACATCTGGAACCTGGTGATTGAAAAGAGAGTTAACATACAAAGCCAAACAAATTGTTGAGCAATCATGGACCCAAAGCTTGGAATAGTGGAGAGGAAGTGTTAGGGGGATACTCACTGCAAACTCTAGTGTACTTGTGCTTTCAGGTATATATTTTGTAGTAGTTTATGGATACGTGTGAACATATGCTCTCTCTCACAGAACCTGGTGTATATCTAGGTTTTGGGACTTTGTTAGAAAGTGAACCACCTGAGATGGAATTAGAGTATACTATGAAAGGAAAGGTCTCACCCGAGTAATGAAGCTGAAGGGTTGTCATTCCACACGTGAAGTCTCTGGACACAGTCTGAAGTGAAGCATGTTGAGGTGGCAATCGTTGCATTGATTAGGTTGTGATCGGCAGATGCAATATTATTTGATATGGATTGGGAGAGGCATATGGGAAAGTGGGCCCTATCCAAGGGTTCCAGGACTAGGGGAAGTAGAGGCTCTATAGTGCAGATGTGAGGTTCCTGCTGTCTTAGGGTTCAAAAAGACAATCGATAGTTAATGTTATCATCATATTATTTGGTAATTGGGTTAACTTTGAAAAGTCCTTTTGTTATGGTTTGCTGTATAGTACCCAATATCTTATATATAGCTGTGTTATTGATTGCTTCTGGTCTACTTGGTCTAGGCTTTTGAGAGAGTCTGCATATCAATTACACAGCCTATATATTAAAAAGATTCAGTTTGTGTTTTGAAGAACTTTGAGACATACAATTAATTTTCCCCCTCTCATATTAATTAACTAGTGATTTATATGACTACATTTTACTAGGAATGTACATAAACACCATTCCCACCACCAAAAGACTGTGACCCATCCCTCCCACCCACTCCCACCCCCCAGGAAGTTAGTACTTCTAGTACTTCTATTGAGATCTCATTTGGAAGCACTGAATTGTACCTTTAGATAATACAGTACTGCAACTCATTAATTGCGGTGCAGTATTAGTTAATGACTAATTGTTCAAGAAAAAAAATCATTGCATCAACACTGAATCTTCAAATGAGACTTGATCTTATTTCTATTGCTGTGGAAATATACACTTCAGAATAAGACTTGATTTATTCATGTATGCAATAATTAAAATAGAAGTTAGGCCATTTATATATTAGTAATATTTCTTTTTTTTTAATATTTTATTTATTCCCTTTTGTTGCCCTTGTTGTTTTATTGTTGTAGTTATTATTGTTGTTGTCATTGTTGGATAGGACAGAGAGAAATGGAGAGAGGAGGGGAAGACAGAGAGGAAGAGAGAAAGATAGACACCTGCAGACCTGCTTCACCACCTGTGAAGCGACTCCCCTGCATGTGGGGAGCCGGGGTTCGAACCAGGATCCTTATGCCAGTCCTTGTGTTTTGCACCACCTGCGCTTAACCCGCTGCGCTACAGCCCGACTCCCATATTAGTAATATTTCTACAGTCATGTTAAAGTCAGACATTAAATATAATACTGTAGAATGGTAGAAATATAAGCTATATGAATATAGTATTCTGAACTGACAAAAGAACTTAATTTGTATATAAGATATTTAATATGACATTATACCTGAAAATTTTATTTAGCTCTTTTGAGTATGAGGTTTTATACACTTTCTAAAAGTGAACTTCTGACACAGACGATAGCAGTGAACATATATGGCTGATACTGACTGCTTAAAACAATATAGTGTGTTCATAATAAGGTTAAGGTACCTTATTCCCAGAAAGAAAAGTATATATATATATAGAAAAAAACAAACAACAGACTATATATATATATATATATATATATATATATATATATATATATATGTTGACCATTGGGGAAGAAGTTGTAAAAAAAAAAAAAAGTACAACAGCTAAGGACAAGGACTAGCATAAGGATCCTGATTGGAGCCCCCAGCTCCCCACCTGCTGGGGGTGGGGGTTGCTTCACAAGTGATGAAACAGGTCTGCAGATGTCTATCTTTCTTTCCCTCTCTCTGTCTTTCCCTCCTCTATCCATCTGTCCTATTGAAGAACAATGACAGCAATAACAACAATGATAAACAACAAGGGCAACAAAAGGGGAAAAATAGCTTTCAGGAGCAGTGGATTCATAGTGCTGACACTGAGCCCCAGTGATAACTCTGGAGGCAAAAAAAATACATCAGTGAATCTCAGATGTACTATTTCAGGTTAAACCTTTATATTCATATGGGATTTCTTTAAATACTTCCTTCTCTTTTAGTTTTCTGTTTTTTTTATCTCACCCCCTTCTTATCTCTTAAGATACATTTCCTGTCTATGTTGTGGTTTGTATTTAATGATTTCTGTTCCACAGAATGATACTGCCATTGCTATCTGATGTTCGTTAATACAGATTTGTAATTAAATATAGTATTTCGAGTAGTTAATACTTTTGTGAAATCATAAATACTTCCCCTTACCAGGAAATACAAATTTATGAAAATTAAGTTCCTAGATTAACCTGCCAAATAACATATATCATACTGTTCTCTTGACTTGACATGGAAGAAATTTGTAAGAAAGTAAATAAAAGGATATCCTATAAAGGAAGCATAGTTTTTGCTGTAAATTATCTTTTTTTCAATTTATGAAAAGTGAAGTTTCAGTTATGAAATAAAGATGTATTGGACTCGTAGTAAAAATTTGTATTGAGTGAAAATAGTATTTTCATTTAAAAATAGTTTATTTTTAATAGTAAGAGAAGTGGAGAGGAAAGGGGGAGATAAGGTGAGAGAGATGTGTGTAACACTACTTCACCACTAATGAAACTTCACCTTTGCAGGTGCTGGGTGCTTGAACCTCGGTCCTTGAGCGTTGTGATGTGTGCACTCAACCAGTTGAGCCACAACCCAGCCCCCTAAATATTTTCTGAGTAAGTTTTACTGGATATTATTACATAAATGTTTCTGTAGTTTACATTTTGAATGATCTCTCAACTATTTGATCTTCATAGGCAAAACAAAGTTGAACAGTATAGTCATTATCTGAATAATTATTTCAGTAGTTTTGTCTGTCTAGATGTTATATGTACAGTACACTTGCAAAACAGACTACATATGAAATAAGCCAATCAAATTGCCTTGGACTTCTTGCCAATGGGGTCTCCAAAGTCTTCTCCTGATCTTGGTCACTGCCACTGTAGACTCTGCCCTAAGGAGAAGTGTGTGTGTGTGTGTGTGTGTGTGTGTGTGTGTGTCTTTTTTGGACTTTGCCTTAGTGGAGCATAACCTTCCTTTATTTTTTTTTTTTGGAATTTTTTCTCTTTTTTCTTTATTTCCTTTTGTTGCCATTGTTGTTTTATTGTTGTTGTAGTTATTATTGATGTTGTTGTTGGATATGACAGAGAGAAATGGAGAGAGGAAGGGAAGACAGAAGGGGAGAGAAAGACAGACACCTGCAGACCTGCTTCACTGCTTGTGAAGTGACTCCCCTGCAGGTGGGGAGCCAGAGGCTTGAACCAGGATCTTTATGCTGGTCCTGCGCTTAGCGCCACGTGCGCTTAACCCACTGTGCTACCGCCTGACTCCCAACCTTCCTCTTTTAATGGCAATTGAATGTATACTTATATTCTTGCAATGTGGATTTTTCCCACTCAGATTGTAGTTATAGGCATTTGGCTTGAGTCATAAAGTGAAACTTCTCCACTCAAGTGGAAGCTGGCACATTGGTATTCAAATAGCATATGATACTAGATAACTAGAGAAAGCAGATTTAAAAAATCTAATTAGCTGAATAATTTCCTTAAATCCAAATGCACTTAGTAGATGTGCTATTGTTTAAAAAAGTCTAAACTCAGTGCCATTGAAAGTGAGACAGAAAATTTTCAAGTGGAATGAATTGTAGACCCTATACATTTTCTAATTTGCTTTAAATGAAGGTAAGCTATCACATCTTTATGAGAAAATACAATTTTTCCAATTAGAACAAAGCTCTCAATTGAAACAAGATATTAAGTCTAATTCTAGAGGAACAGCATTGTAAGGATGAGTTTTCTGAATTAGTTCTGGGATTCTATAATTGGCTCTCTAATTTGATTTAAAAATGTTAATGGCTCTTTTGTTTAGTAGATAAACAGGTACTGATAGTCCTTAATGTGTATTGTTCATGGATACATGAAATACATACATCGTACTTCTAAATATTTGTAAGCATCAGGAGCTCCACCACTTAGTGTGTGATACATTTTTGCCTGAAGAAATGTAATGACATTGCTTAATTATTCTTTTTTAAATTTTTAAGATTTATTTTATTTTATTTATAAAAAGGAAACACTGACAGAACCATAGGATAACAGGGGTACAACTCCACACAATTCCCACCACCAGAACTCCATATCCCATCCCCTCCCCAGATAGCTTTCCTATTCTTTAACCCTCTGGGAGTATGGACCCAAGGTCATTGTGGGGTGCAGAAGGTGGAAGGTCTGGCTTCTGTAATTGCTTCCCCGCTGAACATGGGCGTTCCATACTCATAGCCTGTCTTTCTCTTTCCCTAGTGGGGCAGGATTCTGGGTAATCGGAGCTCCAGGACACATTGGTGGGGTTGTCTGTCCAGGGAAGTCTGGTTGGCATCAAGCTAGCATCTGGACTGGTGCTTACTTGTTCTTAATGTTACTGGGGAAAGCAGTGGGAGGAAAAGACTTCTCTCACGGTGGGTTTCAGTGGATTCTTGGTGTTATCTGATTGGAAATCCTACACTGTATAATTTAAATCAAAGTATCTCCACATTGGTTCTCTGACATATGATGTCTGCTATTTAAGTGGAAGGCTCAGTGGAAGTCAGAATTACTCCTTTAAGAAAAATAGTGAAAGCAGTTCTATAGTACAGAAGGAATAGGGGAGATTGGTATTATTATCAAAGGCTAGAATGATGTAGAAGTAGTGTTTTCTGAAGAGCTCAATTTCTTTTTTTTAATATCTTTATTTATTCCCTTTTGTTGCCCTTGTTTTATTGTAGTTATTGATGTCGTCGTTGTTGGATAGGACCGAGAGAAATGGAGAAAGGAGGGGATGACAGAGAAGGGGAGAGAAAGATAGACCCCTGCAAACCTGCTTCACCGCTTGTGAAGCAACTCCCCTGCAGGTGGGGAGCCGGGGCTGAAACCCGGATGCTTATGCTTTGTGCCACATGCACTTAACCCGCAATGCTACCACCCAGCTCCCAAGGAGTAGTGTTTTCTATCATGTTCTCATTCAACACTCTTATCTACTGCATAGAAGATTAATTATTCTTAGAGAATGAAGTGTATTATCATAAACTTAAACAGGTGATGATATCAAATGCAGCTGTTGATCCAGATACATAGATGTGTTTTCACTGTTAGAACCTACCTTAACATATTACCATTCCTATATTCCTATACAACTGTGGAGTTATGTGTAAGCTTGGTAGAGCTTAGGGAAAACTCGCCCCATCCTTGGATGGAGGTCTGGGAAAGACACCCCCTTGTTCACAAGTCTTAACATGTACCCCACCACCTTCAAGTAATTAGCTTGACACATCAGTAGAAGGACCTTTTAAAGGCTCAGTTGCTACACCAGCCATTATGCAATGTGCAGTACTGTTTATCTGATAGCCAGGATTCTTGGGTATAGATAACAAGTGAAGGAATGGGAAGACATCACTACTGACCATTACTCCTTGGAAAAGTTGTATTACCTGTCTCCATGATTTTATTCTCTGCTGTCCTGGAGATCCTAGTTGCAGAAGGAAGGGGTGCTTCCACATGGATATAGAACAGAGTCCACTGTACTGGTAGTTAAGCCTGCCACACAGCTACTTTGTATTCCTTTTGTGTCTTAACAGTAGACAAAAAAGGGAATTAAAATGCTGATTGAGTTGCCTGCACAAGATATATCAGACTAATTTTCACAATGTATATAGTTAACAAGTATACAGCTAGAATAAGAAAAGATCATTTAGGGCATTCTTTAAAATATCTATGACTTATGGTTAAGATCAGTAGAAAACTACTCAACCTAGGCAAGACCACTAATGGCGCAGAACCTTCCGGAATAATAGTTTAGGCTATCCTAATAGAACTTTGACAGGTTGAAATGCTCACTAAGGACAGGGTATCATAGGGGGAGTTGAAGAGTGCGGGTATAAGTAGCGGTCACATATGATTGTCGTTAATATTTCCTCTTATACTGTTATCTATACATTCATGCTAACATATTCAGATATTAAGTAAATGTGTACCTTTATTCTCCCCTTGTTACACTGTCATAGACCATAATATATGGCCTTTTTTTTTTTTTTTTCCTCCTCCAAGGTTATTGCTGGGCTCGGTGCCCGCACCATGAATCCACCGCTCCTGGAGGCCATTTTTTCCCCCCTTTTGTTGCCCTTGTTGTACCTTCGTTGTTGGATAGGGCAGAGAGAAATGGAGAGAGGAGGGGAAGACAGAGAGGGGGAGAGAAAGATAGACACCTGCAGACCTGCTTCACCGCCTGTGAAGCGACTCCCCTGCAGGTGGGGAGCCGGGGGCTCGAACCGGGATCCTCACGCCGGTTCCTGCGCTTTGCGCCACATGCGCTTAACCCACTGCGCCACTGCCCGACCCCCAATATATGGCCTTTATATGAGTACTTACTGTTATTTCATTATGTATGTCACAGGTTATAAGAAGAGTTAACAACACTCAAAGTCTCTACCTCTTCATTTCAAGAAAGGGTTTCTATGGTTTCTGTTGCACATACAATAATTGCATCATGCTCATTTGGCATGATGGTGTCTTATTGTCTTTGTTGATTACGCTAATTCTAGAAAATGCATATGGGTGCCAAATTGGGACGGAACTGGCATGTGATGGTTAATTTTACATAAGCATGGCTGGGCTAAGAAACCAGAGAAGGGGTTAAATATTATTTCTAGCTGTGTCTGAGGGTGTTTCTGTAATAGGCTAGTATTGGAGTAGAAAGACTGAGTAAAAATGGTTGACTTTACCACTGGGAGGTGGGCATTATCCAATACATTTACTACTTGAATGTAATAAAATGCAGAGAAAAAGCAGATTGAAGTTTTCCACATGACTTAGGATATCAATAATCTCCTCTCTTCAGACACTGAGACCCTTGATTTTTCAGCTTTTCAGATGCAGACCTAAAAATCTCACATTGATTCCCATTGTTACACCTTTAGTCTCCAACTGAATTAAAGCACCAGCTTTCCTGTTTTTTCAGATAGAAGATTATAGAACTTTCTGTCCTTCAACCACATGAGCCGTTTTCTTTAATGTATCTCATCACTTATATATAGTTAACATAATAAAAAAGGGGTAGAAAAATAATAGGTCCAAATGAAGTCATAGAAAAGCCCTACCAAATCATAACACCTAACCTAACTGCAATTTTAACCTCTCCCAAAAGTGGGAATTTAAGCCAATCAGTCTGGAATTTCTGAGGTGTACTTGTGAAGTCTGCACTTAACCTCTGAATTTCCCTTAAATGTAGGTGACTTTGCCACATTTTTTTCTTTTGCTAATAACCTTCTTTTACTCACTTTCTAACTGGAAAACTCCTGCAATTTGTATAAGTCCATGCAGATGCCTTATATCTATTAGACCTCCAATCTTTATGGGCAACTTTTGGTTTTGAGTATCATTTTTATATCACTATATATAATTTTCTTTCCATTTCTTTGGAGAATGCTGGGTAACATCTCTTTCCTAGAGACTGAGTTATGGATACTTGCTTCTCTCTATATCCCATCCCCTCTCCTGATAGCTTTCCTATTCTTTAATCCTCTGGGAGTATGGACCCAAGGTCATTGTGGGATGCAGAAGGTGGAAGGTCTGGCTTCTGTAATTGCTTCCCTGCTGAACATGGGCATTGATAGGTCGATCCATACTCCCAGCCTGTCTTTCGCTTTCCCTAGTGGGGAAGGGCTCTGGGGAAGCAGAGCTCCAGTACATATTGGTGGGGCTGTCTGTCCAGGGAATTCTGGTTGGCATCATGGTAGCATCTGGAACCTGGTGGTTGACAGAGTTAACATACAAAGCCAAACAAATTGTTAACCAATCATGGACCTAAAGGCTGGAATAGTGAAGGTGAAGAGTTGGGGGGTACTCCATTTTGTAGATGGCTAGCAGGCATATTTTAGTTATATTCCAAAGAGCCTGTGGCTATACTAGTGTTTTGTTTGTTTGCTTGTTTGTTTGCCTAAGCCTGAAATCTGATATGCTGGTGGGTCCTAATTATTGTCTGGGGAGGTGATGTCATGGCTGGCAGATGGACCAGAAAGCTGGATCAGGTTAGAGAGTAGCTCCTAAATATGGGAAAGGTGTATAAATATTGTTGACTATAAACCCCATTGATTTGATATGATCTGGGACCCATATTCAGCTTAGGAGCCTATGTGACCTCTGCATCCCTGTAGATCTGAGCTCACATTCTGTGGTCATAATTAGGAACATTCCAAGCTGCCTCAATATCAGGACCCATCTTCCTCAGGTGGAGCATAGAGTATATTGTCCAGTCCCCCTTCAGAGGATGGAACATTCTCTACCATTGTTGATCCAAGTTGAGGGCAAGGTCCTATGGGGACCCACACAGGTCTCGTTGTGTTGTTCCTGTTAGGAATGACTGATAACAATGGAGAGAGGGATTTATTCGAGGTCTAGGTCAACCCAGTTTTCTTAGCACTGTTTGTTGAAAAGACTCTTTATCCATTTAATGTTCTGGGCCCCCTTTGTCAAAAATGAGTTGCCTATAGATATGGGGACTTAATTCTGGACTTTCAGTTCTATTCCACTGATCTAAGTATCTGTTTTAGTTCCAGTACCAACCAATTTGATTATAGTTGCTCTATAATATAGTTTGAGGTCAGGAAGTGTGATGCCTCTAGTCTTGTTCTTTCTCCTCAAGATTGATTTGGCAGTCCTAGGGAATTTTTTGGTTATAGGGAATTTTTTGTAGCCTTTGTTCTATATCTGAAGAAATTTGGTGATATCTTGATGCAGATAGCATTAAATCTATATATAGCTCTGGGCTGGATAGTCATTTTGATGATGTTAATTCCATTGATATGGAATATCTTTCCATTTCTTTGTATCTATTTCTATTTCCTTGGAGAATGATTCATAGTTTTCAATGTACAATGATTCATAGTTTTCATATCCTTTGTTAACTTTATTCCTAAATATTTGATGGTTCCTGTTGCTATAGTAAAGTGAATGGATTTCTGGATGTCTAATAATTTAGTGTTCAAATAGAAGAACACCACTGATTTCTGTATATTGAATTTGTAGCCTGCCACTTTACTGTATTCAATAATTTTCAGGATCTTTTTACTGGAATCTTTTGGTTTTCAATGTATAGGATCTTATCTGCAAATAGTGACAGTTGAACTTCTTTTTCTATCTCAATGCCTTTAACTCTCTCTTGCTGGCTAATTTTTTTTAGAGACGTTTAGACAGATTTATTTTAGAAATAGTGATTTTTTTCCCCCAAGGAGTACTGATATACTGTTAACATGTTCTTACCTGATTGCTATGGCTAGGACTTCCAACACTATGTTGAATCAATGGGACTACATCAAACTGAAAAACTTCTGCACAGTAAAGGGTATCACCAACTAACAGAAAGGCATCCTATAGTGTAGGTTTTTATACAACATACTTAATGTAAGGGACTACTAATAAAAATTCCTAAAGAGCTCAGTAAATTTAACACCAAGAAAAAATACAACGAAATGAAGTGAGAATGTGAACAGAAACCTTACAGAAGAAGAGATCCAGAGGGTCAACTGACACATGAGAAAAGGCTCAGTCATTGATTATCAGAGAAATGCAAATGACGACAACAGTGTGATACAACTTTACACCTGTGAGAATGAGAATGTCATATGTTAGAAATGACAGTAACAACAAATGTTGGAGGAAAAGGGCACATTCCTGCACTACTGGTGAGAGTGTGAACTGGTCCAACCCTTGTGGAAGATGACTAGATATTTCTCAAACACTAGAAATAGACCTACCCAACAATTTCTCTCCTTGGGATTTATCCAAAAGAAACACCTATCAGAAGAGATACATGTATTCCCATGTTTGTTTGTTTTTTCTCATTTTTAAATTTTATCTTTATTTTTAAAAATATATATATTTACATTTATTTATTGCCTCCAGGGTTAGTGTTGGGGCTCAGTGCCTACACTATGAAGCCACTGCTACTGGAGGCCATTTTTCCCCATTTTGTTCCCCTTGTTGTTGTGATTATTGTTATTGTTGCCATTGATGTTGATGTTGGATAGGACAGAGAGAAATGGAGAAAGGAGGGGAAGACAGAGAGGGGGAGAGAAAGCACCTGCAAACCTGCTTCACCACTCATGAAGTGACCCCCCTGAAGGTGGGGAGCAGGGGGCTCCAACTGGGATCGTTATGGGGGTCCTTGCGCTTTGCGCCACGTGCTACCACCAGACCCCCCTAAAATATATTTATTATTAGATAATGCCAGAGAGAAATTGAGACAAGAGGGGGACATAAAGAAGGAAAGAAACAGAGAAACAACTGCAGCCCTGCTTCACCACTTGTGAAGATTTCCTCCCTGCAGGTGGGGACCAGGGTCCTTGCGCACTGTCATGTGTCTGCTTAACCACATGTGCCACCGCTTGGCTCCTATATACCCATGTTCATAGCAGCACAATTTTTAATCACCCACACTTGGAAGCAACCCATATGCCCAAGGACAGATGAGTGGCTAAACAAACAAACAAAAAACTGTGACATATATACACCATGGAATACCATTCAGCTGTTTAAAACAATGAAATCATCTCCTGTGTCAACTTGGATGGAACTGGAAGACATCATGTTAAGTAAGATAAGCCAAAAAAAGAAGAATGACTACCAAATGATCTCATTGATAAGTAGGACCTAATAATTAGGAACAGGGAGGAAGAAAACAAAGTGAAACATGGATTGGACATGGTATATTTCATCAATTCAAGGAACTCTGGGGTAAGGGATGGAGGCAAGGGAAGGGAGGATAAGAACTATGGGGTCCTGGTGCATAATAAAAATTTATGTATGTGACAGTTACTACACTGTAATGCATTAACTTCTTCAATAAAAAAAATTACAAGGAAAAAAAGTATTTTACAAATTTTCAGCTCAGGTCTTGAGGAGAGGTCATCCAGTGGGATACATGGGTTTAACTCCTGGCACCATATTGGTGTGTGTGTAGTGTGGTAATGCCCTCTCTCTGTATATAGTTCTTCCTTACTTATCTGGACTAGAAAGAATGAGGGAAGTCAACCCAAGAGTGGGAAACACATACACCTCAAGAAATTATTTGAGTTCAAGAAAGAAAGAAATAGAAATAGTTTAAAATAAGTGTCTTAAGAAAAATTAGATCAGAAAGAGGCATTAAGATGACTAAGAACAGCCTGAGGGAAATATTGAAGCTGTTTTGATCATAAATATGGCTGTGGATATATATAATGATTTTTAAAATTAATTGCAAATTGTATTAACTAGTGCGAATTTTGGTATAATTTTATTTTAACTTAATTAGTTCAAGCTATTAATTTATATTTGTAATTAATCTAAGCATGTCAATGTCTGTCATCTGTAATACTTTAAATTTCTACTTTACTATTATTGTCAATATAGACTTCTATATTCATGTAAAATATTTATAAAACTTACTCTTACTTTGTTTTGGCCCAGTGAGTTTTATGCTTTGCTTTTAATAATATTGTCAGATAAAGCTAAGATTTCATTTATATTTTCTCTACAGACCTATATTAAGCATGTCTAATCCATCAATAAAAATGTGCTAATTTTTCTGCACATTTCATTAACCAACTTTATTCTTATTGAGTAAGCTTGAGGATGTATATAAAATTTTAATTTACTGTTCTTCATTCTTAGCTTATTTGTACTTAACACCTGCCAACTTGTCAATTGAAAGTAATATTCTCTAGTTTACTGTGTGGATCAAATTGTATTTGTTTTTCTCTTCCTTATATTTATTATTTTTTTCTGCTGCATTTTAATGACTCCACCATGCTTTGCATCATTAATACAGAGAAAATCAGAAATGCACTCATGCCCTTAACAGATGAGCTTACATAGATAAATATTCATGACATACATAAAATATTGCATTAAAAATGAATGTGTCATTCTAAAAGTTATAGTGAACTTCCAACTCTCTAAAAGAAATATATGATCAAATGTATTATAATCTGTTAGTCACATGAGTCATTCAATGGCTTCTTTTTGTAAAAGTGCCTTGGTTGTAAAGGTTAGCTATCTCAAATTGTTCATATTTCTGATTTCATGTTCATATTTCTGATTTCCTGGTCTTTACAAACTACAGTTATTAATGAAAACACAAATAATGTTTGGCTTAAGTTTTAACAACTGTATTTGTAGTGTAGTTTTGACATTTGACTTTCTAACATATGGACTCTTTCATTTTATCATATTATATATTAGTGTTCTGATCATCAATTTTGAGTTTTGTACCTTAATTGTGACTCTTGCATTAACTAAAATAATTACTGTGGTGAACTAAATTAAAGTTTAGTAGAAGAACAAAATTTTATGTGGCTTAACAAGAACCAAACTAAGTATTATGTCTGAAAAATCAGCATCAGAATTTTCTGAGTGATTGGCCCTTGCCTTTGGAGTTTTGGTTCTGATTCACAAGATATGTTGTAAACACAATAAGAATATAGTTCTTTATAAAAGAAAACATCTAGTTAATGGCTAACAATATTTATTTAATTAAAAAGGGTTCGTTTTCTAACTGGCTGGACTTAAATGATAATTACAAAAACATAGTTCTTAACGTCAGTGAGCAATGAAACCCTTTAAGGCTACTACTCTCTCAGTAGTAGGAAAGTGAAACCAATACAGGGAACAGTCTGCATGAAAGCAGCTAAAACTCAGTGAACAGACTTCCACATAGAGGCATAACAAACATTTACGTTGTGTTTTTGTCAAGAAACTTCTCTTTTTCTATCTAGCCATTGCTGGATTTGGGGGCAACAGATGGCATTGTGGGCAGCTTAAAGTTATGCCAAATAAATGAAGGTTCACTTTCATCCATTTCACAAGTATTTCAGGTTGGATTGAATAGAAAAAAAAGAGAGAAGTGGGGAGAGCAAATGATGATAATAGGGAAAGAGAGAGACAGGCTGGGAGTATGGATCAAATTGTCAACACCCATGTGTACCAGCTAAGTAATTATAGGAGCCAGACCTTCCACCTTCTGCATTCCAAAATGACCCTGGGTCCATACTCCCAGAGGGATAAAGAATAGGAAAGCTATCAAGGGAGGGGATGGGATACAGAGTTCTGGTGTTGAGAATTGTGTGGAGTTGTACCCCTCTTATCTTATGGTTTACTCAATGTTTCCTTTTTATAAATAAAAAATTAAAAAATTTAAAAAATTAACATTTACTTGAATAAGAAATCACTTTTTAAAATTGAATGAGACTACACTGATAACATATCAAAAATAACTACTTTGCAATTACTTTTAGCTTTATGTCTAAAATAGCTATATTCATTTATCAATATCTTTGTTTTCTTTTGTTGCTAACTCAGGTTAATGCTTGGGCTTGGTGTTTACACAACCATACTACTATTTCCCTGCGGACTTTTTTTTTTCTCCTTCTTTCTTTTTTGATAGAGGATGAGAGTCAGAGACAGAGTGGAAGAGAGAGAGGAGAGACGATTGCAGTACTGTTCTGCACTCGTGAAACTTCCCCCTTGCAGTTAGGGGTCAGGGTCTTAAGCCATGTTTATGCTCCACCTCTAGAGAACCCAGTCTCTCAGACCAATTCTTATGTACTGCATACTAGCAGAAGTAATTGATAGGCATGGTGTATTTCAAAATAAGAAGTACAAATAAACTTCTGAATATCCAACCTTAAAAAAATAGAGAATGCTAGGTAGTCAGACGGTAGTGCACCGGGTTAAGTGCAGGTGGCACAAAGCACAAGGGCCATTGTAAGGATCTCAGTTAGAGCCCCAACTCCCCACCTGTAGGGGGGGTTGCTTCACAAGCAGTGAAGCAGGTCTGCAGGTGTCTATCTTTCTCTCCCCCTCTCAGTCTTCCCCTCCTTTCTCCATTTCTCTCTGTCCTATCTAACAACAACATCATCATCAACAACAATAATAACTACAACAATAATACAACAAGGGAAACAAAAGGAAATAAATGATTTTAAAAAATATATAGAATGCTAGTCATTAACAGAAATGGAAAATGATTCAGGAATAGGAGATACAAAAATCCTCTATTTGCTGCAGCATTGCAGGAACCCTCTTGTATAGTTCTGTTCAAATGCATCACCATTATAATTTTTAATGTTCAAGAAAGAGCTTTAAACTTTTTAGTACTAATACTTCTCAGAATTAAATTGGCATAATATTCTAATAGGTTAAGGTTAAATGTGGATTTAAAGAACTGGGAGTGGGAGACTGGTGGATAGTTCACCCGGTAGAGAGCACACTTGATCATATGGGAGCGCCATGGCCACTATCACATTGCTATAGAGTATTCATTCTCTCTCTCTCTCTCTCTCCCCCTCTCCCTCTCCCTCTCTCCCTCCCCCTCCCTTTTCTCTCTCCTTCTCCCTCTCCCTCCCCTTCCCTCCTTTCCTCCCTCCCTCTTTGTTTCTATAAGCCTTCACTACTAAGACACAGGAGTGGAAAGAGGTGGAATTATTAGAAACCTTTTGAGTTATTCTCCCCCTCTCTGTCTTCCCCTCCTCTCTCCATTTCTCTCTGTCCTATCCAACAACAAACAACATCAACAATGGCAATAATAATAACCACAATGAGGCTACAACAACAAGGCAACAAAAGGGGGAAAAAATGGCCTCCATGAGCAGTGGATTCATGGTGCAGGCACCAAGCCCAGCAATAACCCTGGAGGAAAAGAAAAAAAAAATAAAGTGATTTGGAGATTTGAGGAGGGGGAAATGGGGTAGTGATTGCTAAAACACTTGAGATTGAAAAAAAAAAAGGAACACATCTGGTTATCCAGTGGGCTTTGTAGATACAATATATATTGGTTGCTTTAAAAGGCAGTTAAAGGAAGATTTTTGAATCAAAACACTCTGTTTATTATGAGTCAAACAGAGACAATGAAGGTTTGGCAGGACAATTTTTTTATTCATCCACATATTCTACAAATATGAGTGTAGCTAATTAACAATACCTAGCTTTTTAATTATATTTATTCAAGCTTCTATGCCAGAGAGTACAATGAAGTTTTTATGCTCAGTCTTATAAGATAGATGATACAAGTACAGAATGAATAGCTTTGCAGATTAACTTTTACATCTGTAGAAAAAGAAATTCAGGAGGAACATAGTTTATTTTGTTTTGCTAACCCAGTAAATAGATGAAGCAGAGTTCTAACTAGTGTTGCCTTACTAGGTTTAGTTTTCTTTTTATAACAGTGTCAGCTCTTAGCGTACATATCATTTTATATTAGTTACACAGCTGAATGCATGGTGGAGTTCAGTAAAGTAGCCTGATTAGGTGCTTTACATAGTGACAACAATCTGCTCATGAATGGTTATCAGATTAGCTGCTAAATTAGCCACGTGATCTTGGAAACCTTCTTATATGTGCTCAGTTTCCTCAACTATGACAATGAATTAGCTATATATATGTGTGTATATACATATATATATATATATATATATATATATATATATAGAGAGAGAGAGAGAGAGAGAGAGAGGGAAATTGAGAGGGGGAGGGGGAGAAATAGAGACAGAGACCCCTGCAGCCCCACCTCTCTCCCTCTCCCTCTCCCTCTCCCTCTCTCTCTCTCTCTCTCTCTCTCTCTCTCTCTCTCTCTCTCTCTCCTCCAAGGTTAGTACTGTGGCTCAGTGCCCAAATTACTCTACTGCTCCTGGAGGCCATTTTTTCCATTTTTTTTAAAAAAATAGAATAGGACAGAAAGAAATCGAGAGAGGAGGAGAAGACGGGGGACGAGAGAAAGATAGACACCTGCAGACCTGCTTCTTGGCTTGTAAAGCACCCCCCTCACCCCCATAGGTGGGGAACTGGAGGCTCAAATTGGAATCCTTGAGTGGATGTGTGCTTAACCCCGTGTGCTACTGCCCAGCCCTCACACTGTTTTATTCATTGTATCACTTTAAAGGTAGATGAGTGTCAACTTTATAAGGTGCTAGATTATATGATTAAAATGAAAAAAAAAAAAGACAGAGTATAATGAATTAGGCTTTCTCTAAGGGATGCCTAACATCTTCCTTTTTTTTTTTTTAAGCATCTAACAGTAAAATAATTTTAATGGATTTCCAAATTGAAAACTTGAATTCCACAGTTTGCTTCTTCCTTCCTCCTCTTTGTTCTATCCGTCTGTCTATCCACCCTCCCTCCCTTCCTTCCTTATCACTGGACCTTCACTGCTCCAGAATGACTTTCTCAAATAGAGAGAGAGAGAAGAGAAAGAGAGAGAGAGAGAGAAGGGGAGGGGAGGGGAGGGGAGGGGAGGGGAGGGGAGGGGAAAGGAGGGGAGAGGAGAGGAGAGGAGAGGAGAGGAGAGGAGAGGAGAGGAGAGGAGAGGAGAGGAGAGGAGAGGAGAGGAGAGGAGAGGAGAGGAGAGGAGAGGAGAGAAGAGAAGAGAAGAGAAGAGAAGAGAAGAGAAGAGAAGAGAAGAGAAGAGAAGAGAAGAGAAGAGGAGAGCTGGAGACCACAACACCTAAGATTCCTCTGATGATATATGGGCTGGGCTAGAACCTGACCCCTCAGCATTTCAAAACAGTGCATCACCCAAGTGACCTATTTTGCCAGCCCCCATTTTTCCTCTTTTAGCATTAATATTAAGAATGTAACTACATCTTTCTTCTTTTAGCATTAATATTAAGAATGTAACTACATCTTTCTTTTTTTAGCATTAATATTAAGAATGTAACTACATTTTTTTTCATTCAGACATGCACATTTTAAAAAACAAAGTAAATTTACTAGATTTTCTGTGTAGAATATTTGTAAATGCATTTAGAAATCTTGGTTTTTGAAATGTCTCTTTACCTATGAACCTAGAAACATTTTATGCCATAATTAAGTAATAAATGTTTAGCTACACTACTTAAATTCAAAGGTTATAATTTATATGATAATTGAGTCACATTGGTTCAGATTGTAACATGATTTTTAATAACTAATGGGATTATTATTTTTATAGTGAGTTAACTACTTAATGACTACCATTTATAACCAAAGAAACATTTAAAAAACTATTTATTGGATAGAGACATCCAGAAAAAAAGAGAGAAGGAGGAGATAGAGAGGGAGAGAGACAGAGAGAAACCTGCAGCACT
The DNA here is from genome assembly GCF_950295315.1 of Erinaceus europaeus. NCBI lineage: Eukaryota > Metazoa > Chordata > Mammalia > Eulipotyphla > Erinaceidae > Erinaceus > Erinaceus europaeus. The sequence goes on along the minus strand of NC_080180.1, from coordinate 14,465,762 downwards.
GCTTCACCACTTGCAAAGCTTTCCCCCACAAGTGAGGACTAGGGACTTGAACCAGGGTCCCTGTGCACTGTAATGTGTGTGTTTAGCCAGGTGCGCCACCAGCCAGCCCTCCAAAGAAAACATTTATTTACCAAATTAATACAACTATTTTCAGTCAGGATATTTAGTATAGTTAAAAGTTTTCTTGCATTCAAGGATAAAATCAAGTGACAGCAAATGTGAATTAAGAGATTGATTTTTCTCTTAAAATGTTGCAATAATTGTTTCAGTGGAATGTATATAAATTTATACCAAATGAACCTCCCAAAGACCATAATAAATCTCACATGTAAACAAAAAATAAAATAAACTGATTTTAAATTCTGAAAGAAATATTCCAGGGTTATCTAAGCACGTAGACATGATCAATTATGTAGGACACTCAGATCATGGCCTATCTGCCTAATGATTTTTTTTTTATAGTGGGAGAGTGATCCAAAGAGATACCAAAGCATTTGATCATGCCTGGATTATAGTGGTACTGAGGCTTGAACCTGGGAACTCAGTTTTAGGCATGAAAGACTTTACATAACCATTATGCTCTATCCCCCAGCTCTTTAATAACTTTCTTATAGGACTAGAAGATCATCTTTCCAAGGTAAAGTTAACTAGCTAAAGCTGCATTGGAAAATGATAGTTTGTGTTAGGTTTCCTTGATGTTGAAATGCTTTCCATAAGCATAAAGGTAACAGTTTAATATTTGTGATGGGGGCCATGTCACTAGGATGATCTCCATCTTGTAGGTTGCGACATACAAATTACCATGTGTGTTCTTGTCAAAGTTGAGTGAATTAGGGGACCACAATAGAGTTTGAAGTTCAAGGAAAACACTCAGTTCGTTGTATTATTTTCTAATTTTAATATCTTAGGAGGGAAAAACCTTAAGTGGAGTTACCAATATGTTAATTTATACTATCTCCCAGTATGATTTTATTGGAAAGTATAATTTCACTGTGTCTGCTCTATTTAGACTTGATCTAGCCTCACAAAAATCACATTTCTGATTCTTTCAGTGTCTCTAATGTGAACAACTAATAAATGCCTTAATGCTCACAGAACATATAATGCTACATGAAATATATTTAAAATGTCTATTGAAATGTAGATCTGGAGTTACAAAATAAATAGTGGAATGTCCTCATATTCCAGAAGAAAAAGAGCTGAAAACCATCTGTGTGACTCATGAGCTAGTATTTCTGTAATTACCCCGTGAAGTTATTAAATCTAAGAGTTAGTACCTTGAGCATTATTGCCCATACAGGGACTAGGACAAGGATGCTGACTTCAACCTAGAATTTTAGACAGAGTACTGATACCATATTAGAGTGAGGAAATATTAACTGCCTAAAGTAGCCACAGTTATTATTCAGAATAAATAATTAAGGCCATCCCTTATGAATAAGAATTTAAATAGTACAGTTAAGGTAGGAAACATGTATGGGTTTGGAGGAAACATGAGGGAGCAAAAAGGATACCATTGTGTGGAAGAGTAACAGACAATTTCCTTAGCCTTCAATTTACTAATTTGAGTATCTCTAACTGTGGAAAAGCATCCTGACACTAATAAAAAATAAAATAAACTGGTAAAACTTACAGCACACATAAATTTAACAGATTGATCATCACATATACTGGGAATTAGAAGACATGGATAGCATTAAAATTCTTTGCCCTTATGCTTACATTATCTATAGAGATAGAAAACAAATACATGGGAGTCAGGTGGTAGCGCAGTGGGTTAAGCGCACATGGCACAAAGCGCAAGGACTGCTTAAGGATCCCGGTTAGAGCCCCCAGCTCCCCACCTGCAGGGGAGTCACTTCACAAGTGGTGAAGCAGGTATGTAGGTGTCTATCTTTTTTTTAAAATTTATTTTTTATTTAAGAAAGGATAAATTAACAAAACCATAGGGTAGAAGGGGTACAACTTCACACAATTCCCACCACCCAATCTCCATATCCCATCCCCTCCCCTGATAGCTTTCCCATTCTCTATCCCTCTGGGAGCATGGACCCAGGGTCATTGTGGGTTGCAGAAGGTGGAAGGTCTGGCTTCTGTAATTGCTTCCCCGCTGAACATGGATGTTGATTGGTCAGTCCATACTCCCAGTCTGCCTCTCTCTTTCCCTAGTAGGATGGGTCTCTGGGGAAGCTGAGCTCCAGGACACATTGGTGGGGTCTTCAGTCCAGGGAAGCCTGGCCGGAATCCTGATGGCATCTGGAACCTGGTGGCTGAAAAGAGAGTTAACTTACAAAGCCAAACAAATTGTTGAGCTATCATGGACCCAAAGCTTGGAATAGTGGAGAGGATGTGTTAGGGGGGTACTCGCTGCAAACTCTAGTGTATTGCTTTCAGGTATATATTTTGCACTAGTTTGGGATACATGTGAATATATGCTCTCTCGCACAGAACCTGGTGCATATCTAGGTTTTGGGACTTTGTTAGAAAGTGATCCACCTGGGATGGAATTAGAGAATACTATGAAAGGAAAGGTCTCACCCAAGTAATGAAACTGAAGGGTTGTCATTCCACACCTGAAGTCTCTGGACACAGTCTGAAGTGAAGCATGTTGAGGTGGCAATCGTTGCGTTGATTAGGTTGCGATTAGCTGATGCAATATTATTTGATATGGATTGGGAGAGGCATGCGGGAAAGTGGGCCCTATCCTAAGGTTCCAGGACTGGGGGAAATATAGGCTCTATAGTGGAGATGTGAGGTTCCTGCTGTCTTAGGGTTCAAAAAGACAATGGATAGTTAATGTTATCATCACATTATTTGGTAATTGGGTTAACTTTGAAAAGTCCTTTTGTTATGGTTTGCTGTATAGTACCCAGTATCTTGTAAATAGCTGTGCCACTGGTTGCCTCTGATCTACTTGGTCTGGGCTTTTGAGAGAGTCTGCAAATCAAATACACAGCCTATATGTTAAGAAGACTCAGTCTGTGTTTTAAAAACTTTGAGACATACAATTAATTTTTCCCCTCTCATATTAATTAACTAGTGATTTATATGACTACACTTTACTAGGAGTGTACATAAACACCATTCCCACCACCAAAAGACTATCCCATCCCATCCACCCACCCCCACCCCCCATTGGCCCAGGGAGCTGCATGTCTACCCCTCACCACAGGGTTTTTACTTTGGTGCCCTACTTTCAATTTAGTCAGATTGCAGGTGTCTATCTTTCTCTCCTCCTCTCTGTCTTCCTCTCCTCTCCATTTCTCTCAGTAGTCTTTGATAGGAATTTCTGATAATTTTGTCAAAACAGAACTCTATTTGAAGTTAACAACTGAGAAAAATCTCAAAGTAAATGAAGTTAAGCTTCAACTATCTGAAGAAAAAAAATTTCCATGAAGAAAAAATGAACAAGAAAACACTAAGTTTGTAGTATGTATGCTTTGTCAAGAAATGAGGCCAGATTGCCTGGAGCAATGTGAGCTAACAGAAAAAAAAAAGAGAGGTCAGGGGCTAATGGAACCAGTCTATGGGACCAGACGTGTGTAATGACAGAAGTGAGTAAAACAGACTTCCAAGCAGACAAGTGACTTAACTGTGAAAGCTGAGGTGTTGTGTGGGGGCACCTAGTTGCTATGTAATAATAGTATATATATGAGGGAGTGCACAGATAGAATTAAAGTGAGATAGGTTGGAATTTTGTCATGGAAAAGTAGAGACATAAGTTGTATGTAAAAGAAGATAGTAAACATAGTAAAAAGCAGATAGAAATTTTCCTCGATTTTTTAGTAGTAATATATAAAAAGGGACAATAGCCTGAAAATGTAAATACAATGGGATAGAAGGAATAGCTCAATATATCAGAGCACAGTGTTAGTGCACTTGAGACTCCAAGGTTCCAGCTTCAATCCCAGGCACCACCATAAGCTAGAGTTGAACACTACTCTGGTGTCTCTGTCTCTCTCACTAAAATAAATCTTTTATAAAAAGGGAGGGAGGGGAGGAGGGAAGAAGCAAGAGGAGGGAGGGAGGGAAATGAAGGAAAGAAGGGAGGGAGGGGAAGGAAGGAAGCAGAAGGATGGAGGGAAAGGGAAAGATGGAAGATGGAAGGAAGGACGGATAGAAGGAAAGATGGATGGAAGGATGGATGGATGGAAGGATGGATGGACGGAAGGATGGATGGATGGAAGGATGGATGGACAGAAGGATGGATGGATGGAAGGATGGATGGACGGAAGGATGGATGGATGGAAGGATGGATGGACGGAAGGATGGATGAATGGGTGGAAGGGAGGGTGGATGGAAGGAAGGGAGGGAGGAAGGAAGTGAAGATAGGAGGATGGTAGGATGAGAGGAATGGAGGATGGAAGAAAGAAAGATGGACTGATTAACTTGGAACTGAGTGGTGGTGCGCCTGGTAGAGTACATGCATTATAGGCCACAATGACCTGGATTTAAGCTCTCAGTCCCCATCTTCCAGAGAGAAGCCTCACAAGCATTAAAATAGTGCTACAGGTATATCTGTCTGTCTGTCTCTCTCTCCACCTGCCCCTTCCCTCTCAATTATTACCTAAAATATGTAAATAAGATTGAATATATAATTGTTATTCTGGAATTATGCAATTAAGTTTTTAAAAGTCAGATCAAATTAAACTTTTTCACACAATAAAGATCTGAGAAGTCATAGTAACAATAGACTTTATTAAGAAATCTTCTAAAGAATGAACCTCCAATTAAAATGCTCATGTCCAGCAGAGACACAGTTACAAAAGCTGGACCTTTCATCTTCTGCACCCCTAAAAGAATTTTGGTCAGTACTTCCAAAGAAGGGTACAGAATAGGGAATCTTCCAATGGAGAGGATGGGACGTGGAACTCTGGTGGGTGAGAACTGTATCCCTGTTACATTACAGTCATTTAAATCATTATTAAATCACAAATAAAATTATATTAAAAATGAAGTAATTCAAACTGAAAAAAAAAGTGGGACAGGGTGGTATGCTAGGGAAGGAACACAGGGGCCAAATCCAAGACTTTGATAACTGCCCCATATTTTATCTTGATTCCCTGTATATTTTCTTTTTAAAATTTATTTATAAAATAAAAAAAATATTGACAAGACTATAGGATAAGAGGGGTCCAATTCCACACAGTTCCCACCAGAAGAGTTCCATGTCCCATCCCCTCCCTTGAAAGCTTTCCTATTCGTCATCTCTCTGGGAGCATAGACCCAGGATCATTATGGGGTGCAGAAGGTGGGAGGTCCCTATATTTTTTGAGAATAAGATTATTAATATTATCACCTCTTACAAAAGACATACATTGAAAACATAAATATATAAATTATAGTCCTGTCATATCCAACTTTAAAAAAATGATAACACATGCCACAAAATAAAATAGAGATCATAATGCCAGCCATCAGTCTTTTAGGGAGAAGAGCTAGTGAAATCTGTTAAAATGTGCTCACTGATACTTAAGAAATTAAGTAGCGGGGCTGGGTGGTGGCCCACCTGGTTGAGCACATGTATTATAATGTACAAGGACCCGGGTTTGAGCCCAGGTCCCCACCTGCAGGGGGAAAGCTTTACGAGTGGTGAAGTAGGGCTGCAGATGTCTCTCTATCTCTCTCCCTCTCTATCACCACCCTTCCTCTTGATTTCTGGCTGTCTCTATCCAATAAATAAAGATAATAAATAAATAAATAAATAAATAAAAACTGTTTTAAAAAAGAAATTAAGTAGCAGATGCCTAGATAAACGTAGTGCATCAATAGTACCTACATTTCTGACAAACATAGTAAGCACAATGTTTACAATATATGGCTTCTCTGCAATATATTTATAATCTTAAGAATTGTGACTATGTAACCTTCAAATATAGAATATTTAAAAAGAATTAAAAATGAACTTGAATTTGGGAGGTAATGGAATAAGAAAGGTTTCTAGGCAAACATGATAAGTGCAGAAAATATACACCTAGTGGATAATAGGTGTGACAGAAAACATTACATAAGAAGGTATTAAAGCTGACTACAGGAGAACAAACAAGACAGGACAAAACAAAAAAGAGCTTCTCTGTGTTCAGCTATCATCAAGTATGTTGAAGCCAAGAGAAACCTGGCTCCTATCCCAGATGAATATAAATGAAATTAAAGGAATTACAAGGCACAGGTTACTGCTCACCCATAGATGTGAATTCACCATCAATCACATGAAAAAATATCTAATTGCTCCTACTGGGATCTGAAATTATTCAAGCCAGTATGTCCCTATTCTTAGAGATGCAAATTATTTAAGAAAAATTGAAGAAGTGAAGATAGTTCTCATAGGAAATAGAGTGGTAGACACTTAATTGAAGTTTTAAATACAGTGTTGATCATCAAAATCATGCCAAGTGAGCTCACTCACTGTACCTATACAATGTAATGAAAAACGGGATGAAATGTTAACAAATGTTCATTCAAAATGATAAGGGGAAGGGAAGTAGATTATTTTGTCATACTACTCTTCATTTTTACTAAATATACTTTATAATTTATATATCACTCTTGTTATCAAGTGGATTTGAAATTATCTGCTTAGCATAGAACATGGGGAATAAAAAAAAAGATGTTTGACATGACACAATGGATGCTGGAAGACCCTGAGAATGATCTAGTTACCATAGTCGGGCTCTGAATTTGATTTGTGTTTAATGGCCGTGGAGCATGAGCGCCTCAGTACAGACCAAACAACATTCTTTCTTCCAACCTTGTTACCATCTGCCTTTGCTGCACTGAAAATATCTGACAAATGAATGCAATTTAAATTTCAGATGTCCTGATAAATCCTATTATTACATTTAAGAACATTTGTTCACCAAGTATTAAGTGTCTATGTTCTTCTACTTCAATACTACTTTATTGGAGACTACTTGATTTATAGGTGTATAGTTATGTCACACATTTAGTTGCACTTCACCTTGCTCCAGAAACTTAATGGCTAGGAAGTGAGAGATCCAAGAAAATAAGTCATTTCAATACATTGAGAGTGATCCAACACGGCAAGTTCACGCTACATATACATGTAAAGCAGAACGAGCCAAGAGTTGCAAGTTGGGAAAATTGGCTTGACACATCTTAGGTCATGATCAGTAAAAAACAATTATTTTGGAAGATACTTTGTGGTTAGATGGATTGATGGATTATTTCGCAAAGATGATGAATTTCTGCACAAAAGAAATCATCTGAAATTGAAATAATCTTAATTGATTAGTGTTACTTCTATTGAATTCATAACAGTAAAAAAATACTTGGAACTACAGTGAAGTTGGATCTAAATTTCAGATATAGACTCTACATTTAGTTTATAAAATAGTGATTTTTAGGGGTCGGGCGGTGGCACAGTGGGTTAAGCGCAGGTGGCGCAAAGCACAGGGACCTGCATAGGGATCCCGGTTCGAGCCCCCGGCTCCGCACCTGCAGGGGAGTCGCTTCACAGGCGGTGAAGCAGGTCTGCAGGTGTCTATCTTTCTCTCCTCCTCTCTGTCTTCCCCTCCTCTCTCCATTTCTGTCTGTCCTATCCAACAATGAACAACATCAAGAATGGCAATAATAATAACCACAACAAGGCTACAACAACAAGGGCAACAAAAGGGGAAAAATGGCCTCCAGGAGCAGTGGATTAATGGTGCAGGCACCTAGCCCAGCAATAACCCTGGAGGAAAAAAAAAAAAGAAAAAAAAATAGTGATTTTTGTGGGGCTAGGTGGTGGTGCAGCTGGTTGAGTGCACATGTTATAATGAGCAAGGAACTAGGTTCAAAACCTGGTGGTGGGGGGGACTTCTCCAGTGGTGAGGCAGTGAGTGCTATGGATGTTTGTCTGCCTTTATCTCCCCCCTTCCTATAGATTTCTGCCTATCTCTAGCCAACAAATTATTGAATAAATAAGCTATCAAAGCAATGCTTTTAAGTAAATGTGTTGCTGAGAGTTCATTAAATCACACAGGCAGAATACATACCCATACATACACACGCTCATTGATCAAGGATGTAGATTTCTTTATAAGTCTGACTTGATCTTTTTTTCCTTCAAAGTTGAAACAGAAAGATTTTGTTTGAATATTAGGTGATGATGTTGGCTTGTGTCTACAATCATACTTAGTGAAAATTAGCTTTAATTAAATAAAACATTACTCTCAATAATACATGAAGTTTATTCTGTTAAAGTTAAGGAGAAACTTTTTCTTCTTCTTCCTCTTCTTCTTCCTCTTCTTCTTCTTCTTCTTCTCCTTCTTCTTCTTCTTCTTCTTCTTCTTCTTCTTCTTCTTCTTCTTCTTCTTCTTTTTTTCTTTTTTTTCTGTAGAATCCTCCATCACGTGCTTAGTTTAAGATAGAATTTCCCTAAATAGAAGTAGGAAAAAAAATGTTCCTTTTCTTTCTCCTAATTAATCACCTATGTCTCCTCTCCATTTCTCTCTTTTCAACTAGTTTTCTATTGCTACCTAAGCAATGTACATTAGGCAATTTATATCATCCATTTATCATTGAGTAGCCCTATAGGTGAGAATTTGCTAGAGTCTCTGCTTAGGGTGTTACAAGTCTAAAAGTCTACACATTCATTTGAAATTTAGAATCACCTTCCAAGTACACATGTTACTGGTATAATTCAGTTTCTTAAAGTTTTACTAAACATAGCAATTTTATTATGAAAATTTTAAACTTTTCAGACACTATGGTTATGAATAGTCCAGCATTCTGAGATAACAGTGATTCTTTTGGCTGATCTACATTTTTCTATGTGCTGTAAGCCCATATCATTAAAATAATAATAATTTAATACAAGTAAAATTATAAAACATTTTCTATCTAGTTATATTTTTATTTCCACCCTTCAGTCAAATTTAAGTCTGGTTTCATATGAATTTATAAGACATTAGTAATGATCTGTTTGTTTGGCTTTGGTTTGTCTGAAAAAAAAATCTATGTTGCATTGATTTAAAGAATGATTCCAGGGTTTTCCTGGAAGATGGCGGACTAGATGGCGGAGAAGCTGCTAGTGGCTGAGCTCTGACCACATCTCCTGGAAATGGTAGGATTTTCTGCCTTTAGCAGGCCAGCCAATAAGGGGTCCTAGTGGTGACACCAAGGAAGTGACTATTTGGGTTAGGAATTAGAGTAGGGAAAAAAGGGGAAAATTTTTTTTTTTCTTCCTTTTAATTTTCAAGCATACCTCCTTCCCGCCCCCCCCCCCCATAACCAGTCTCTAGGGACCAGCTCCTAGCAGGGGAGGGGAGCTCCTTTTCTTTACCAAATTCCTGCCCCACCAGGGAGTATCATTAATTCTAAGTCTATACCATCTGAAACCTCTGGCCTTTTTTCTTTCTAAGTAGCCAACCCCCCCACCTCACCCCACATAGCTAATTAAATAATTAAAAATAAATACAAAAAAACCCTTTCCTTTCACTGCCCTTTTATGACTGTTATTTTTCTTATCTTTTTTTATCTCTCTCTTTTTTTTTCTTTTTCTCATTCTTGTCATCCCTTCTTCCTTAATCCTACAGCTTCCAAAGTCACAACCCCCAGCCCCCACACCACAGTGTGCTTTTTTGAATTCACTGATACACATTTGGGAATTTCCTTTCACTGCTCTTTAATTACAGCTCTTTTTCTTATCTTTTCCCTTTTCTCTCTCTCGTCTCTCTCTCTCTCTTTTTTAATCTTGTCATACACTTCTTCCTTCATCTTTGCCTTTCTGAATTTGTGAATTATTTTCGGGACGAAATCTGACTCAGAGTGGACTCTCTATGTGTGTATCTCTGCTCTAGCTCCCTTTCCCCTCTTGTTACCCCTAGAATATACAGTGGATAGTGTTGTTGCGGTGGTCTGGTGTTGGGCTGCACCACGGAGAAGAGAGCGGACGTCCAGAGCAAAGGGGTACACAAATATTTATTATAGGATGGGGGGGAGGTTTGGTTCAGACCACGTGGAGCCAGCCGGCAATGGCCGACCACGGGGGGAGAGCAGGGAGCGAGACCTCAGAGAGGGAGAGCTGAGAGCCCAGAGAGAGAGAGGGGAGGGGTGAGGGGGCTTTTTATTGGGCGACAACCAGGGGTGACGTGTAGGGCCAGGATTGGTTGAAAAGGGGCACTCTAGGATTTAGCGGGGCATAGAAAAACCTGGGGGCGGAGGCTGCATCAGAATAATTCCTCAGCAACATCTCCTCCTATCCCTTTATATCTAAATGGACACAGTAAAGAAAAATGGAATGGAGTAGGCTTAAATGTTTTAGAGGCATGCCATGCTCAGGTGGGAAGATGTAGGACTTTCTGTGGAGGAGGGAAGGCTTAAATGGCTGCCAACCTTGTGAGATTTATGCGTCCTCCTGTGCTCAACCCCTCTTTAGAGAGAGAGACTTACCTGGAGAGACTCATCTTATAGGTTTAAGCGCAGCCTGCTCAACCATCTCTTCACAATATCTCTACATCTTTTCTATCTTTTTATCTAGTAATTGCATAAGATGTACAAAGTCTATAAAAGACTATCATGGGGCAGAAACCTTTTGGGCATAAGCCTAAATGATATAACAAAATAGGAAGGGACAAGTAGGGGAGAAGTAAAAGCCAGTGTGGTGTGAAGGGAAGGATTGGTGTGTAAAGGAACATTCCCTGTTTGGGTGGGGAAAGGGGCAAGGGTACATAATGAGGGGGAGGCGGGAGGCATGACCCACCAAACAGAGGGGCTATTTGGCATTGTATAGTCCTCAAGGCAACAGTCTGTAAAGTCTATGAATTACTCAGGATCAGTCTATGAAAAACCAGCAGTGTGAAGGGAAATAAGCTGCTTCAAAATTGTGTAAAATGTATATAGGGTATGTCAGAAAGTCCGATACAAGTCTCAGTCCGAAGTAGATGGCTAGGGGAAGAATTGGCAGGGGATGCAATGCTGCATGAGGGAGGTCAGCCGCTGGAATGTTGCTCTTTTATAGATAGCTAGCTGGAACTGCCAACACATAACAAGCAGGTCAGAAGCAGGAACGGTAACCAGGCATGAAGAAAGTTCTGTCTTTGGAGTTTGTGTATCAGGTTCTTCAGATCGCGTTAAGTGACATCTAGGGTTTCGGGGGTGTGCCACGGTAGTCGTGCCATCTAGTGAGTGACGTCAGGGTGTACAGGGGTTCAGATGGTTTTTCCAGGATTCCTGTGAAAGAAACACAAACAATCTGCTTCTCGTGGTTAATTTGAACTTGTAACAAGTTATAGGTTTGTTATAGTTGATACCTCGATGATTATAATTGGTTTAGAATCTCTTTATGATTTTATTTAAAGGTCATCTAATTTAACCTCCTGTAGCAGCCTCTACCGCAGGATCTTGAGACCAATTTTAGCTAAAATATGTATTTTAAACAGACTCAAATTGCTTAGAGAGTTAACGCAAATTCGTGACAATGATTTTAACGTTTACAGTGCCAGATTGATGCCAGATCTGTTGTGGATTAATTTCCACAAGATAGTTTACAGGGCACCTTTGGAGGCCCTTCAAAGGTGTCCTGTATATAAAATTTATATAGTTTAGTTTTGGGAATGAATAGTCACGTTGAACATTTAGACTTTTACCTAAATAGTAAGTTACCTTAACAATTAATTTTTACCTTGTCTGGTAAAAGTGTAGCTGTAGGGTTACACTCCAGAAACTTTGGCTGCGTCCAGCATTTTTATATAAGGCCAATTACCTTTTAGAGTACTCCAAGCAGATGGGTCATGCAAAAAAAAAAAAAAGTGTTTTTTTTTTTTTTTTTTGTCATTCAACACACTCACTCACAAAAACAGCTGGCCAGTTATAACATAAGACATACAGGAAAAGGGTAGGAGAGAGGTCTCTGTGAGCCAGATTTTGTAGGTTCTGCCATGTCGTATTATGGGTCCTGGGATGTGTCCTGCATCTGGTCCTCTTGTAGTATTTCTTGTTCTTCAGGAATAACAGCGCCATTCTGCGGGTATTGTCGGACATGGCGGGCAGGAACCCAGACAGGTTTAGAGAAATTTTGAGGGAAAATGCATGTGAAACCCCTTCCCATGGTCAATAATGGGTCAGGCCCTTTCCAAACTTTATCGAGTGGGTCTCTCCATTTGACCTTAATAGATGGGAGGGTAGATGGTGTTTGCCAGTGAAGAATAATAGGGGGTAAGGCCGAGTTATTGTAAATATTAAAGACATTTAACGTAGTTAAGGCTTTTGATAGCTGGATATTGGGGGGATATGTTCCTCCTTTATCTTTATTTAGTTGAGCCTTCAGTGTTTGATGGGCCCTCTCAACAATGCCTTGTCCCTGTGGATTGTAGGGAATGCCCGTGGTATGAGTAATATTCCAGAGGGAACAAAAATCTTTAAATTGTTTGCTTGTAAACATAAGTGCATTGTCTGTTTTCAAAAATAATGGGACCCCCATAACGGCAAAACACGAGAGCATATGGCTTACAAGCTTTTTAGCACTTTCTCCTGTCTGAGCTGTAGCCCACATAAATTTAGAAAAGGTATCAATTGAGACAAACACATATTTTTGTTTGCCAAAGTTTGGTATGTGGGTGACATCAATTTGCCAAATAGCATTAGCTTTTAAACCTTGGGGGTTAACCCCAAGGGTCTGGATAGCAGGTGTCTTTATGAGACTTGCACAAGAAGAGCATGTAGCGAGGATATGTTTTAACTGTGATACAGGAACATCAGGGAATCGAGCTTGAAGGCCTTTAAGATTAACATGGGTTAGAGAGTGAAAATTAGCAGGATCAGAGACAGAGACTGGGAAAGTTCCTGTGGAGGCAAGGCGGTCACCATCAGTAAAGATTGTAGGAGCAGAGGGAATGGGATCCCGAGAGAAAAGTTTAGGTGCTAGTACAGGCAGAAGAGGTAAAGAAGCTATCAATTTATTAGAAGGAAAATGGTTATCTATTTGTCCTGGAAACCCCACGAAGCATATGGCAAAGCGGGAATGATGGCGTATAAGCCACTCTGTATCTGTGAGAGAAAAGGGCAGAATGATTAAATCCGGTTCTTTCCCTAAGACCTGCACAGACCTATTTCTCCCTTGGCGAACCATGAATGCTAACACATCTATCTCAGTGAGGAGTCTTGGATCTCCTCCTACTGGCGTGTGAAGCCATTTGAGAACTCCATGGTCTTGCCACAGTGCCCCTACTACTGTGGGGGTGGAGTTGAAGATTAGAAGGTTTACCAGAGAGGAGGGGGAGAATCGAACAAGGTGCATGTCCTGGAGGGCCTGGTTAACCCTTTCCAGTGCCAAGGAGGCCTCAGGAGTTAACTTATGTTTTGAAGAGGGCTGTTTGTTTCCTTTCAACAGGTCAAACAGTGGTTGGAGGCAGCTTGTGGGCAGATAGAGATACTGCCTAAGCCAATTTAAATTTCCTAGAAAACTTTGTAAAGAAGCAAGAGTAAGGTTAGAAGGGAAGGTAACATTAGGTTTTAAGGGACGAATTTGCGTTAGAGAAATCTCTGAACCTAGGAAGGATATTGGAGGGATTAGCTGTATCTTCTCAGGGGCTACATTAAGGCCGCTTTTCTTTAATGCAGGAATGAGAAAATCACGTAAGGCATAGAGATCTGTATCTGATTTTCCCCATATTAAAATATCATCTGTATAATGAAAAATATTAAGGCCCTTATGAATATATGGGACAAGGGCAGATTTAACAGCCTCCTGACAAATTGTAGGACTATTGGCCATACCCTGGGGCAGCACCACCCATTCAAATCTATCAGCAGGGCTGGCATTATTAATAGACGGAACAGAGAAGGCAAAACGTTTACAATCTCGCGGATGCAAGGGGATAGAGAAAAAACAATCTTGTAGATCAATAGCTATGATTGGAATTCCCGTGGGAATTGCAGAAGCAAGAGGCAAACCCCTTTGGGGGGAGCCCCAGACCTGCATGGTTTTATTTACTGCACGGAGATCTTGAAGGAGGCGCCATTTTCCTGAGCGCTTTTTAATCACAAAGACAGGAGTATTCCATGGGCTTCGAGAATGACGAATGTGTCCCAAGGACAACTGCTCTCGGACGAGCTCTTTTAAAATTTTTAGCTTATCCCTAGGTAAAGGCCACTGTTCCACCCAGACAGGCTCATTAGAAAGCCAGCTTAAGCGGGGTGTTTGGCTACGAACAGTGGCATTTAGTATTGGGGGTGCTGAATAGACCTGGTATCGTGGGAATGAGTTTTACGCTCTGCAGAGGCGTCTGTGGATATCCTAACATTAAGACATTCCAGAAGATCCCTGCCCAGTAAGTTGGTGCTAATATTAGCTACCAAAGGGCGGAAGTGTCCGGTAGAACCTTTTGGGTCTTCCCACATAAGCGAGTCTCGTGTGCAAAATGCTCTCGTCATCCCTCCTATTCCATGTAAACTGGGTCCAGGGATGAGTTCCCAATCTTGGGGAACCTCTTCTTGCCTTAAAATCGTCTTTGCTGCCCCCGTGTCAATCAAAAATTTAAAAGGAATATTGCCAATCTTTACTGTCATAGTAGGGTGACCTTGTTCTAAAACAGGAGTGGTCCACAAAATCTCAGGCCCCGAATTTGTACCATTCAGGGGCGAACCATCTTTATGAAATTGGGACCAACAATCTCTCTTCCAATGAAACCCCTTACGACATTTTGGACAAACAGTACGTGGTCTCTGGCTCCCTGACTGAAAGCGGGGTTGCTCTGGCTGGAGGCGTGGTTTCCCTGACTGGAGGCGTGGTCGCAACTTATCAGGACATTGGTTGCGCCAATGTCCTTGGAGACCACACTGAAAGCAGGCCCTGTTTTGCTTATGTGGGGCAACTGCATAGACCTGCGTCGTAGCGGGTACCCCATAATTGCCTGATGTAAGTTCCTGTGTCGCTAGAATCCAATTATCTGGGTGTAGGTGTTTAAGATTAAGGCATACCTGACGAAATTGTGGTGTCATGCCTTCCCAGACAATAGCAATGGCCGACCATGGGGGGAGAGCAGGGAGCGAGACCTCAGAGAGGGAGAGCTGAGAGCCCAGAGAGAGAGAGGGGAGGGGTGAGGGGGCTTTTTATTGGGCGACAACCAGGGGTGACGTGTAGGGCCAGGATTGGTTGAAAGGGGGCACTCTAGGATTTACCGGGGCATAGAAAAACCTGGGGGCGGAGACTGCATCAGAATAATTCCTCAGCAACAGGATAGTAGATTTGCATAACTGTCTATTCTTGCTATCCCTTCTTTCTTTTCTCTTTCTCATTCACTGGGATTTGGTTACTATTATTTCATGGGCTGGAGAAATTGTTTGGCTAACTGGTAACGATTAAACTGCTTCAATACTTGCTTCAGTTGCTACTGTAATTCCTGAGGTAGGTGAGTGCAATTGTCATAAAGGTATTTAGTACAGTGTTGCTTGTACTGAAGACACGACAACTGAGGAACAACAGAGCATTAAAAAAAGAAACACATTGGGAGCAGGACCTGATCAAATTGTAAGTAGGGCACCAAAGTAAAAACCCTGTGGTGAGGTGTAGACATGCAGCTTCCTGGGCCAGTGGGGTGTGGGAGTGGGTGGGAGGGATGGGTCACAGTCTTTTGGTGGTGGGAATGGTGTTTATGTACACTCCTAGCAAAATGTAGACATATAAATCACTAGTTAATTAATATGAGAGGGGGAAAATCAATTGTATGTCTCAAAGTTTTTCAAAACACAAACTGAATCTTTTTAATATATAGGCTGTGTATTTGATATGCGGACTCTCTCAAAAGCCTAGACCAAGTAGATTAGAATCATCCAATAGCACAGATATATACAAGATACTGGATACTGTACAGCAAACCATAACAAAAGGACTTTTCAAAGTTAACCCAATTACCAGATAATGTGATGATAACATTAACTATCCATTGTCTTTTTGAACCCTAAGACAGCAGGCACCTCACATCTCCACTATAGAACCCCTACTTCCCCCAGTCCTGGAACCCTTGGATAGGGTCCACTTTCCCACATGCCTCTCCCAATCCATATCAAATAATATTGCATCTGCCGATCACAACCTAACCAACGCAACGATTGCCACCTCAACATTTTTCACCTCAGACTGTGTCCAGAGACTTCAGGTGTTCAGCTTCATTACTCAGGTGAGACCTTTCCTTTTATACTACACTCTAATTTCATCTCAGGTGGTTCACTTTCTAACAAAGTCCCATAACCTAGATATACACCAGTTTCTGTGAGAGAGAGCTTATGTTCACACGTATCCATAAACTACTACAAAATATATACCTGAAAGCAGAAGTACACTAGAGTTTGCAGTGAGTACCTCCCTAACACTTCCTCTCCACTATTCCAAGCTTTGGGTCCATGAGTGCTCAACAATTTGTTTGGCTTCGTATGTTAACTCTCTTTTCAATCACCAGGTTCCAGATGCCACCAGGATGCTGGCCAGGCTTCCCTGGACTGAAGACCCCACCAATGTGTCCTGGAGCTCAGCTTCCCCAGAGACCCACCCTACTAGGGAAAGAGAGAGGCAGACTGGGAGTATAGACCGACCAGTCAGCGCCCATGTTCAGCGGTGAAGCAACTTCAGAAGCCAGACCTTCCGCCTTCTGCAACCCTCAATAACCCTGGGTCCATGCTCCCAGAGGGATAGAGAATGGGAAAGCTATCATGGGAGGGGGTGGGATAGGGAGATTGGGTGGTGGGAATTGTGTGGAGTTGTACCCCTCCTACCTTATGGTTTTGTTAATTAATCCTTTCTTAAATAAAAAAAAAAAAGAATGATTCCACAGAATACTGTTTTTTGGGTTAGTTTCTTCCCAAGAAAGGATTTTAAATATATCAGTTAATTGTCTTTTTTTCATAGTTTCTTAAAGAATTCTATTTCTTACTTTTTCTTGTATATATATATTTTTTTCCTTTCTTTTCCTAAAATATCCTAGCTTCTCAGAAAGATTTTTTAAAAATTATTTTCCTAATTAACTTTAGTTTATTTATCATACTTGTGCTTTTCTGATCTTTATGGATCTGATGGGTGTATGTTCACTTGGCTCTCACTTATTTTTTTTATTTAATTTTTTTATTTAAGAAAGGAGACATTAACAAAACCATAGAATAAGCGCGGTACAATTCCACACAATTCCCATAATCTGATCTCCATATCCCATCCCCTCCCCGATAGCCTTCCCATTCTCTATCTCTCTAGGAGTATGGACCCAGGGTCATTGTGGGTTGCAGATGGTGGAAGGTCTGGCTTCTGTAATTGCTTCCCCGCTGAACATGGACTTTGACTGGTCAATCCATACTCCCAGTCTGCCTCTCTCTTTCCCTAGTAGGGTGGGGGTCTGGGGAAGCAGAGCTCCAGGACACATTGATGGGGTCCTCTGTCCAGGGAAGTCTGGTTGCCAGTGTGCTGGCATCCGGAACCTGGTGGCTGAAAAGAGAGTTAACATACAAAGCCAAATAAATTGTTGAACAATCAGGGACCTAAAGACTGGACTAGTGCAGATAAAGTGTTGGAGGGTATTCCCTGCATGCTCTTGTGTACTTCTGCTTTCAGGTATATATTTTTCCCCTAGTTTATGGGCACGTATGAACCTATGCTCTATCTCAGGGGACCTGGACTATATCTAGGTTTGGGGACTTTATTGGGTGTGGAACACCTGGAGTGAAATTAGAGAATACTATGAAAGGAAAGGTCTCACCCGAGTGATGAAGCTGAAGGGTTGTCATTGCACACCTGAAGTCTCTGGTCACAGTCTGAAGTGAAGCATGCTGGGGTGGCACTCGTGTTGATTAGGTTGGGGGCTCTCACTTATTTTAAAAACTTATTTTTTGTTACCTCTTCAAATATATCTTTTGTTCCATTATCTTTAAATATATACATAAAGATATATATATATATAGTAATATATATATGTATCAGTTTAGATAATTTAATTGATCATTTAGTTCAGTGAAGCTCTTATTGCTGCTATGTCAATTCTACTAATAAACTCATTGAAGTATGTAATTTCTCTGGCTACTGTAATTTTTCTGGCTACTTTTGACATTTTATAGCCTTATACATCGAGCAAACTACAGTAATCTTGTGTGGCATTTTAATGGAGCTGGGTAGGTTTATGTTTAAAAGTCAGTGCAATCTTCATTTTTAAAATAAGTTTCTGAATTATTACCTTACACTAGGCCTATTTGTATAATGCAACTCACTGTTCTTCAAATGTTGATTGTGATAAACAGTCAGTAACTTTAAAATGCTGGAAACAGTATTGTGACATTTTTTTTTTTTTTTGCTTCTTTGTTTTTGGTTTTGTATTTGTTTCAGTCTTGAGGGTGGGGGTGTGAAAAGAACACAGCACCAAAGCTGTCTTCAATGTACTGGGGGTCTGGCTCAAAACTCGAGGAAAGGTACATGCTTGAACTGACTGTGACTTTCCTTCACCTTCTTTTATATTACACAATATTAGAAATATAAAGATGGCATGTTTTCTAAAATATCTCTTTCATAGTACTGCTTTTATTATTTACATATAGTTTAATATAGCCAGGTTGGAAGCTTATAATATTTTCTAATTCCCTACTTTGAAATGCCTCATTCTCTTTCTCAAGACTCAAATGTATTTCTTTAATATAAACTGGAAACATTGTGTTACTCTAATAAAATGTACAGGGGTTTGCATGGTAAGAATGTAATGCATGGAATTTTGAATTAAAGCCAGTGTGTTAATACTTGCAAGTAATGACATATCTTAGCACATATTTTGCTAGAACTTGGGAACTTCAGATACTGTCTGATGTTTGTTGTTGATAAATGTGTGCTTTGTCCTCTGAGAAAGACTATCACAACCCACCCTATGGAATACATGTGTCAGAAAATATTGTTTCTAAGTGTAGGCCAAATATTCTCCAGATCTATTGGCTGTTAAAGTTCAACTTTTTTCATATGAACAATATTATTGGGAAAGTTAAGTCACACATATGCAGACAGTAATGATATTAATAGTAATATAGACGCAAACAATTCTCTAAATTTCTATGTGCATCTTCATAAGTTGAATGATTTTTTCTCTTGTCTCAAACTTATTTGACCATGTGCTCCCTCAATCGTTCTTTCTTTGAGTGAACTTTAAAATCTAAAGCTTGACCTCAGGAAGCCCCATGTTTTAAATTACTGTGAACTATATAGACTCTTAATTTAGATGTTAATGTTTTTACATCCCTATCAGCCCACTTTAAATAGCAATAGATGTGTCATTGATGTCACATTGTCTAAAATAAGACTCTTTAAAGGTCTTTGTGTGAATAATCATTTCAACTTCTGGGTAAATCCCAAGGAAAACAATTGTTGGACCCTAAATTGTGAATATGCTTAGTTTTGCCAGAAACTGCCAAGCTGTCATCCAAAGGGGCAGCAACACTTAACATTCCTACCAGTAATGACTCCCCTTGACCTTTATCTTTGCCAGTATTTTTTGCTACAAATGTTCTATTCTTTTAGCAGTTGTAATATGTGTGGAGGGATGTCTTGTTATGATTTTACTTTGTATTTCTCTGCCATTTAAATTAAATATATAGCAGCTGTTTACAGTATTACAAGGGTTCAAGGGGGATAATTCCATACCCAGTGATGGTATGCATAAGGCACCACAGTTACCACCAGGACTCAATCCCCATAAGCCAAAGCTGATAAGTCCTCTAGTAAAAAAAGAGAAAAAAGAAAAAAAAATCTAGATCAATGTTTTAAGGGTAAAGTAGGATGTACAAATAGTGGTTATATAGTTGATGTCAGTGTTAACAAAGCAGAGAAATGGAAGCAGCAACTTCTTGATAATTTAGATAAAAATTCATGAGAAAAATGAATTAGTATCGTGTCTCTTTGATCTTCATTTCTTTACTGTTTAATAATTTTATAAATATTTGATTCTCCGGACTTTATACTTATAGCTTGAATAGAAAAGCATAAAATGATTCTCCTCTCCATAATAGATTTTTCTTGAGTCAGGTAGCCAATTCACTATCAACTAAGCCAAGTCTCTTTTACTAAAGACTGATACAAAGTTTTGAAAATCAGAATATGTGATAGTAAGGCTCCAAATTCTATGCCATTTTCTTTATAGCCGAATTACATGTAAAAATACATTTTTGTGTCTGAATATTTCTTTTCACCAAATATTTTTTCCATGAAAAAATATAATACATAAATGTTACATTGTGCTTTGTTTTTTATGATCTTTTTATTTATTAGTGATTTAATAATGATAAACAAGATTATAGGATAAGAGGAGTACAATTCAGTACAATTCCCACCAACATAGTTCCATATCCCATCTCCTCCATTGGAAGCTTCCCTGTTCTTTACCATTCTGGGAGTATGGACCAAAGGTCTTTATAGAGTGCAGAAGGTTGAAGGTCTGGCTTCTGTGATTGCTTCTTCTCCAGACACAAGGGTTAACAAGTTGATCTATATCTGCATCCTGCTCCCATTTGTCCGTAGTGGGGTAGGGGTCTGGGTACATGAGGTTCCAGACACATTGATGAGGTCGACTGCCCAGGGAAGTCAGGTTGGTGTCATGGTAGCATCTGCAACTTGGCTAAAAAACATAAATATATAAAGCAAAACAAATAGTTTAATAATCAGGAACCAAAAGGTAGGAATATAGCAGTTGAGGTTTGGGGTGTTGATGTTGGAAGAAGGTAGGAAGTCCGTTTTAGGTGTATTCCAAGGGGCCCATGACTACTAATTTTTGCCTGAGCCAAATAATAATCTTTAAGGGTTCATCTCAGTGGAACATTCAACTGTGCATTTAGCAAGTTAGGCTTTTCAATTGGCAAATCCTGAGTGATTTGCACCATACAAACAAAAAGTTTCGGGGTGGGGAGGGAAGCATAGAGGAAATCATTTTATGAGTCTCTGGAAAAGTCAGAGATGAAGTTCAGAACCTTTTTTTTTTTTTTTCTTTTTCCTCCTCCAGGGTTATTGCTGGGCTCGGTGCCTGCACCATGAATCCACCGCTCCTGGAGGCCATTTTTTCCCCCTTTTGTTGCCCTTGTTGTAGCTTCGTTGTGGTTATTATTATTGCCCTTGTTGATGCAATTCGTTGTTGGATAGGACAGAGAGAAATGGAGAGAGGAGGGGAAGACAGAGAAGGGGAGAGAAAGATAGACACCTGCAGACAAGCTTCACCGCCTGTGAAGCGACTCCCCTGCAGGTGGGGAGCCGGGGGCTCGAACTGGGATCCTTACGCCGGTCCCTGCGCTTTGCGCCATATGCGCTAACCCACTGCGCCACCGCCTGACCCCCCAGAATCTTATTTTTATTGTGACACTGATGCTCTTATAAATTGATTTTGTAGCTATATCGATAACTTCTATTTAAAAACTCAAAAAATTGAGCATTGGGATTAATGTCATCTTTTTACTAAAACACAGTTCTCAGTGGAGTCTTCACTTATAAGACATGATTACAACCCAGAGACTGCATATTCTAATCCCACCTACTAAGGGTTACATATTTGACAATGAAAGAGAGCCCATTCACTGACCAGTGTCACATAATGAAAAACATTGCCACATCAGCTTTTGAAAATAAAAGGAAAACAAGATTTTTATTCTAATGCTTTAAGAAGATCCAAGAGATTATCATATTAACTCCACAGATTTTTTAAATATATAAAATAGAAATAGATCCTCATCTCTTTAAAATATTTATTTATTGCCTCCAGGGTTATTGCTGGGGATTGGTACCTGCACTACAAATCCAATGCTTCTGGAGGCCATTTTCCCCATTTTGTTTTCCTCATTATTATTATTATTATTATTATTATTATTATTATTGTCATTGGATAGGACAGAGAGAAATCGATAGAGGAGGGGAGATGGAGAGAAAGACAGACACCTGCAGACCTGCTTCACCACTCATGAAACGACCACCCCTCCCAGGTGAGGAGCAGTGGGCTCGAACAGGGACCTTTAAGCTGTCAGACCCCCAAATATTTATTTATTTTATGAGAGAGACCAAAGCACTGTTCAACTCTGATTTATGGTGGAACTGGGGATTGAATCTAGGATTGAATCCTAGCCCAATTTTGAAGTTTTTATGCTTTAGAAACTACTTACTTAGTTTAGAGTAGGACCTGAAAATTTATCTTTTCTATTTCTTGATCAGTAGGAAGTGGGTTTTAATGTAAACAGGAAAGACCTTGAGTTGCATTTAAATTGAATTTTACCCTCAAGAGACTACTAAGAACAAAATAGCTAAATTTAAACTAGGGTGGGGTTGGGTAGACAGCATAATGGTTATGTAAATATCCTTTATGCCTGGGGCTCCTAGCTACTAGGCTCTATTCTTTTTTTTTTTAATTAAAAAAATTATTTATTTATTCCCTTTTGTTGCCCTTGTTGTTTTATTGTTGTAGTTATTATTGATGCTGTTGTTGTTGGATAGGACAGAGAGAAATGGAGAGAGGAAGGAAAGACAAGAGGAAAAACAAAGATAGACACCTGCAGACCTGCTTCACCACCTGTGAAGCAACTCCCCTGCAGGTGAGGCCCCTGGGGCTTAAAAACTGGGATCCTTGCACTTTGCACCACCTGCTCTTAACTTTGCCGAACTACTGCTGCCTGACTCCCTACTAGGCTCTATTCTATCTCTTTTTTTTCTTTTTTATTGAAGAAAGGATTAATTAACAAAACCATAGGGTAGGAGGGGTACAACTCCACACAATTCCCACCACCCAATTTCCATATCCCATCCCCTCCCCTGATAGCTTTCCCATTCTCTATCCCTCTGGGAGCATGGACCCAGGGTCATTGTGGGTTGCAGAAGGTGGAAGGTCTGGCTTCTGTAATTGCTTCCCCGCTGAACATGGGCGTTGACTGGTCGGTCCATAGTCCCAGTCTGCCTCTCTCTTTCCCTAGTAGGGTGGGTCTCTGGGGAGACAGAGCTCCAGGACACATTGGTGGGGTCTTCAGTCCAGGGAAGCCTGGCCGGAATCCTGATGCCATCTGGAACCTGGTGACTGAAAAGAGAGATAATATACGAAGCCAAACAAATTGTATCTATCTATAACTGTAAGATAAGTCAGAGCAGAGTCCTGCTCTGATAAAAGTCAATCAGACAGACAGAAAAGTACAACACAACGCAGCACAACAGGGAGCAAAGGCAAGTGTGACTCTTCAGCCATCAAGTCTTCTGCCTGGATTCGTGACGAGTTTTTCTTAACTGCTACAAGTTTGTTTCTGTAAGAAAGGTGCCAAAGAATTATTTAATTTGCTTAACTGAGTTTATCAATATCAGGTCTCCATGTTAGATAGCTCTGTCCCTTCCAGAATATGAAATTGAGGCAGGGGGTTGTCAAAGGTGTCATCCGTGACAGTAACTTCTGCAACATTCTTAGAGGTCATCAAGATATAGTTAATATGTTCAAGGTACTATGCATTTAACAGCGATATTCAATCAACTGACTGTATTTCATTTTTAGCAAATTTTATCAAATGAATCGTACAAATTCACTAACATTTTTATTGAATCAGCCACAGGGAACATTTTACAAAGCCAATGTGATGTTTTGTCAGAGAAAAATACTGATGGAACTTGGAAAACTAAATCTATATTAAAGCCTACTTAATTTTAGGTTATTGAAATCAATAAGACCTTTACAGATTTGTATCAGTCACAAATGAATCCAGTGCTCCTTATTTAACTAACATCCATTACCAAGGCCCACCTTTACTTAGTGAATAACTTCAAATGCATTATCACATGAATTGATCATCATTAATCTGTTCAGATGAAGGACTCATTGGTGCAACATCATTACTTCCCAAATATTCTGAGCTTCCTGTTTGAGATATAAGTTACAATTTGTACTTTATAAAACATCCAGCTCCTGCTTGAGTGTACCAGAATATTTCTGACTCCTATATTGTTTCTTGAAAAGAAAATGTAACATTATCCTAAAAAAAAATCATTAACCCCTTCTGACATACACCTTCAGTAAAAGGTGTTAATAGAAAAATGTTGTCATCAAATGCCCAGTTATTTTCCTAATTAATAAATTCTGCTTTGAGAGGTTTACTTAATCCTTAATATGAATGTTACATGTTATCCTACCTTTGCATTCTCTATTCAGAAGTGCCAACTAAGATGTTCAGATTACTGATCATGATTATTTTAAAATAAACTTACATAATGAAAATATAGTGACACATGGGAAAATACCTGCTAACACATAAAGGCCATCACTTTTTGTGAAAAGGAGACATAAATGTGTATACACTAGTTAAAGGGAAACAAATGGCAGGAAAACTGAAATACTATCATCATTTATAGCAAAATTTATATAGTTTAAATTTCTTTTTTTAATATTTTATGAGAGAGAGATAAACCAGAGCCAACAAACAGTACTGGTAGGAATGTGACAAAAGAGAGATTACATAGTGGTGGGACTACAATGACCACACCTACTTTTGAGGATAATTAAATTACATTAAAATTCAAAATACACGTATTGGGTGAACGTTTCACTAAAAACATCTTGACAGTCATCTGATTTTTTTCCTCTTCAGTTTGGAGGATATCATTGATTCATGCTATATCACCCAGTAGGCTCTATCTTTTTAAAAAATTAATATAAATTTTATTACTGATTTAATAATGGTTTATAAGATGATAGTGGCATAGTTCTACACTACACACATCACCAATGTTCTCTGAGCCCCTACAACCTTACACGCCTTCAAAAAAGAGAACCATGATAGTTTTCACCAAGTCATAAGTGACAGTTTGGCTGTGTAGATGTGTGTTTTCATGTGTTTCAATCCCCTATATTCAACATATGAACAAACCGTATGGTAATTGCCCTTTGCTTCCTTGCTTCATTAATCATAATCACCTACAGTTCTGCCCACTTTGTCCTGAAGGGCACAATACCATCATCTTTATTGCAGAGCACTGCCCATTGAATATATATCCTTTAAATGTACCCATCTGTCCTTGAGCAGGCTCTACCATTTTTAAACTTATTTTTAAACACATTTTATTTACTAGTTATATTTGTTGGATAGAGACAGAAATTAGGAGGGAAAGAGATATAGAGAGGGAGAGAGGGGGCCAGTCAGTGGCACATGAGTTGGTCAAGTACACACAAGGAGCCACAGAAGGACCAAGGTTCGAGCCCCCACTACCCACTGCAGGGGGAGCACTTCATGAGCAGTGAAGCAGGTCTCCAGGTATCTATTGTTCTCTTTCTCTCTCTCCTTTCTCAATTTCTCTGTCTTGTCAAATAAAAATAGAAAGAAAAAAATGGGAAAAAAAATGCCACCAGGAGCTGTGAATTTGTAGTACAGACACCAAGCTCCAGCCATAATCCTAGGAGAGAGAGAGAGAGAGAGAGAGAAGAGAAGAGAAAAGAAAAGAAAAAAAAGGAGAAGGAGAAGAAAAGAAGAAAGAGAAAGAGAAGAAAAGAAAAAAAATAAGAAGAAGAAGGAGGAGGAGGAGAGGAGGGGAGGAGGAGTGAGGAGAGAGAAGGGGGAGGGAGGAACCTGCAGCACACTTCACGACTTGTGAAACTTCCCCCTGCAGGTAGGTTCCAGGGGCTTGAACCTGGTTCTTTAAACATTGTAAAATGTGAGCTCGCCAGGTATACCACTGCTCTTACCCCCAAGCTCTTATTATTTTTTATATGAATAAGTTTGTAAGATTCTTGGCCTAAATAAAGACAGTGGAATTTTTGTGTATGTTTTATTAAGTCTAAAAAAACTCTTGTCAATTCCCATTCCTGGAAACTCCCATGGTCAGCCGGCTAAATTTTTCTTATTCACTTACTTAACCAACTAAACTGCTCGACTTAACTATATTACTAGAAAGATAGAAACAACAACTGGGAAATGTCTGCTTTGAGCTTTCTTAAGCTTATATAGCTTGTATAGATCTAGAGACATGCCATAAAGTGATCACAACTGGCTAAAGTCAGTAGCAGTAATGAAAGAGCCAAATGACTATTGCTAATGGTGTCATGCATATGTTTAGTTTAATGTGAGATGATTGATTACTTTGTTTTGCTTTTATGATATATTATGAGTTCATTAAGGAAGATTATGACTCGTTCAAAACGTGTTAGGGAGATGGAATCTTAATATAATAAAAAGTCTAGTACAAAAATTTTGCTCACTAGTTTTAAAATGAATAGAATCATATGTACTTAGATGATTATATTGAAGACTGGCAATTTATGTTGACTTCTTGCAAAATACAGGGTCTCTATACAAAATATAGATCAACATGTTTAATAAATATAAACAAAATTTACCATAGTCTTTTTTCTATATATATACAAAGGAATAAAGATTTTTTTCTCTTTATGAAAATAGAATGAGTAATTCTTTCAAATTTAAGAAAAATTATGAAAAACTTTAGAACGTACTCCCTGGAGGTAATATTCAAAAGCCACCATATGTTCTCCTATTTTTTCTTTTCAGGATTTTCAGTCCAGAGAGATAGTTATTACAGACATAAATTGCATAGGAAAACAGAAAAAAATATTTATTATTAGAAAGAAAAAGGATAAGGCATTTCATTGCCAGCATTTAAGACTTTAAGAAAATGGTTTTTCAACTCCAACCACACAGTTGAATTGTTTACACTCAACTTCTCTAACAACATGGAAATAACTTTGATATTAGAAGGATAACAATAATAGCATAACTAATGCCAATATCTATTTCATGATTTAAAAAGTCACATAACTATTTAGATGTCATTATACTATGTGGATTCAAAATTTTCAAACAGAATTACAGTATTTGCATATTACCAGCTACATGGCATTAACTAGACCATTGTGTACCAAGACAATAGAGCTTTTAATTATTATATTTGAAGATATCCAGGACAACACAGCTGCCTACCATACATAAAATAATTATGTCAAATTCTTTAATGCAATACAGTTATGCAAATAAGTGAGGTAGAAGTTCTAAGCAAGTGGAATTTTTGTTTATTATATTTTGTGTTAGTTACTTCCTGTTGGCTAATCACTGTCTACCAGATGTGCTTTTTAAAAAATCTTTCTTTTTTATTAAAAAAAGTCCTAATGTGATCTAAATCTAGGTGTTTCATATCTCAGAAAAGATGCTTATATACAACATATTTAATCAACATGAAAGTAAACACAGAATAAACAAAAATACTGTAGAGTTACAAGATACCATACAATGATATCTTGTTAATGAGATTTTAGAATTAATACTTCAATATTATTTACATTTTGTTGTTTAAATGACAAAATTTGGAAATATATAAATACTTGAAAATTTAAGGTTTAAGATTGCAGCATAAATAATACATGCACACACACATTTGTATTTTGTTTTGTTTTGGTTTAGCCACAGCACTACTCAGTTCTGGTTTATGGAGGTGCAGAAAAATCAAACCTCAGGCACAAGTGTCTGTTTGCATAATCGTTGTGCTATCTCCTGACCCTATGATGTGTGTGTGTGTGTGTGTGTGTGTGTGTGTGTGTGTGATTTATTTGCCTCCCTGGATTATCTCTGGGACTCTGGACTAGCACTACAAATCCACTGCTCCTGATGGCCATTTTTTCCATCTTATTGGATAGGACATAGAGAAATTCATAGGGGAGGGGAGACAGAAAGGGAGAGAGAAAGAGAGATACCTGCAGAACTGCTTCTCATCTTGTGAAGTATCTTTGCAGCAGGTGGGGAGTGAACACTTGAACCCAGATCCTTGGGCAGGAACTAGTCCTTAGCACTGTGTACACTTAACCAGGTGCACCACCACCCAGGCCCCTATAATAAATATCTGAAACAATAGATACTTGTATAATCACATTCCAGTAGTAATTGAAATATGTTTCAATACAGAAGCATTTCAGGGATGCGGGGATGACACTGTTAGCAGGGCACAAGTGAGGCCTTAGATTTGATCCTAGCTCCACCACATGGAGTACCTTGAATGGCACTAAGGAAATTACATGGATGTTGGAGCAGTGTTGTGGTATCTTTCCCTCTCCAAAGAATATTGAAAATTAAGAAAAAAAAAAAATAAGGAAGTGGGGTCATAGAGTTGTCTGAGAAATATAGCAATAATAATAATAATTTTTAAAAGGCCCTCTTTATTCTGTGGCACTATATTAAAGTATTTTCAATATGTATTCACAATATGACTCTAAATATTAATGCCTAGTATTTTTATTGAAGGAGTATTTCATGACAGAATCAAGAGATGTTTTATTTCCTCCTAAAACTATAAGATTAAGCAAAATTCAAAGATAAGTACTAACCTTTAATAGGAGGTGGTGTAGTGGATATAGTGTTGGACTTGCAAGCAGGAGGTCTTAATTTTGATATCTCTCTCTGTTTCTCTTCCCTACTCCATGCCTCCTGTTTCCAGTCTACTTATCACTTGTGAAAAAAAAATAGTGTTTGTTTTCCCTTCAAAATAAATGTAGATAAATTAGTTATTTTAATCATTTGTATTTATATATTTTTGGAGTAGAAAGTCAAATATTAAATGATATAGTAAATATAATAAATATCTACATTAGATACTATATGTGTGTAGAACAAACAAGAAATCCTTTCTGACAGGAGACTGAAAATTTAAAATGAGGTCTCAGAGAGTAAAACAATAATGTCATATCTGAGTGTTATTAAATGTAGTGGAGAATTTGACCCAAGTTAGAGCAGCAAGGGAAAATGTTCTATAGAACATTTAAAGATTTTTATCTTGTTATCTGAACAGAAGTTTTCTAAACTTAGCGAATAAGATGGGATGATTTGCCATGGCAGTTACCTTTGTGAGGGAACATTCTTTGAAGAAATTGGAAGAGTTTGTAAAATCTTAAGGCATTGACATGAATAGGAAAAGTAGATGTTGCTGAAATTTCAATGTGCTTTCCAAGTCTTACACACACACACACACACAGAGAGAGAGAGAGAGAGAGAGAAAGAGAGAGTGAGAGAGAGAGACAGAGAGAGACAGAGATAGAGAGAGAGAGGATATTAAAATATTTTTTTCCTGGGGCTGGCAGAACACCTGGTAGAGCATACAGGTAATAATGGGCACGGGCCCGGGGTTCAAGCCCCTGGACAGGCTTCATGAACAGTGGAGTAGTAATACAGGTGTTTCTCCTCTTTCCTACCTCCTCCTCTCCTTTTACCTTCTCTTTGTTTCTATCCAAAACAAATAAGAAAATAAAAAAATACACATTTAATTTTTTTTTTTTACCTTCCTTAACTTACTAATGAGTATGAACATTGTCTTCAAGTATTGAACTAGCTTCAAGTCTCCCAAATTGGAAGGGGTAATTTACCACACTTATCCAGCAGGAGTAAAACTCGGTGTTTTCACTTGTACAAATACTTACCTCATCAATAACCAACATGTCGTTTTTTAGTTTCTTCATATATAGTTGTTCAGAGTTTAGAGTAAGGACAGCATCCAGGCTTGAAATTACTGTGTTACCTTGGCCCAGATATTTGAGTTGAGATTAAGCACTGCTTGAGGGTGAGAAAGAGCATGCACTTTTCAGTTACTGGAGAGAAACTATTTCTTGGGCATACACTAAGAATTGAGTGATTATAAAAAATGATAGGTAACCAGTGGTAAAGGTCATTTTATGCCATACTACATTCATCTTTATGACTTAAAGAATCATTGAGAAATTTGATGTAGCACTTCTAAAATTTAACCCAAGTTAATTTAATAATTTAGTTAGGAAGTTTTGCGTTGAGTAGTACGAGGATAACTCATGCAATAGTATTGTTCCTGTAATCATGTATACTGATCTGTGTACTGTGTTCCGACTTTTAACTTTGAATTACTTTTGTTTTACATACTTTTTTTTTCTTGCTGAGGTAAGCTATTGGAAGTAACACAAAATCATATTTATACATAATGCCTAAAAGGAGTTATATGCCTTTTTTTTAATTTTGAGAGTTATATATTTTTTCTCTTCATGTTATTGAGGGGTTAAAGGTTTATAGTACAGCTGTTGACAAGTAATACACTTTCTTATCGCCCCATGATAGATGTCTGCAAGACATACTCTTACTAATCTATGTCCTTTTCTACCATCATGGACCAGGATTGCAATACCCCTCCATCCCATTACTAATTCTCCTTCCCCAGAGTCCTTTGCTTTGCAGCAATACACCATGTCCAGTCCAAATGACACCTTATATCTTTCTTACCTTACTGTCTTTACTTTTTAAATTTCAGCTATGAATGAGATCTCACCTGGTATTCATTTTTCTCTTTCTGGCTAACTTGACTCAACATGATAGCTTCAAGTTCCATCCAAGATATGGCAAAAGAGATGACTAGGTCAAGGCTAGAGTCATCAATGAAGGAAGTGTCTACCTGCTCATCTGCAGTGACAGGAGGCAGACACTTCCCTCAGCGTGATGCCTGTCTTAACCTATAAGAGATTTAAATAGTAGGGTAAGCAAATAATCTTTGCAAAGATACCACTGAAGTTTTTAGCTAATCATTAGTGTTCATTCAATAATTATATTCAATTATTCATGAATTCCCATCTATTTGTTTAATGTTAATTAAGTACTATCAAGCCTAAATATCTTACAATTAAGGACAACAAGGAGCAGATTTGTAACATTTGTTTACAAGATCTCCCCATAAATTGGAATTCATTGAAGCTTAATAAAATTTACAGGTAAATTTGATACAATTCTTAGATTTTACACATTTTAAGTAGCCAGTAGAACTCCTATACTAGTAGTCAAACATAATCAAATTTAAGTAATATTAAAATTTTTACCCTCTTTATATCTTGTTCTGTTTTGTTTGTGGGAGGTGGAATAAACCTAGGGCCTCAGTCATGTGTGATAGCATACTGAGAGCCCACTCAGACTTGATTTCCTTTGTTCTTCTATTTTATATATGGAGAATAATCTTATTATGATGTAAATAGTTCTGTAATCTGTAATCAGATTTGTTCTGTCAGATACCTCAATTTTAAAGTATCTGATAGGGAGTAGGGCGGTAGCTCAGCGGGTTAAGTGCACGTGGTGCAAAGCACAAGGACCAGCGTAAGGATCCTGGTTCAAGCCCCTGGATCCCCACTTGCAGGGGAGTCGCTTCACAAGCGGTGAAGCAGGTCTGCAGGTGTCTGTCTTTCTCTCCCCCTCTCTGTCTTTCCCTCCTCTCTATTTCTCTCTATCCTGTCTAACAATGGTGGCATCAGTAACAACAATAATAACTAAAACAAGGGCAACAAAAGGGAAAATAAATAAATTTAAAAAATAATAATAAAGTATCTGATAAAAAATTAAAATACGATAGTTTCTTATGTTATTTAACCAAGTCATGTGAGTATCTTTAGGAGGATAGTCTACTTTCTCAAAACAATCTATGGTGTATACATTCCTTTCCACTATGAGTTATGCTGACTTTTCTGTTAACATACTTCGTTACTTACCACAATGCTTGGCCGATGTAAAAGAAATTGCACATTCTGTTATCTTGCTATCATATACTAACAAATAAGATACTTAATGAAGGCTTTTTAGTTGGTTTTGTTTTGTTTTGATCAGTGCGCTGCTCAACTCTGGCTTAAGGTGGTGTGGGCAATTGAACCTGGAACTTTGGAGCCTCAGGCTCCAAAAGACACTTATGCAAAGACCATTGTTATCTTCCCCCACCCACAGTCAGGCAGTGCCTTGAATAACAACTTCTAACCCTGCTAAATTAAGGGACATGCAGATGTACAATCGTCAAGTATTAAAGAATGACATTTTATATTGGTTATGTTATGAGATTTCAAAAAGAAAAAAACAATTTAAAACAATTCCACAAAGTGGTTATTTTTCTGCATTATAAAAAATAAGATAACTGGGGAGTCGGGCATTAGCGCCGCGGGTTAAGCGTAGGTGGTGCAAAGCTCAAGGACTGGCATAAGGATCCCGGTTTGAGCTTCTGGCTCCCCATCTACAGGGAAGTCGCTTCACAGGCAGTGAAGCAGGTCTGCAGGTGTCTGTCTTTCTATCCCCCTCTCTGTCTTCACCTCCTCTTTCCATTTCTCTGTCCTATCCAACAACAACTACAACAATAACAACAGTAATAACTACAACAATAAAAACAAGGGCAACAAAAGGGAAAATAAATTAAAAAAAAAAAAAGATAACTGTGGGGACAGGTGGTAATGCAGCGGGTTAAGCACACACAGCAGGAAGGGGAAGGACCAGCATAAGGATCAGGGCTCCAGTCCCACGTTCCCCCATCTGCAGGGGGGTTGTTTCACAAGCGGTAAGCGGTGAAGCAGGCCTGCCGGTGTCTATCTTTCTCTCCCCCTCTGTCTACCCCTCCTCTCTCCATTTCTCTCTGTCCTATCCAACAATGATACCAATAACAACAACAATAATAATAACCACAACAGCAATATAACAAGGGCTACAAAAGGGGAGAAAAAAAGATAGCCTCCAGGAGCAGTGGATTTCTGGTGCAGGCACAGAGCTCCAGCAATAACCCTGGAGGCAAAAAAAATAATAATAACTGGAGCAGACAGCTTCCCCAGAGTACACAGTTTGTGTTCATGGGCACCAGCGGTCCCATGTTACCACATGGGAAGAGCACACAAAGGGGAACTTCCTGAGAAGTAGAGCAGTGTTGTGATATCTTCTTCCTTCAGTCTCCCCCTATTTTTTTTCCTCTCATCTAATATTGAAAAAGAAAAAAAAAATAGGAGAGCCAGTCTACTGGGAGCTGTGGAATTGTGCAGCCACGGTGTAAAACAGAAAGCTTTCAAAATGGGGTTGGGTTGGGTAGGGAGATGTCACAATAGTTATACAAAAAGGCTTCATGCCTGAGACTCCAAAACCCTAGGTTTAGTCCCCTGTACCACCATAAGCCGGAACGGAACTGAGCAGTGCTCTGTCTCTTTCTCATTCTCTCCCCCTTCCTCTCTCTTATTAAACACACACACACACACACACACACACACACAATTATATATATTTATATGTATCAACCTTCTTGGAACTCTGGACTCCAATAAGAAATTTCACAGCCACCAGGGAAACACTGCATGAATAAAGAGGTAATGGATTTAGGTTACAGAGTGTTCATGGCATAGAGTGTGGTGACATTTTATCTTATACATATCTCTTCACTGTACAGCAGTGAAGGTTGGCAGTCTATATGTTCAGCATAGCTTGCTGGAGTGACTGCAATACAACCTTCATTCTCAGAAAACTGTAGTTAGTGGTGACTGGACGAATCTAGTGGTTTCTGGAAGCACTCCAGGGCCTGCCTTTCTTCTGTTCATGTAGGAGTTTTGCCCTGAGAAGGGCTTCTGTGCAATTTATTGAAACCTTTAGGATCAACCTCCTTAGTGAAGATTCTCTTCATAGTCTTGCCCCACTTTTGGATGGGGCCATTTTTGTTGTTGTTGTTGTTGAGTTTGGTGAGCTCTTTACATATTGTTGGTTAGTAGTCTTTTGTCTGATGTATGACATGTAAAGTTCTTTTATTTATTTATTTATTTATTTCCTTTTGTTGCCCTTGTTTTATTGTTGTAGTTATTATTGTTGTTGTTATTGATGTTGTTGTTGGACAGGACAGAGAGAAATGGAGAGAGATGGGGAAGACCGAGAAGGGGAAAGAAAGACACCTGCAGACCTGCTTCACCGCCTGTGAAGCAACTCCCCTGTAGGTGGGGAGCCGGGGGCTCGAACCGGGATCTTTACGCAGGTCCTTGGACTTTGTGCCACATGTGCTTAACCCGCTGCGCTACTGCCCGACTCCCAACATGTAAAGTTCTTATCCTATTCTGTATGGAATCTGTTTGTTTGCATGGTACTTTCTGTTGCTGTGCAGAAGCTGTTCAACTTTATGTAGTCCCATTGGTTTTATTTTTGTTTTTGCCTTCATTACAATTAACTTGTGTCATTGAAGATGTCTATAAAACTTAGATAGAAAAGGGTTCTGTCAATATTTTCCTTTAAGTATATGATGATTAACATCCATGTCTTCGATCCATTTGGAGTTTACTTTTGTGTGTGGTGAAATGTAGTTGTTCAGTTTCATTCTGTTATGTTTCAATCCAGTTTAACCAACACCATTTGTTGAAGATAGTTTCCCCATTTAATAGTTAAAATGTAAGTGTCAGGGCTCTGGCAGGGGCACAGCTGCAAACATTACCACGCACAAGACCTGGGTTTGAGCCCCTGGCTCCTCACCTGCAGGGGAGTCACTTCACAAATAGTGATGCAGGTCTGCAGGTGTCATATCTTTCTCTCTCTCTCTCTCTCTCTCCCCTCCCCTCTCAATTTCTCTGTCCTATCAAGTTTGAAAGAAGGAAAAGGAAAAAAAAAAAGGGAAAGGAAGGAAGAAACAAAAAAGAGAGGAAGAGAAAATGTCTGCCTGGAGTAGTGGATTCATAGTGCTGGCATCAAGCCCCAACAATAACCCTTACAGAAAAAAAAGTATATATATATATACACACACATAGAGAGAGAGAGTTAAATTAAAATGTATATTTAAGGGCAAGTTATGAAGTTACTGATGGAATTATTTTAAAATATTTTAATGGAAACATTAGTAATTATTTCTATAATTGCAGATAAACCACTGTAGCATCAAAGTAAGACATTTTGAAATGGGAAGATAGCTCCTCAGTAAAGAAGTTGCATTCTTGAAACCCTCAGTTCTATCTTGTATCTATATACCAGAGCTGAATGATGCTCTATTCTATAACTCATAAAATTAAATAACCTTACCTTATTAAAATACAAAATAGGGTTTTTATTAAACAAAGTATGGCTTATCAGTATTTTCTGAAGTTAGATTCATATCTGGTGGGATCTGGATAAGTTGTTGAGAGAATGATTATGGAAAGGTACAAATTCAGTTAGGTTTAAGGTAATACAGAAATGAATAAAAATTTGTATTGCACACAATATGGTAACTGAACACTAGCCATACTTTATAATTAGAAGTTTACACTTAAATAACTTTCATTTACTGCCTGAGCTGAATAAGCTGAATGCTATGCATTGTAGGATTTATCATAGTAAATGACCTTAACTTAGTGTCTGGGAGATTTCCATGTTATATTAAAATTAAAACAAATGGGATACAGAATTCTGGTGGTGGGAACTGTGTGGAATTGTACCCCTTTTATCCTATGGTCTTTTCAGTATTTCCATTTTATAAATAAAAATTTAAAAAATACAACTGGATTTATTCTGTGGAGTAAAAATATTTGCAGAGCTTATATACATGTATTACCATCATTTAATAGTAGTAATTTTGTAAATATATGTAAGTAACTTTGAAATAAATTTTATTTGTTGTGCTAAGCAGAAATATGGTCAGATTTAAGAGAAATTATGAGGCAAGCTGTTTATCAGAATCTAGAGCATGTAAATAAAATCTACAAAAATTACCAAATGACAATATGAAAAGTAGTCATTTTAGCTTTATGTATTTTATTCAGTATTTCAAGATTTTCTAGAACTATTGATTCTCATACAAAGACAGTCTTTCATACTCCCTCTTATCTTAAATGAAAATTTCTGATCATTGTCATAAATCAAGTATTCAAAAAGGGTAAATATTCATTTCAGACAATGTGATATTGAAAACTGATAGGCTAAGTTTGAGACCTTTGGCCAATTAGTTTGCCAAAAGTGCAGGTGTTAATAAACCAAGTGTAAAAGTTATGAGGAGAACAGCCAGATGCTTTATTAGTTCTTCAATTCAGCCATCAAGACTGTTCAAAGGCTAATTGGACCAATCTGTGAATGTATCAATCCCATAATTACTAAAACTAATTATATTAATCTTCTAAAATATGTTCATGAGAAACTGCTCTTGTAGAACCTTGTGGTTTTACAATGACCTTAGTTTAACTAGGTAATGGTATGTATATATGATTTAGCAAGTATGGTTTATGATAAGTACATAGAATGAAATTTAAAAAGCAGATTAATACAGAAAGTAGGCATGGAATAGCTGAAATGACTTGACTTCAGATATCTTCAGTTATCATGGAAATTGGGAAAAAAATGGCTCAGAGTATTGGGCACAGCTTCATTTAATGAGCCTGAGTAGCATATATAAATATCTTCTTCAGATATCTGTGTACATATGCATACCCATGTTCATCTGGGTACCCTGTGTATGTGGGCATTTATTATTATCATAAATGCATTAAATTCAGGTGAATACCATAAGTGTTCCCAAATAACACACTACGTACAAGGCAGTAAGGTTAGATGGTGGTAAACTAGATGGTGATTAGATGGAATATAATAATATCATTTTTGCTTTAGTAGTACCAATTGTTTGAGGACAGAGGCATGTAACAACATAGCATATAAGGTAACAATAAACACAGGAACATTTATGTCTACTCATATGTTAGTGTAACATTAATTAGCATCAAAGGAATATCCTTTGCCAGTCTGAAAGTCTAATGTCCACAGGCATTCAATAGGCTGGCTTCTTATGGGAGCTGAATCTACCCTGCTACTCAGCCACCGGAGACATAAAATTTAATGGTATTTTAACTTTCACTGATAATGACATTATTTAGGACTTTTGGAAGATCCTATATAGGTGAACCATATCATAAACTCGTGGTGTTTGGAAGCAAAACCTAGATAACCAATGTCCTTCAAGAATTTTTGTATTTTTCTCGTCTTTAGTATAGAAGTAATAGGTCACAAAACTTCCATGCTATCTATAGTATTCACACAGTTAGATTTTTTTTCTGACCTACACATGACAACAGTTGGTTAGGAAATGAAGTTCTGTCTATGAATCCGGAGCTTTGAAAGGAGCTGAAGGAAAGGTTGCATGAAGTGTTAGCTTACATGACTACACCAATAAATTACTGGAATATTACCTTATTGTCTTTTAAAATTAAAAAAAATATTCCCCTTTGCTGCCCTTTTTTTTAATGTTTTAGTTATTATTGATGTTGTTGTTGGGTAGGACAGAGAGAAATTGAGAGAGGAGGGGAAGACGGGGAGAGAAAGATAGACACCTGCAGACCTGCTTCACTGCTTGTGAAGCGACTCCCCTGCAGGTGGGGAGCTGGGGGCTCGAACGGGGAACCAGGATCTTTATGCCATGTGAGCTCAACTGTTGTCTCTCTTTTTAATATAGCACATGCGAGTGAATTTTACCTATGTGTCAAGAATGATGCTGTAAGTCACTAGCCTCCCAGGAAAGTGATTTGGAAAATAATAAAGGAGAATGTCTGCAAAGAATGATTTTAATAGTGAACTGAACAAGGTCATCTTTATATGTGTGAAACTCTATTCATGTTCTCTAGCCATTTTCCATCATTGCCTCAGTAACTAAACAGAAATGCATTGGTAGGCTAGCAAAACTGAATAGTGTATTGTGTTGTCAAGTGTGTGACTCAGATTTGAGCTTCGCCCACAGTGTATTAAAGAAGTCTTCAGTGCTGGGCTCATTCTCCCTCTCCTTCTCCCTCTCAGAGACTCCCTGTCTCTATCTGAAAAACAAATAAACAAAAAAAAAAACTTAAAAAAAATGAATTTGTCTTGAATAATGCACACCTTCCAGAAGGACCCTTCTGGAATGTTTCTGCTTAAGGTAGAACCAAAGGAGATATACTATTGTGATAACACAAGAGACTATACAACAACTGTTTTAACATCCACATGCCTCCCACTGACTCACTTATATACTGAACTAGGTTCTGCTGGGAAGGAATTTTGCAACCATTTTGCAGTTGGATTTAAATTTACTAAAAATTACATCATCCTGGACCGGCCAGATGAATTAGTCTAAAAGGTTTTAAAATTTAGGGTTTCCAAACTTTATTCCCAAGCTTGTCATTTTCAGCCTAGTCATGATTGTTGCTTCTTTAATATATCCCTTAAGGTATCTTTAACTACCTTTCACTCCATAATAGTAAGCTAGTTCTTTATGATAATTGCATATATTATATATATTGCTATGTAATTTAAGAGCTAAATAGTGAGCTGGGGTGATCATAATGACTATGCAAAAGGCTTTCATGCCTGAGGTTCCAAGGTTACAGGTTCATTCTCTAGCATCACCATGAACCAGAACTGAGGGTTCACTCCCTCTCTTCCTTTTGCCCTCTGGATCTTTCTGTCTCTTTCATTAAAATGAAATGAAAAAAAGTTGAATAGTAGTAATAGTCTATAATTTCTTTCCCATTGTTTCTTGTATTTGTGTATAAAAATAGCATATATACTGAAAAATATATTAACAATTATGGTAAATGCTATCCTAATATCTAAATTTTAAGATATGCATATGAAATTATGTTTTTGGAATTTAGCATTTATCAGTTTTTCTTCTATAATTAAAGAAGAGTTGCAGAATGACAAATAGGTTGTTTTTTGAAGATTAAGAGCACATATTTGAAAAACAATTACAGAACTCTGGCTTTGCCACTAATTAACCATAACTAGTGTGAGTAAATCTCTCTCAACAATTCCCTCATAATAAAGTGGGAGAATAACCACAATAGATTACAAAATGACAATAATATATTATCTCTTTACATCAAGTATTTTTTCTCTACCAGTAAAATTCAGACTGCCTTATGATTTGCTTTATTGTACTATATACCACTATATACCACTAAACTCTGTTGTGCACTGCATTGAAGATACCATCATTGGGCCTTTTTCAAGGGTTGGTGTTAGGATCAAGTAATCATATATTTCATTTTTTGTGCTTATGGCACAGAAAATATTTGATTTTAATGTATACGATATTATGTTGTTATGATCTCTACAATAACATGCATCTGTATATAATGTGACTTAAAGTTTTAATCTTACTAAACCTCATTATGGTGGCTGTCTTTATTCTAACGGTGAGTTACACACTATTTTTATTAACAGATAAACTGAGATTTTTTAAAAAGTAATTTACAAATAACTCGTTACACCTAGCTAATTTTAAAGATAGAATTGTTCTTGTCCTTTTCTTTTTTCTCTTTTTTTTTTTTTTTTTTTTTGCCTCCAGGGTTACCACTGGGGCTTGGTGCCTGCAATGCATAGAAATCCACTGCTCCTTGAGGCTAGTTTTTTTTTCCCTTTTGTTGCCCTTGTTATTTAACATTGTTATTATTGTTGTGATTGCTGTCATTGTTGTTGGACAGGACAGAGAATTGAGAGGAGGGGAAGACGAAGATGGGGGGGGAGAAAGACACCTGCAGACCTGCTTCACCGTCTGTGAAGTGACCCCCCCCTTTCAGGTGGGGAGTAGGGGCTCAAACCAGGATCCTTGAGCTGATCCTTGTGTTTTGCACTATGTGTGCTTAACCCACTGCACTACCGCCCTGACCCCAAGATAAATTTTCTTTTATAATATTTATTTATTTATTTTTAATTTTCCATTTTGTTGCCCTTGTTTATTTTTTTAATATTTATTTATTTCCTTTTTTTGCTCATGTTGTTTATACTGTTGTTGTAGTTATTATTGTTGATGTCGTCGTTGTTGGATAGGGCTGAGAGAAACAAAGAGAGGAGGGGAAGATGGGGAAAGAAAGACACCTGAAGACCTGCTTCACCGCCTGTGAAGTGACCCGATTTTTATGGTTGTTGTTGTAGTTGTTATTGATGTCGTTGTTGTTAGATAGGACAGAGAGAAATGGAGAGAGAAGGGGAAAACAGAAGGGGGAGAGAAAGATAGACACCTGTAGACCTGCTTCACCTCTTGTGAAGGGCTCCCCCCCTTGCAGGTGGGGAGCTGGGGGCATGAACCGGGATCCTTATGCAGGTACTTGCACTTCGCGCCTTGTGCACTTAACCCACTGCGCTACCGCTGGACTCCCCCCAAGATAGAATTTTCTAGCAGTAAGCAAAGAGCTCTTTTTCAATTATACTATATGTGAACAGTGAATCAAAACACTCAACTTTTGTAAGAAGCAATTCACACAAATACCATGTTGCTTCCCTATTCTTTTACATTTTTTAAATTGATTTCATAATGATCCACAAGACTGTAGGATAAGAGAGGTACAATTACACACAGTTACCATCAGCAGAGTTCCATATTCCATCCCCTCTATTTGGAAGCTTTTCTATTCTTTATCCCTCTGGGAGCATGGGCCCAGGGTCTTTATGCGGTGCAGAAGGTTGAAGGTCTGGCTTCTGTAATTGCTTCTCTGCTGGACTTGGGCATTCAAAGGTTAATTCATACTCCCAGCCTGTTTCTGTTTTTCCCTAGTTGGGATGGGCTCTCGAGAGGTGAAGTTCCAGGACACATGGAGATGTCCTCAGCCCAGGGAAATAAGGATGAAATGCTAGTAGCGTCTGCAACTTGGTGGATGAAAGGCGGCAAGATAGAAAGTAGGTTAAATAGTTTAAGAAATAGGAATTTAAATGTAGGAATAGAGGAAATGAAATTAGGGATTTTTTGTGTAAGAAGAAGCTATGAAGTCTATTTCAGGTATGGTCCAAGAGGTCCATGACTTTAGTGTTTTTTTTGCGTGAACCTGATAGCTAACATGCAGGTAGGCTACAAATATTTACACCCAGATCTTTAACATGGCTACTGGCTAAACTATCTCACAGCCTCTAGATTTTGTTTTAGTTTAATATTCAAACTAACCTGTTTTAATAAAACATACAGGGGCCAGGTGGTGGCGCACCTGGTTGAGCGCACATGTTACAGTGAGCAGGGACCCAGGTTTGAGCCCCAAGTCCCCACCTGCAGAGGGAAAGCTTCACAAGTGGCAAAGTAGTGCTGTAGGTCTCTCTCTCTCTCTCTCTCTCTCTCTCTCTCTCTCTCACACACACACACACACACACACACAAACACTTCCCTCTCAATTTCTCTATCCAACAAATAAATAAAGATTAAGAAAATAAAGGAAAGACATTTAAAATAATAATAAAAAATAAAACACACAAAATATCTAGAAAGCACTGCTGACTCCATTTATCCTTGGTTAGTTTTCTTCTATCATTAAAATTTCTCCTTAGTATCATTCGTTACACTTGATGAATATTATTACATTACCATTATAGGTTGACTACTGAATGTCTGCTTCAGTATAGATAAAATAGAGAGATGATATTGGTGTGTACCTTATAGGGTTACAATACTTTTAATGTAAGATTATCGTGTCACATGTAAATAATAATGTTACCTTATCTACACTGAA
Source organism: Erinaceus europaeus (assembly GCF_950295315.1). NCBI lineage: Eukaryota > Metazoa > Chordata > Mammalia > Eulipotyphla > Erinaceidae > Erinaceus > Erinaceus europaeus. The sequence continues at coordinate 14,424,615 of NC_080180.1, read as the reverse complement.
CTCTTTAATAATTTAATGGCATAAATACTTTAATTTTAACAAGAGACAGAAGCTTAGAAGTATAAGCAATTTCAAGTAGTGGCATAAATGTTATTTTTATTGTTAACTAAAATAGCTCATTGTTATGCAGTTTCTTTAAATTTCAGTTCTCTTCAGAACCCCTAAGCCTCTCTGTCAAGATGTATAGGACAGACTATGTTATTGTACATTCAGTTCATCAGTCAGCAGACTGAAGTCATCTGGCCATGGGAGAACAAGAGTTCAAAGATTTAATTATGCAGCACTATGTGTTCTATTTTAATTATCTGGCACAGATTAACTCAGGATTATTCATGCAAGGAACTGATTTAAATCCCACAGCTTTGAAAAATGTGCCACTTCGGTTTAAATTTGCTAATAGTCCAATATTAATTAGACCATTTTTGATACACTCTTTTAATAGTGATGTGTGCTCATTTTGACCAGTCAATATTGAAATTCTTAAAAACGATACAACACAGAAAATTCTGTACTTACAATGTTTAAGAGATACTCTGTCGCATCAAAAGTTTTGTTGACACCTCCAAGTCATAGAGCTAATTAAATGATACTATGCCGCGGACCACTCAGTGGATGAGCAGCAGGAGGGTCAGGGGTCTTGAAGGCAACCTCCCAGGTGCGTCAGGAGTCAGCACGAGGGAGAACAGATAGACACCACACTCTATTGGAGGGTGAATCTGGACTCGTTTTAATAGTGAAACTGCATTAGCTTTTATACTTTTTTCAGGTTACATTCAGGTTGCCTAAGCAACCAGCTCATAAAGAAGTAACAATAGTCTTGTGGCTTTGGCAAGCTACATGTTATTCCCCTATAACTGTAAAGAATGGGTACAGTACTTTGTATCATTCTGTTCCCAGGGGAGGTCATACCCAGAATTGTTTTAGACTTTTGCTGAGGGCTATCTCTACCATTAATCTTCTATGGGGGCATACAGATCTTTGCCTAGTCGTGGACCACTGCTCATCTAGGTCTGGTACAGTTTAACTATTAATCTTTCTTTGTTTAATATGTCAACTTGTACCTGGGAGGCCTCAATCTCTGTATTGTTTCTATGAGGGGCAAGTCATAACATGACTTGTTTTGTCCGTCTATGTTGACCCACCTTTTCCACTTTCATAATGTAACTTTCAGATATGCTCCTGTGTAAGGGAGAGGGGGTGCTTCTGACTCTCCATTCCCACCAGGCACTGCCAAAGCATTATTAATCAGTTGTGACAGTATAATTGTTTGTAGCAATAACGGGGGGAGAATGCGTCGACCCATTCCCATCCTTCTGCCCAGCTTCTTTGAAGTTTGAATGCAGGTCCAGAGGAGATGACTTTGTCAGTCTCTCTGGTGGTCGTGACGGGGCGGCGCAATACTATATATAATCTCTTCCACTGCTATATAATATGCTAATAGTGATTTAATGTTTTCATGCAATTTGTCATGTGACTTGTCATCCCTATGTTTGTTATTTTGAATAATAGTATTTGCCCTTGGTAATCCTTTTTTAAAATGGCATAATGGGCAAAAGTTTACTCCTACATTTATATAATCCTTTATAAACACTTCATCTTTAAAAAAATCTATCCATTAAATATGTATTATGTCTTTAGCGTATAACAGATACGAGATGTTAGCTGAACCATTTGAGTTCTAGAAGTAAAAAGAATATAAAGTGATCCCTAAATTGTGTATCATGCCAAAATTCTCCTGAGCATATTGGTAGTGCGATCAAGGGAGTTATCAGTCTATGGTGTCAAAAAGTCTTTTTTTTTTTTTTGCATGTTAATGTATTTTTTTTCTTTTTTAAAAATATTTATTTATTCCCTTTTGTTGCCCTTGTTGTTTTATTGTTGGAGTTATTATTGTTATTGATATCATCGTTGTTGGATAGGACAGAGGGAAATGGAGAAAGGAGGGGAAGATGGGGGGAGAGAAAGACACCAGCAGACCTGCTTCACTGCTTGTGAAACCACCCCTCTGCAGGTGGGGAGCTGGGGGCTCGAACCAGGATCTTTACTCTGGTCCTTGCACTTTGTGCCACATGCGCTTAACCCGCTGCGCTACCGCCCGACTACCATATTTTAGTTTTCTATCTCCCATATGTGAGTGAACCTAGCAGGTAGTTATCTTGAATTCTGGTCCTCCCTCCCACATTGTCACTTGTGTTCTCAGAATGTGTCACTGTCCACTTCCCAATATGGAATTCTTATCTTTCTTATTGCTAATTTCACTCACCTTTTTTGTTAGGTTAAAACAAACAAATAAACAAACAAAAATATATAGTACACAATAAGTCATCACTGAATAATTGCATTTATTCTTTCATTCTAGTCATTTTTTACTTCTAGTAAAGAAAAATAGTAATAATTTCTACAAATAAGGACTCATTTGAGTCCATAACTAGTTTTGGGTAGCAAGTATTAAATCAAAATATCTTCAAATCTATAAGAAAAATTCTGAATAAAGTAATTCTATTTCTCACAGAGATTTTTTTCTTCTTTTATTAATTTATCATTACAGGAACTGGGTGGTAACACAGCTAGTAGCATGCACAGGTTACCAAGTGTAGGCCTCTGGCTTCAAGTCTCCAGCCCCCATTTGCAGTGGTGAAGCATCATAAACAGTAGTGTTTCAAGTATCTCTGTTTCTTGTTCCACTTATATGTTTCTCTTTCTTCCTGTTTTCCTCTGTCTCTAAAGAAAAGAAAATACCTACCAGGAGCCGTAGAATTATAGTACATGTACCCAGCCCCAGAAATAAACCTGATGATGAATAAATAAGTAAGCAGTGTTATCTGAAATTAGCTTATAATAACTTTCAAAAGTAGGTTAGAAAGGGCCTAATTATACAGAAATGCATACTAACTACCTGTATTCTATAGAGTTGACATTTAATCAAGAAGGCAAAAGGTTTTGCAATTATTCCTAGGATTAAAATGATGTATTCCAAATACGTTTTTCCATTCCTCATGCTGTAGGCCTTTATCCCATACTATTTCTGTGTGAATATTTTCCTAGGGATATTTCATATCAAATTAATTCTGAAGCATGTGAACTTTGTGAGAATATTTAGTAGAGAAAAATCTAGTAGTAGAGATGCATTGGATCGACCTTCCCGTGGTGCATCCTGTGAGTACCCATTCATTGGGGAAACTGACGATCCTTCCTAGCCAACTGAATCCACATGGATCCCAGTCACTTTCAAAGTCAGCAACAAGCAGCTCCCGACAGCTTTCAAGCTGTTGGTCCTGCTCTTCGAGTCCTCCAATTCAATGTTGAGGGGCTGTCCTTTGCCAAACGCGTTCTTATTGGTCAATTGGTGATACAGCATCAGACAGATGTTATTTGCCTACAAGAAACACATATAGCAGTCGATGAAGCTGCTCGATTCACCATCAGTGGATTCGATTTAATATGCTATAATCTCCATCCTAAACACGGCCGAGCCATCTACGCTAAATTGTATTGCGGACATTTACCATACAGCCTCTTCGACCTTCTTTTTTTTTTTTAAGATTTTATTTTTATTATTTATGAGAAAGATAGGAGAGAGAGAAAGAACCAGACATCATTCTGGTACATGTGCTGCCAGGGATTGAACTCTGGACCTCATGCCTGAGAATCTAATGCTTTATCCATTGCGCCACCTCCTGGACCACCTCTTCGACCTTCTACGACTCCATTACTATTGGAACTATTCAGCTTGTCAATGTATATAAGCCTCCCAGTGCCTCATGGGATAATGAGGTCCTGCCTAGCCCGAATCACCCAGCCGTTTACGTTGGAGACTTTAATAGTCATCACCAAGACTGGGGATATTCCTCCACTCGTGCTGATGGCTCTATCTTAGCCGACTGGGCTTCAGTGAATGACCTCTCCCTATTATAAGATCCCAAACAGCCAGGCTCAGTGCTGGATGGAATAAAGACTCGTCACCGGACCTGTGCTGGATTAGCACAGTCAACGGCCAAGTCTTTCCCGCTACGAGACAAGTTCTCAAGATCTTCCCGCACAGTCATCACCGCCCAGCTATCATCCACATTGGTCTCCAGCTCCCACTGATTCTGTGCTCGGAGAAACTAAGATGGAACTTTTGGAAAGCAAACTGGCGCCTGTTCAGTGATCTTACCAACAAATCTATTCCTGCAATTCCAATTAACTCTATTCCCTCTGAAGATTCCTACAGGCGCTTCCGCCAAGCCATCTTCAAAGCAACTTCCCAAGCTATTCCTTGTGGGAGACGTGCTAACTATACGCCTTGTCTTGATGCTGAATGTGAGCAACTACTAAAGCATTATGATGAGTCAGGCGACCCAGATGTGGCTGGCCATCTCATTGCCTCCCTGGATGCAGCACGCCAAGCCCGCTGGCAACAACTCACGGAAAGTCTGAACTTCACCCACTCAAGTAGGAAGGCCTGGAAGCTTCTTCATAGTCTGGGTGCCGGTAGCCAACCCTCTCCCACCTCCCATCCTCCCGTATCTCCAAACTCAGTGGCCAGTCACCTAACTCAAGTTGGACGTGCTAAGATTGACCCAGTCGGAAAAGAGAAATTTCCCATGAGTGGTCATCCCACTTCCGTTTATCTTGTCCATCTCCAAAACTCTCTGCCTTTACACTGTCTGAACTGGAAGACGCTTTGAAGAGGGTTAAACCAGGAACAGCTGCTGGCTATGATAACATCACCCCAGAACTCATTCTTAACTTGGGCCCCGCGGCAAAGAAGTGGCTCACTACATTCTTGTCCCACATCTTGAAATCCGAATCTATGCCCAAAATTTGGCGTTGTGCAAAGATAATAGCAGTTTTGAAACCAAAGAAAGACCCAACACTGGCCGCCAGCTATAGACCAATTTCTCTCCTCTCCGTGTGTTACAAACTCCTTGAGAGGCTGCTTCTGCCACGTATTTCTCCTCTTACAGAGAAATTCCTATCACCCGCCCAAGCTGGTTTCCGCTCAGGACGATCTACTTGCGAACAAGCCCTGGCCCTCTCAACTTACATTGAAAATGGATTCCAGAAGAATTTAAAGATGGGTGCTGTCTTTGTTGATCTCACAGCAGCCTATGACACGGTCTCGCACCATGGTCTCCTACTCAAGATCTCAAGATGCCTGCCTCCATGGGTGGCCAACACTGTATCGTTTCTTCTCCAAAACAGAAGATTCCGGGTGCATCTGGGTGACAAGTCTAGCAGATGGAGACTTGTTTCAAGTGGCCTCCCCCAGGGCTCTGTTCTGGCTTCTACGCTATTTAATATTTACATCAATGACCTCCCAGAAACTTCTTCAAGGAAGTTCATCTATGCCAATGACATCTGCTGTGCAACTCAGGCATCCAAGTTTGACATCCTTGAGGAAACACTCACGAAAGACACGTCTCTGATATCTGATTACTGTAAAAAATGGCGACTGATCCCTAGCACTGCAAAAAACGGTATCATCTGTTTTCCATCTACACCATGCCTCGGCCTCGCGTGAGCTTAATGTGCAGCTTGGCGATACGAGAATCCGGCATGAAGCCCAGCTAGTCTATCTTGGCATTACTCTCAATCGCACCCTGTCATTTCATGAACATCTCATAAAAACTGCAGCAAAGGTGGGCGCGAAGAGTAACATCATTGCAAGACTGGCCAGCTCCTCATGGGGCGCGAGCGCTTCCACACTACGATCATCATCTCTGGCATTATGCTATTCCACTGCAGAATACTGTGCCCCAGTATGGTTCCGTTGCCCCCATGTCCACTTGGTCGATTCCAAATTATATTCCTCCATGAGGATAATTTCTGGAACCATCCGTTCCACCCCGGTTCCATGGCTGCCAGTTCTTAGCAACATCGCCCCGCCAGATATTCGTCGGGATACGGCATCATCTAAGTTCATTTCCCACGTCTACGCTCGACCGGACCTGCCAATATACGCGGATATCTTCGCCCACCCTGTCCAACGCTTGACGTCTCGTCACCCAATCTGGTCCCCTACGCCTACACTGAACTTCTCTGTTCCAGACTCTTGGAAACAGAGTTGGCAGTCAGCTGAGGTAAAGAACAAACACCTCATCACAGACCCCTGCAAGCGTCAACCCGGCTTTGACCTGGCACGTTATGATCGGGCCCTCCTCAATCGCCATCGAACAGGCCATGGCCGGTGCGCCGCTATGTTCCATTACTGGGGAGCCAGAGACGACCCGACCTGCCCCTGCGGCTCCAGACAGACTATGACCCACATAGTCAACGACTGCCACCTCTCCAGATTCAAAGGAAGTCTCGAAACTTTACATCAGGCTCAACCTGACGCTGTTGACTGGCTATGGAAGAAGGGCAAACGCTAGAAGAAGAAGAAGAGAAAAATCTCAAATTATTGAGCATAAATGGTTGATCATATCTTTAAAATATTTTTCTCAAATGTGTGCAATTTATCTTTTTTGTGTTTATCATTCTTTTACTTTTTATTTTTTATATTTTTATATTACAGAATTACATGTCAACAGAGACTTGAATCCACACCATTCCCACCACCAGAGTTCTGAATCTTCACTCTCCCCACTGCAATCCTCCACAGTTCCCCTGAAGTTGTAGACATGGGCCAACCATCTTCTCTACAACTATCGGTCTACATTTATACATAGTTGCTCCTTCTTTTTCTGATTCAATACTCCTTTTCCCTCTAAGTCACTCATGACATCATAGCTACCTCCATATGTCTCTCTCCTTTTCCTTCTCTCTCTCTGGGTGCTGATGGAGCTGGAATGCAGAGTCCTCTTATCTTCATCCTATCGCTTCTCCCCCACTGGGAGTATGGATCAAGATTGTTTATGGGGAGCAGAAGGTAGGAGTTCTGGCTTCTGTAGCTGCTTCTCTACTGAGCGTGGGCATTGACAGGTTAATCCATACCCCCAGTCTGTTTCCATCTTTTCCTAGTGGACCAGAGCTCTGGAGATGCGAGGGTCCAGGACACATCTTCCCAGAGAAGTCAGGTTGGAGTCATGGTAACATCTGCAGCCTTAGCATGACCTAAGTTGAGACAAGATGGTTAATGAACAGGAACCAGAAAGTAGGATCACAGCAGATGAGCTTAGGGATTTTAGGGTAGAAGAAAGCTAGGAGAACCATCTTAGGCATGTTCCTGGGGGCATACAACAATAGTAGTTTTGCTTGAGTTTGGTAGCCAGCCTGAGGTTGGATAAGAATATTGTCTGAGAGAATGGTGTCAGAGTGGAGAAAAGGGCTAGAAAGTTGGATTAGGGAAGGGAGTAGCTTCTATTCTTATAGAAAAAAATTGTGGCTAAAATTAACTATTTACCTCCATCCATCTACTCCAGGGCCCATATGTAAATGCATATTTATATTTAGTGCCAGAGCCTGTGTAACCTCTAAGTCCCTATTGGTCTGAGCTTATAGCTCATGGTCACATCTGAGGAACATTGTAGGCTGCACTCATTTTGGGACCAGTTTTTTTCAAGTGGCAGGGTAGGATACCCCCAGCCTTTATCTTTCTCCAATAATTCTATTTTTAACTATACCACAGTATTGTGCTGTAATTTATACATCTTCCTTTTCAATGTACAAGTTGGAGTCACATCAAGAACATTCTGTATCTTACTAAGCTCTATGAAGATACAGAAAGCTTTGGAAATGAATAAATGTCTCTAGAGAAATATCCTGACAAAGCAATACTGAAAAGGTCATGCTATTTTTCATGTAGCTTTTTTCTTGTTTAATATAAGAGTTGTGTACTGAAATTAGTTCTCAATTACTGATAATTAGAAAGATGATATTGAAAGAGGGAATCATCACTAACTTAATGCTAGATTAAGCACACTGGTGCAATTTAAAAAATTTTTTTAAATCAAAATGACATCTCTTCAATTCCAGCATTCAGATTTATCTTCAGTACTTTTAAACTTTTCCTAAAGATCAAGGACATAGTTTGTAGTTTCTATTTTGTTGTAACTAGCAGCTAATTTTAGCTTTTATTACTTTAAGAATCATGAATGATGTCTGTAGTATGGAATAAAAAAACAGATCATGACCAAATGGAAATGTAACTTTGAATGGGTACATGGAATTATGTAAGAAGTGTATAACATGTTATAAACAGTATTTATTGAAATGCTTCACACTCCTTTCAAGAATAGAATACCTTTTGAAGACTTACTTTATATGAGAGAGAGACCAGAGACCCCCTTGACAAACATGATGCAAAGAATTGAACCCAGGACTTAACTCATGTAAGTTCTGCACTCTAGCTGCTGTGAACTTTCCTGAATGCAATGAAAGAATGCTTAAATAACAATGTATATGAGAGAGAAAAGCAGAAAAGACACCTCATCATGCTTTTCTTTTCTTTTTTTAATTTATTTTTTATTTAAGAAAGGATAAATTAAAAAAACCATAGGGTAGTAGGGGTACAGCTGCACACAATTCCCACCACCCAGATCTCCATATCCCATCCCCTCCCCTTAAAGCTTTCCCATTCTCTATCCCTCTGCAAGCATGGACCCAGGGTCATTGCGGGTTGCAGAAGGTGGAAGGTCTGGCTTCTGTAATTGCTTCCCCGCTGAACATGGGCATTGACTGGTCGGTCCATACTCCCAGTCTGCCTCTCTCTTTCCCTAGTAGGGTGGGTCTCTGGGGAAGCTGAGCTCCAGGACACATTGGTGGGGTCTTCAGTCCAGGGAAGCCTGGCCGGCATCCTGATGGCATCTGGAACCTGGTGGCTGAAAAAAGAGTTAACATACAAAGCCAAACAAATGGTTGAGCAATCATGGACCCAAAGCTTGGAATAGTGGAGAGGAAGTGTTGGGGGGGTACTCACTGCAAACTCTAGTGTACTTGTGCTTTCAGGTATATATTTTGCAGTAGTTTATGGATACGTGTGAACATATGCTCTCTATCACAGAACCTGGTGTATATCTAAGTTTTGGGACTTTGTTAGAAAGTGATCCACCTGGGATGGAATTAGAGAATGCTATGAAAGGAAAGGTCTCACCCAAGTAATGAAGCTGAAGGGTTGTCATTCCACACCTGAAGTCTCTGGACACAGTCTGAGGTGAAGCATGTTGAGGTGGCAATCATTGCGTTGATTAGGTTGCGATCGGCTGATGCAGTATTATTTGATATGGATTGGGAGAGGCATATGGGAAAGTGGGCCCTATCCTAAGGTTCCAGGACTGGGGGAAATATAGGCTCTATAGTGGATATGTGAGGTTCCTGCTATCTTAGGGTTCAAAAAGACACTGGATAGTTAATGTTATCATGACATTATTTGGTAATTGGGTTAACTTTGAAAAGTCCTTTTGTTAGGGTTTGCTGTATAGTACCCAGTATCTTGTAAATAGCTGTGCCACTGGTTGCCTCTGATCTACTTGGTCTAGGCTTTTGAGAGATTCTGTATATCAAATACACAGCCTATATATTAAGAAGACTCAGTCTGTGTTTTAAAAACTTTGAGACATACAATTAATTTTCCCCTCTCATATTAATTAACTAGTGATTTATATGACTACACTTTACTAGAAGTGTACATAAACACCATTCCCACCACCAAAAGACTGTGTCCCATCCTACTCATCATGCTTTTCATTGAACTTCTTACAAATGTTCACTTAAATCATGCAGCCAAAAGATAAGTGACATGTCAGTGGCATTCTTATTCCTGACAAGGACTTGCTTTATTTATGTCAGTACCCACAATCCACTGGTAGCAGTGTGGAACAATCAGAAATAATTGTAAACTTCAAAGTATACCCAGATTAAGATCTCAGCAGTGATACATTTTTTCTCTCAGAGTGGCTGGGCCATGGTGTCTGCAGAGCTCTACCATCCCACTAGTCAATTAAAAAAAAAACATTTATTTATCGTACTCTCTTTTGTTGCCCTTGTTTTATTGTTGTAGTTATTATTATTGGATAGGACAAAGAGAAATGGAGAGAAGAGGGGAAGGCAGAGAGGGAGAGAGAAAGACCTGCAGACCTGCTTCACCGCCTGTGAAGCGACTCCTCTGCAGGTGGGGAGCCGGGGGCTCAAACTGGGATCCTTAAGCTGGTCCCTGTGCTTTGCCTCACATGCGCTTAACCCGCTGCGCTACCGCCTGACTCCTTCCACTAGCCATTTTTTTCCTTTTTCGTTTCTTTTCCTTTGATAAAGAGTGAGAGACATAGATTGATTAAAAGAGGTACAATGAGGGGGTCTACGAAAAAAAAAATCTGTTGAGAGCATTTACTATAGAGGAGGAATGTAATTCTTTCTCACTTTAGTGTGTGTGGAGAGCGCTGGAGTGGTTTGCATATCTGACAGCTATTCCCACATCTTCCTTTGGTTGAGGAATCACCTGTACTAGAGTCCAGATTTTTAATAGACTGAACCAACTGGCTCATGCTATTCCTGGTGACAGTCCATGGGAAGAAATCTTACCTAAATGAAACATTCATACTAACAGAAGAGTTTACATGCTATGCTTTCAGGAATGCTCTCTTTCTTTGCATAAAAACATTTATAATATGAAAAGAAAAATGGATAGAAATTTTAATCTGATAATAATCTATTATGATCTAATCAGCTATGCAGATTTTCCTGAGGCTCTGCTTTGTGTAACAGGTAGAGATTGGTGTGTGATATTAGTATGTAAGGTCAGGAATAAACCATGAGTGTGACATTAAGTTTGCTATGTATGGAATGAATTATGAATGTGAGACTTGTGTCTGCACCTTCACAATTATACTCACATCTCTTGGTATACTCTGCTGCTGTGACTTAGTAGAATCTGTTTAATTTATTCCATTTGAAACTTAGTGGTTCAAAGCTAACTTGATTTTTCTGTGTGCATATTTTGTTCTCCATTGTCACCTATGTTTCCTAGGCTTTTATTTGTGTCAGAGTCTGTTAGTGTGTTATTTTCAGCATTTGTTTATTTCTGGTAATTCGTCATCTTGCAAGTAGACATTTAGACAAGTACACTAGGGAAAAGACAAAGGAAAAATCAGTAACTTTTCTCTAGCTCATCCTCTTTTATATTGTAGTTGACAAGAGTAGCAGTTAGGGTACAACTATTATTTATTTACCTTTTAAAGATACTGTAAATACCTTGTCATAAACTCTTAGAATATAATAAAATTCCTCGTATTTTGTGTGAGTTCTCAAGTTATAGAGACTGAAAGCTTCAGTAACCAAGAAAAATAACCATACCTCTTATATATAGTCGTTCAATTTGGAACCTTCATCTATAAGACATTAATATTTGTGTGTGTATATTTATATATACATATAAGTGTATATATATATATATATACATATATATTGGCTTAAATACAGTGATATATCAACACTTGAGAAATGAGTCTGGAGAAAACCGTATGGAATGATGCTTACCTACTATGGCATTATTTACAGCAGTAAGGCATCACAAAAGTGTCAAATTTAACATTCATATTAAATAATTATTATTGAGTGCTTATTTATTTCCATACCATTTGAGA